>NW_028318275.1:0-1200000 GCF_062004578.1 Staurois parvus
CCTCAGCTGCAGCCCGCTAACCCGGAAGGAAGACTGGGTGAAGATGGAAGCCTCTGCAGCGGTGACAGCATGCCACTGGAGGGCTTCATTCTAAGGTAAGCCTTTCATAATCACATTATGATATTCCCTTGCAGCAGGAAACCTTTTTTTTATATATATATCAGGTTTTCTATCATTGGCTGGAGTGGGGCTTCAGGGTCCTTAAAAATGAGTGACTACAACAAAAATGCCAGGGAAGCCCAGGTGTACGCTGGGTGTTTGCCCAACTCCTGGCAGGATAAAAGCAGCATAAAAAATGCACGTAAAGTTTTGCAAACGCGTTTCCCAGGGGCGGACTGACCATTTGGAAACTCGGACACTGCCCGAGGGCCCGGGGTCAGTAGAGGGCCCCATGAGATGCCCCTGGTACCTTTTTCATAGGCTTTTTTGAGTTTGGGCAAGGACACAGGGGCCCCAAGATCCCCTATTGCCTGGGGGTCCCATGAGTTGTCAGTCCGCCCCTGTCCTCTCCTAAATGTGATGTTTTTTTCTGCCTTTAAATGCCTATATGTACATGGACCCATAGGCTAACATGGATAGGCATTTAATGGCATAAGAAAAAACAATCAAACACCCTTAAAAACTGCATTTTTGATGCCCAGCGTGCATGAGGCCAAAAACGTAAAGTTTTCTTTCTTTAGCTTTGAATGAGATGTCCCAACTTGGGAGATTTAACCTCCCTATTTGTCCTGGAAAGGGACTTTTACAGATGTAACTGGAGGTAAAGGGAAATCTTCAAGTGAGGACTCTTAGGGTAACAATTATCTCAGAGGGGATTTCCTTTGACAAATTTCCCTTCCTGTTGAAACAAGAAAAAAATGAACAAGAGTTTCAGCCATTCAAAAATCTATCCAAGGCTGAAAACACATTATATGGGTGTGATTGTGCCTCTAAAAGGAGGGTGCATGTTAACCCTATGATGCCAATCTCTGTCCTTTGTGTCTGAACCAAAATTTGCAGTTTTGGTAGGTTCCAGTTTACAAAGCAATACAGGATTTTTATACAGCAATAACTAGCTAGGAATTTTATTGAAAACATACGCATCAAACATGTTAAAGAACATATTTCCAGCTTAAAGCTGAAGTTTAGGTATGGTTTTTTTGTTGTTGCATAGTTACATTGGTCTAGTGTGGACCAATGTAAGTATGCATATCTCACACTTGACCTTTGTGGAAGCTGCAAATCACTGTAGTAGCTGCCACTACTACAGTGACAGCAACAGTCCTCAAGGTCCAGTGCCAAGCAGCCATCTTTCAGAATAGTAATCAAAGAGGGGGTGTTCGCTTGCACTGCACACAAGAATATGCAAGGTGTTCTATGACTGAACAAGGTGGAGAGATGGGGAGGTGACGTCACAATCTCACCAGACCTAGAAGACTGCTGCTATTACTGCAGTAGCAGCAGGGATCCAGCAGATATACGATATGTATACTTGGATTGGTCCTAGCTGGTCCTAAGTAACTTTACAAGAAACATCATACCTAAACTTCAGCCTTAAAGTAGTTGTGAACATACAATGGTATAAACACTTTCTAATACAGTTCTAACTATGCAGGCACCAAAACTGTTTTTTCTTCGTTTCAGAAATGGTGGTTCTTACCTATTTAGGAAGGTTAAAAAGTTATGTTATGTGACCATGTATCAGGACACCGTGCAGACACCAAGCGTGCCTGTATTCCATAGTCAGTTCAGCCTGAGGCAAGATGTAGGCTGTACTTGAGCAGGGGATGTGTTCAAGAGGCAGGCTGTGATTGGCAGGGGGTGCGTGCCAGAGGCAGGCTGTGAATGGATGGGGGTGTGGTGGCTCAATAAACTACCCAATACAGGAATGATGTGTATCTCCACAGTATCCTGTATGTCTAAATGGCCAGCCAAAGGATGAAAACTGACCATGCTAACACAGATCCATTTCTGTGTTTTATGTGGTCAGTTTAGAACAAGGAAGAAAGGTGACTGTCAGGATCAATTAGGTACTTCAGATGGAAAAAGTATATGAAATCATTTAGGATCCATGATTTATAACATACGCATATGTGAACAAACACCCATAGAAAAAGTATTTAGAGTAACACACTCCAGAGCCATTTTTAAGGGAAGTGGGTGGGGGCAATCTTTTGGTGTTACTTTCTACATATTTTAAAGTTACAAAGAAGTAAATATATATATATACAGTTGTGTTAAAAATAATAGCAGTGTGTTGAAAAAAGTGAATAAAGCTCAAAATCCTTCTAATAGCTTTTATTTCCATACACACAAATGCATTGGGAACACTACAGATTCTATTCCAAATCAAAACATGAAGAAAAATATATCAAATTTGTGTTGTTCCTCTAATAAAATTTAAGAAAAGTGTCTTTTCTTCAATTTTTTTTAGAGGAACAACACAAATTAGACTGTTCAAAAAATAGCAGTGTTTGTATTCTTCTTTACAAACTCAAACATTCACTATATAAACTGAAAAATGTTTGAAGATTTTGCTTTCCTTTGAATTTCCTTTGAATATTTAGTTGTATAAGCACTGTTTCTGAGAACTGCTGTACATCTGTGTTGCATGGAGTCAACCAACTTCTGGCACCTGTGAACAGGTATTCCAGCCCAGGATGATTGGACTACATTCCACATTTCTTCTCTATTTCTTGGTTTTGCCTCAGAAACTGCATTTTTGATGTCACCCCACAAGTTTTCTATTGGATTAAGATCCGGGGATTGGGCTGGCCACTCCATAACATCAATCTTGTTGGTCTGGAACCAAGATGTTGCATATTTACTGGTGTGTTTGGGGTCGTTGTCTTGTTGGAACACCCATTTCAAGGGCATTTCCCTCTTCAGCATAAGGCAGCATGACCTCTTCAAGTATTCTGATGTATTCAAACTGATCCATGATCCCTGGTATGCGATAAATAGGCCCAACACCGTAGTATGAGAAACATCCCCATATCATGATGCTTGCGCAACCATGCTTCACTGTCTTGAATTCAGTGTTTGGGGGCCGTCTGACAAACTGTCTCCGGCCACTAAACCCAAAAAGAACAATCTTACTTTCATCAGTCCACAAAATGTTGCGCCATTTCTCTTTAGGCCAGTCAATGTGCTCTTTGGCAAATTGTAACCTCTTCAGCACGTCTTTTTTTAACAGTGGGACTTTGCGGGGGCTTCTTGCAGATAGCTTGGCTTCACATAGGTGTCTTCTAATTGTATCAGTACTCACAGGTAACTTTAGACCTTCTTTGATCTTCCTGGAGCTGATTGTTGGCTGAGTCCTTGCCATTTTGGCCATTCTTCTATCCATTCGAATGGTAGTTTTTCACTTTCTTCCACGTCTTTCAGGTTTTGGTTGCCATTTTAAAGCATTTGCGATCATTTTAACTGAGCAGCCTATCATTTTCTGCACTTCTTTATGTTTTCCCCTCTCCAATCAACTTTTTAATCAAGGTACGCTGTTCTTCTGAACAATGTCCGTAACGACCCATTTTCCTCAGAATTTCAGAGAGAAATGCACTGTAACCAGCATGTACAACATTTGCTGCCTTCCTTCCTTAAATAAGGGCAATAATTGCCACCTGTTTTTCAAAGAATGAATGAGCTCACTAATAGAACTCCACACTGCTATTATTTTGAACATGCCCCTTTCAATTAGTGATTCAATTACACAGAATCAGCAGCATGCAAGTCATGACTGTTGGGTCTGTTGGATTTCTATTACTGTACTACACCTGCTAGTAAATTATTTGCCATGTAGAAATATCATTTCTACCAAAAACAGTGATTGATCAGGTTAGTGATTTCTGGCTGCTATTAATTTGAACACAACTGTATATATATATATATATATATATACATATACAGTATATATATATATATATATATATATATATAAAAATTTGTTTCTCTAAATTCTGTACAAAATTCTGTACAATTTGTTGGGTGTTGCACAAAAACAAATATTGAGTGAAGATCTCTGCTCATTTGAACTGTAAGTTTGATAAATTTATCTCATAAGGAGTAGTAGTGAGATAACGAACTACTAATAGTAATAATTATCTTGTTTTTGAAGCTGTGATAGTGCAGCCTATATGATAATGCATTATGTCCAGTGAGAAAGCATGGCTTTGCTGATGTTATCTGTCATCAGTTTTCAAGAGTTAAATACAGTTATTTACGGCTGACTAGATACAGAGGGATAATTATCTTAGACAGCTCTTTGAAGTTCTGACACCCCATTTCATTCCTGTATAGATGCAGTTCCACATGGGTCTACTGTTTTCTTTATGAGTATTGTTGCACTACCACCGTAGGAGCTGTTCTTTGCCTCGACTTTCTCAAGAACCTCAGCAACTTTGACACACCAGGGTGAGTATACAAACATACAATATCACAGGAAATCACTGAAGGTAATATTCAGTACCCAATAGCAGTGCTATATCAAAGAAAACAAGCGTCAAGCCAGATAGACAAGGCAAACAATATATTGTCACCCAATATGATTGGTAACTAGGCAAGCATCAAATGGATTAACAACTGAAATAGAATTTAGCGTACAAAGTGATTAACAGTAAGGACTAGGCATAAGAAAACATTTATGATGGCAATGCTAGTCCTAGACTGACTGGGTATGCAGTGTCCAAAAAAAACTAGGATGGTAGCGGAGGGGGCAGAGGAACAAAGTGGGCTTGCAAAATAATTATTATGGAGGGCAGATCTTTGAGATTGTCTTCTGCTGACTATCATTGAGACCCTATAAAAACATCTTTGCACCTAACAACAGTCCCTGTTAACCTGCACGCATTATAGGTGCAGGTGCAAGGTAGCTGTGGTTCAGATGAAGCAAAGGTTTGATATAATGTGGTATAGGCAGGGATTTATTTACTGTGAGGTAAACAAGGCATTTGCCTTGGGTGGCACTTTCCGGGGGGCGGCACCACGCCCTTGAAGAAGGGACACATCTGACAGGTGACTGAGGATGGAAACCCAGCGAGGCACTGCCTGAGCTCTCCCACATGGGATCTGAAGAGGCTGCGGGCTCAGTGACGTAGCATGGGAGGGGCATAGCAGGGGCAGACTGGGCCAGGGGACCGCTCTGATGCTACACCACTTAACTCAATATATCACATGCCTGGTGTATATCTCAGTCAAACTTCTCATGTATGTGGTGAGGAGCCCTGAGACATGTCTGTCCTGTGTACACACCGGTCTCTGTTCATACATGCCCCTCACATAGCTCCATCAGACAGGAGGCCACAGCACTATGGACGAGGCTCCACCTCTCTACACTCAGCTCCTCCCATAGCGTGCCCAGTGTCTGGAGCTGTCTCCCGCCATGTTTCCTCTCCACCAAGTAAGTGTTCTCGGGAGTCCGCCCTCACTTTGTGTTCCTGTGACTTATCCTCATGCTAAGACTTCCATCCTATTCCAAACACTTCTCTCCACACACACACCAAACAGCACAGACTGGGGTTCACCACCACCACCACCGATACTGGGGGGGGAGGGGTATAGAGTCTGGTGGGTCAGTGTGACTGATCAATTTGGTGGTTCAGATTATAATTGGTTGTGTATGATTGGTCAGTCTTCACACCAGGAATTGCAATGCAGCGTGCACAAATGTATGTAAATGCAAAGCTCATGGTCTTTGGGCAAAAATTAATAAAAAGTGAAAAAAGAAAAATGCATCTGAAAGCATGGAAAAATTCAACACAGCAAACACGATGGTGTTTTTCATTGCATTCTGGTGTGAACAGGTCCTCAGGAGTCAGCTGACTAAGGGCTCATTCACATGCAGGAATCTACCAGAAAATGCCCCATGTACACCTTGTGTGCGCACCCTATACACATCAGTGGCCGGCCTCACAGCTCATCTCAGAGCTTACATGTGAATGTTATCGAAGTGGGTGTATCCAAGGGTGTATATGCCATGAGGCAAACAAGGCATGTGCCTTGGGTGGCTTTCTACAGGGGGCAGAAGGGACATCGTGGGTGTGAGCCATAGAGTCTCCATCTAGGGGGCAGCCAACAGACAAGTAGGCTGATCTCTGGTGCAGGGAGCGGTTGAGGACCATGGCCTGCTGTCAGGTACAGGCTCCGGTCAGGACCTGCAGTATGCGCCAGGCTGTGCAGAGTAGGTGAGGCCATGAGGTGCCAGCAGCGGGCCTGTGGAAGAGAAAGAAGAGGATGAGGTCAGTGTGGAGGAGCCCCCCTGCAGATCCTGGTGGTAATGGAATACAGGCTTAGCTACTGCTCCAGGCACCAGATCCTGATACCATCTGGAGGAGCGACTGCTGGACAGGTAAGAGCTTGAAGGACTGGTGCCTCCCACCTGTTCCACTGCCCCCTCCATCCCACTGCCCCCCACCTGTCCCTCTGCCCCCATCACGATGCCCACTTCCTTCCTGCTTCCCCCACCTGTTCTGCTTCTCCCCTCCTGACCCATTGCTCCACTCCTATCCCGCTGCCCCCCTCCTTTCCCATGTCCCTCTCATCATGCTGACCCCTCCTCCTGTCTCGCTGCCCCCCACCTGTCTTGCGGTCTCCCTGCCCCCTTCCTGTCCCACTGCCCCCCTTCTGTAACACTGCCCCCCTCCTGTCCTGGCCTGAATGAATGTGTCTTAAACATGAAGGGTTGGTATAGGTGCAGTCTAGGTTTGGATTAAGTACGGTATAGAGTGCAGTATCGATTGAGTATTCTTGGTGTCCTATTCTCATGGCTCTATCCCTTCTAGCAGAATCAGAAATGGGGGACTAGCTCTCTC
Organism: Staurois parvus; assembly: GCF_062004578.1. Lineage (NCBI taxonomy): Eukaryota > Metazoa > Chordata > Amphibia > Anura > Ranidae > Staurois > Staurois parvus. The sequence goes on from NW_028318275.1 coordinate 6,786, forward strand.
ACTAGTCCCCAGGATGCTATGGTGACCTCTTGCTGTAGAAGGAGGCTCTCCCCAAAAGCCTCTGGTGATCAGTGGTGGGAAGCAGAAGGTGAATGGATTCTCCAGTCTAGCTGCTGCAGCAGTGCGGGTGTGGTGATGTGGGTGGTGCTGTGCTGCCCCTGGGTGTCCTAACTCCCGTCTCAGGTTCATATCTCCACTGGTAAAGTCTCCCGCTGGCAGATGTATATTCAGACAGAGGTGCTCTCTTTCTGTCTTTCTCTCTCTAACTCCCTTGGTGCCAAAAGGAAGAGCTTTCCCAACCAGTTTGATAAAAATCATCTTTTCCATGGCTGGATCTAGGGGGGTGCTGGGGAAGGCTGTGCCCCCCCCCAGAATTTAATTGTGCCCCCCCCCCGGCTGGCCTTCCCACATGTATATTGTGCCTGGCCTGCTGAGCTCTCCATCCCCTCACTCCCAGCTGGGACAAGGGGGGCAGCCTAGCAGTGAACTACCAAATTGAACAGTGTAGCAAAAGTCTTGACAGGAGAAATGATAGCAGCAGAGATCTGGGAGGAGATGCGACTTGTGCTGTGTTCTCCCCACTTCTGAAAGAGCAGCAATCGTCCAGCAGAAGATATGGGATTGTGCTCAGATCGGACTATATACAGACTGTACCTGTCCCCCTACTTACATTTCCTGCTGCAGGGAGGTGAGAAGTGCTTGGAGAAGATAGTGTGATCAAACTGTGTATAGTGTGATCTGTGAGCGATTTTGTTCCTTGTGTTGTATGGAGGATTGCTGTTCTGACAGTAGGGGAAGAGCAGAGAACAGTCCACCTACTCCTGGCTCTTCCCACATGTAAGTTTGAGATGGGGAGCTATTTGTGCTGGGACGGGTAATTGGGGGCAAAGGGGAAATCGGGCTAAGAGGGGGATATGGGGTTACAATTTGTGCTGCGAGGGGGGGATTTGGGGGGATGTTTAAGCTTGGAGGTGAAGTCGGGGGAATTAATAATGGGAGGGGGTTTTGGGGTTCAGGATTTGTGAAGGGAGGGGGGATTGGGGGGGGATTTGGGCTCAGAGGGGAAATTTTTTTTGGGGGGGGATTGGAGGGGGATTTGTGCTGGGAGGGGAGAATTGGGGGGTGAGGATTTCTGCTGGAAGGGGAGATTTGGGGGTGAGGATTTGTGCTGGGAAGGGGGATTTGTGCTAGGAGGTGGGATTGAGGCTTGGGAAAGATTTGTGCTGACAGAAGGGATTTGTACTGGGAGGAAGGGAAGTTTTGCTTAGGGGGTTAATGTGCTGTGTTTTTTTTTTTTTTTTTTTTTAGGGGGAGGGCTCTATGTTAAGACATGATGCTCACACATGGGGAGGGGCTCAGTTTGCCATCTTTGCCGTGGGCGCTAGATGGCACTCCCCACACAGGGCACCCTACAGATCTCCTCTCCACATAGCACATAGCTGAGATCAAATTCCTTTACAGATGCGGCCTCCATCTCCACAGTGTGTCGCTGACTGCTATGTCACAGTTCTGACCTATGAAACTCCCAGATCATGGCAGAGCAGCTACAGTAGCCAACTACACACTGTGCAGACCAAGCCTGTGTCTGTAAGGAAATAAAAATCTTGGATATATGCTGTGTGGGGAGGAGGAGATCTGCTGAGTGCCCAGGCTGTGTACAGTGCAGGGATGGAAGGAGGTGCTCTGCTAAGTGCCTTGCAAGCAGTGACCTTGTCCTCTTTACTGTTGACCCCTGTCCTCTACCCTGCTAACCCCCTGTACCCAGCCCTGCTGACTCTCCTATTCTCTGCCTTACTGACCCCTGTCTTCTGCCCTGGTAACCCTTGTTCACCACCCTGGTGACCCCTGTCATCTGCACTGCTGACCCCTGTCCTCTACCCTGCTTAACTCCATACTCTGCCCTGCTGAACCCTGTCCTCTGCCCTACTGACTCTTGTACACTCCCCTGCTGAGTCCTGACCTCCCATCCTCTGCTCTGCTGACCCCTATCCCCTGCCCTACTGATGGCCTGTACACTGCCTTACTGACTCTTGCACACTACCCTGCTGACTTTTTATTCTCTGCCCTGCTGACCCTCTGTACAATGACCTGCTGACCCACTGCACACTGCACTACTGACTCCTATACACTGCCCTGCTGACCTCACATCCTCTGCCCCCCCCCCCCCCCGATCTTTCCATCCTTGCTACTGCAGAGTACATATTGAGATTTGTACTGTAAGGAGTACATTCTTCCCATTATATGGCTGTCAGCGCAGACTACTTCTTCCAGTATTCTCAGCACTCTGCAAAGAAGTCTATGGGCTTGTTTGGTGTTTTAGGTCTCCCCCTGTTAGCTGGAAGAGAATCGTGCAGTATAACATCAGTATCTCAGTAGAGGGAGAGAATAATAAAAGGCAATGTCGCCTTCAACATATTGCTGTAAACCCAGCACCTGGCTAAAATATTTTTAGGATAAGTCTATTATTCACTAATCTACTTAAAAATGATATTTCTGTTTTAATTATACACCAGTGCCTTAAACTCTAATTTTAATTTATTTATTTGTTTAACCACATGCCGCCCAGCCACTGTAGAAACGGCAGGGCAGCACAGCTGGGCAAAACCACGTTTTAAAACGTGTGTTTTCAAAACAGGTAGGGGGCGCGCACGAGGCGCGTCGCCACCCTACCTGTCCCGCCGATCACGGCCATGGATGTCAGTCGCCGGGTCACAGCCAGTCGTTACCGTCTATGTCCCGGCGATTAGCGGCAATCACTGACAGAGCACAGCTGCAGTAACTGTGCTTTCTGTCAGTTCCCTGACAGCTCCTGACATGCTGATCGGGACAGAAGAGTTTATCTCAGTGTGTCTCCATGCAGTACACACCCCCGCCCCCTAGTAAAACACTCCCCTCACACAGTTAACCCTTTCAGTGAATAATAAAGTTAACCCCTTCCTCCCCAGTGCCATTAGTACAGTGTCAGTGGTTTTTTTTTTGCACTGATCACTGTATTGGTGTCACTGGGGATGTCAGTGACCCCAAGTCAGTTCCCCCCCAGTGTCAGAATGTTCGCCATAGTCCCGCAGTCCCGCCATAAGTTGCTGATCGCTGCCATAAGTCACTGATCGCCGCCATAAGTCGCTGATCGCCGCCATTATTAGTATAAAAAAAAATTAAAAACCCCAGTATCTTTCCCACCATTTGTAAACTTTCACATAAACCAATTCATTTACAAGTATTGGGGGGTTTTTTAGCAAAGACATGTCGCAGAATACATTTTGGCAGAAATTTATGACTAAATTTGATTTTTACATTTTTTTTACTGGACATGATTTATAGCAAAAAGTCCAAAATATTGTTTTTTTTCCTCAAAATTGTCAGCCTTTTATTTTTATAGCGCAAAAAATAAAAAATGCACAGGTGATCAAATACCACCAAAAGAAAGCTCAATTTGTGGGAAAAAAGGAGGTAAATTTCATTTATGTACCGTATTGCATGACCGCGCAATTGTCCGTTAAACTACCGCAGCGTTGTATAGCAAAAAAATGGCGTAAATTGCAGTATTTATACCATAGTTTGTAGACGCTATAAATTTCACACAAAGCAATCAATATACACTGATTGGAATTTTTTTTACCAAAAACATGTAGCAGAATACATTTTGGCCTAAATTTATAACTAACTTTGAGTTTACTATATATTTGTTATAGCTGAAAGTAAAAAATATAGTTTTTCTTCAAAATGTTTGGTCTTTTTTGTTTATAACGTGAAAAATAAAAAGCGCACAGGTGATCAAATACCACCGAAAGAAAGCTCTATTTGTGTGAAAAAAAGGACGTAAATTTTGTTTGGGTGCAGCATTGCATGACCGTGCAATTATCAGTTGAATTAGTGCAGCACCGAGTAGCAAAAAGAGGCCTGGTCATTAAGGGGGGTAAATCCTCAGGAGGGCAAGTGGTTAAATAAATAGCCCATTCATTATAAGAAAAAAAATCAGCTCTGGCTGCATTAGCCATCTTGCTAGACGGAGCTTACGTATCGTCCCCTAGGGGCCACTGGGGAAGTGCAAGCCAATTACATTATACAATAAAGTCACTTATTTTGTGCAGGCATTAACACTTTTCAGGCCGAAGGCCACTTAGAGCATCACACACTTATAAAGGGTCATGTCCCTTCTTCAGCTGGCTGCTAGGTCCGTTCCTACCTGCCCTGACAATGGATTCCGTAGCATTTTGAGAAAGTGATACTGCGTTTGTACTTAACTCCACCAGTTTATCTCACATCTTTTCTTCACACTTCTCTTTACATGTTATGCCCTGGGGCACACAAGGAAACCACTGTACTTCACTTCACAGACCCAGCCACTAAGTGGAGAACATGAAGTACCACCTGTTCTATGCAGCTGAGAACAGAGGGTATGTGATCATTTATTAAAAAAGGGGAAAAAAATGTATTGTTTTTAAAGCCATACACAAATGTTTTACCCTTCATTTCTATTTTAAACTGTATGGGTGAGGATTTACATTTACGTTTGTGATCAGCTTTGTCGGCATCCTATCCTTCAGAGAGACCTGATCCTGGGTTTCATCAGCATGCAGTAACAATCCCAAAAGGATGTTGTAGTAAAAGGTATGGACAGCACCACAAGCGGGAGCAGAGAAATGTTCTGTATAGAAGAGAAGGAACTCTTTTGTCTAAGAATGTTATGCCATTTACTGTGACGTCTCAACATGTAAGGAAGGTTATTCAGTAAATTCTGTTTTGTTTCAAGAAGAGTTGCTTGGTCTGAATTACTTTAAAGGGACTTAAATGTATTACAGTGGGTGTATTCAGAAAAACTTGCTTCTGCAAGCCATATTTAACCCTCCGGATTGAGAGAGTCTACATGCAGCAACAAGTTTAACCACATTTTCCCCTGGGGATATGTATTACAAGTGAACATTCTGGTCAACCTTAATGGCTGGGTCACAAGGGTGTATACCAAGAAGGAGTTGCAGTGAAAGCAGTGATGGTGGCAGGTGATGGAGGTCCTGTTTGTGAGAGAACAGGTGGTACTTCATTTTCTCCACTTAATGGCTGAGTCTTCCTATTGGAGTCCGCTGCAGTTCAGGTCCTGCCTTGGGACCATGCCTGGAGTCATGAGATTGTGGTCAGGTGCATTGCTTTGGTCAATCACAGTGCACTGTCAGGGCGCAGTGGATTGTGGGGTGCACCGAAACACAGGAACGGCCGATGGTTGAGTCAAACTTATGTTTGACTGGAACATCAAACCCAACACTAGTCACAACTATTCAGAATCAGTATTCAAATGGCATACTGGAACAAACAGCCTTTTCTTCATAGCAGATACAGGTAAGAAACTGCATCAAAATGTTATAAAATCTTTCCAATGTACATTGATCACCCAGAAAGAATTGTTTTCTTTTAACAAAAGTGGACTTACTTTTTAAGCCTACAGTACAAACTTGTTATAGCAAAGTATCTGATAAAAGTAGGGACTTTGAGAGCATGTTTCTGGCATAGATTCTTTGGAGGTCTCACTAGAACAGAAATACATTGTAGAAGAACATTTTAAACTGGGTGCTTATATATCTTCAAGTTCAAATCATTCATTTACCAGCAGTATGACTTCCACTTTGCTTTGTATTAAGTGCGGATGACCGGAATGATTTAGGCTAAATGATATTCACAGCAAGATTTGCCCTGAGCTTTGCTCACTGAGCTGCTTAGGTGATTGTCAGGAAATTCTTGTGAGATGCACATGTGTGTGGCATTTCCTGTAGGATGGTGATCAGGCAATGCGCACGGGAATTCGTGCGTTCACAGGCACACACACAGTGCATGTTGGCGACAGACGGCCTATTTAAGGATGCCTCTGCCCTTGTTCAAGTGCTGACTGGTCTTTCTGCTGCTCCCTGTGTCCTGCATTCATCCTGTTTGTTTCCTTTGTTGCTGACCTGATCTTGAATCCTGCTTCTGAGTTGTTGCCGGTTCCTGACCCTGGCTCTGTTTATGATTCGGAACCTCACTGCCCGACTGTTGATGACCCTGGCTATTCCTGTGTCCACGCTACTGTCTCTGATCCTGGCTTCCTGTTCTGCTCAAGTGCCTGCCTGGCTGTTTGCTGTACCAGCTCTTTGCACCACGGAGTGCTCCTGTCCCAAGTCTGTGGAGAGCCCTGACAAGCTACACATCCTGGACCTGCAGCACAAATGGAGTGCTCCTTTAACCTCAGCTGGACTTCTGAGCAGAGCTACTACTCCTGTCCTGATGTCCGCCAGTCTCTTTGGGACCGCATCTCCTGCTGAAAGCTCTCCTATTAACAACTGCTGGCACTCATATTCCTCTTGTCCCACACTACCCTCTGTTTCACTCTCAATGGGGCTCGGGTTGGAGATACAAGAGAGGACAACTTTGTCACTTCAATCTCTCATCCGGAATGTGTCAGTGATATTTGCTTTAAAAAGGTCTACTGGTAGACTGGGGGCTGTTTATGGTAGTTTATTTTTATTTTAATTTAATGTTCTTTGTATTTTCCCACTTTTTTGTGTATTTTGTATTTGTTTTTTGTTTTTTTGTTTTTTCCCACTATCTGATTTCATAATTTCTGTGAAATGTGGCACAAAATCATGTTCAGATCCAGGATAACTGAGCTTCTGTATCCTTTAGGAGTCATTTAAAACATACTGCACCCTTAAAGTTTATCTAATGACTAATTGTTTTTTGTAGTTTTGGATAGAGTATTGAGAGGTTAGGACCCATTTCAGATATTTTTACTCTCTTTATTTGACCTGGTGGACATTTTTACAACGACTGAAAGTGAGGGAAAATCTGAGTCGTCAACACAGCAGGAATAGAAATGAATTCTTTCAATAGGGACACGTTTGGCAGACAATGTCTAAGTGGATTTCTCTCACTGTGCAGAGATTTCCTCTCACTTCTTGTTGTATCTATGGATCAGAAATAAAGGCAAATCTCCCCAATGGGATGCATATAAAAAAAACTGTCTAAAACTGGATAAAATGCTTTGGCTTTAGAAAAAAAATTAATTTCAACTAACCTAGTGACACCATTACAATTCTCCCATTTTGTACCTACATTTTGGGAAAATGAAAACTCCCAATATCACTCCCCTCCCCCAATGGTAAGAAGTTCTTGATTCATATTACTTACTATTAACATATTTTGCCAACTAACACATGCCTCCACCAAGGCCTTAGCAGTGGAGTGTGGTCCTTAGATGGCTGCCCTTTGCAACCGGTGACCCTAATTGCAACAACAATTTGTTTTAAACTGTATATCCACTCATCAGAAAACAACTAAAACATTTATACAAAAAAAAGTTTACATTTATAAGCAATGATTTGAAAGAAAACCTTTGTACTTATTACCAGTATGCTTTCATAACCAAGGGTGGAACTCCACTTTAATACCAATAGCTTTGACTACAAAGGACATTGCCAAAAATGTTAATAATTTGTAAACACAAAGTGTGCTCTTCCTTGATGGCAGCAGCCATGCATTAAACCATTACACATCATGCCTCGGGCACTAACTGTTCATCCTGTACACCGTGCCTCAGGCATTATCTGCAGAAAGCCCTGTGAGGATAGGGTTAACAAGACTGCAAGATCACATGTCATAAGTATTTTGGCAGGGCACACCACTGACACAGTACTTTGCACAATGTAACAGGTGAGACCCTGGAGCCTTCACTTGTAGTAGGACATTATGACTTTATGTCCTTGAGATTAGGAATCTTTGAAATTTAGGGAAGTGACAGCTCCTTTTAAAATGCAAGAGCAGGATGAATTATTCAGAAGGTATGTGACTATTCAGGGAGAATATAACAAGGAGGACAAAAGCCATTTCTGCTGGACTTCTGTACTAGCCAATATATAATAAATATATACATTTATCAGGAGATTATTATAATAGAAAATAATAAAAATGTAGCATTGAATTGAGTAATGTTTTTCTAGGCATTCCATGGAAGAAAATTACCAATGGTCATTATATTGCTGGCTTTTGAATCAACATTCATTTAATAGTACTAGCATGTTCAACAGTGTTGTGTAAATGTAAAGTATCTCTTGGTTCTTTATCATTATTGGACAGCCCTCACAGATTGGAGGTTTTTACCCATTTTCTCTGATCCCCCTTAGGGCATGACAAGCATTTCATTAGCAAAATTGGGCAAAGAATAGAAAATATGCTTCACCACCTAAGTGGAATGAAGTCCATTACAGGGGCGGACTGACCACTCATGGGGCCCCCGGGCAATAGGGGATCATGGGGCCCCTGTGTCCTTGCCCAAACTCAAAAAAGCCTATGAAAAAGGTACCAAGGGAATCTAATGGGGCCCCCTACTGACCCCGGGCCCTCGGGCAGTGCCCGAGTTTCCAAATGGTCAGTCCGCCCCTGGTCCATTACTCATCATGCTGGTCAGATATTCAATTCACCTAGAGCACAGGTGTCAAACTAGTGACCCTCCAGCTGTTGTCAAACTACAAGTCCCATGCGGCAGTGCAAGATTGACAGTTACAAGTATGACTCCCAAAGGCTGAGGTATGATGGGACTTGTTATTTTGCAACAGCTAGAGGGCTGCCAGTTTGACACCCCTGAGCTAGAGCATTCATGAAGTAGTTGTCCCCTGTTTGCAAAGCAGCATTGAGCCCCCCATTAAGATAGTAATTTTCTCTCTCCCTAGGAGACAAAGCAAATAAAATGTGTTTGAATCAGTCAAAATTTGAGCTGGGGGCGGCCCTGTCAGTGCCAATAGTTGCAAGAAAATTAGATTTTTCAATCAACTTTTGTCGAAAAAGCTGGCTGGCTGAACAGTGACTACATCCAATCAGGTGCAGTCACTGTTTGGTTATTCAGCAGCCGCAGATCCCGCAGGTCCTTCACGCATGCTGAATTAATTTGTCTCATTCAGCCTGTGTGGCTGAAAGAGAGAAGTCTAAAGCCACATGCCTAGTTTCAGTTAGGGCTTTTAGTAACACAATGGGGTCCTCTCTGATCAGCAGCTGATACAGTTCATCTGTAATATTAGTCTTTGCAAGTAAAATATCGCCTTTTGTGATGACACAACTGTCACCTTGAAAGGTTTCTACATTGCCTTGTTTTATGAGCTTCTTCATTGACAAAAGATTAGTTTCAAGAGCAGGGACATACAGGACATTTTTCACAGGTATCTTTCTGGTGACACTCTGGGAAATAGGACAGTAAAGAAAACCATCTCCTATTCCTTCTGGTTCCATTACTTGCCCTTTAGCTGTGGTGGGTTTGTTTCTGTTTTACTTCTAAAGAAATTTCTGTCATTTGTCATGTGACTTATAGCTCCTGAATCAACACATCATGCATGCAAAGATGATGTGCAACTTTTGGATTAAAAATACATTAATTATCGGAAGAATATCACATTCTTCCTTCACACTTTTGGCCATTTCTAGTTAGTTTGTTTTTTCATTCTAGCTTTCCGGAATATTCAATCTGCTTCTAAATGACATTGTTTCTTGCACACAAAGCATACACGTTTCTTGTTGCATGTTATTGTTTTTATTCCTATTTTTTCGTTTTAAAGCAAACTCTGCGACATAAGCACCATCACTAATAATGTTTTCTGTTTTACACATGTATTCATCCACAAACGTCCCCTAACATATTCCAATGTCAGTTCATCATCTGGACGTACATCAAGTGCTGTGACAAGCATTACATAACTTTCTGGTAAACCACTAAGTAATAGTGTTGCAACATGAAAATCTTTTATTTTGTCTCCTCAGGCTTTCAACCATTTCCAAGGTGTGCCTTATATAATCCTGCCTATCCTGATCTTAAATCAGCTTGGTTTGGTATAGCTTTCAAATCAAATACAGCTCTTTCATTCACCTTTTGTAATCCTTCACATTCACATTACATTTCTTTAGCACTCTCACACTTACATATATGTATGATTTGATCATTTTCTATGCTAAGAGAGATTGTGCTCTGAGCTTTCTAATCTTTCTCTATCCATTCATCTGATGGGTGCTCTGGCCTGATTTAATCTATATATTTTCATGTACCTTCTCTTATTAGCAGCATTTTCAGCTTGCATTGCAAAGGCTGGTAGGTCTGGTTTGTCAGGTTTGCGAATGAAAACTTTGTTGCAGTTGTGTTACTGGGCATTTTCTTTTATTTTGTTGCAGTCTTCTTTCTGTTGCTGTATCTTGCACTTTTTTCTGTTGCTGTAGTCCATTATGACTGGGCCCATAACCTGTTGGAAATTCTGTATATATCGCTACAGAATAGACAGTGCAACACTGTCACTGCAACAAGGAAACATGAAATTTGTTATTCAGAGTAAAGACATAGAGTATAACATAGATGCAGCTACAAATTTATAAACACTGCCATATACTGCCAAGGGAGATGTGCTCCCTTATCCGGTGGTAAGAATTGGTGTCTGTTGTCACTTACATGAAAGACAAGTGAAGATGCAGGTGATACATCTCATATTATCTGTACCTCTTGATACACCACCAGTCACATTACAAAGTAAAGAGAAATATGTAACAAAAACTCAAAATGCAATCTGAAAATACAATATACAATCCATTTTACTCTTGAGTATACCTTTAAAGTGGAACTATGAACAAAATTAAAAATTGAATATATGACACAGTTTGTGTATAGCATTAAAGTGGTATTTAAGCCATATTTGTATTAACCACTATTAGACCCTAGAGGTCTATTTTGTCATAAATGACTCCCTTGCTTGTCAGCAGTAATGTGTTCTGAGTCGCATATGCACAGCTCAGACCACATTTATGGCACCCACTACTGTGTGTTGTGGCGATGTGACTCCTGTACATATGCGCAGGAGTGCCGTCATCTCTGCCCAATTGGCTGAACAGATGGAACCCAGATGGAAGACTGGGTGAATATGGAATCACTCAGGATCTGCAGGATTGGTCACAGAGCAGAGTTGCAGGGCTCCATTTAACAGGTAAGTCTGCTATAATGTACACTGTAGGAGGGCCATTAAAAAAAAAATGATCGTACTTTACTACCATTTTAACACATCAAGTTCCCCCTGTAACATAGTTTTTAGAGATGAGCGAATCGAAGTAGGCGAAGTGGAATTCGAGTCGAATATTGGAAAATTTTCAATTCGCGCCGAATCCGAAAAATAGCCTACTTCGGACGCGCGAATCGAAATTTTTCCTAAAATGGCGGCGGACATTTGCAGCGACGGAGCGGGGATGTCTGGGAAGGCGCGCAGACAAGGCGCGCTGACCCATAATGCATTCCTTAATGACATGTGATCGCATTAGCCAATCAGCAGCCAGCCAGCCAGCACTGTGTAATGGTCGAGCTATAAATAGCGGCCATTTTAGAATTCTTCATTTGCCTCCAGTCATTCAAGAGAGGCAGACCGCTCTGTATTAGGGACAGAGTTAGGGCCACAGAAACGTTACTTGGGGACAGAGAAACGTTATTTAGGGACAGAGAAGCATTACTCAGGGACACAGAATTGTTAATGAGGGCCACAGAATCGTTACTTAGGGCCAAAGAAACGCTAGTTAGGGCCACAGAATTGTTACTCAGGGACAGACAGAATTGTTACTGAGTGCCAGAGAATTGTTACTTAGGGCCACAGAAACGTTAGTTAGGGCCACAGAATTGTTACTCAGGGACAGACACAGAATTGTTACTGAGGGCCACAGAACTGTTACTTAGGGCCACAGAAACGTTATTAGGGCCACAGAATTGTTACTCAGGGACAGACAGAATTGTTACTGAGTGCCAGAGAATTGTTACTTAGGGCCACAGAAACGTTAGTTAGGGCCACAGAATTGTTACTCAGGGACAGACACAGAATTGTTACTGAGGGCCACAGAACTGTTACTTAGGGCCACAGAAACATTAGTTAGGGCCACAGAATTGTTACTCAGGAACAGACACAGAATTGTTACTGAGGGCCACAGAACTGTTACTTAGGGCCACAGAAACGTTAGTTAGGGCCACAGAATTGTTACTCAGGGACAGACACAGAATTGTTACTGAGGGCCACAGAATTGTTACTTAGGGCCACAGAAACGTTACTCAGGGACACAGAATTGTTACTGAGGGCCACAGAATTGTTACTTAGGGCCACAGAAACATTAGTTAGGGCCACAGAATTGTTACTCAGGGACAGACAGAATTGTTACTGAGTGCCAGAGAATTGTTACTTAGGGCCACAGAAACGTTAGTTAGGGCCACAGAATTGTTACTCAGGGACAGACACAGAATTGTTACTGAGGGCCACAGAACTGTTACTTAGGGCTACAGAAACGTTAGTTAGGGCCACAGAATTGTTACTCAGGGACAGACACAGAATTGTTACTGAGGGCCACAGAATTGTTACTTAGGGCCACAGAAACGTTACTCAGGGACACAGAATTGTTACTGAGGGCCACAGAACTGTTACTTAGGGCCACAGAAACGTTAGTTAGGGCCACAGAATTGTTACTCAGGGACAGACACAGAATTGTTACTGAGGGTTACAGAATTTTTACTTAGGGCCACAGAAACGTTACTCAGGGACACAGAATTGTTACTGAGGGCCACAGAACCGTTACTTAGGGCCACAGAATTGTTACTCAGGGACAGACACAGAATTGTTACTCAGGGACACAGAATTGTTACTGAGGGCCACAGAACCGTTACTTAGGGCCACAGAAACGTTACTCAGGGACACAGAATTGTTACTGAGGGCCACATAACCGTTACTTAGGGCCACATAATTGTTACTCAGGGACAGACACAGAATTGTTACTGAGGGACACAGAATTGTTACTGAGGGCCACAACCGTTACTTAGGGCCACAGAATTGTTACTCAGGGACACAGAATTGTTACTGAGGGCCACAGAACCGTTACTTAGGGCCACAGAATTGTTACTCAGGGACACAGAATTGTTACTGAGGGCCACAGAACTGTTACTTAGGGCCACAGAATTGTTACTCGGACAGACACAGAATTGTTACTCAGGGACACAGAATTGTTACTGAGGGCCACAGAACCGTTACTTAGGGCCACAGAAACGTTACTCAGGGACACAGAATTGTTACTGAGGGTCACATAACCGTTACTTAGGGCCACATAATTGTTACTCAGGGACAGACACAGAATTGTTACTGAGGGACACAGAATTGTTACTGAGGGCCACAACCGTTACTTAGGGCCACAGAATTGTTACTGAGGGACACAGAATTGTTACTGAGGGCCACAGAACCGTTACTTAGGGCCACAGAATTGTTACTCAGGGACACAGAATTGTTACTGAGGGCCACAGAACCGTTACTTAGGGCCACAGAATTGTTACTCAGGGACAAACACAGAATTGTTACTGAGGGACACAGAATTGTTACTGAGGGCCACAGAACCGTTACTTAGGGCCACAGAAACGTTACTCAGGGACACAGAATTGTTACTGAGGGCCACAGAACCGTTACTTAGGGCCACATAAAAGTTAATCAGGTACACAGAATTGTTACTGAGGGCTAGAGATGAGCGAAGAAATGAAAAATTCGATTCGACTGATTCGGCGAATTCGTGGACAATATTCGATTCGAGTCGAATAAATTCGCTGTGAATTTAACTTAAAAAAGGGTGTTTCTAGGCTTCAGAGAGACTTAATATTAGTGCAGAACACTGTACCTTTAATTTAAATGCCCTTGGAGTCTGCTGGGGAAGAGAAATAATACTGTCTGTCAGTATGACATGCAGATGAGTGCCGTCGATCTTAGAATCACTGCACACTTCATTCCTTTGGCCAGTCACGGGGCCAAAACCAGTGTTTGGAGCCACAGTGTGGCGGTGGAGGCAGCAGCAATGGGAGGCCATACAGCAACCTATGACAAAATGGAAACCAGCAGGAGCGTGAGGAGACCTGAAAGTGGCACATGGCAGAGTGGGAGCAATGGGAGGCGGTACAGGGACCCAGGTCACACTGTGGGCCCAGCAGCAGCGTGACCAGGCGGTACGGGGGCCCATGGCCGATATGGGGCTTGGTGGCACCAATGGAAGGCCTGTAATCTGCCAGCAACCTATAACAAAATGGACAACCGCAGGAGTGTGAGGAGATTTCAAAGTGGCACATGGCAGAGTGGAAGCAATGGGAGGCCGTACAGGGACCCAGGTCACACTGTGGGACCAGCATCAGCGTGAACAGGCGGTACGGGGGCCCATGGCCGATTTGACCTCATTCATCCCATAGTCCTGCCGACTCACGAATAGCGTGGCCTCCTCAAAGGGCCTGAGCAAGCGCAGGTGTCACACATGAGCTGACAATGGCTGACATCTAAGTTACACAGGGAGTACCTTTATCCGCTTTTAACATCAGGAAATCTGTGATGGCCTTTAGCTGTTCGTAAAGGCGGTCTAACATATGTAGGGTTGAATTACACCTTGTTGCAACGTCACAGCATGAGGAGTCGGTACGGGGGCCCATGGCAGATTACATGTCTGGCAGCAGCAATGGGAGGCCCGTAATCTGCCAGCACCCTATGTCAAAAAATTTAACACACCAGCAGTGTGAAGAGACCTGAAAGTGGCACATGGCAGCAGAGTGTGGCGATGGAGACAGCAGCAATGGGAGGCCGTACAGGGACCCATGAGAGACTCTGGACTTGGCAGCAGCATGAGGAGGCGGTATATAGGGGCCCATGGCAGATTAGGGGCCTGGCAGCAGCTATGTGAGGCCCGTAATCTGCCTGCACCCTATGTCAAAAAATTAAACACACCAGCAGTGTGAAGAGACCTGAAAGTGGCACATGGCAGAGTGTGGCGATGGAGACAGCAGCAATGGGAGGCCGTACAGGGACCCATGAGAGACTCTAGACTTGGCAGCAGCATGAGGAGGCGGTATATAGGGGCCCATGGCAGATTAGGGGCCTGGCAGCAGCTATGTGAGGCCCGTAATCTGCCTGCACCCTATGTCAAAAAATTTAACACACCAGCAGTGTGAAGAGACCTGAAAGTGGCACATGGCAGCAGAGTGTGGCGATGGAGACAGCAGCAATGGGAGGCCGTACAGGGACCCATGAGAGACTCTGGACTTGGCAGCAGCATGAGGAGGCGGTATATAGGGGCCCATGGCAGATTAGGGGCCTGGCAGCAGCTATGTGAGGCCCGTAATCTGCCTGCACCCTATGTCAAAAAATTTAACACACCAGCAGTGTGAAGAGACCTGAAAGTGGCACATGGCAGCAGAGTGTGGCGATGGAGACAGCAGCAATGGGAGGCCGTACAGGGACCCATGAGAGACTCTGGACTTGGCAGCAGCATGAGGAGGCGGTATATAGGGGCCCATGGCAGATTAGGGGCCTGGCAGCAGCTATGTGAGGCCCGTAATCTGCCTGCACCCTATGTCAAAAAATTTAACACACCAGCAGTGTGAAGAGACCTGAAAGTGGCACATGGCAGCAGAGTGTGGCGATGGAGACAGCAGCAATGGGAGGCCGTACAGGGACCCATGAGAGACTCTGGACTTGGCAGCAGCATGAGGAGGCGGTATATAGGGGCCCATGGCAGATTAGGGGCCTGGCAGCAGCTATGTGAGGCCCGTAATCTGCCTGCACCCTATGTCAAAAAATTAAACACACCAGCAGTATGAAGAGACCTGAAAGTGGCACATGGCAGAGTGTGGCGATGGAGACAGCAGCAATGGGAGGCCGTACAGGGACCCATGACAGACTCTAGACTTGGCAGCAGCATGAGGAGGCGGTATATAGGGGCCCATGGCAGATTAGGGGCCTGGCAGCAGCTATGTGAGGCCCGTAATCTGCCTGCACCCTATGTCAAAAAATTAAACACACCAGCAGTGTGAAGAGACCTGAAAGTGGCACATGGCAGAGTGTGGCGATGGAGACAGCAGCAATGGGAGGCCGTACAGGGACCCATGACAGACTCTAGACTTGGCAGCAGCATGAGGAGGCGGTATATAGGGGCCCATGGCAGATTAGGGGCCTGGCAGCAGCTATGTGAGGCCCGTAATCTGCCTGCACCCTATGTCAAAAAATTTAACACACCAGCAGTGTGAAGAGACCTGAAAGTGGCACATGGCAGCAGAGTGTGGCGATGGAGACAGCAGCAATGGGAGGCCGTACAGGGACCCATGAGAGACTCTGGACTTGGCAGCAGCATGAGGAGGCGGTATATAGGGGCCCATGGCAGATTAGGGGCCTGGCAGCAGCTATGTGAGGCCCGTAATCTGCCTGCACCCTATGTCAAAAAATTAAACACACCAGCAGTATGAAGAGACCTGAAAGTGGCACATGGCAGAGTGTGGCGATGGAGACAGCAGCAATGGGAGGCCGTACAGGGACCCATGACAGACTCTAGACTTGGCAGCAGCATGAGGAGGCGGTATATAGGGGCCCATGGCAGATTAGGGGCCTGGCAGCAGCTATGTGAGGCCCGTAATCTGCCTGCACCCTATGTCAAAAAATTAAACACACCAGCAGTGTGAAGAGACCTGAAAGTGGCACATGGCAGAGTGTGGCGATGGAGACAGCAGCAATGGGAGGCCGTACAGGGACCCATGACAGACTCTAGACTTGGCAGCAGCATGAGGAGGCGGTATATAGGGGCCCATGGCAGATTAGGGGCCTGGCAGCAGCTATGTGAGGCCCGTAATCTGCCTGCACCCTATGTCAAAAAATTTAACACACCAGCAGTGTGAAGAGACCTGAAAGTGGCACATGGCAGCAGAGTGTGGCGATGGAGACAGCAGCAATGGGAGGCCGTACAGGGACCCATGAGAGACTCTGGACTTGGCAGCAGCATGAGGAGGCGGTATATAGGGGCCCATGGCAGATTAGGGGCCTGGCAGCAGCTATGTGAGGCCCGTAATCTGCCTGCACCCTATGTCAAAAAATTTAACACACCAGCAGTGTGAAGAGACCTGAAAGTGGCACATGGCAGCAGAGTGTGGCGATGGAGACAGCAGCAATGGGAGGCCGTACAGGGACCCATGAGAGACTCTGGACTTGGCAGCAGCATGAGGAGGCGGTATATAGGGGCCCATGGCAGATTAGGGGCCTGGCAGCAGCTATGTGAGGCCCGTAATCTGCCTGCACCCTATGTCAAAAAATTAAACACACCAGCAGTGTGAAGAGACCTGAAAGTGGCACATGGCAGAGTGTGGCGATGGAGACAGCAGCAATGGGAGGCCGTACAGGGACCCATGACAGACTCTAGACTTGGCAGCAGCATGAGGAGGCGGTATATAGGGGCCCATGGCAGATTAGGGGCCTGGCAGCAGCTATGTGAGGCCCGTAATCTGCCTGCACCCTATGTCAAAAAATTTAACACACCAGCAGTGTGAAGAGACCTGAAAGTGGCACATGGCAGCAGAGTGTGGCGATGGAGACAGCAGCAATGGGAGGCCGTACAGGGACCCATGACAGACTCTAGACTTGGCAGCAGCATGAGGAGGCGGTATATAGGGGCCCATGGCAGATTAGGGGCCTGGCAGCAGCTATGTGAGGCCCGTAATCTGCCTGCACCCTATGTCAAAAAATTAAACACACCAGCAGTGTGAAGAGACCTGAAAGTGGCACATGTTTGAGGCATGATTCATGGCGGATTTAGTCAGTTGTGTCAGGAACTGGTGGTTTGAAATCCAGACTAATCCACGCCTGATTCATTTTCACAAACGTGAGTCTCTCCACACTTTGGGTGGACAGTCGTGTCCTCCGCGGAGTTACAATACCTCCTGCCGCACTAAACACGCGCTCCGATGCCACGCTACTGGCCGGGCATGACAGCCTTTCAAGGGCAAATTCAGCTAGTTGGGGCCAAAGGTCAAGTTTCGTTGCCCAGTAGTCAAGGGGATTGTCTACCTCGGTTGGCAGGGTGCTGTCCAAGTAGGCCCAAGCCTGTTGTTTGAGCTCCTGCTCCAGGTCCACCTGATGCTGCTGCTGCTGCTGCGGCTGGTTAGTAGTTTCCTCACTGCGCTGGTGAAGAAAGCTACTCATCATCGACTGCAGACTGAGGCAGCCACTGCTGGTGGAGCTGCCACTGCTCCTACCACCCCACCCCTCCCCTGCTGCCATGCCAGCGGAACGTGAGCGCACAGGGCCCACAGTGTCTGAGGATGGACGTTGGCGCACAAAGGCAGAGACCAACTGACTACATAGGTGGTTTTTATAGTACGTAATTTTGGCCTCCCTCTCAGCAGGTGTGAAAAAGGCCACCATTTTGGACCGGTAGCGAGGGTCCAACAAGGTGGACAGCCAAAAGTCATCCCTCTGTCTGATGGTTATTATTCGGCTGTCGCTACGCAAGCAACCGAGCATGCTATGGGCCATTTGTGCCAAGGAATGCGAGGGACTCCCTGCCTCCATCTCCACAGCATACTGCCACGGTGCGTCTGGGTCCTCTGTCTCCTCCTCCTCCTCCTCTACCAGATGCTCCTGCTCCTCCACTCCTGTCCGCTGAGTGGAAAAACCACCCATTTCACTCAATAATTCCTGAGCACAAATGTCCTCCTCTACCTCCTCCTCTTCTTCCTGTCCTGCCCCCACAGGGGTCATGTGGCGTTGAGATCTGTGCGCCACATCTACCGCACCCTGACCAGCCATTGTTAACAGCATTTGTTCCAGGACGTGCAACAGAGGAATGACGTCGTTCATCCCATAGTCCTGCCGACTCACGAATAGCGTGGCCTCCTCAAAGGGCCTGAGCAAGCGGCAGGTGTCACGCATGAGCTGCCAATGGCTGACATCTAAGTTACACAGGGGAGTACCTTTATCCGCTTGTAACATCAGGAAATCGGTGATGGCCTTTCGCTGCTCGTAAAGGCGGTCTAACATGTGTAGGGTTGAATTCCACCTTGTTGCAACGTCGCAGATCAGGCGATGCTGTGGAATTCCGTTCTGCCGCTGCAGCTCAATGAGGGTGTTCTTTGCGGTGTAGGAATGGCTGAAATGCATGCACAGTTTACGTGACATTTTAAGGATGTCTTGCAGTGGGATGGTGGATTTTAGGAACCGCTTGACAACCAGATTGAACACGTGAGCCATGCATGGCGCATGGCACAACCTTCCTTGACGCAGAGCAGACACCATGTTCTTTCCGTTGTCAGTCAACATGGTTCCGATTTTTAGTTTGCGCGGAGACAGCCATCTGTCGATTTCTCTGTTCATTACACTCAGCAGTTCCTCCCCTGTGTGACTACGTTCGCCAAGGCATACCAGGTGCAGCACAGCGTGACACCGTTGCGCCCTGCACATGTGATATGCCGGTCGGGTAATGGGACTTGGCACGGGGGTGGCGGCTGAGGACACGGCGGAAAAAGAGGTGGTAGAGGCGGACATGCTTGCTGGACCAAGGACGTGCAAACGTGGAGGCAAAAGCGTCGTGACCTGTCCAAGTTGCTGGTGCGGCTGTGCCGGCACCACGTTCACCCAGTGGGCCGTAAATGACATGTACTGTCCCTGACCGTAGTTACAGCTCCACACGTCGGCGCTGCCGTGCACTTTGGCAGAGACCGACATGCTCAAAGACTGGCCCACCATCTCTTCTACATGTGAATGCAGGGCTGGCACTGCCTTTTGGGCAAAGAAATGACGGCTTGGCACTCTCCACCGCGGCGCGGCACAAGCCATCATTTCTCGGAAAGGTGCTGAGTCCACCAGTTGGAAAGGGAGGGACTGCAGCACCAGCAACTTGGACAGGAGGACGTTCAGCTTTTGCACCGTCGGGTGCGTGCTCGCAAACTGTTGTCTCTTGGATACGGATTCCAAGAAAGACTGTTGACGGAATCCGAGAAGAGGAGTAGCAGGAGAAGGAGCATCTGAACGAGCGGAAGATGCCAATGAGCGACAACTCCCCTCAGCAGAGGTGTTGGAGCCTTGACTGGCTGATAGAGGGCGATTGACGACGTCGGGTGACGGAGCAAGTAACGGAGCGGGTGATGGAGCGGGGGCTGGGGCAGGCAGAACCGCCGTATGTTTATCACTGTTTTCCCAGGCCACCGAATGGTGACGCTGCATATGCTGACGCAACGCTGTAGTCCCAACATGGGCCCCCTGGCCACGCTTGCATTTCTGGCCACATAGTCGACATACGGCTACGTTTACTTCCTCGGGCGGCTTGAGGAAAAATTGCCACACCACCGAGTAGGAAACTTTGCCCCCGCTACTCTTCACTGGCTGACTGCTACTTCCTCCGTGCGCACCGGCACCACTACTGGCCGTGGTGGTAGGCTGCAGTGGAGCTGGTGCTCTACTCCGTGGACGTTTGGCTCCACTGACACTGATGCGACCCTGCTGCTGTCTCCTGGGCAACCCACCGACTGTTTTGCTCGCTGCCAAGCTGCCACCCTCTTCTCCTGATGATGCGGAAGAAATTGCCTGATGACGACGAGGCTGCCAAGTGCGATCAACCTCCTCATCATCAAGTAGGGTCTCCGCCTCACTACTAGCCCCCTCGGCTGCGTCTGGGTCAGGAGACAGACCTGTCTCTAGACCGGCTACCGAGCCACTCTCCTCGCCAGTACTTGTTCGCTTGGCTGCTGAAAAGGCCGATGTCTCCCCCCGTTCCTGACCGCCCTCTGTTAGCTCTTCCTCACTGTACAGTGGGGCTGAGCCCACAGCATGCGATACTTCGCTTGGTGAGGGAACAGCAAAGGACAGGGGCAGGTAGAGGACACGTGATTTCAGTGGGCTTGGTCCCGGGCCATGCCAACTAACGGTTGTGTCTGACGTACCCACCGACCGTTGGCTGTAGGTGTCAGAGGTGACCTGGGAAGAGGAAGACGACCGAGCCAACCAATCAATGACGGCAGGGTTGTCGGTGGAGACACGACCGCTGGATGACACCGGGAGCACTGGCCTCTGGCTGCGAATACTGCTGCCTCGACCCCTTCCTCTGCTGCCACGTCTGCTCGCTCCTAAAACATTGCCTCCTCTGCCACTCCTCTGCATGTTGTCTGACATACTATTTAATTCAACGATTAGGTGTCCCTGAGTAACAATTCTCTGGCACTCAGTAACAATTCTGTCTGTCCCTGAGTATGAATTCTGTGGCCCTGAGTAACAATTCTGTGTCTGTGCGAGTAACAATTCTGTGTCTGTGCGAGTAACAATTCTGTGTCTGTGCAAGTAACAATTT
The DNA here is from genome assembly GCF_062004578.1 of Staurois parvus. NCBI lineage: Eukaryota > Metazoa > Chordata > Amphibia > Anura > Ranidae > Staurois > Staurois parvus. Next base: position 27,921 of record NW_028318275.1, read on the forward strand.
TGTGTCTGTGCGAGTAACAATTCTCTGGCACTCAGTAACAATTCTGTCTGTCCCTGAGTAACAATTCTCTGGCACTCAGTAACAATTCTGTCTGTCCCTGAGTAACAATTCTCTGGCACTCAGTAACAATTCTGTCTGTCCCTGAGTATGAATTCTGTGGCCCTGAGTAACAATTCTGTGTCTGTGCGAGTAACAATTCTGTGTCTGTGCAAGTAACAATTTTGTGTCTGTGCGAGTAACAATTCTCTGGCACTCAGTAACAATTCTGTCTGTCCCTGAGTAACAATTCTCTGGCACTCAGTAACAATTCTGTCTGTCCCTGAGTAACAATTCTCTGGCACTCAGTAACAATTCTGTCTGTCCCTGAGTAACAATTCTCTGGCACTCAGTAACAATTCTGTGTCTGTGCGAGTAACAATTCTGTGTCTGTGCAAGTAACAATTTTGTGTCTGTGCGAGTAACAATTCTCTGGCACTCAGTAACAATTCTGTCTGTCCCTGAGTAACAATTCTCTGGCACTCAGTAACAATTCTGTCTGTCCCTGAGTAACAATTCTCTGGCACTCAGTAACAATTCTGTCTGTCCCTGAGTATGAATTCTGTGGCCCTGAGTAACAATTCTGTGTCTGTGCGAGTAACAATTCTGTGTCTGTGCAAGTAACAATTTTGTGTCTGTGCGAGTAACAATTCTCTGGCACTCAGTAACAATTCTGTCTGTCCCTGAGTAACAATTCTCTGGCACTCAGTAACAATTCTGTCTGTCCCTGAGTAACAATTCTCTGGCACTCAGTAACAATTCTGTCTGTCCCTGAGTATGAATTCTGTGGCCCTGAGTAACAATTCTGTGTCTGTGCGAGTAACAATTCTGTGTCTGTGCAAGTAACAATTTTGTGTCTGTGCGAGTAACAATTCTCTGGCACTCAGTAACAATTCTGTCTGTCCCTGAGTAACAATTCTCTGGCACTCAGTAACAATTCTGTCTGTCCCTGAGTAACAATTCTCTGGCACTCAGTAACAATTCTGTCTGTCCCTGAGTAACAATTCTCTGGCACTCAGTAACAATTCTGTCTGTCCCTGAGTAACAATTCTCTGGCACTCAGTAACAATTCTGTCTGTCCCTGAGTATGAATTCTGTGGCCCTGAGTAACAATTCTGTGTCTGTGCGAGTAACAATTCTGTGTCTGTGCAAGTAACAATTTTGTGTCTGTGCGAGTAACAATTCTCTGGCACTCAGTAACAATTCTGTCTGTCCCTGAGTAACAATTCTCTGGCACTCAGTAACAATTCTGTCTGTCCCTGAGTAACAATTCTCTGGCACTCAGTAACAATTCTGTCTGTCCCTGAGTATGAATTCTGTGGCCCTGAGTAACAATTCTGTGTCTGTGCGAGTAACAATTCTGTGTCTGTGCAAGTAACAATTTTGTGTCTGTGCGAGTAACAATTCTCTGGCACTCAGTAACAATTCTGTCTGTCCCTGAGTAACAATTCTCTGGCACTCAGTAACAATTCTGTCTGTCCCTGAGTAACAATTCTCTGGCACTCAGTAACAATTCTGTCTGTCCCTGAGTAACAATTCTCTGGCACTCAGTAACAATTCTGTCTGTCCCTGAGTAACAATTCTCTGGCACTCAGTAACAATTCTGTCTGTCCCTGAGTAACAATTCTCTGGCACTCAGTAACAATTCTGTCTGTCCCTGAGTATGAATTCTGTGGCCCTGAGTAACAATTCTGTGTCTGTGCGAGTAACAATTCTGTGTCTGTGCAAGTAACAATTTTGTGTCTGTGCGAGTAACAATTCTCTGGCACTCAGTAACAATTCTGTCTGTCCCTGAGTAACAATTCTCTGGCACTCAGTAACAATTCTGTCTGTCCCTGAGTAACAATTCTCTGGCACTCAGTAACAATTCTGTCTGTCCCTGAGTAACAATTCTCTGGCACTCAGTAACAATTCTGTGTCTGTGCGAGTAACAATTCTGTGTCTGTGCAAGTAACAATTTTGTGTCTGTGCGAGTAACAATTCTCTGGCACTCAGTAACAATTCTGTCTGTCCCTGAGTAACAATTCTCTGGCACTCAGTAACAATTCTGTCTGTCCCTGAGTAACAATTCTCTGGCACTCAGTAACAATTCTGTCTGTCCCTGAGTATGAATTCTGTGGCCCTGAGTAACAATTCTGTGTCTGTGCGAGTAACAATTCTGTGTCTGTGCAAGTAACAATTTTGTGTCTGTGCGAGTAACAATTCTCTGGCACTCAGTAACAATTCTGTCTGTCCCTGAGTAACAATTCTCTGGCACTCAGTAACAATTCTGTCTGTCCCTGAGTAACAATTCTCTGGCACTCAGTAACAATTCTGTCTGTCCCTGAGTATGAATTCTGTGGCCCTGAGTAACAATTCTGTGTCTGTGCGAGTAACAATTCTGTGTCTGTGCAAGTAACAATTTTGTGTCTGTGCGAGTAACAATTCTCTGACACTCAGTAACAATTCTGTCTGTCCCTGAGTAACAATTCTCTGGCACTCAGTAACAATTCTGTCTGTCCCTGAGTAACAATTCTCTGGCACTCAGTAACAATTCTGTCTGTCCCTGAGTAACAATTCTCTGGCACTCAGTAACAATTCTGTCTGTCCCTGAGTAACAATTCTCTGGCACTCAGTAACAATTCTGTCTGTCCCTGAGTAACAATTCTGTCTGTCCCTGAGAATGAATTCTGTGGCCCTGAGTAAGAATTCTCTGGCACTCAGTAACAATTCTGTCTGTCCCTGAGTAACAATTCTCTGGCACTCAGTAACAATTCTGTCTGTCCCTGAGTAAAAATTCTGTGGCCCTAATAACGTTTCTGTGGCCCTAAGTAACAATTCTCTGGCACTGAGTGAAAATTCTGTCTGTCCCTGAGTATGAATTCTGTGGCCCTAACTAGCGTTTCTTTGTCCCTAAATAACGATTCTGTGGCCCTCATTAACAAGTCTGTGTCCCTGAGTAATGGTTCTCTGTCCCTAAGTAACTTCTCTCTGTCCCCAATTCTCGTTTCTGTGGCCCTAACTCTGTCCCTGTCCCTAGTACAGAGCGGTCTGCCTCTGTTCAATGACTGCAGGCAAATGAAGATTTCCAAAATGGCCGCTATATATACCTCGACCATTACACAGTGCTGGCTGGCTGGCTGCTGATTGGCTGATGCGATCACATGTCGTTGAGGAATGCATTATGGGGCAGCGCGCCTTGTCTGCGCGCCTTCCCCGACATCCCCGCTCCGTCGCCGCACATGTCAGCCGCCATTTTCGGAAAAATTTCGATTCGCGCGTCCGAATTAGGCTGTTTTTCGGATTCGGCACGAATCGAAATTTTTCCGATATTCGACTCGAATTCCACTTCGGATACTTCGATTCGCTCATCTCTACTGAGGGCCACAGAACCGTTACTTAGGGCCACAGAAACGTTACTCAGGGACACAGAATTGTTACTGAGGGCCACATAACCGTTACTTAGGGCCACATAATTGTTACTCAGGGACAGACACAGAATTGTTACTGAGGGACACAGAATTGTTACTGAGGGCCACAACCGTTACTTAGGGCCACAGAATTGTTACTCAGGGACACAGAATTGTTACTGAGGGCCACAGAACCGTTACTTAGGGCCACAGAATTGTTACTCAGGGACACAGAATTGTTACTGAGGGCCACAGAACCGTTACTTAGGGCCACAGAATTGTTACTCAGGGACAGACACAGAATTGTTACTGAGGGACACAGAATTGTTACTGAGGGCCACAGAACCATTACTTAGGGCCACAGAAACGTTAATCAGGGAGACAGAATTGTTACTGAGGGCCACAGAACCGTTACTTAGGGCCACATAAAAGTTAATCAGGGACACAGAATTGTTACTGAGGGCCACAGAACCGTTACTTAGGGCCACAGAATTGTTACTCAGGGACAGACACAGAATTGTTTCTTGAGGGACACAGAATTGTTACTGAGGGCCACAGAACCGTTACTTAGGGCCACAGAAACGTTAATCAGGGACACAGAATTGTTACTGAGGGCCACAGAACCGTTACTTAGGGCCACGTAAACGTTAATCAGGGACAGACACAGAATTGTTACTGAGGGACACAGAATTGTTACTGAGGGCCACAGAACCGTTACTTAGGGCCACAGAATTGTTACTCAGGGACAAACACAGAATTGTTACTGAGGGACACAGAATTGTTACTGAGGGCCACAGAACCGTTACTTAGGGCCACAGAAACGTTAATCAGGGACACAGAATTGTTACTGAGGGCCACAGAACCGTTACTTAGGGCCACATAAAAGTTAATCAGGTACACAGAATTGTTACTGAGGGCCACAGAACCGTTACTTAGGGCCACAGAAACGTTACTCAGGGACACAGAATTGTTACTGAGGGCCACATAACCGTTACTTAGGGCCACATAATTGTTACTCAGGGACAGACACAGAATTGTTACTGAGGGACACAGAATTGTTACTGAGGGCCACAACCGTTACTTAGGGCCACAGAATTGTTACTCAGGGACACAGAATTGTTACTGAGGGCCACAGAACCATTACTTAGGGCCACAGAATTGTTACTCAGGGACACAGAATTGTTACTGAGGGCCACAGAACCGTTACTTAGGGCCACAGAATTGTTACTCAGGGACAGACACAGAATTGTTACTGAGGGACACAGAATTGTTACTGAGGGCCACAGAACCATTACTTAGGGCCACAGAAACGTTAATCAGGGAGACAGAATTGTTACTGAGGGCCACAGAACCGTTACTTAGGGCCACATAAAAGTTAATCAGGGACACAGAATTGTTACTGAGGGCCACAGAACCGTTACTTAGGGCCACAGAATTGTTACTCAGGGACAGACACAGAATTGTTTCTTGAGGGACACAGAATTGTTACTGAGGGCCACAGAACCGTTACTTAGGGCCACAGAAACGTTAATCAGGGACACAGAATTGTTACTGAGGGCCACAGAACCGTTACTTAGGGCCACGTAAACGTTAATCAGGGACAGACACAGAATTGTTACTGAGGGACACAGAATTGTTACTGAGGGCCACAGAACCGTTACTTAGGGCCACAGAATTGTTACTCAGGGACACAGAATTGTTACTGAGGGCCACAGAACCGTTACTTAGGGCCACAGAATTGTTACTCAGGGACACAGAATTGTTACTGAGGGCCACAGAACTGTTACTTAGGGCCACAGAATTGTTACTCGGACAGACACAGAATTGTTACTCAGGGACACAGAATTGTTACTGAGGGCCACAGAACCGTTACTTAGGGCCACATAAACGTTAATCAGGGACACAGAATTGTTACTGAGGGCCACAGAACCGTTACTTAGGGCCACAGAATTGTTACTCACGGACAGACACAGAATTGTTTCTTGAGGGACACAGAATTGTTACTGAGGGCCACAGAACCGTTACTTAGGGCCACAGAAACGTTAATCAGGGACACAGAATTGTTACTGAGGGCCACAGAACCGTTACTTAGGGCCACGTAAACGTTAATCAGGGACAGACACAGAATTGTTACTGAGGGACACAGAATTGTTACTGAGGGACACAGAATTGTTACTGAGGGCCACAGAACCGTTACTTAGGGCCACAGAATTGTTACTCAGGGACAGACACAGAATTGTTACTGAGGGACACAGAATTGTTACTGAGGGCCACAGAACCGTTACTTAGGGCCACAGAGTTGTTTCTCAGGGACACAGAATTGTTACTGAGGGCCACAGAACTGTTACTGAGGGCCACAGAATTGTTACTCGGACAGACACAGAATTGTTACTCAGGGACACAGAATTGTTACTGAGGGCCACAGAACCGTTACTTAGGGCCACAGAATTGTTACTCAGGGACACAGAATTGTTACTGAGGGCCACAGAACTGTTACTTAGGGCCACAGAATTGTTACTCAGGGACACAGAATTGTTACTGAGGGCCACAGAACTGTTACTTAGGGCCACAGAATTGTTACTCGGACAGACACAGAATTGTTACTCAGGGACACAGAATTGTTACTGAGGGCCACAGAACCGTTACTTAGGGCCACATAAACGTTAATCAGGGACACAGAATTGTTACTGAGGGCCACAGAACCGTTACTTAGGGCCACAGAATTGTTACTCAGGGACAGACACAGAATTGTTACTGAGGGACACAGAATTGTTACTGAGGGCCACAGAACCGTTACTTAGGGCCACAGAATTGTTACTCAGGGACAAACACAGAATTGTTACTCAGGGACACAGAATTGTTACTCAGGGACACAGAATCGTTGAATTAAAGAGTATGTCAGACAACATGCAGAGGAGTGGCAGAGGAGGCAATGTTTTAGGAGCGAGCAGACGTGGCAGCAGAGGAAGGGGTCGAGGCAGCAGTATTCGCAGACAGAGGCCAGTGCTCCCGGTGTCATCCAGCGGTCGTGTCTCCACCGACAACCCTGCCGTCATCGATTGGTTGGCTCGGTCGTCTTCCTCTTCCCAGGTCACCTCTGACACCTACAGCCAACGGTCGGTGGGTACGTCAGACACAACCGTTAGTTGGCATGGCCCGGGACCAAGCCCACTGAAATCACGTGTCCTCTACCTGCCCCTGTCCTTTGGTGTTCCCTCACCAAGCGAAGTATCGCATGCTGTGGGCTCAGCCCCACTGTACAGTGAGGAAGAGCTAACAGAGGGCGGTCAGGAACGGGGGGAGACATCCGCCTTTTCAGCAGCCAGGCGAAGAAGTAGTGGCGAGGAGAGTGGCTCGGTAGCCGGTCTAGAGACAGGTCTGTCTCCTGACCCAGACGCAGCCGAGGGGGCTAGTAGTGAGGCGGAGACCCTACTTGATGATGAGGAGGTTGATCGCACTTGGCAGCCTCGTCGTCATCAGGCAATTTCTTCCGCATCATCAGGAGAAGAGGGTGGCAGCTTGGCAGCGAGCGAAACAGTCAATGGGTTGCCCAGGAGGCAGCAGGGTCGCAGCAGTGTCAGTGGAGCCAAACGGCCACGGAGTAGAGCACCAGCTCCACTGCAGCCTACCACCACGGCCAGTAGTGGTGCCGGTGTGCACGGAGGAAGCAGCAGTCAGCCGGTGAGGAGTATCGGGGGCAAAGTTTCCTACTCGGCGGTGTGGCAATTTTTCGTCAAGCCGCCCGAGGAAGTAAACGTAGCCGTATGTCGACTATGTGGCCAGAAAGTCAAGCGTGGCCAGGGGGCCCATGTTGGGACTACAGCGTTGCGGCAGCATATGCAGCGTCGCCATTTGGTGGCCTGGGAAAACCGTGATAAAGATACGGCGGTTCTGCCCGCCCCAGCCCCAGCTCCATCACCCGCTCCGTTACTTGCTCCGTCACCCGACGTCAATCGCCCTCCATCAGCCAGTCAAGGCTCCAACACCTCTGCTGAGGGGAGTTGTCGCTCGTTGGCATCTTCCGCTCGTTCAGATGCTCCTTCTCCTGCTACTCCTCTTCACGGATTCCGTCAGCAGTCTTTCTTGGAATCCGTTTCCAAGAGACAACAGTTTGCGAGCACGCACCCGACGGTGCAAAAGCTGAACGTCCTCCTGTCCAAGTTGCTGGTGCTGCAGTCCCTCCCTTTCCAAGTGGTGGACTCAGCACCTTTCCGAGAAATGATGGCTTGTGCCGCGCCGCGGTGGAGAGTGCCAAGCCGACATTTCTTCGCCAAAAAGGCAGTGCCAGCCCTGCATTCACATGTAGAAGAGATGGTGGGCCAGTCTTTGAGCATGTCGGTCTCTGCCAAAGTGCACGGCAGCGCCGACGTGTGGAGCTGTAACTACGGTCAGGGACAGTACATGTCATTTACGGCCCACTGGGTGAACGTGGTGCCGTCACAGCCGCACCAGCAACTTGGACAGGTCACGCCGCTTTTGCCTCCACGTTTGCACGTCCTTGGTCCGGCAAAGATGTCCGCCTCTACCACCTCTTCTTCCGCCGTGTCCTCAGCCGCCACCCCCGTGCCAAGTCCCATTACCCGACCGGCATATCACATGTGCAGGGCGCAACGGTGTCACGCTGTGCTGCACCTGGTATGAATTGGCGAACGTAGTCACACAGGGGAGGAACTTCTCAGTGTAATGAACAGAGAAATCAACAGATGGCTGTCTCCGCGCAAACTGAAAATCGGAACCATGTTGACCGACAACGGAAAGAACATGGTGTCTGCTCTGCGTCAAGGAAGGTTGTGCCATGCGCCATGCATGGCTCACGTGTTCAATCTGGTTGTCAAGCGGTTCCTAAAATCCACCATCACACTGCAAGACATCCTTAAAATGTCACGTAAACTTTGCATGCATTTCAGCCATTCCTACACCGCAAAGCACACCCTCCTTGAACTGCAGCGGCAGAACGGAATTGCACAGCATCGCCTGATCTGCGACGTTGCAACAAGGTGGAATTCAACCCTACACATGTTAGACCGCCTTTACGAACAGCGAAAGGCCATCACCGATTTCCTGATGTTACAAGCGGATAAAGGTACTCCCCTGTGTAACTTAGATGTCAGCCATTGGCAGCTCATGCGTGACACCTGCCGCTCAGGCCCTTTGAGGAGGCCACGCTATTCGTGAGTCAGCAGGACTATGGGATGAACGACGTCATTCCTCTGTTGCACGTCCTGGAACAAATGCTGTTAACAATGGCTGGTCAGGGTGCGGTAGACGTGGCGCACAGATCTCAACGCCACATGACCCCTGTGGGGGCAGGACAGGAAGAAGAGGAGGAGGTAGAGGAGGACATTTGTGCTCAGGAATTATTGAGTGAAATGAGTGGTTTTTCCACTCAGCGGACAGGAGTGGAGGAGCAGGAGCATCTGGTAGAGGAGGAGGAGGAGGAGACAGAGGACCCAGACGCACCGTGGCAGTATGCTGTGGAGATGGAGGCAGGGAGTCCCTCGCATTCCTTGGCACAAATGGCCCATAGCATGCTCGGTTGCTTGCGTAGCGACAGCCGAATAATAACCATCAGACAGAGGGATGACTTTTGGCTGTCCACCTTGTTGGACCCTCGCTACCGTTCAAAAATGGTGGCCTTTTTCACACCTGCTGAGAGGGAGGCCAAAATAACGTACTATAAAAACCACCTATGTAGTCAGTTGGTCTCTGCCTTTGTGCGCCAACGTCCATCCTCAGACACTGTGGGCCCTGTGCGCTCGCGTTCCGCTGCCATGGCAGCAGGGGAGGGGTGGGGTGGTAGGAGCAGTGGCAGCTCCACCAGCAGCGGCTGCCTCAGTCTGCAGTCGATGATGAGTAGCTTTCTTCACCAGCGCAGTGAGGAAACTACTAACCAGCCGCAGCAGCAGCAGCAGCAGCAGCATCAGGTGGACCTGGAGCAGGACCTCAAACAACAGGCTTGGGCCTACTTGGACAGCACCCTGCCAACCAAGGTAGACAATCCCCTTGACTACTGGGCAACGAAACTTGACCTTTGGCCCCAACTAGCTGACTTTGCCCTTGAAAGGCTGTCATGCCCGGCCAGTAGCGTGGCATCGGAGCGCGTGTTTAGTGCGGCAGGAGGTATTGTAACTCCGCGGAGGACACGACTGTCCACCCAAAGTGTGGAGAGACTCACGTTTGTGAAAATGAATCAGGCGTGGATTAGTCTGGATTTCAAACCACCAGTTCCTGACACAACTGACTAAATCCGCCATGAATCATGCCTCAAACATGTGCCACTTTCAGGTCTCCACACACACTGCTGGTGTGTTCCATTTGTTGTCATAGGGTGCTGGCAGATTACGGGCCTCCCATAGCTGCTGCCAGGCCCCTAATCTGCCATGGGCCCCTATACCGCCTCCTCATGCTGCAGCCAGGTCCACAGTCTCTTATGCCATGTGCCACTTTCAGGTCTCCTCACACTGCTGGTGTGTTCCATTTTTTGTCATAGGGTGCTGGCAGATTACGGGCCTCCTATAGCTGCTGCCAGGCCCCTAATCTGCCATAGGCCCCTATATACCGCCTCCTCATGCTGCTGCCAGGTCCAGAGTCTCTCATGGGTCCCTGTACGGCCTCCCATTGCTGCTGTCTCCATCGCCACACTCTGCCATGTGCCACTTTCAGGTCTCCTCACACACTGCTGGTGTGTTGAATTTTTTGACATAGGGTGCTGGCAGATTACGGGCCTCCTATAGCTGCTGCCAGGCCCCTAATCTGCCATAGGCCCCTATATACCGCCTCCTCATGCTGCTGCCAGGTCCAGAGTCTCTCATGGGTCCCTGTACGGCCTCCCATTGCTGCTGTCTCCATCGCCACACTCTGCCATGTGCCACTTTCAGGTCTCTTCACATTGCTGGTGTGTTGAATTTTTTGACATAGGGTGCTGGCAGATTACGGGCCTCCCATAGCTGCTGCCAGGCCCCTAATCTGCCATAGGCCCCTACATACCGTCTCCTCATGCTGCTGCCAGGTCCAGAGTCTCTCATGGGTCCCTGTACGGCCTCCCATTGCTGCTGTCTCCATCGCCACACTCTGCCATGTGCCACTTTCAGGTCTCCTCACACACTGCTGGTGTGTTGAATTTTTTGACATAGGGTGCTGGCAGATTACGGGCCTCCTATAGCTGCTGCCAGGCCCCTAATCTGCCATAGGCCCCTATATACCGCCTCCTCATGCTGCTGCCAGGTCCAGAGTCTCTCATGGGTCCCTGTACGGCCTCCCATTGCTGCTGTCTCCATCGCCACACTCTGCCATGTGCCACTTTCAGGTCTCTTCACACTGCTGGTGTGTTGAATTTTTTTGACATAGGGTGCTGGCAGATTACGGGCCTCCCATAGCTGCTGCCAGGCCCCTAATCTGCCATGGGCCCCTGTACCGCCTCCTCATGCTGCTGCCAGGTCCACAGTGTCTCATGCCATGTGCCACTTTAAGGTCTCCTCACACTGCTGGTGTGTTGAATTTTTTGACATAGGGTGCTGGCAGATTACGGGCCTCCTATAGCTGCTGCCAGGCCCCTAATCTGCCATAGGCCCCTATATACCGCCTCCTCATGCTGCTGCCAGGTCCAGAGTCTCTCATGGGTCCCTGTACGGCCTCCCATTGCTGCTGTCTCCATCGCCACACTCTGCAATGTGCCACTTTCAGGTCTCCTCACACTGCTGGTGTGTTGAATTTTTTGACATAGGGTGCTGGCAGATTACTGGCCTCCTATAGCTGCTGCCAGGCCCCTAATCTGCCATGGGCCCCTATACCGCCTCCTCATGCTGCTGCCAGGTCCAGAGTCTCTCATGGGTTCCTGTACGGCCTCCCATTGCTGCTGTCTCCATCGCCACACTCTGCCATGTGCCACTTTCAGGTCTCCTCACACACTGCTGGTGTGTTGAATTTTTTGACATAGGGTGCTGGCAGATTATGGGCCTCCTATAGCTGCTGCCAGGCCCCTAATCTGCCATAGGCCCCTATATACCGCCTCCTCATGCTGCTGCCAGGTCCAGAGTCTCTCATGGGTCCCTGTACGGCCTCCCATTGCTGCTGTGTCCATCGCCACACTCTGCCATGTGCCACTTTCAGGTCTCCTCACACACTGCTGGTGTGTTGAATTTTTTGACATAGGGTGCTGGCAGATTACGGGCCTCCCATAGCTGCTGCCAGGCCCCTAATCTGCCATAGGCCCCTATATACCGCCTCCTCATGCTGCTGCCAGGTCCAGAGTCTCTCATGGGTCCCTGTACGGCCTCCCATTGCTGCTGTCTCCATCGCCACACTCTGCCATGTGCCACTTTCAGGTCTCCTCACACACTGCTGGTGTGTTGAATTTTTTGACATAGGGTGCTGGCAGATTACGGGCCTCCTATAGCTGCTGCCAGGCCCCTAATCTGCCATAGGCCCCTATATACCGCCTCCTCATGCTGCTGCCAGGTCCAGAGTCTCTCATGGGTCCCTGTACGGCCTCCCATTGCTGCTGTCTCCATCGCCACACTCTGCCATGTGCCACTTTCAGGTCTCTTCACACTGCTGGTGTGTTGAATTTTTTTGACATAGGGTGCTGGCAGATTACGGGCCTCCCATAGCTGCTGCCAGGCCCCTAATCTGCCATGGGCCCCTGTACCGCCTCCTCATGCTGCTGCCAGGTCCACAGTGTCTCATGCCATGTGCCACTTTAAGGTCTCCTCACACTGCTGGTGTGTTGAATTTTTTGACATAGGGTGCTGGCAGATTACGGGCCTCCTATAGCTGCTGCCAGGCCCCTAATCTGCCATAGGCCCCTATATACCGCCTCCTCATGCTGCTGCCAGGTCCAGAGTCTCTCATGGGTCCCTGTACGGCCTCCCATTGCTGCTGTCTCCATCGCCACACTCTGCAATGTGCCACTTTCAGGTCTCCTCACACTGCTGGTGTGTTGAATTTTTTGACATAGGGTGCTGGCAGATTACTGGCCTCCTATAGCTGCTGCCAGGCCCCTAATCTGCCATGGGCCCCTATACCGCCTCCTCATGCTGCTGCCAGGTCCAGAGTCTCTCATGGGTTCCTGTACGGCCTCCCATTGCTGCTGTCTCCATCGCCACACTCTGCCATGTGCCACTTTCAGGTCTCCTCACACACTGCTGGTGTGTTGAATTTTTTGACATAGGGTGCTGGCAGATTATGGGCCTCCTATAGCTGCTGCCAGGCCCCTAATCTGCCATAGGCCCCTATATACCGCCTCCTCATGCTGCTGCCAGGTCCAGAGTCTCTCATGGGTCCCTGTACGGCCTCCCATTGCTGCTGTCTCCATCGCCACACTCTGCCATGTGCCACTTTCAGGTCTCCTCACACACTGCTGGTGTGTTGAATTTTTTGACATAGGGTGCTGGCAGATTACGGGCCTCCCATAGCTGCTGCCAGGCCCCTAATCTGCCATAGGCCCCTATATACCGCCTCCTCATGCTGCTGCCAGGTCCAGAGTCTCTCATGGGTCCCTGTACGGCCTCCCATTGCTGCTGTCTCCATCGCCACACTCTGCCATGTGCCACATTCAGGTCTCTTCACACTGCTGGTGTGTAGAATTTTTTGACATAGGGTGCTGGCAGATTACGGGCCTCCTATAGCTGCTGCCAGGCCCCTAATCTGCCATGGGCCCCTATATACCGCCTCATCATGCTGCTGCCAGGTCCAGAGTCTCTCATGGGTCCCTGTACGGCCTCCCATTGCTGCTGTCTCCATCGCCACACTCTGCCATGTGCCACATTCAGGTCTCTTCACACTGCTGGTGTGTTGAATTTTTTGACATAGGGTGCTGGCAGATTACGGGCCTCCAATAGCTGCTGCCAGGCCCCTAATCTGCCATGGGCCCCTATACCGCCTCCTCATGCTGCTGCCAGGTCCAGAGTCTCTCATGGGTCCCTGTACGGCCTCCCATTGCTGCTGTCTCCATCGCCACACTCTGCCATGTGCCACATTCAGGTCTCTTTACACTGCTGGTGTGTTGAATTTTTTGACATAGGGTGCTGGCAGATTACGGGCCTCCTATAGCTGCTGCCAGGCCCCTAATCTGCCATAGGCCCCTATATACCGCCTCCTCATGCTGCTGCCAGGTCCAGAGTCTCTCATGGGTCCCTGTACGGCCTCACATTGCTGCTGTCTCCATCGCCACACTCTGCCATGTGCCACATTCAGGTCTCTTTACACTGCTGGTGTGTTGAATTTTTTGACATAGGGTGCTGGCAGATTACGGGCCTCCTATAGCTGCTGCCAGGCCCCTAATCTGCCATGGGCCCCTATATACCGCCTCCTCATGCTGCTGCCAGGTCCAGAGTCTCTCATGGGTCCCTGTACGGCCTCCCATTGCTGCTGTCTCCATCGCCACACTCTGCCATGTGCCACATTCAGGTCTCTTCACACTGCTGGTGTGTTGAATTTTTTGACATAGGGTGCTGGCAGATTACGGGCCTCCTATAGCTGCTGCCAGGCCCCTAATCTGCCATGGGCCCCTATACCGCCTCCTCATGCTGCTGCCAGGTCCAGAGTCTCTCATGGGTCCCTGTACGGCCTCCCATTGCTGCTGTCTCCATCGCCACACTCTGCCATGTGCCACTTTCAGGTCTCCTCACACACTGCTGGTGTGTTGAATTTTTTGACATAGGGTCCTGGCAGATTACGGGCCTCCCATAGCTGCTGCCAGGCCCCTAATCTGCCATGGGCCCCTATATACCGCCTCCTCATGCTGCTGCCAGGTCCAGAGTCTCTCATGGGTCCCTGTACGGCCTCCCATTGCTGCTGTCTCCATCGCCACACTCTGCCATGTGCCACTTTCAGGTCTCCTCACACACTGCTGGTGTGTTGAATTTTTTGACATAGGGTGCTGGCAGATTACGGGCCTCCTATAGCTGCTGCCAGGCCCCTAATCTGCCATAGGCCCCTATATACCGCCTCCTCATGCTGCTGCCAGGTCCAGAGTCTCTCATGGGTCCCTGTACGGCCTCCCATTGCTGCTGTCTCCATCGCCACACTCTGCCATGTGCCACTTTCAGGTCTCTTCACACTGCTGGTGTGTTGAATTTTTTTGACATAGGGTGCTGGCAGATTACGGGCCTCCCATAGCTGCTGCCAGGCCCCTAATCTGCCATGGGCCCCTGTACCGCCTCCTCATGCTGCTGCCAGGTCCACAGTGTCTCATGCCATGTGCCACTTTAAGGTCTCCTCACACTGCTGGTGTGTTGAATTTTTTGACATAGGGTGCTGGCAGATTACGGGCCTCCTATAGCTGCTGCCAGGCCCCTAATCTGCCATAGGCCCCTATATACCGCCTCCTCATGCTGCTGCCAGGTCCAGAGTCTCTCATGGGTCCCTTTACGGCCTCCCATTGCTGCTGTCTCCATCGCCACACTCTGCAATGTGCCACTTTCAGGTCTCCTCACACTGCTGGTGTGTTGAATTTTTTGACATAGGGTGCTGGCAGATTACTGGCCTCCTATAGCTGCTGCCAGGCCCCTAATCTGCCATGGGCCCCTATACCGCCTCCTCATGCTGCTGCCAGGTCCAGAGTCTCTCATGGGTTCCTGTACGGCCTCCCATTGCTGCTGTCTCCATCGCCACACTCTGCCATGTGCCACTTTAAGGCTCCTCACACACTGCTGGTGTGTTGAATTTTTTGACATAGGGTGCTGGCAGATTATGGGCCTCCTATAGCTGCTGCCAGGCCCCTAATCTGCCATAGGCCCCTATATACCGCCTCCTCATGCTGCTGCCAGGTCCAGAGTCTCTCATGGGTCCCTGTACGGCCTCCCATTGCTGCTGTCTCCATCGCCACACTCTGCCATGTGCCACTTTCAGGTCTCCTCACACACTGCTGGTGTGTTGAATTTTTTGACATAGGGTGCTGGCAGATTACGGGCCTCCCATAGCTGCTGCCAGGCCCCTAATCTGCCATAGGCCCCTATATACCGCCTCCTCATGCTGCTGCCAGGTCCAGAGTCTCTCATGGGTCCCTGTACGGCCTCCCATTGCTGCTGTCTCCATCGCCACACTCTGCCATGTGCCACATTCAGGTCTCTTCACACTGCTGGTGTGTAGAATTTTTTGACATAGGGTGCTGGCAGATTACGGGCCTCCTATAGCTGCTGCCAGGCCCCTAATCTGCCATGGGCCCCTATATACCGCCTCATCATGCTGCTGCCAGGTCCAGAGTCTCTCATGGGTCCCTGTACGGCCTCCCATTGCTGCTGTCTCCATCGCCACACTCTGCCATGTGCCACATTCAGGTCTCTTCACACTGCTGGTGTGTTGAATTTTTTGACATAGGGTGCTGGCAGATTACGGGCCTCCTATAGCTGCTGCCAGGCCCCTAATCTGCCATGGGCCCCTATACCGCCTCCTCATGCTGCTGCCAGGTCCAGAGTCTCTCATGGGTCCCTGTACGGCCTCCCATTGCTGCTGTCTCCATCGCCACACTCTGCCATGTGCCACATTCAGGTCTCTTCACACTGCTGGTGTGTTGAATTTTTTGACATAGGGTGCTGGCAGATTACGGGCCTCCTATAGCTGCTGCCAGGCCCCTAATCTGCCATAGGCCCCTATATACCGCCTCCTCATGCTGCTGCCAGGTCCAGAGTCTCTCATGGGTCCCTGTACGGCCTCCCATTGCTGCTGTCTCCATCGCCACACTCTGCCATGTGCCACATTCAGGTCTCTTCACACTGCTGGTGTGTTGAATTTTTTGACATAGGGTGCTGGCAGATTACGGGCCTCCTATAGCTGCTGCCAGGCCCCTAATCTGCCATGGGCCCCTATACCGCCTCCTCATGCTGCTGCCAGGTCCAGAGTCTCTCATGGGTCCCTGTACGGCCTCCCATTGCTGCTGTCTCCATCGCCACACTCTGCCATGTGCCACATTCAGGTCTCTTCACACTGCTGGTGTGTTGAATTTTTTGACATAGGGTGCTGGCAGATTACGGGCCTCCTATAGCTGCTGCCAGGCCCCTAATCTGCCATAGGCCCCTATATACCGCCTCCTCATGCTGCTGCCAGGTCCAGAGTCTCTCATGGGTCCCTGTACGGCCTCACATTGCTGCTGTCTCCATCGCCACACTCTGCCATGTGCCACATTCAGGTCTCTTTACACTGCTGGTGTGTTGAATTTTTTGACATAGGGTGCTGGCAGATTACGGGCCTCCTATAGCTGCTGCCAGGCCCCTAATCTGCCATGGGCCCCTATATACCGCCTCCTCATGCTGCTGCCAGGTCCAGAGTCTCTCATGGGTCCCTGTACGGCCTCCCATTGCTGCTGTCTCCATCGCCACACTCTGCCATGTGCCACATTCAGGTCTCTTCACACTGCTGGTGTGTTGAATTTTTTGACATAGGGTGCTGGCAGATTACGGGCCTCCTATAGCTGCTGCCAGGCCCCTAATCTGCCATGGGCCCCTATACCGCCTCCTCATGCTGCTGCCAGGTCCAGAGTCTCTCATGGGTCCCTGTACGGCCTCCCATTGCTGCTGTCTCCATCGCCACACTCTGCCATGTGCCACTTTCAGGTCTCCTCACACACTGCTGGTGTGTTGAATTTTTTGACATAGGGTCCTGGCAGATTACGGGCCTCCCATAGCTGCTGCCAGGCCCCTAATCTGCCATGGGCCCCTATATACCGCCTCCTCATGCTGCTGCCAAGTCCAGAGTCTCTCATGGGTCCCTGTACGGCCTCCCATTGCTGCTGTCTCCATCGCCACACTCTGCCATGTGCCACATTCAGGTCTCTTCACACTGCTGGTGTGTTGAATTTTTTGACATAGGGTGCTGGCAGATTACGGGCCTCCCGTAGCTGCTGCCAGGCCCCTAATCTGCCATAGGCCCCTATATACCGCCTCCTCATGCTGCTGCCAAGTCCAGAGTCTCTCATGGGTCCCTGTACGGCCTCCCATTGCTGCTGTCTCCATCGCCACACTCTGCCATGTGCCACTTTCAGGTCTCCTCACACACTGCTGGTGTGTTGAATTTTTTGACATAGGGTGCTGGCAGATTACGGGCCTCCTATAGCTGCTGCCAGGCCCCTAATCTGCCATAGGCCCCTATATACCGCCTCCTCATGCTGCTGCCAGGTCCAGAGTCTCTCATGGGTCCCTGTATGGCCTCCCATTGCTGCTGTCTCCATCGCCACACTCTGCCATGTGCCACATTCAGGTCTCTTCACACTGCTGGTGTGTTGAATTTTTTGACATAGGGTGCTGGCAGATTACGGGCCTCCTATAGCTGCTGCCAGGCCCCTAATCTGCCATAGGCCCCTATATACCGCCTCCTCATGCTGCTGCCAAGTCCAGAGTCTCTCATGGGTCCCTGTACGGCCTCCCATTGCTGCTGTCTCCATCGCCACACTCTGCCATGTGCCACTTTCAGGTCTCCTCACACACTGCTGGTGTGTTGAATTTTTTGACATAGGGTGCTGGCAGATTACGGGCCTCCTATAGCTGCTGCCAGGCCCCTAATCTGCCATAGGCCCCTATATACCGCCTCCTCATGCTGCTGCCAGGTCCAGAGTCTCTCATGGGTCCCTGTACGGCCTCCCATTGCTGCTGTCTCCATTGCCACACTCTGCCATGTGCCACTTTCAGGTCTCCTCACACACTGCTGGTGTGTTGAATTTTTTGACATAGGGTGCTGGCAGATTACGGGCCTCCCATTGCTGCTGCCAGGCCCCTAATCTGCCATGGGCCCCCGTACCGACTCCTCATGCTGTGACGTTGCAACAAGGTGGAATTCAACCCTACATATGTTAGACCGCCTTTACGAACAGCAAAAGGCCATCACAGATTTCCTGATGTTAAAAGCGGATAAAGGTACTCCCTGTGTAACTTAGATGTCAGCCATTGGCAGCTCATGCGTGACACCTGCGCTTGCTCAGGCCCTTTGAGGAGGCCACGATATTCGTGAGTCGGCAGGACTATGGGATGAACGACGTCATTCCTCTGTTGCACGTCCTGGAACAAATGCTGTTAACAATGGCTTGTCAGGGTGCGGTAGACGTGGCGCACAGATCTCAACGCCACATGACCCCTGTGGGGGCAGGACAGGAAGAAGAGGAGGAGGTAGAGGAGGACATTGGTGCTCAGGAATTATTGAGTGAAATGGTTTTTTTTTCCACTCAGCGGACAGGAGTGGAGGAGCAGGAGCATCTGGTAGAGGAGGAGGAAGAGGAGACAGAGGACCCAGACGCACCGTGGCAGTATGCTGTGGAGATGGAGGCAGGGAGTCCCTCGCATTCCTTGGCACAAATGGCCCATAGCATGCTCGCTTGCTTGCGTACCGACAGCCGAATAATAACCATCAGACAGAGGGATGACTTTTGGCTGTCCACCTTGTTGGACCCTCGCTACCGTTCCAAAATGGTGGCCTTTTTCACACCTGCTGAGAGGGAGGCCAAAATAACGTACTATAAAAACCACCTATGTAGTCAGCTGGTCTCTGCCTGTCTGCGCCAACGTCCATCCTCAGACACTGTGGGCCCTGTGCGCTCGCGTTCCGCTGCCATGGCAGCAGGGGAGGGGTGGGGTGGTAGGAGCAGTGGCAGCTCCACCAGCAGCGGCTGCCTCAGTCTGCAGTCGATGATGAGTAGCTTTCTTCACCAGCGCAGTGAGGAAACTACTAACCAGCCGCAGCAGCAGCAACAGCAGCAGCATCAGGTGGACCTGGAGCAGGACCTCAAACAACAGGCTTAGGCCTACTTGGACAGCACCCTGCCAACCGAGGTAGACAATCCCCTTGACTACTGGGCAACGAAACTTGACCTTTGGCCCCAACTAGCTGAATTTGCCCTTGAAAGGCTTTCATGCCCGGCCGGTAGCGTGGCATCGGAGCGCGTGTTTAGTGCGGCAGGAGGTATTGCAACTCCGCGGAGGACACGACTGTCCACCCAAAGTGTGGAGAGACTCACGTTTGTGAAAATGAATCAGGCGTGGATTAGTCTGGATTTCAAACCACCAGTTCCTGACACAACTGACTAAATCCGCCATGAATCATGCCCCAAACATGTGCCACTTTCAGGTCTCCTCACACTGCTGGTGTGTTCCATTTTTTGTCATAGGGTGCTGGCAGATTACGGGCCTCCCATAGCTGCTGCCAGGCCCCTAATCTGCCATGGGCCCCTATACCGCCTCCTCATGCTGCTGCCAAGTCCAGAGTCTCTCATGGGTCCCTGTACGGCCTCCCATTGCTGCTGTCTCCATCGCCACACTTTGCCATGTGCCACTTTCAGGTCTCCTCACACTGCTGGTGTGTTCAATTTTTTGACATAGGGTGCTGGCAGATTACGGGCCTCCCATAGCTGCTGCCAGGCCCCTAATCTGCCATGGGCCCCTATACCGCCTCCTCATGCTGCTGCCAGGTCCAGAGTCTCTCATGGGTCCCTGTACGGCCTCCCATTGCTCCCACTCTGCCATGTGCCACTTTGAGGTCTCCTCACACTCCTGCTGTTTTCCATTTTGTCATAGGTTGCTGGCAGATTACAGGCCTCCCATAGGTGCTGCCAGGCCCCAAATCTGCCATGGGCCCCCGTACCGCCTCGTCACGCTGCTGCTGGGTCCACAGTGTGACATGGGTCCCTGTACCGCCTCCCATTGCTCCCACTCTGCCATGTGCCACTTTGAGGTCTCCTCACACTCCTGCTGGTTTCCATTTTGTCATAGGTTGCTGTATGGCCTCCCATTGCTGCTGCCTCCACCGCCACACTGTGGCTCCAAACACTGGTTTTGGCCCCGTGACTGGCCAAATGAGTGAAGTGTGCGGTGATTCTAAGATCGACGGCACTCATCTGCATGTCATACTGACTGACAGTATTATTTCTCTTCCCCAGCAGACTCCAAGGGCATTTACATTAAAGGTACAGTGTTCTGCACTAATATTAAGTCTCTCTGAAGCCTAGAAACACCCTTTTTTAAGTTAAATTCACAGCGAATATATTCGACTCGAATCGAATATTGTCCACGAATTCGCTGAATCAGTCGAATCGAATTTTTGAATACTTCGCTCATCTCTAATAGTTTTGCTTCCTGTTGATCCTATTTGTAAATCTGTTATTATTTTCTGTTATTTCTTTAACAGAGTGTCAACACTGCTCTTTTCACAGTAAAATCGCACAGCAGTATTATCACCCTGTAACATATACCACTACAGAACTATCAGCATTGAAAACTTAGACTTATGTGCCTCAATCTAACATGGCGCTAAAAATAAATTAATTTACAGGAACTAGGGGTTGCCTTGTCAGTTTTGTCCTGAGAAATCCTGAGCATGCATATAGTACCTACTTGCAGTTTACGTTTAGGCCTCATTCATATGTGCATACTTTAATGTACACCTGTGTGGGGGCCATGTTTAGATGCACAGATGTTCACAGATGTTCACATGCAGGCAGTCCCATTCATGTCATTTGGGATGTAGTGGCAGCACGGACATAGCTGCTGCTCCTAATTTAAATATATAAAAAGATGTAGCACAATATTCCTAAATAGCAATTATAAATAGAAAAAAGTGAATAATCCTTCACCAAAAAATAAAAATTATGTATTCTTCTACAGAAAAATGTCAATAGTCCTTCACCACTAAGGTAGGATCTTGCTTAGTCTTTCTTAATCTTCCAGTCATTTAATAGGTATTGCTCCCATCACTTGGTGCAATATATATGCTCACCTTTGCAATTGGACCCCAATCTAAATCAAGGTCACATAGGCAAAGTTTTATTAATCCCAGGGGATGTCTCAAGCATTTCACTTCCTTCTTCTCCTCCTCCTTCTTCCTTCGCTTCAAACTCACAAACACAGGTGAATGCAAATAATGATAAAGAATATAGTGCTCTCCGTACAAAAATAACCCACTTATATTTATCAAAGGAATGCACTCACATTACTATTATTTTATACATGCAAACAAATATATGCATCCAGGATCAAAATAGGACAAATACATATGTATCCTCTGTACTGCTCCTCACCTCCTACAGAGGACCCCAATATATATATATATCATGGTCACATGAGCCTATAATAACTCCTCCAACACAAGGTGCCCTCTGCTTTCCTTCAATGCTTCAATGCTCTCCTTCTCCCACACTAAAACAATGACATAAATTATAAATGAAACCAGTAGTGTTCTCTGCTAAAAACACTGTTTATTAAAACCGTCCAGATGGTATTCACCTTAAAAGAGCACCAAAAGTGCTATGATATGAGCTATAAAAACACCATAATCACAAGTGATCAATTCACAGCTGGCATATATCACCCGGGACTATGCACATCTTATGGATAGTTGCAGCGTAGCTCATCTCTATACACATTACACCCTCTAGGCTTCTTCAGTAGGCACAGCCATGCTGCCACACTGCAATATATAGCCTTCATCCTAATGACCATTACTGGTGACTCCCACTGTGGTCACGAGTGCGAAATCAGAAGTGACGTGATCACGACCAGAAATGACCAGACAACATCCAGGAACTGGAAGTGACAGACAACCTGTTCCCCCCGGTGGCAATATCATTCAGATTCGGAGACCAGAAGTGACACAGTCAGAGGCACAATAAGCTCCCACCCACCAAAAGGGGCCCAAGGAGGTGAAAAACATCTGCTTCACTCCAATGACAACTAATCTGGCATTTAAGGAATGTAAGTGCCAACAATGAGGGAAAAATAAAGAAAATATAATACATCAATTGCTCCTACTTTGACAGCTGTGTGGAGGTGGGCATCCCTGAATACAGACAGTGTAGACAGTGTGAGTTGGGGAACACAGACCAATAACCATACTGATGTCAACTCCTTGCAGCCACTGCATCCCAACTGATATGAATAGTACTGCCAACACACAAATGCATGGAACCCCTGTGCAATCAGTGCATTCAAAACACGGTGTAAGTATGCCCATTTGAATGAGGCCTTATACTGCTCTTACTTTACACACCTGACTGGACAATGCAAATTGTATTTTTATTTGTAATGCAACATCCACTTTAAACTAGGGCAGTTGGACTGTAACTATTCTTATACAGAAGAAAGTACACTATATTGCCAAAAGTATTTGGACACCCCCTCCTGGATGCAGGTGTTCCAATCACCTGCATGGCTACATGTGTATAAAATCAAGCAAGTAGGCATGCAGACTGCTTTTACAAACATTTGTGAAAGAATGGGTTGCTCTCAGGAGCTCAGTGAATTCAAGTATGGTACCATGATAGGTTGCAACCTGTGCAATAAGTCTATCCATGAAATTTCCTAGCTACTAAATATTCAACTGTTAGTGGTATTATAACAAAGTGGAAGCAACTGGGAACAACAGCAACTCAGCCACGAAGTGGTAGGCCGCGTAAAATGACAGTGCAGGGTCAGCACATGCTGAAGCACACAGTGCGCAGAAGTCACCAACTGTCTGCAGAGTCAGAAGCTAAAGACCTCCAAACTTTGTGTGGCCTTCAGATTAGCACAACAACAGTGCATAGAGACCTTCATGGAATGGGTTTCCATGACCGAGCAGCTGCATCCAAGCATTACATCACCAAGTGCAATGCAAAGCAACAGATGCAGTGGTGTAAAACACGTCACCACTGGACTCTAGAGCAATAGAGATGTGTTCTCTGGAGTAATGAATCACGCTTCTCTATCTGGAAATCCAATGGATGTGTCTGGGTTTGGCAGTTGCCAGGAGAACGGAACTTGCCTGACTGCATTGTGCCAAGTGTAAAATTTGGTGGAGGGGGAATTGTGGTGCGGGGTTGTTTTTCAGGAGTTGGGCTTGGCCCCTTAGTTCCAGTGAAGGGAACTCTAAAGGCATCAGCATACCAAGACATTTTGGACAACTTCATGCTCCCAACTTTATGGGAACAGTTTGGGGATGGTCGCCTCCTGTCCAGCATGACTGCGCATCAGCGCACAAAGCAAGGTCCATAAAGACATGGATGAGCGAGTTTGGAGTGGAGGAACTTGACTGGCCTGCACAGAGTCCTGACCTCAAACCGATAGATCACCTTTGGGATGGATTAGTGCAGAGACTGCGATCCAGGCCTTCTCATCCGACATCAGTGCCTGACCTCACAAACGCTCTTCTGGAAGAATGGTCAAACATTCCCACAGACACACTCCTAAACCTTGTGGACAGCCTTCCCAGAAGAGATGAAGCTGTTATAGCTACAAAGGGTGGGCCAACTCAATATTAAACCCTACGGACTAAGACTGGGATGCCATTAAAGTTCATGTGCGTGTAAAGGCAGGCGGCCCAATACTTATGGCAATATAGTGTAGATGCTTTCCTTTATTTTGCTTACATCAATCACCTTGTTGTATGTTCCGTGCTATATTTCATATTTTATTATGTATTTATTTATTTTGTAAATTCGTGCATGGGATTCATTATTTAGTGCATTAAATATTGTATAAACAAGACTCCAAAACATCCACACGTAATTGTTTTATAAGCAATGTTTTTTTTATACATTTTGTTACCAGCAGCAGACATCTGAAATGAGAAAAGCATTGGAGATACAATATTTGTCTGTGAAGTATCTAAATGCAGGAACAAAAATGCAGGCTATCAAAGCTAGGTTCACATCTATGTGTGTCGAAAATGTGCGCAAAACTGTGTACTTTCCCAACACACAGAGAAATGGGCTGCACTTTAGAAAATGCACAGGGGTGCCATTAATTGCTAATGGCATCCCATGCTTCTGCAAATGAGTGGCAAACCATTTGGTGCTGCAGTGGACCTTCACCCTAAACAAAATGTTCCCCTGCCTTCGTCCCTCTCCCTCTCTCACGTATGGATACATTTTTAAAAAAATTTAATAGATATTTGTGTTGCAATGCAACATTTCTGTCTTTCGCGCCTAAGTGAGAATGACATTTGCCATCACTCAAACCCCTCTGTATGTGCGCAGATATGCTGCAGGACTTGGGGTTCAGGTAGAGCCCTGTGGCACACCTGTGCACGTGCAAAGATGCATGGATAGTGAAGTCCCAAACAGCGTTGTGTCTGTGCATGTGCACAAATTTACGCACGCTTGCAAAGAGCTCTGCCAGAACCCGAAAGCCAGGCAGAACTCTCTGGCACATCTGTGCAGGCACCAGATGTACAAAGTTCCTCTTTAACTATTACTAGCAATACAGGTTGAAGGTGTATAATAACCACTTTGTGTTACTAAACGGAAGGGTGATAACCAAATGGAGACATAAAATCCCATCAAATACCCTTTCTTCCTATTGCCGATTAATTTAAAGCTCAATCTTCCCTTTGTATTGCCCCATAGTCTGTACAACTTCATTTTTGGATAATATGCTGAAGAATAATTTTTTAGCTCAGAAGAGGCAAAAGTGAGTCTTATATAATTTCCAACTGATTTTACTTCTTCGACTTTCCAAGGGTTTGAACAGGTTAAGATATAAATAAACTCCTTAGCTGCTGAAGATAAAATAATAAATATTTCACTTTAATAGGGATATATCATTTTCTGCCCCACGTACAGTATGTGGGTGGAGAAGATACATGGCGTGTCAGGAAGAATAACTGCAGCTGCTGACATGAGTTATGTCCATTTGTCTTCAGAATGCTCTAAGACTACCTTAATTCACTTTATATAGCACAGAGATATTCAAAAAAGCTCAAAGCAGAACCAAACTCTTACAAAAAAATACTTCATTTTGAAGAGCAGTTTAAATAAAAGTCTACTTTTCTCTTTACTTTGTGTTTTCTCGCCCTGCAATATGCCCATTATGCATACTTGCATGAACTACCTGTGAAGGGGTACACTCCCAGCATGGGCTGAACATTGCATTGGCATTGAAACCTGTGTTGCAGATACCATTGGTGGTATAATTTAACTGAAAGCAGAACATAATTAAATAGAAAAAAAAAAGATCACCAACCTCATGTTGACGTATCGCCCAAATCATCCATTCTGCTTCTCTTTAGACCTTTTTCTCTTTACTCACTTCACCTCCTCCCTTGCTTTTCTCCAGGACTTTGAAACCTCTCCCATCCTTTGGAACTCTCTACTCCAATCTGTCCATTTATCTCTTTCCCCTGTCCCTGATAACTAATTTATTCAGAGAACCTTCCATCTACAAACCATATGTCAACAACCTCCATCAGGTTATCCCCACAGCTATTATAGTTTGTACCACCTCCCCCTCCCTTATAGATTTTAAGCTCCACAAACAGGACTCTCCTAATCCTCCTGTATTAAATTGTATTGTAACTTTATATTGTAAAGCGCTGCACAAACTGTCAGCAAGTTATAAATCCTTTATACATAACAATATTAATATTACATTGTAAGATTAATGTTTTTGGAATTACAGTAAGCCCCCTTTGTACTTTTTGTCTGTGGTATGTTGTGATAATTAGAGATGAGCGAAGTATTCAAAAATTTGATTCGGCTGATTCGGCGAATTCGAGGAATAAATTTGATTCGAGGCGAATATATTCGCTGTGAATTTAACTTATAAAAGGGTGTTTCTAGGCTTCAGAGAGCCTTTATATTAGTGCAGAACACTGTACCTTTAATTTAAATGCCCTTGGAGTCTGCTGGGGAAGAGAAATAATACTGTCAGTCAGTATGACATGCAGATGAGTGCCGTTGATCTTAGAATCACGGCACACTTCACTCATTTGGGCAGTCACGGGGCCAAAACCAGAGTATGGAGCCACAGTGTGGCGGTGGAGGCAGCAGCAATGGGAGGCCATACAGCACCCTATGACAAAATGGAACCCACCAGCAGTGTGAGGAGACCTGAAAGTGGCACATGGCAGAGTGTGGCGATGGAGACAGCAGCAATGGGAGGCCGTACAGGGACCCATGACACACTCTGGACCTGGCAGCAGCATGAGGAGGCGGTACAGGGGCCCATGACAGATTACGGGCCTGGCAGCAGCATGAGGAGTCGGTACGGGGGCCCATGGCAGATTACGGGCCTGGCAGCAGCAATGGGAGGCCCATAATCTGCCAGCACCCTGTGACAAAATGGAACCCACCAGCAGTGTGAGGAGACCTGAAAGTGGAACATGGCAGAGTGTGGCGATGGAGACAGCAGCAATGGGAGGCCGTACAGGGACCCATGAGACACTCTGGACCTGGCAGCAGCATGAGGAGGCGGTACGGGGGCCCATGGCAGATTACGGGCCTGGCAGCAGCAATGGGAGGCCCGTAATCTGCCAGCACCCTATGACAAAATGGAACCCACCAGCAGTGTGAGGAGACCTGAAAGTGGCACATGGCAGAGTGTGGCGATGGAGACAGCAGCAATGGGAGGCCGTACAGGGACCCATGAGACACTCTGGACCTGGCAGCAGCATGAGGAGGCGGTACGGGGGCCCATGGCAGATTACGGGCCTGGCAGCAGCAGTGGGAGGCCCGTAATCTGCCAGCACCCTATGACAAAATGGAACCCACCAGCAGTGTGAGGAGACCTGAAAGTGGCACATGGCAGAGTGTGGCGATGGAGACAGCAGCAATGGGAGGCCATACAGGGACCCATGAGACACTCTGGACCTGGCAGCAGCAAGAGGAGGCGGTACAGGGGCCCATGGCAGAGTGGCGAAGCGTAAGCAGCTTAAATTGAAGGCCATACAGAGGCCTATGTTAAAAATAATAACATGTTTGGGGCATGATTCATGGCGGATTTAGTCAGTTGTGTCAGGAACTGGTGGTTTGAAATCCAGACTAATCCACGCCTGATTCATTTTCACAAACGTGAGTCTCTCCACACTTTGGGTGGACAGTTGTGTCCTCCGCGGAGCTACAATACCTCCTGCCGCACTAAACATGCGCTCCGATGCCACGCTACTGGCCGGGCATGACAGCCTTTCAAGGGCAAATTCAGCTAGTTGGGGCCAAAGGTCAAGTTTCGTTGCCCAGTAGTCAAGGGGATTGTCTACCTCGGTTGGCAGGGTGCTGTCCAAGTAGGCCTAAGCCTGTTGTTTGAGGTCCTGCTCCAGGTCCACCTGATGCTGCTGCTGCTGCGGCTGGTTAGTAGTTTCCTCACTGCGCTGGTGAAGAAAGCTACTCATCATCGACTGCAGACTGAGGCAGCCGCTGCTGGTGGAGCTGCCACTGCTCCTACCACCCCACCCCTCCCCTGCTGCCATGGCAGCGGAACGCGAGCGCACAGGGCCCACAGTGTCTGAGGATGGACGTTGGCGCACAAAGCCAGAGACCAACTGACTACATAGGTGGTTTTTATAGTACGTTATTTTGGCCTCCCTCTCAGCAGGTGTGAAAAAGGCCACCATTTTTGAACGGTAGCGAGGGTCCAACAAGGTGGACAGCCAAAAGTCATCCCTCTGTCTGATGGTTATTATTCGGCTGTCGCTACGCAAGCAAGCGAGCATGCTATGGGCCATTTGTGCCAAGGAATGCGAGGGACTCCCTGCCTCCATCTCCACAGCATACTGCCACGGTGCGTCTGGGTCCTCTGTCTCCTCCTCCTCCTCCTCTACCAGATGCTCCTGCTCCTCCACTCCTGTCCGCTGAGTGGTAAAACCGCCCATTTCACTCAATAATTCCTGAGCACCAATGTCCTCCTCTACCTCCTCCTCTTCTTCCTGTCCTGCCCCCACAGGGGTCATGTGGCGTTGAGATCTGTGCGCCACGTCTACCGCACCCTGACCAGCCATTGTTAACAGCATTTGTTCCAGGACGTGCAACAGAGGAATGACGTCGTTCATCCCATAGTCCTGCCGACTCACGAATAGCGTGGCCTCCTCAAAGGGCCTGAGCAAGAGGCAGGTGTCACGCATGAGCTGCCAATGGCTGACATCTAAGTTACACAGGGGAGTACCTTTATCCGCTTGTAACATCAGGAAATCTGTGATGGCCTTTCGCTGTTCGTAAAGGCGGTCTAACATATGTAGGGTTGAATTCCACCTTGTTGCAACGTCACAGATCAGGCGATGCTGTGGAATTCCGTTCTGCCGCTGCAGCTCAAGGAGGGTGTGCTTTGCGGTGTAGGAATGGCTGAAATGCATGCAAAGTTTACGTGACATTTTAAGGATGTCTTGCAGTGGGATGGTGGATTTTAGGAACCGCTTGACAACCAGATTGAACACGTGAGCCATGCATGGCGCATGGCACAACCTTCCTTGATGCAGAGCAGACACCATGTTCTTTCCGTTGTCGGTCAACATGGTTCCGATTTTCAGTTTGCGCGGAGACAGCCATCTGTCGATTTCTCTGTTCATTACACTGAGAAGTTCCTCCCCTGTGTGACTACGTTCGCCAAGGCATACCAGGTGCAGCACAGCGTGACACCGTTGCGCCCTGCACATGTGATATGCCGGTCGGGTAATGGGACTTGGCACGGGGGTGGCGGCTGAGGACACGGCTGAAGAAGAGGTGGTAGAGGTGGACATCTTTGCTGGACCAAGGACGTGCAAACGTGGAGGCAAAAGCGGCGTGACCTGTCCAAGTTGCTGGTGCGGCTGTGCCGGCACCACGTTCACCCAGTGGGCCGTAAATGACATGTACTGTCCCTGACCGTAGTTACAGCTCCACACGTCGGCGCTGCCGTGCACTTTGGCAGAGACCGACATGCTCAAAGACTGGCCCACCATCTCTTCTACATGTGAATGCAGGGCTGGCACTGCCTTTTTGGCGAAGAAATGCCGGCTTGGCACTCTCCACCGCGGCGCGGCACAAGCCATCATTTCTCGGAAAGGTGCTGAGTCCACCACTTGGAAAGGGAGGAACTGCAGCACCAGCAACTTGGACAGGAGGACGTTCAGCTTTTGCACCGTCGGGTGCGTGCTCGCAAACTGTTGTCTCTTGGAAACGGATTCCAAGAAAGACTGCTGACGGAATCCGTGAAGAGGAGTAGCAGGAGAAGGAGCATCTGAACGAGCGGAAGATGCCAACGAGCGACAACTCCCCTCAGCAGAGGTGTTGGAGCCTTGACTGGCTGATAGAGGGCGATTGACGTCGGGTGACGGAGCAAGTAACGGAGCGGGTGATGGAGCGGGGACTGGGGCAGGCAGAACCGCCGTATCTTTATCACGGTTTTCCCAGGCCACCAAATGGCGACGCTGCATATGCTGCCGCAACACTGTAGTCCCAACATGGGCCCCCTGGCCACGCTTGACTTTCTGGCCACATAGTCAACATACGGCTACGTTTACTTCCTCGGGCGGCTTGACGAAAAATTGCCACACCGCCGAGTAGGAAACTTTGCCCCCGCTACTCCTCACTGGCTGACTGCTACTTCCTCCGTGCACACCGGCACCACTACTGGCCGTGGTGGTAGGCTGCAGTGGAGCTGGTGCTCTACTCCGTGGCCGTTTGCCTCCACTGACACTGCTGCGACCCTGCTGCCTCCTGGGCAACCCACCGACTGTTTTGCTCGCTGCCAAGCTGGCACCCTCTTCTCCTGATGATGCGGAAGCAATAGCCTGATGACGACGAGGCTGCCAAGTGCGATCAGCCTCATCATCATCAATTAGGGTCTCCGCCTCACTACTAGCCCCCTTGGCTGCGTGTGGGTCAGGAGACAGACCTGTCTCTAGACCGGCTACCGAGCCACTCTCCTCGCCAGTACTTCTTTGCCTGGCTGCTGAAGAGGCGGATGTCTCCCCCCGTTCCTGACCGCCCTCTGTTAGCTCTTCCTCACTGTACAGTGGGGCTGAGCCCACAGCATGCGATACTTCGCTTGGTGAGGGAACACCAAAGGACAGGGGCAGGCAGAGGACACGTGATTTCAGTGGGCTTGCTCCCGGGCCATGCCAACTAACGGTTGTGTCTGACGTACCCACCGACCGTTGGCTGTAGGTGTCAGAGGTGACCTGGGAAGAGGAAGACGACCGAGCCAACCAATCGATGACGGCAGGGTTGTCGGTGGAGACACGACCGCTGTATGACACCGGGAGCACTGGCCTCTGGCTGCGACTAGTGCTGCCTCGACCCCTTCCTCTGCTGCCCTGTCTGCTCGCTCCTGAAACATTGCCTCCTCTGCCACTCCTCTGCGTGTTGTCTGACATACTCTTTAATTCAACGATTCTGTGTCCCTGAGTAACAATTCTGTGTCCCTCAGTAACAATTCTGTGTCCCTCAGTAACAATTCTGTGTCTGTCCCTCAGTAACAATTCTGTGTCTGTCCCTGAGTAACAATTCTGTGTCTGTCCCTGAGTAACAATTCTGTGTCTGTCCCTGAGTAACAATTCTGTGTCCCTCAGTAACAATTCTGTGTCCCTCAGTAACAATTCTGTGTCCCTCAGTAACAATTCTGTGTCTGTCCCTGAGTAACAATTCTGTGTCTGTCCCTGAGTAACAATTCTGTGTCTGTCCCTGAGTAACAATTCTGTGTCTGTCCCTGAGTAACAATTCTGTGTCCCTCAGTAACAATTCTGTGTCCCTCAGTAACAATTCTGTGTCCCTCAGTAACAATTCTGTGTCCCTCAGTAACAATTCTGTGTCTGTCCCTGAGTAAAAATTCTGTGTCTGTCCCTGAGTAACAATTCTGTGTCCCTCAGTAACAATTCTGTGTCCCTCAGTAACAATTCTGTGTCCCTCAGCAACAATTCTGTGTCCCTCAGTAACAATTCTGTGTCTGTGCCTGAGTAACAATTCTGTGTCTGTCCCTGAGTAACAATTCTGTGTCTGTCCCTGAGTAACAATTCTGTGTCCCTAAGTAACGATTCTGTGTCCCTAAAGTCTCTGTGGCCCTAACTAAGTCAATTCTGTGTCTGTCCCTGAGTAACAATTCTGTGTCTGTCCCTGAGTAACAATTCTGTGTCCCTAAGTAACGATTCTGTGTCCCTAAAGTCTCTGTGGCCCTAACTAAGTCAATTCTGTGTCTGTCCCTGAGTAACAATTCTGTGTCTGTCCCTGAGTAACAATTCTGTGTCCCTAAGTAACGATTCTGTGTCCCTAAAGTCTCTGTGGCCCTAACTAAGTCAATTCTGTGTGTGTCCCTGAGTAACAATTCTGTGTCTGTCCCCGAGTAACAATTCTGTGTCTGTCCCTGAGTAACAATTCTGTGTCCCTAAGTAACGATTCTGTGTCCCTAAAGTCTCTGTGGCCCTAACTCTGTCCCTAATACAGAGAGGTCTGTCTCTCTTGAATGACCGGAGGCTAATGGAGAATTCTAAGATGGCCGCTATTTATAGCTCCACCATTACACAGCGCTGGCTGGCTGGCTGCTGATTGGCTAATGCGATCACATGTCATGAATGAATGCATTATGGGTCAGCGCGCCTTGTCTGCGCGCCTTCCCAGAGATCCCCGCTCCGTCGCCACACATGTCGCCGCCATTGCTGGAAAAATTCAATTCGCGCATTCGAAGTCTGCTAATTTTCGGATTCGGCGCGAATCGAATTTTTCCTAATCTTCGAAACGAATTCCACTTCGCCAAGTTCGATTCGCTCATCTCTAGTGATAATGCATATATGTAATGACATGTTAAAAAAGTACTGGGGAAGAAGTCTCTGAATTGAAGGTAAATATAGCCAAATGGCTATAGCAATAATTGTATCTTATCTCTGGATGGCTATTTATTTTTATTGTGTTATTGTTGGTTGGAGTTGTGCTTTAACAATGACAACCCCCATATTTTCCCAGTACTGGATTTTCAGAAAATGCCTTATAGCAGGTAGCTGAGTAGACTTGTACTTTTCTCTCTGCGCACTGATCAATACAACTCACTTTAATAAGGAGATGTGTTTTGTGAACTTCACCTTCTGGTTGACAGCCAGTCTGTGTTCCTAGGAGGATATAGTATAATGTCTGTCCCTAGAGTCATTGTACTGTTCATGCATAGAAGGGATTCTACTCAGCCCCCCACTTGTCTGCTCTTAGGTTCTTGT
Organism: Staurois parvus; assembly: GCF_062004578.1. Taxonomy (NCBI): domain Eukaryota; kingdom Metazoa; phylum Chordata; class Amphibia; order Anura; family Ranidae; genus Staurois; species Staurois parvus. The sequence continues at coordinate 60,185 of NW_028318275.1, forward strand.
TGAAATAAAGTGATTTTAATCCCTCAGTTTTAAACACTATAGGATAACACTAATTAGCTTCTAGGAGCAGAAAAAAATATGCTGATAATAGCTTCTAGGTGCTTAAAAAACACTTGTGTGCATGGAGCCTGGATACTTGCCTATGTTCCTGTACACGATGGTACCATGACCAACGCTCCAGGTATCTTGTTTCAGAGTGACTCCTTTCTCTTGCAGCATCCTATGCAGCCACCCTTGCAAGTAGGAACTAGAACTGTGTCTCCCTACTCTATGTGCATCAATAGAAACATACAACCATGTATTCTGGGATGGTAAGGTGAAAAAACATTCTTTTAGCTCTTCTACCCTGTCCCCTGCCCTTCATCACTTTCCCTACACCTCCCATGATTCAGCATTGCCCCCTCCGGGAGCCCTGCTCTCCTCTCTCCCTTGATTCACGGGCTTCACTGAAATCCATGGGGGCCATTGTAAAGAGGGAGTGGAGGCATGGCCAAGCCACTCTGTGTGTTTCTATGGATGCACACAGCCATGCTGGGGAATGTGCACGTACAGGTGACCCAATAGCACACGGCTTGCTATGAGGACACTTGCAGGGAGAAGTAAAGGATAACAACCATTGGGAACTGCCAAACAAGATATATCTTTGCATAGAGCAGGTAAATATAACCTGTTTATATATTAAAACAAAAAACATTGGCTTTAGAATCACTTTAACTAAGTTCAGGGAAGCAGTACCAGGACAGCAAGAGCCAGCAGCATTGAAAATTGTAAACTGTAGGTGCTGGGGTAAGGACTTTAACAATCTGTTTGCTGGGGAATTTTATGTGCTCATTGTTTTAAACTAAAAAGATGCTGAAGGTTTAACACTACTTTAAGCCCTGGTTCACACTGAATGCAGCTTTGAAATCGCGCTACTTCAACGCTAATTCAAAGCCACCGATCAGTGAGACTTCATGTGCGGCGTGCTGGCATCTGTGCGGCTTCATGCACAGATGTCAATTAAGTCACACATGAAATCACAAAAAACATTGCAGGAACCTTTTTCAAAGTTGGTGTGACTCAGAGTCAAGCCGACTTGAACGGTTCCATAGTCAGAAATAAGGTGCAACTTGTCATGCGACTTTAAACTGTCAAGTCACATGGCAAGTTACATCGGTGTGAACCGGGACTTAGGGAAATAGAACTGTATATAGTTAAGAAGAGGTCCTATGCAAGTGCCCTGCCTGTGCCTGCAGTAATACTTACACTATCTGCTCAGCAGCATTTGTTCACCTGTAAGGGGCACATTTCAGTCTGGTGTAATACTACATCCCACTACTGAAGGGGAAGAGTTACAATAGGCCCTGCATGGTAAAATCACAAGACAAAATTGCAGACACAACTGCCACTGTGACTGGTGAAGCAGTATTACACCACGGTCACACTGGATGCAAATTGGCATGCGATTTACATGCCTTGCGACTTGCAAATCACATGCCAAGTTGCACCCTATTGTCCGCAATTAGAGTGGTCATATCAGTGCGGTTCCGACTTTTGGTGCGATTTGCATAGACATCTGTCTCAGATGTCTTGCAAATCGCACCTGAAATCGGCAACTGACACGACTTTGAAATCGTGCGACTTCACTGTAAGTCGTACGATTTGAAAGTCGGGTTTGATGTGACCGGAGTATTAAACCCAAAAGCAAACATGTATTGTATTGCAGCTTACCAATTCTTAGATGTGATGGCTATATTTGTTTCCTTTTTTAGGCTTTCCTTCTTATTTTTTTATTTCAGGTACTTATATAGCGCCATCAATTTATGCATTACTTTTAGAGATGAGCGAAGAAATGAAAAATTCGATTCGACTGATTCGGCGAATTCGTGGACAATATTCGATTCGAGTCGAATAAATTCGCTGTGAATTTAACTTAAAAAAGGGTGTTTCTAGGCTTCAGAGAGACTTAATATTAGTGCAGAACACTGTACCTTTAATTTAAATGCCCTTGGAGTCTGCTGGGGAAGAGAAATAATACTGTCACTCAGTATGACATGCAGATGAGTGCCGTCGATCTTAGAATCACCGCACACTTCACTCATTTGGCCAGTCACGGGGCCAAAACCAGTGTTTGGAGCCACAGTGTGGCGGTGGAGGCAGCAGCAATGGGAGGCCATACAGCAACCTATGACAAAATGGAAACCAGCAGGAGTGTGAGGAGACCTGAAAGTGGCACATGGCAGAGTGGGAGCAATGGGAGGCGGTACAGGGACCCAGGTCACACTGTGGGCCCAGCAGCAGCGTGACCAGGCGGTACGGGGGCCCATGGCAGATTTGGGGCCTGGCAGCACCTATGGGAGGCCAGTAATCTGCCAGCACCCTATGACAAAATGGAACCCTGGGCTGGGGCAGGCAGAACCGCCGTATCTTTATCACGGTTTTCCCAGGCCACCGAATGGCGACGCTGCATATGCTGACGCAACGCTGTAGTCCCAACATGGGCCCCCTGGCCACGCTTGACTTTCTGGCCACATAGTCGACATACGGCTATGTTTACTTCCTCGGGCGGCTTGACGAAAAATTGCCACACCGCAGAGTAGGAAACTTTGCCTCCGCTACTCCTCACTGGCTGACTGCTACTTCCTCCGTGCACACCGACACCACTACTGGCCGTGGTGGTAGGCTGCAGTGGAGCTGGTGCTCTACTCCGTGGCCGTTTGCCTCCACTGACACTGCTGCGACCCTGCTGCCTCCTGGCAGCAGCAATGGGAGGCCGTACAGGGACCCATGAGAGACTCTGGACTTGGCAGCAGCATGAGGAGGCGGTATATAGGGGCCCATGGCAGATTAGGGGCCTGGCAGCAGCTATGGGAGGCCCGTAATCTGCCAGCACCCTATGTCAAAAAATTCAACACACCAGCAGTGTGAAGAGACCTGAATGTGGCACATGGCAGAGTGTGGCGATGGAAACAGCAGCAATGGGAGGCCGTACAGGGACCCATGAGAGACTCTGGACTTGGCAGCAGCATGAGGAGGCGGTATATAGGGGCCCATGGCAGATTAGGGGCCTGGCAGCAGCTATGGGAGGCCCGTAATCTGCCAGCACCCTATGTCAAAAAATTCAACACAACAGCAGTGTGTGAGGAGACCTGAAAGTGGCACATGGCAGAGTGTGGCGATGGAGACAGCAGCAATGGGAGGCCGTACAGGGACCCATGAGAGACTTTGGACTTGGCAGCAGCATGAGGAGGCGGTATATAGGGGCCCATGGCAGATTAGGGGCCTGGCAGCAGCTATGGGAGGCCCGTAATCTGCCAGCACCCTATGTCAAAAAATTCAACACACCAGCAGTGTGAAGAGACCTGAATGTGGCACATGGCAGAGTGTGGCGATGGAAACAGCAGCAATGGGAGGCCGTACAGGGACCCATGAGAGACTCTGGACTTGGCAGCAGCATGAGGAGGCGGTATATAGGGGCCCATGGCAGATTAGGGGCCTGGCAGCAGCTATGGGAGGCCCGTAATCTGCCAGCACCCTATGTCAAAAAATTCAACACAACAGCAGTGTGTGAGGAGACCTGAAAGTGGCACATGGCAGAGTGTGGCGATGGAGACAGCAGCAATGGGAGGCCGTACAGGGACCCATGAGAGACTCTGGACTTGGCAGCAGCATGAGGAGGCGGTATATAGGGGCCCATGGCAGATTAGGGGCCTGGCAGCAGCTATGGGAGGCCCGTAATCTGCCAGCACCCTATGTCAAAAAATTGAAAACACAAGCAGTGTGAAGAGACCTGAATGTGGCACATGGCAGAGTGTGGCGATGGAGACAGCAGCAATGGGAGGCCGTACAGGGACCCATGAGAGACTCTGGACTTGGCAGCAGCATGAGGAGGCGGTATATAGGGGCCCATGGCAGATTAGGGGCCTGGCAGCAGCTATGGGAGGCCCGTAATCTGCCAGCACCCTATGTCAAAAAATTGAAAACACAAGCAGTGTGAAGAGACCTGAATGTGGCACATGGCAGAGTGTGGCGATGGAGACAGCAGCAATGGGAGGCCGTACAGGGACCCATGAGAGACTCTGGACTTGGCAGCAGCATGAGGAGGCGGTATATAGGGACCCATGGCAGATTAGGGGCCTGGCAGCAGCTATGGGAGGCCCGTAATCTGCCAGCACCCTATGTCAAAAAATTCAACACACCAGCAGTGTGTGAGGAGACCTGAAAGTGGCACATGGCAGAGTGTGGCGATGGAGACAGCAGCAATGGGAGGCCGTACAGGGACCCATGAGAGACTCTGGACTTGGCAGCAGCATGAGGAGGCGGTATATAGGGGCCCATGGCAGATTAGGGGCCTGGCAGCAGCTATGGGAGGCCCGTAATCTGCCAGCACCCTATGTCAAAAAATTCAACACAACAGCAGTGTGTGAGGAGACCTGAAAGTGGCACATGGCAGAGTGTGGCGATGGAGACAGCAGCAATGGGAGGCCGTACAGGGACCCATGAGAGACTCTGGACCTGGCAGCAGCATGAGGAGGCGGTATATAGGGGCCCATGGCAGATTAGGGGCCTGGCAGCAGCTATGGGAGGCCCGTAATCTGCCAGCACCCTATGTCAAAAAATTGAAAACACAAGCAGTGTGAAGAGACCTGAATGTGGCACATGGCAGAGTGTGGCGATGGAGACAGCAGCAATGGGAGGCTGTACAGGGACCCATGAGAGACTCTGGACTTGGCAGCAGCATGAGGAGGCGGTATATAGGGGCCCATGGCAGATTAGGGGCCTGGCAGCAGCTATGGGAGGCCCGTAATCTGCCAGCACCCTATGTCAAAAAATTCAACACAACAGCAGTGTGTGAGGAGACCTGAAAGTGGCACATGGCAGAGTGTGGCGATGGAGACAGCAGCAATGGGAGGCCGTATAGGGACCCATGAGAGACTCTGGACTTGGCAGCAGCATGAGGAGGCGGTATATAGGGGCACATGGCAGATTAGGGGCCTGGCAGCAGCTAAAGGAGGCCCGTAATCTGCCAGCACCCTATGTCAAAAAATTCAACACACCAGCAGTGTGTGAGGAGATCTGAAAGTGGCACATGGCAGAGTGTGGCGATGGAGACAGCAGCAATGGGAGGCCGTACATGGACCCATGAGAGACTCTGGAACTGGCAGCAGCATGAGGAGGCGGTATATAGGGGCCCATGGCAGATTAGGGGCCTGGCAGCAGCTATAGGGGGCCCGTAATCTGCCAGCACCCTATGTCAAAAAATTGAAAACACAAGCAGTGTGAAGAGACCTGAATGTGGCACATGGCAGAGTGTGGCGATGGAGACAGCAGCAATGGGAGGCCGTACAGGGACCCATGAGAGACTCTGGACTTGGCAGCAGCATGAGGAGGCGGTATATAGGGGCCCATGGCAGATTAGGGGCCTGGCAGCAGCTATGGAAGGCCCGTAATCTGCCAGCACCCTATGTCAAAAAATTCAACACACCAGCAGTGTGAAGAGACCTGAATGTGGCACATGGCAGAGTGTGGCGATGGAGACAGCAGCAATGGGAGGCCGTACAGGGACCCATGAGAGACTCTGGACTTGGCAGCAGCATGAGGAGGCGGTATATAGGGGCCCATGGCAGATTAGGGGCCTGGCAGCAGCTATGGGAGGCCCGTAATCTGCCAGCACCCTATGTCAAAAAATTGAAAACACAAGCAGTGTGAAGAGACCTGAATGTGGCACATGGCAGAGTGTGGCGATGGAGACAGCAGCAATGGGAGGCCGTACAGGGACCCATGAGAGACTCTGGACTTGGCAGCAGCATGAGGAGGCGGTATATAGGGGCCCATGGCAGATTAGGGGCCTGGCAGCAGCTATGGGAGGCCCGTAATCTGCCAGCACCCTATGTCAAAAAATTGAAAACACAAGCAGTGTGAAGAGACCTGAATGTGGCACATGGCAGAGTGTGGCGATGGAGACAGCAGCAATGGGAGGCCATACAGGGACCCATGAGAGACTCTGGACTTGGCAGCAGCATGAGGAGGCGGTATATAGGGGCCCATGGCAGATTAGGGGCCTGGCAGCAGCTATGGGAGGCCCGTAATCTGCCAGCACCCTATGTCAAAAAATTCAACACACCAGCAGTGTGTGAGGAGACCTGAAAGTGGCACATGGCAGAGTGTGGCGATGGAGACAGCAGCAATGGGAGGCCGTACAGGGACCCATGAGAGACTCTGGACTTGGCAGCAGCATGAGGAGGCGGTATATAGGGGCCCATGGCAGATTAGGGGCCTGGCAGCAGCTATGGGAGGCCCGTAATCTGCCAGCACCCTATGTCAAAAAATTCAACACAACAGCAGTGTGTGAGGAGACCTGAAAGTGGCACATGGCAGAGTGTGGCGATGGAGACAGCAGCAATGGGAGGCTGTATAGGGACCCATGAGAGACTCTGGACTTGGCAGCAGCATGAGGAGGCGGTATATAGGGGCCCATGGCAGATTAGGGGCCTGGCAGCAGCTATAGGAGGCCCGTAATCTGCCAGCACCCTATGTCAAAAAATTCAACACACCAGCAGTGTGTGAGGAGACCTGAAAGTGGCACATGGCAGAGTGTGGCGATGGAGACAGCAGGAATGGGAGGCCGTACAGGGACCCATGAGAGACTCTGGAACTGGCAGCAGCATGAGGAGGCGGTATATAGGGGCCCATGGCAGATTAGGGGCCTGGCAGCAGCTATAGGGGGCCCGTAATCTGCCAGCACCCTATGTCAAAAAATTCTACACACCAGCAGTGTGTGAGGAGACCTGAAAGTGGCACATGTTTGAGGCATGATTCATGGCGGATTTAGTCAGTTGTGTCAGGAACTGGTGGTTTGAAATCCAGACTAATCCACGCCTGATTCATTTTCACAAACGTGAGTCTCTCCACACTTTGGGTGGACAGTCGTGTCCTCCGCGGAGTTGCAATACCTCCTGCCGCACTAAACACGCGCTCCGATGCCACGCTACTGGCCGGGCATGACAGCCTTTCAAGGGCAAATTCAGCTAGTTGGGGCCAAAGGTCAAGTTTCGTTGCCCAGTAGTCAAGGGGATTGTCTACCTCGGTTGGCAGGGTGCTGTCCAAGTAGGCCCAAGCCTGTTGTTTGAGCTCCTGCTCCAGGTCCACCTGATGCTGCTGCTGCTGCTGCGGCTGGTTAGTAGTTTCCTCACTGTGCTGGTGAAGAAAGCTACTCATCATCGACTGCAGACTGAGGCAGCCGCTGCTGGTGGAGCTGCCACTGCTCCTACCACCCCACCCCTCCCCTGCTGCCATGGCAGCGGAACGCGAGCGCACAGGGCCCACAGTGTCTGAGGATGGACGTTGGTGCACAAAGGCAGAGACCAACTGACTACATAGGTGGTTTTTATAGTACGTAATTTTGGCCTCCCTCTCAGCAGGTGTGAAAAAGGCCACCATTTTGGACCGGTAGCGAGGGTCCAACAAGGTGGACAGCCAAAAGTCATCCCTCTGTCTGATGGTTATTATTCGGCTGTCGCTACGCAAGCAAGCGAGCATGCTATGGGCCATTTGTGCCAAGGAATGCGAGGGACTCCCTGCCTCCATCTCCACAGCATACTGCCACGGTGCGTCTGGGTCCTCTGTCTCCTCCTCCTCCTCCTCTACCAGATGCTCCTGCTCCTCCACTCCTGTCCGCTGAGTGGAAAAACCACCCATTTCACTCAATAATTCCTGAGCACCAATGTCCTCCTCTACCTCCTCCTCTTCTTCCTGTCCTGCCCCCACAGGGGTCATGTGGCGTTGAGATCTGTGCGCCACGTCTACCGCACCCTGACCAGCCATTGTTAACAGCATTTGTTCCAGGACGTGCAACAGAGGAATGACGTCGTTCATCCCATAGTCCTGCCGACTCACGAATAGCGTGGCCTCCTCAAAGGGCCTGAGCAAGCGGCAGGTGTCACGCATGAGCTGCCAATGGCTGACATCTAAGTTACACAGGGAGTACCTTTATCCGCTTTTAACATCAGGAAATCTGTGATGGCCTTTCGCTGTTCGTAAAGGCGGTCTAACATATGTAGGGTTGAATTCCACCTTGTTGCAACGTCACAGCATGAGGAGTCGGTACGGGGGCCCATGGCAGATTACGTGCCTGGCAGCAGCAATGGGAGGCCCGTAATCTGGCAGCACCCTATGTCAAAAAATTGAACACACCAGCAGTGTGAGGAGACCTGAAAGTGGCACATGGCAGAGTGTGGCGATGGAGACAGCAGCAATGGGAGGCCGTACAGGGACCCATGAGAGACTCTGGAACTGGCAGCAGCATGAGGAGGCGGTATATAGGGGCCCATGGCAGATTAGGGGCCTGGCAGCAGCTATGGGAGGCCCGTAATCTGCCAGCACCCTATGTCAAAAAATTCAACACAACAGCAGTGTGTGAGGAGACCTGAAAGTGGCACATGGCAGAGTGTGGCGATGGAGACAGCAGCAATGGGAGGCCGTACAGGGACCCATGAGAGACTCTGGACTTGGCAGCAGCATGAGGAGGCGGTATATAGGGGCCCATGGCAGATTAGGGGCCTGGCAGCAGCTATAGGAGGCCCGTAATCTGCCAGCACCCTATGTCAAAAAATTCAACACACCAGCAGTGTGTGAGGAGACCTGAAAGTGGCACATGGCAGAGTGTGGCGATGGAGACAGCAGCAATGGGAGGCCGTACAGGGACCCATGAGAGACTCTGGACTTGGCAGCAGCAGGAGGAGGCGGTATATAGGGGCCCATGGCAGATTAGGGGCCTGGCAGCAGCTATGGGAGGCCCGTAATCTGCCAGCACCCTATGTCAAAAAATTGAAAACACAAGCAGTGTGAAGAGACCTGAATGTGGCACATGGCAGAGTGTGGCGATGGAGACAGCAGCAATGGGAGGCTGTACAGGGACCCATGAGGGACTCTGGACTTGGCAGCAGCATGAGGAGGCGGTATATAGGGGCCCATGGCAGATTAGGGGCCTGGCAGCAGCTATGGGAGGCCCGTAATCTGCCAGCACCCTATGTCAAAAAATTCAACACACCAGCAGTGTGAAGAGACCTGAATGTGGCACATGGCAGAGTGTGGCGATGGAAACAGCAGCAATGGGAGGCCGTACAGGGACCCATGAGAGACTCTGGACTTGGCAGCAGCATGAGGAGGCGGTATATAGGGGCCCATGGCAGATTAGGGGCCTGGCAGCAGCTATGGGAGGCCCGTAATCTGCCAGCACCCTATGTCAAAAAATTCAACACAACAGCAGTGTGTGAGGAGACCTGAAAGTGGCACATGGCAGAGTGTGGCGATGGAGACAGCAGCAATGGGAGGCTGTACAGGGACCCATGAGAGACTCTGGACTTGGCAGCAGCATGAGGAGGCGGTATATAGGGGCCCATGGCAGATTAGGGGCCTGGCAGCAGCTATGGGAGGCCCGTAATCTGCCAGCACCCTATGTCAAAAAATTGAAAACACAAGCAGTGTGAAGAGACCTGAATGTGGCACATGGCAGAGTGTGGCGATGGAGACAGCAGCAATGGGAGGCTGTACAGGGACCCATGAGAGACTCTGGACTTGGCAGCAGCATGAGGAGGCGGTATATAGGGGCCCATGGCAGATTAGGGGCCTGGCAGCAGCTATGGGAGGTCCGTAATCTGCCAGCACCCTATGTCACTCTCCTCGCCAGTACTTCTTCGCCTGGCTGCTGAAAAGGCCGATGTCTCCCCCCGTTCCTGACCGCCCTCTGTTAGCTCTTCCTCACTGTACAGTGGGGCTGAGCCCACAGCATGCGATACTTCGCTTGGTGAGGGAACAGCAAAGGACAGGGGCAGGTAGAGGACATGTGATTTCAGTGGGCTTGCTCCCGGGCCATGCCAACTAACGGTTGTGTCTGACGTACCCACCGACCGTTGGCTGTAGGTGTCAGAGGTGACCTGGGAAGAGGAAGACGACCGAGCCAACCAATCAATGACGGCAGGGTTGTCGGTGGAGACACGACCGCTGGATGACACCGGGAGCACTGGCCTCTGGCTGCGAATAGTGCTGCCTCGACCCCTTCCTCTGCTGCCACGTCTGCTCGCTCCTAAAAAATTGCCTCCTCTGCCACTCCTCTGCATGTTGTCTGACATACTCTTTAATTCAACGATTATGTGTCCCTGAGTAACAATTCTCTGGCACTCAGTAACAATTCTGTCTGTTCCTGAGTAAAAATTCTGTGGCCCTAATTAAAGTTTCTGTGGCCCTGAGTAACAATTCTCTGGCACTCCGTAACAATTCTGTCTGTCCCTGAGTAAAAATTCTGTGGCCCTAAGTAAAGTTTCTGTGGCCCTGAGTAACAATTCTCTGGCACTCAGTAACAATTCTGTCTGTCCCTGAGTAACAATTCTCTGGCACTCAGTAACAATTCTGTCTGTCCCTGAGTAAAAATTCTGTGGCCCTAAGTAAAGTTTCTGTGGCCCTGAGTAACAATTCTCTGGCACTCCGTAACAATTCTGTATGTCCCTGAGTATGAATTCTGTGGCCCTAACTAGCGTTTCTTTGTCCCTAAGTAACAGTTCTGTGGCCCTGAGTAACAATTCTGTGTCTGTGCGAGTAACAATTCTGTGGCCCTAAGTAACAGTTCTGTGGCCCTCAGTAACAGTTCTGTGTCTGTGCGAGTAACAATTCTGTGTCTGTGCGAGTAACAATTCTGTGGCCCTAAGTAACAGTTCTGTGGCCTTCAGTAACAATTCTGTGTCTGTGCGAGTAACAATTCTGTGTCTGTGCGAGTAACAATTCTGTGGCCCTAAGTAAAGTTTCTGTGGCCCTAAGTAACAATTCTCTGGCACTCAGTAACAATTCTGTCTGTCCCTGAGTAACAATTCTCTGGCACTCAGTAACAATTCTGTCTGTCCCTGAGTAACAATTCTCTGGCACTCAGTAACAATTCTGTCTGTCCCTGAGTAAAAATTCTGTGGCCCTAAGTAAAGTTTCTGGGGCCCTGAGTAACAATTCTCTGGCACTCAGTAACAATTCTGTCTGTCCCTGAGTAACAATTCTCTGGCACTCAGTAACAATTCTGTCTGTCCCTGAGTAAAAATTCTGTGGCCCTAAGTAAAGTTTCTGTGGCCCTAAGTAACAATTCTCTGGCACTCAGTAACAATTCTGTCTGTCCCTGAGTAACAATTCTCTGGCACTCAGTAACAATTCTGTCTGTCCCTGAGTAAAAATTCTGTGGCCCTAATTAAAGTTTCTGTGGCCCTAAGTAACAATTCTCTGGCACTCAGTAACAATTCTGTCTGTCCCTGAGTAACAATTCTCTGGCACTCAGTAACAATTCTGTCTGTCCCTGAGTAAAAATTCTGTGGCCCTAATAACGTTTCTGTGGCCCTAAGTAACAATTCTCTGGCACTGAGTAACAATTCTGTCTGTCCCTGAGTATGAGTATGTCTGTCCCTGAGTTCTGTGGCCCTAACTAGCGTTTCTTTGTCCCTAAATAACGATTCTGTGGCCCTCATTAACAAGTCTGTGTCCCTGAGTAATGGTTCTCTGTCCCTAAGTAACTTTTCTCTGTCCCCAATTATCGTTTCTGTGGCCCTAACTCTGTCCCTGTCCCTAGTACAGAGCGGTCTGCCTCTGTTCAATAACTGCAGGCAAATGAAGAATTCCAAAATGGCCGCTATTTATAGCTCGACCATTACACAGTGCTGGCTGGCTGGCTGCTGATTGGCTGATGCGATCACATGTAGTTGAGGAATGCATTATGGGTCAGCGCGCCTTGTCTGCGCGCCTTCCCAGACATCCCCGCTCCGTCGCCGCACATGTCAGCTGCCATTTTCTGAAAAATTTCGATTCGCGCGTCCGAATTAGGCTATTTTTCGGATTCGGCACGAATCGAAATTTTTCCGATATTCGACTCGAATTCCACTTCGGATACTTCGATTCGCTCATCTCTAATTACTTTACATATATATTGTACATTCACATCATTCCCTAACCCTCAAGGGGTGTACAATCTAAGGTCCCTAACTTACATTCATACACATACTAGGGCCAATTTAGACAGGATTCAATTAACCTACCAGCATGTCTTTGGAGTGTGGGAGGAAACTGGAGTACCCGGAGGAAACCCATGCAGGCACAGGGAGAACATGCAAACTCCAGGCAGGTGGTGCCATGGCTGGGATTTGAACCAACGACCCTAGTGCTGCCAGGCAGAAGTGCTAACCATTTAGCCACTGTGCTGCCCTTCTTCTAGTTTTATCTGGAGATTCAGCCAGCAAGTCTGTTTTTCAGAAGCTCAAGCTGTCCAACAGAATGTATCAGTTTACATGGATGAGACATACCATTTAACACTGGCTTGGGCTATTAAAATGATCAGCTTTTATTCATTCATTTAAACACCATTATCCCACCATTGTCACTGATTATGAAGTGTTTTCTGCGGTTTGACTTCAATTTATTTATTTCAGGTACTTATATAGTGCTGTCAATTTTATGCAGCGCTTTACATATATATTATACATTCACATCAGTCCCTAACCCTCAAGGGGCGTACAATCTAAGTTCCCTAACTCACATTCATACATACACATACTAGGGCCAATTTAGACAGGATCCAATTAACCTACCAGCAGTGGTGTATTTTGGTTTTGTGCTGCCCTAGGCAAGACTAAAATCGCCCCCCCCCCGCATCTAAATTTTTCCCACCCCTTCCTGTTTAAGATCCACCCCTTCATCTGTAAACCCACCCCTTCCTATTTAGGCTCCGCCTCTTCCTGTTAGAGCTCCTCCCATTGGCACCAATGGCCGTTATTCCTCCCACTGACATCAATAATGGGGCACTATTCCTCCCACTGACACCATGGATGGGGTACTATTACTTCCACACTGACACCAGTTATGGGGCACTATTCCTCCCACACTGACACCAATGATGGGGCACTATTCCTCCCACACTGACACCAATGATGGGGCAGTATTCCTCCCACTGACACCAATTATGGGGTACTATTACTTCCACACTGACATCAGTGATGGGGCACTATTCCTCCCACACTGACACCAATGATGGGGCACTATTCCTCCACACTGACACCAGTGATGGGGCACTATTCCTCCCACACTGACACCAATGATGGGGCACTATTCCTCCCACACTGTCACTAATGATGGGGCACGTCCTCCTACTGACACCAATGATGGGGCACTATTCCTCCCACTGACACCAATCAGAGAGAGAGAGGAGAGAGGGAGAGAGAAGAGAGAGGGAGGGAGAGAGGAGAGAAAGGGGAGGGAGGGAGGAAGAGAGAGAGAGAGAGAGGGAGAGAGAGAGGGAGGAGAGAGGTGGGAAAGAGAGGGGGGTAAGGAGGGGGCGAGAGAGGGGGAGAGAGGGGGCGAGAGAGGGGGAGAGAGAGGGGTGGAAGAGGGAGAGAGAGAAGGAGAGAGAGGGGGGAAGAGAGGGAGGGGGAGGGAGGGGGAGAGGGAGAGAGAGGGGGGAGAGGGGGGAGAGAGGGGGGAAGAGAGAGGGGGGGGGAGAGGAGAGGGGGGAGAAGAGGGAGAGAGGGGGGAGAGAGGGGGGAAGAGAGAGGGGGGAGAGAGGAGAGGGGGGAGAAGAGGGAGAGAGGGGGGAGGGAGAGGGGAAGAGAGCGAGAGAGGAGAGAGAGGAGGGGGGGGGGAGAAAGAGAGAGAGAGAAAGAGAGAGGGAGGGGAGGAGAAGAGAGGAGGGAGATAGAGAGAGGGGGGAGGAAAGAGAGGGAGAGAGGGGGGGAGAGAGAAGAGAGGAGGGAGATAGAGAGGGGGGTGAAAGAGGGGGGAGAGAGGAGATAGAAGAGAGAGGAGAAGAGAGAGGGGGGAGAGAGAAGAGAGGGGGGGGGAGAGAGGGGGGGGGTGGGAGAGGAGGGAGAGAGAGAGGAGGAAGAGAGAGAGAGAAGAGAGAGAGGAGAGAGAGAGAAAGATAGAGGGGGGAGAGAGGGGGAGAGATAGGGAGGGAGAAAGCGGGGAAAGAGGGAGAGGGAGGGGTAGAGATAGAGGGGAGAGGGGGGCGAGAGAGGGGGGAAGAGGGAGAGAGAGAAGGAGAGGGGGGAAGAGAGAGAGGGGGAAGAGAGAGAGGGGAGAGGGAGAGGGTGGAAGAAAGGGAGAGGGATGAAGCGAGAGGGAGAGGGGGAGAGAGAGAGGAGGGGTAGAGGTGGTGGAGAGAGAGAGGGGGGAGAGAGGGGGAGAGAGGGGAGAGGGAGAGAGAGAGAGATGGGGGGGGGGAAGGGGGAAAGAATATACAAGGCTGGCTGGAAGTCTGGGTGGGGCAGACACAGGAGGAGAGGGTGGGAGGAGCAGGGACAGCTTTCTCTCTCCTCTCCCATCTGTGTGAGGGGAGGGGGGAACTGCATATGCTGACAGATCCCCTGCAGTGCTGAAGGGGGGGGGGCGGCCGTGGGGTAGCATACAGGAGCTGACCATATGCAGGAGATGGATAGGGGAGGTGACTGGCGGCACATAGAGCATAGAGAGAAATGCACGGTCCTCTATGTGCCGCCTGACCCCCTCTCCAGCCGGCTCCATAGCTGACAGGTTCTCTGTCTCCTCACCGCTGAGCACACACACGAATACTCCCCCCTGGCCAAGCACAGCCCTTTGCAGCGACAGCACTGGTCCCTTCTGCCTGGGGGCGGTGCTGCCCCCCTGAAAAGTGCTGCCCAAGGCAGATGCCTTGTTTGCCTCGCGATAGATACGCCCCTGCCTACCAGCATGTCTTTTAGAGTGTGGGAGGAAGCTGGAGTACCTGGAGGAAACCCACGCAGGCACAGGGAGAACATACAAACTCCAGGCAGGTGGTGCTGTGGATTTGAACTAACGACGCTAGTACTGCCAGGTGGAAGTGCTAACCATTTAGCCACTGTGCTGCTGCAATTTGTTAGTGTATTCTTATCTGCTAATACATTTAACTCTACCCTTCCCCCAGACTGACTGCTGCTGCACACTGTGCCTTCTGTACTTATTCCTCAAGAGTTGTGTCTCACTAATGTAGGAGGAGTGTTACTGGCCAGATTACCAGGGGAATACAGAGGGGAAAAAACGCTAACACCCCGGACACACCGATCTGACATTGAAATCATGTGACTTCGCACAATTTCAAAGTTAGATGGTATTCCGACTTGAGGTGTGGACTTGCAAGACATCTGCGGCTTCCAAGACACAGATGACCAGGGCGGACTGACCATTTGGAAACTCAGGCACTGCCCGAGGGCCAGGGTCAGTATGGGGCCTCATGAGATGCCCCTGGTCCATTTTGCATAGGCTTTTTTGAGTTTGGGCAAGGACACAGGGGCCCCATGATCCCCTATTGCCCGGGGGCCCCAGGAGTTGTCAGTCCCCTGCAGATTACTATGCAAGTCACACCTAAAGTAGTGCATGCTCTACTTTAGAAATAGGCGCAGCTCCGACCAAGTCGGAATCGCAGTGATATGACTGCTTTAATTGCGGACAATAGGATGCGACAAGCCAAAATTGCATGACAAGTCGCAGCCGGTTTGAAGGGGTTCTAAAGATAGAAAAATGATGGAACCACCACATCTAACGATTGGTAAGATGGAATATATTACATTCTTGGTTTGGGGATTAATACCACTTTAAGTGTATCTCTCTTGAATATGGAATCAAATCAGAGTACAGTGTAAAAAAGAAGAACATAATTAGTTTTACAATATCACATTTGGAAAAAAGGTGCAAATGTTTTGAATGTATCAGGAAACTGGCATCTTCATTTTCACAAACATACCGACAAGCTGTGAATGAGCCTACAGCAGTTTTTGCATTCAATGTGACATGCTGACTGATCAGATTTTAGCTGTTCTGACCTGTAATTTTCCTAACAGCTCCTAATGAGGTCTTGTCAAGTCTACAAATGATGAGATATTAAAATGCCAATCAGTGCTCTGCCAGCTCTGCCTGTTATCCAGAATAAATTAATTGCTATCCTTTGTTAAAGCTTCTCCACTGCATCCCACTCAGGGAGTCCTTGCACACAAGTTTTTAATTATACACTAGACATGCATGCTGTGATTGGCAAGGCTACTTTTGGAAAACGGACTGTAAAGTTTTCTGCAGTTACAAAATACACACAAAATACGCATTAGAGGCAGTGAGCATGCCGAAGAACCTACACTTGACATCGGTTGCCAACTTAAAGGAGAATCATGGTTCTTGTGCTTGTATGTTGTATTGCTGGGTATTAGAGATGAGTGGATTTTAGATGCAATTAAACTAAATAAGAGGGCTAAATATAGAGCTTTCATTAGTAAGCACATTAATGATAATTTAAAGAAGATCTATCAGTATAATTGTTATAACGTATGAACATTTTCCCAAGACAAGCAATGACAAAAGGAATACGAAGTCTGTGTCCCTCTTCCCTCTGCATTCCTCTTGCTGTTGCTTGTCTCTGATTACAGCTGGGACAAGTTGCATCTATAAAGCCCCTTTCACACGGGCATGCTGTACGTCCGTTTTTCATCTGTCCGTTTACGGACGAAAAATGAACACCCATATATTTCTATGGACTAGCAGATGTAAACGGATGATCATTTGTTTACATCTGTTATCTGCTTCCCGTCTGCCCTATAGCAGAAGTACTGCTACAGGGTGGCACAGATGCGCAAAATCACGTATATATATATACAGTTGCAAGAAAAAGTATGTGAACCCCTTGGGATCACGTGGAGTTATTCATGAATTGGGCATAAAATGTGCTCTGAACGTCATCTAAGTCACAACAATAGAAGAACACAGTCTGCTGAACATAATACTACACAAACATTAGATGTTGCCATGGTTTAATTGCACATAACATGTAAACATTCACAGTGCAGGGAGGAAAAAGTATGTGAACCTTTGGACTTAATAACTGGTTGACCCTCCTTTGGCAGCAATAACCTCAACCAAACGTTTCCTGTAGTTGCAGATCAGACCTGCACAATGATCTGGAGTAATTTTGGACCACTCCTCTTCACAAAACTGTTTCAGTGTAGCAATATTCTTGGGATGTCTGCTGTGAATCGCTCTCTTAAGGTCATGCCACAGCATGGAGGTCAGGACTCTGACTGGGCCACTCCAGAAGGCGTATTCTGTGCTGTTGCAGCCATTGTTTTGTTGAATTACTTGTATGCTTTGGGTCATTGTCCTGTTGCATCACCCATCCTCTGCGGAGCTTCAGTTGGCGGACAGATGGTCGTACGTTTTCCTGCAAAATGTCTTGATAAACTCTGGAATTCATTTTCCCATCAATGACAACAATCCGTCCAGGCCCTGAGGCAGCAAAGCAGCCCCAAACCATGATGCTCCCTCCGCCATGTTTTACAGTGGGGATGAGGTTTTGATGTTGGTGTGCTGTGCCTTTTTTTCTCCACACATAGTGTTGTGTGTTCTTCCCAAACAACTCAATCTTGGTTTCATCTGTCCACAGTATATTTTGCCAGTAGTGCTGTGGAACATCCAGGTGCTCTTTTGCAAACGTCAAATGTGCTGCAATATTCTTTTTGGACAGCAATGGCTTCCTCCGTGGTGTCCTCCCATGTACTCCATTTTTGCTTAATGTTTTCCTTATTGTAGATGTGTCAACAAAAATGTTAGCATGTGCCAGAGATTTCTGTAGGTCTTTAGCTGACACTCTGGGATTCTTCTTTACCTCATGCAGCATTCTGAGCTGTGCTCTTGAAGTCATTTTTACAGGACGACCACGCCTAGGGAGAGTAGCAACAGTGCTAAAACTTTCTCCATTTGTAGACAGTCTGTCTTACCGTGGGCACATGAACATCAAGGCTTTTGAAGATACTTTTGTAACCCTTTCCAGCTTCATGCAAGTCAACAATTCTTGATCGTAGGTCTTCTGAGAGCTCTTTTCTGTGAGGCATGGTTCACATCAGACAGTGCTTCTTGAAACCAGTAAACCCAAAACAGGTGTGTGTTTTTTAAGGGCAGGACAGCTGTCAGCAACACATCCAATATCATCACACTGATTGGAGTCAAGGTTGGCTCACTCCTGGCTCCAATTAGCTCTGGGAGAAGTCATTAAGCTAGGGCCTCACATACTTTTTCCTCCCTGCACTGTGAATGTTTACATGTTATGTGCAATTAAACCATGGCAACATCTAATGTTTGTGTAGTATTATGTTCAGCAGACTGTGTTCTTCTATTGTTGTGACTTAGATGACGTTCAGAGCACATTTTATGCCCAATTCATGCAAAACTCCACGTGATCCCAAGGGGTTCACATACTTTTTCTTGCAACTGTATATGTAATTTTCATTTCTGGGTATGCATTTATTTATTTCAGGTACTTACATAGTGCTGTCAATTTACGCAGCGCTTTACATATATATTGTACATTCATACCAGTCCCTAACCCTCAAGGGGCATATAATCTAAGGTCCCTAACTCACATTCATACATACACATACTAGGGCCAATTTGAACAGGAATCAATTCACCTACCAGCATGTCTTTGGAGTGTGGGAGGAAACTGGAGTGCCCAGAGGAAACCCATACAGGCACAAGGAGAACATGCAAACTCCAGGCAGGTGGTGCCGTGGTTGGGATTTGAACTAATGACCCCAGTAATGCCAAGTGGAAGTGCTAACCATTTAGCCACTGTTCTGGGTAGGGGTCACACATGAGGCTGTCAATCACCGGGTACCTTGATCCGGTGATTTTTTTGTAAACAAAACAGTTCTCTCTCCTGTCAGCTCCTGCACACTGCTTCGCATGGCTGTGCACATCACAGCCATGCAAAGCAGTGTTCTTACAGTGAAGCACACAGATACAGCCCCTAGTAAAACAGCACACAGTTAACCCTTCTTTGATCACCCCACATGTTAACCCCTTCCTGCCCAGTGCCATTAGTACAGTGTCAGTGCTTTTTATTAGCACTGATCACTGTATTGGTGTCACTGGGGATGTCAGTGACACCAAGTCACCCACTTTGTCTTTTACCCCATATTGGCATTGTGTCCACATTAGCATTTGCATAGGCAGGGCAGAGTAGGACTGGCCATAGAGGGTTTACTTTGACGTAGTTGGCCAGCTTAAACATGTATTGCAATGTATGCGAACCAAATATCCCTATTTATTGCAGAGTCTGCTTGAAAGGGTATATACCAGTGTGCAGAGGGCTTTTCAGAATTTCTATTGACACCCAGTCAGTTACCCCCCCAGTGTCAGAATGCCTGCCACAGTCCCGCAGTCCTGCTATAAGTTGCTGATCACCGCCATTACTAGTAGAAAAGAAAAAATCCCAGAATATATACCGCCATTTGTAAACACTATAACTTTCACATAAACCAATTAATTTACACGTATTGGTATTTTTTTTTAGCAAAGACATGTAGCAGAATACATTTTGGCCTAAATTTATGACGAAATTTGATTTTTAAAATGTTGTTACTGGACATGTTTAATAGCAAAAAGTCAAAAATATTGTTTTTTCTCAAAATTGTAGGTCTTTTTTTTTCTTTTATAATGCAAAAAATAAAAAATGCAGAGGCAATCAAATACCAACAAAAGAAAGCTCTATTTGTGGGAAAAAAGGGCGTAAATTTAATCTTGGTGCAGCTTTGCATGACCACTCAATTGTCAGCGAAAGTAACACAGCGCCATATCGCAAAAAATGGCCTGGTCAGGAAGGGGGGTAAATTCTCTGTTTTTTTAACAGAAGAACGCCCTATTTTTCTTCTATAAAAAACCCAGAATGGATGAAAAACTGATGTAAACGGACATATGGTCCATTTTTGCATTGGTAAAGATAGTAAAAAATGGATGTAAACCGATGAAAAACGGGAGTAAATGGATGAAATCTGATATGAACTGATGAAAAACTGATGTGAACTGATCCGTTTTTTCTTGGAAAAAACTTGACTGAACTGATGGGAAAAACGGAACGCCCTAAGGGTCCTTTCACACTGACATTCAAATCGGGTCGGCCTGCCCATTTTTTAGGCTGACCAGATCAGAACCTCCATTCTTCTCTATGGAGTGGTGGGTGTAAACAGACATGTGTCCATTTACACCCTCCGACATCTGATCTGATCCACCAAGAAGGGATGGATGGGGATCCAATTCCCCTTCCATCCTTTGGATTGGGTTGGATGAAAATGGACAGGAGGTCCATTTTAATCTGACCACCCATTGAGGAGAGCGAGCAGCTCTCTGTCTGCTCTGCAGCAGCAGAGTAAATGGTCTGGTATTGAGTCAACAGTAAGGCCCCATTCACACTATGGCGATTTGAATTGTGTGCAGAATTGCCAAGATTCTGCCCGTGTTTTCAAAATGCTATGCTAAAATGACAAATCACACAGCATGTTCATTCATTTTAATGGCACGTAAAAACGTGGTGTGGTTCTGGCGCAATTGTCACACGATAAATCACTCTGCAATTGCGGCAAACTGCATCACACGAAGCATATCGCCCAAAACAAGTTCAGGAGCTTCTTTTTACCAACATGCTTCACACGATGCGGTTTGCCACAATTGCAGAGCGATTTATCGTGTGACAATCGCGCCAGAACCGTACCACATTTTTTTTAGGTGCCATTCAAATGAATGGCACCTGAACATGCTGTTGTGCGATTTGTTATTTTAGCAAAGCATTTTGAAATCACAGGCAGAATTGCCTGCATTTGAGTAAATGGGGCCCAATGCCATTGAGTAAATGGGGCCCAACGCCATTGAGTAAATGGGGCCCAAGTGGTTTCCAACATGTTTGGGACAAACGCAGATCTATACTCTGATTAAAGGACTTTCAAGAAGACTTGGCTTTTCCTGTGAGATGTCTTTTCAGGTGGGCCTGCTGGATAAAAATGCATAACATGCAAACCTAAATCAGCCACCACATCCCAAGGATTGGTAAACTGCAATAGCTTACATTTTTGTTCTTGGGTATAGATGTAGCACCCTCCTAGTTTGGTAGGCTGCTAGGTAAATTTAGTCGGCTCCTCCATAGGAATTTAATATGGGTACAGTGTTGCATGACTACGTAATTGTCATTCAAAGTGTGACAGCACTGAAAGCAGAATATTAGCTTGGGCAGGAAGGGGGTGAAAGTTCGATTAATTCATATTTCCCTACAGGCTTCCTTTAGTCTGTAAAAAAAATACAATACCACACCCAAAGAGGATGAAAGTCTGATATGTATTTTGGAGGGGGGGAGGGGTCATCATTGCATTATTTACAAAATCAAAGAAGCTTGCAGGGAAAAGTGAATTAACATATTTTTTCTGTCTATCACTTTTGCTATACCTGTTAAAAAAAAAATTACATGTGTTCCCCCATAAATCCATACCAGACCTTTTAGATCTGGTATGGATTTTAAGAAGAACTTCACCCCCAAGTTTATACTAGACCCTTAATCTGAGCATGCAGTCTGGTAGGCCAAGAAAAGATGGGGGGTGGGGGGGAATCAGCCATGCTACTTTCCTACTTCCTGAACCATATTAGACCACATACCCTCAACATGGGTGGGGCCCCCTGTTGATAAGGACATGGGCCACATACCTGCAACCCTAGTCTGGTGGGTGTGGGGGTGCAAGAAGACTTATCAGAACCTGGAAGCCCCCTTCATGATAAGGGTGCATGATAAGGACATCTGCACCCCCCTCAAACAAGTCCTTTAGTTTAAAAAAAAACCCAGCATTGTAAATCCATTATCAGTTTTGATTAACGTTGCATGATACCCGATCGATATGCCAACCCATCCCCTCACACCTAACATGATAGCTCTCCAGACCTGCCATTAAGTTTATATACAAGGAGTTGGGGATGTAGTGACATCAGCGACCAGATTTGGTCATGGCAATATTTGATTTATGGTCATGGCCATATTTGATTTATGGACATGGCCATATTTGATTTATGGACATGGCCATATTTGATTTATGGTCATGGCAATATTTGATTTATGGACATGGCCATATTTGATTTATGATCATGGCAATATTTGATTTATGGACATGGCCATATTTGATTTATGATCATGGCAATATTTGATTTATGGACATGGCCATATTTGATTTATGATCATGGCAATATTTGATTTATGGACATGGCCATATTTGATTTATGATCATGGCAATATTTGATTTATGGACATGGCCATATTTGATTTATGGACATGGCCATATTTGATTTATGGTCATGGCCATATTTGATTTATGGACATGGCCATATTTGATTTATGGACATGGCCATATTTGATTTATGGACATCGCCATATTTGATTTATGGACATGGCCATATTTGATTTATGGACATGGCCATATTTGATTTATGGACATGGCCATATTTGATTTATGGTCATGGCAATATTTGATTTATGGAAATGGCCATACTTGATTTATGGATATGGCCATATTTGATTTATGGACATGGCCATATTTGATTTATGGTCATGGCCATATTTGATTTATGGACATGGCCATATTTGATTTATGGTCATGGCAATATTTGATTTATGGACATGGCCATATTTTTTTAAGTGATGTCATCATCACTCTGCCCCTTTCCTTCCATGGCCAGGGATTTCTGGTCCTGTAATTCAGGGCTTGACAAATTTGCTTTGAATCTAGGAGCCAGCTAAAAACGTTAGGAGTCAGTTTTTTCTTAGCGTGGCATGGATTGTCAGCGAGGCAAGTTTTGGGTGACAAACTTCACGCGATGCAATTTATAGCGAGACAATCACATCAAAACAGCTTCATGTTTTAGGCACCATTAAAAATGATGGCACCTGAACCTGCGTTTTGCGATCACAGGGATCATTCTGCTGCAATCCTAAAACACCCACTTGTGAATGGATCCACCCTGATTTACACATATGCGATTTTGGATGCATATTCAAACTCACAGATTTGCATGACACGCTAGATATTATGTGTTCCTAATGGTTCACACAGATGCAATCCACATGCATTGTGTTTTGAGTGCCAGGGTCCAGTGCAGTTTGTACCAGTGTGTTCTAGACTCTCAAGTGATGAAGTAGAGTGGCATGCGGGGATAAGTGCTCACATAGGATTGCTATTGACAGGAGTTTTTGAAGTGAATGGAGGTGTTTTTGCATTGAAGTCAATGGGAGGCGTTTTTGCACTGAAGTCAATAGAATGTGATTTTGCATTGAAGTCAATGGGACGCGGTTTTGCATTGAAGTCAATGGAATGCGAATTTGCATTGAAGTCAATGGAATATGATTTTGCATTGAAGTCAATGGGACATGGTTTTGCATTGAAGACAATGGGATGCGAATTAGCATTGAAGTCAATGAGACATGATTTTGCATTAAAGTCAATGTGTTGCAATTTTGCATTGAAGTCAGTGGGACGTGATTTTGCATTGAAATCAGTGGGAGGCAGTGTGTGAACTTGGGTGCCAGGATGCAATTTCTAGTCACCATGGTGACTTGGTGCCTGGGATTTGTCGAGCCCTGCTGTGAGTGACCACACTGATTGTAAAGGACTCAGTGGTGCCTGTGTCTCCTGACATCCTTAACAACCGCTGACAGAGAGAACCTGTCATATATAATAGCAGCAGTAATACCACTATTGTACATAACATTTGGCTTCTGCTGAACAGGTAAATGTCTGGGCATTCATCTAAGCCAGGGGTCTCCACACTTTCTAAACAAAGGGTCAGTATTTTGTCCTTCGTGCTTTAGGGAGGTCAGACTGTGGCTGGCGGGAGTAGGGAATGCTCTGCCATCAGTGGGAGTAAGCAATACCCCATCATTGGTTTTAATGGGAGGAAAAGTGCCACACTGTTGGTGTCATTAGGAGGAACAGTGCCTCATTGTTGGTGTCATTGGGTGGAATGGTGCCCCATCACTGGCATCATTGGGAGGAGTAGTGCTCCGAGATAGAAGCAGGCAAAGGGCCACATCTGACCTCCAGGCCACAGTTTGGAGACCACTGATCTAAGTGCTCAAGCAGCTAAGGTTCCATCCAAACTTGTATTTAGGCTAAGCACACCTGGTAATCAAGATATGGACCTCCATGGCAGATGTTGACGGATTGGTGGAGTAATCCATGCAGTGAAGTGTAAGGGGAGATTGTTAAATAGTTAACAGAACATATTATCCAATCAAAATACATTACTGTCACTGTGTCAAGAAAAGATTGGAAGCTGTGATGACTAACTCAAGGATGGAGTGCTGCTAGCCCTCTCTTTAAGTTATATCTTACACTTCTTTAACATCTGAAGTTTTATATTTTTTGGAGTTTTTCTTTGTGATATATTTATGAAGGTCATATTGCAACAAAATGATGTAATATATTGTATATCAGTGAAGACAAATGCATGCATGCTGATAAATTGTTTCCATCAGTCTCATAATAAACGGTGAAATATATTTTTGCAGTGCCTATTATGATTATTATTTGGTACAAGCCATAAAAGACAAAATGTCAAATCTAGAGGTAATGGATTAATATGAACGCTGTATTTTGCTCTCTTTTTTTTTATTTTAGAATCTTTTGCAATTTCTTCTGTGAACCAGAAAAAAATCTTATTTTAAAACTGTAGAGAGACACTACGGGAGAACTTCATTTTGACAACATCTCTACTGTATAGAAAGATCACTGGCTATTTGGCTCATTAGATACTGGTTGGTTTGATTGAAGCAGCTAATTAGTTCTCGTTCTGTATGTGGGTTTAGTATCTTAAAGTTTTCTCAAATTTCAAATAGTTGTTTTACTTTTCTAAGTTGAATACAGTTATCGCTTCTGCTACTTGGAATATTTCTTTTCTGAAACAATTTTTAAAAACAGAAGTTCTACTTCTGATGCGTAAAATTACTGGGAACAGTCAAAATTATTAAACTATTAGTGGTAATTTTTACAGCTTTTATTGTTTCCTATACTTTTAATCTTAATAGAAATATAGAATATAACTAAAGGCAAAGCTTTTTTTGGTTTTAGTTCAAAACTAATCTCAGAAAGTATTATTTTACTAAAAGAGTAGTTGATGCTTGGAATAAACGTCCAGTAGAGGTAGTGAGACAGTCAACAGTAAATAACTTCAAACATGCTTGGGACAAACATAGATCTATTTACAAAATGAAAGAATTCCTCCTGCACATGAGTGTGATTAACCAGGGTCACTTGATAGGATCCCCTATGAACCCAAAAAATCAGGGATGTTGAGGCCTTGCTGCCCCCCTATGACTGGGGGAGTCCAGCAAAACTGCAAAGAATCAAAAAAAGAAAGAAAGGCGCACCAGCTTAGTGCATTATCCCCCTATGTGGTTCCCCACACTGGAGAGACCTGAAACAATAACAATTGAAATGGGACCCTCCGCATGCTATTGTGAGTACTCTAACTAATCTAGTATTGTCATCATTACTATTATGGTAGACATTTTCTCACCACATATTGGTGCATGTCTGGCGGTTGCCTTTTGTTCTTTCACCTGGTCTGCACACACCTGCCCCTTAGATGGGGCGGACCCTAAGGTTCACATGATCTTTTGGGTTAGGTATGTGTATATATGTGTGGGAACTGGATCCTGCCTGGTTAGCTCTGATGAAAAGGGGGTGTCCTCAAAATGCGTCAGTTATCTTGGATCCTAGGTGGCGCTTCTGTTGGCGTTGGGTCCTTTCGGGTCTTTACATCCGTTGTGCCATGAATGTTGGTTTCACCTGCCATATACCATTTATATTTGTGAGTATGTTTTTAGCTTTTTCTATCAATAAATCCACGGGGATAATGCACTAGGCTGGTGCGCCTTTTTTTTGCAGCATAGATCTATGCTCAGACAAAAAAGTCAACAAAAAAAACCCAAAAAACAAAACAAAAAAAGGAGCAGATTTGAAGGACCACTCGTTCTTTTTCTCCCATAACTTTTCTATGTTTCTATGGGGGTTTTTTTCAGATTTGGATAAAATCTCTCTCTGCTGCCTGCACACAACACTAGTGTGAACGTAGCCTAACCTTCCCCAACTCTTAAAAAAAAGAAATATTGGCTTTAGATATAATTTAAATAAACTACTCACAACTCGAAATTGTTTTAAAGAATAATTCCAAGCATGGACCAATGTAATTATGTATATACCATACCTGGCTAATGCCTCTGGAAGCTGGAAATCACTGAAGTAGACACCACTACTTTGGTGAACTCAACTTGCTTCCAGGTCCCATGCAAAGTGTCTGCCTTTCTGCATTCTGAACAAAGAAGTTGATTTTTTGGCACTGGCACCATTCAGAGACTGCTTTGCATGCTCTGAATTATTGCAAAGCATTCTTTGATTGGACGAGGTAGAAAGGCGAGGTAGTGATGTCATGATCTCTACCTTGTCCAATAAAAGGATCTTTGTAACAATGTACACTGCTCAAAAAAATTAAAGGAATACTTTTTAATCAGAATATAGCATCAAGTCAATTAAACTCCTGGCATAATTATCTGGTCAGTTAGGTAGCAGAGGGGGTTGTTAATCAGTTTTGGTCTGCTTTGTTGTTAATGAAATTAACAACAGGTGCACTAGATGGGCAACAATAAGACGACTCCCGAAACAGGAATCGTTTTACTGGTGGAGGTCACTGACATTTTGTTTCCCTACTCATCTTTTCTGATTGTTTTCAACTAGTTTTGAATTTGGCTAAGGACAGTGTCCCTAGTGGTATCATGAGGCAATACCTGGACCCTACAGAGTGTGCACAGGCAGTCCAACTCCTCCAGGATGGCACATCAATATGTGCCATTGCCAGAAGGTTTGCTGTGTCTCCCAGCACAGTCTCAAGAGCATAGAGGAGATTCCAGGAGACAGGCAGTTACTGTAGTAGAGCTGGACAGGGCTGTAGAAGGTACTTAACCTATCAGTAAGACCGGTATCTGCTCCTTTGTGCAAGGAGGAACAGGATGAGCACTGTCAGAGCCCTACAAAATGACCTCCAGCAGGCCACTGGTGTGAATGTCTCTGACCAAACAATCAGAAACAGACTTCATGAGGGTGGCCTGAGGGCCCAACATCCTCTAGTGGACCCTGTGCTCACTTCCCGGCACCATAGAGCTCAGTTTGCATTTGCCATTGAACATCAGAATTGGCAGGTCCACCCTGTGCTTTTCACAGATGAGAGCAGGTTTACTTTGAGCACGTGAAAGGGTCTGGAGAAGACATGGAGAACATGTCTTTAACATCATTCAGCATGACTATTTTGGTGGTGGGTCAGTGATGGTCTGGGAAGGTCTATCCATGGAGGGACGCACAGACCTCTACAGGCTAGACAATGGCACCCTGACTGCCATTAGGTATCAGGATGAAATCCTTGGACCCTTTGTCAGACCCTACGCTGGTGCAGTGGGTCCTGGGTTCCTCCTGGTGCACGACAATGCCCGGCCTCATGTGACAAGAGTATGCAGGCAGTTCCCAGAGGATGAAGGAATTGATACCATTGAATGGCCCCCACGCTTGCCTGACATAAATCCAA
This sequence comes from Staurois parvus, assembly GCF_062004578.1. Classification (NCBI taxonomy): domain Eukaryota; kingdom Metazoa; phylum Chordata; class Amphibia; order Anura; family Ranidae; genus Staurois; species Staurois parvus. The sequence goes on from NW_028318275.1 coordinate 87,596, forward strand.
TAGAACACCTCTTGGATATCATATTTCGGTCCATTCAACGCTGCCAGATTGCACCTCAGACTGTCCAGGAGCTCAGTGATGCCCTGGTCCAGATCTGAGAGGAAATACCCCAGGACACCATCCATCATCTCATTAAGGGCATGCCCTGGACATTTTCAGGCATGCATACAAGCACATGGGGGCCATACAAACTACTGAGTACAATTTTGAGTTGCTGCAATGAAAATTCAGCAAAATGGACTAGCCTGCTGTATCATTTTTTCACTTTGATTTTCGGAAATTCAGTCCTCTGTAGGTTGATAATTTTCCTTTCCATCAAATGATGGGGCATCCTTACGTTCCTAACACATTACCCAGTCCATATCAGTATAGATATCCAGCATATTTTTCCCCATTGAGATCTGATATGTTTTCAAAGTGTTCCTTTAATTTTTTTGAGCAATGTATAAAGTATCTGTAGCAACTATGCATAAAATATTCATACCTGGAATTCATCTTTGCTGACCTTTGAGGGTCCTTTGGCCATATAAAGAAACAACAATATGTAGTAACATTGTGCCACTATCTGACTAACATAAATAGCCTAAAGTGAACTGTGTCCGGGCTATTCATATTAAATACTTACATATTCTAAACATGCATTAAAATAAGCCCTTTTCTATAATTGTATTTAACTTTAACAAATCGTTTTACGTTCTGTGGAGATCAGGAGTTTGGCAGCCTGCCAGCCCTCTAATGTAAACACACAGCAGGGATTGTCAAACCTGTTTGAAACTCACTGAAAACCAACTTTAGGCTTGGTTTAAACTTCTGTGGGTGCAAGACTGCATGTAAATCGCACACACAGTAAAAATGATCTGCTGTTAGCAGATGAGCAGGGATGCCATTAATTTGTAATTCGTAATGGCACCCCCACACAATGAAAACTGCTGCAAGTTTTCCCGTGCTGGCAACTGTGTAACATGACGTTTTCCTACAGCTGCAATTTTGGAAAAGCTGCAGGGACATTTTTTGTGCATTTTCCCTAGGTAAGACAGCCTATTCAAATGAATGGACTGCGGTTCCTGTGCAAACTGGCATACTGTTAATTTAGCCTTAGAGTCTTTGTTATGATGTTTGAGGATCTTTGAGAAATAATTATTTCACAGTACAAGCAGCTATAGAGGTCAGTGGTGGCTTATTTTCAAACCTTTTACTTTCTGTTAAAACATAAATATGGCCAAAATGTGAAATTATGTGTTCATTTCTGCATTGTATTTCATCTATTTATAGCCTACTCCTATTAATCTGAACAATCTTGAAGTATGTAAACTTACTTTGTGAAGATCTCACACATTTGCTTCTTTGGATTCTGTGACACATATTCATTATGCACTGTGAGTAGGCACTGCTGTGTCACACATTTCTCAGAGCTTACCTTCTGAACTACATATGGTCTAAGAGGAGGAGTTTAGAGAGGCTGAGTCAGTACAGGAATCACTGCTTTCAGGCAGCATTGTACCATTGAATATATAGCCCTTAGGATTTGAAAGTAAACAGCAGAGGAGAAGTTGCAAAGCATACAGGGGATCCAGGAAGTTGTGGAAAGAGATGGTCAGCAGGCAGAACTCACATCATGAAAGGAGATTTTTCAATTAAGTTTATATTGGTGTAGCACCACCCTCTTGAGGGCCGTTTTTGGGTCCCCCTAAGCCCTTCACAGCCAGGCAACACACATTTTCCACACTTTCATCCAAAGTCAGTAAAACAGTCCTCAAGCTTGTTTTTCGTTGTTTTATTAGGGGTTAACAACTTGTATGGGGTCTAGGGGTATATAGGATGCCCAGTGGAACTGTACAACTTTGGAGAACAAGCTTTGTAGCAAAATAAGGACAAATTTGGCACACAGTCTTTGCAAGGGGCACTTGGTCTCTTTTGGTGAACCTCCTGAGACCCCAGATGAAACTCTCCTCATCTAGCTGACTGTCTTGAGAGTGTCCCTAAGCAAGGAATTCCGAGATCAACAAATGAAGTAGTCCTAGGGAGAACTACTTGGGTATTACGCCTGACTGCCCTTTCCTTTCTTTTCCCTTCTTTGGGGGTGTAAAAGCACTCACACTGTACTGTTCCTGTAGCTTAATAGCTTAATGGGTTGCAGCTTTCAAGCGTTCTGCTCGGCTGGCTCCTGCCCACAAATGTGGCCCATGCCCTGCTCTACTCTTTTCCATCCCGAAAATGGAGATTTGTCCCAAACTGAAATCATGGCTGCAGAGCATCAAATCAGAGATGTCACTGAAAGTCCTCCCCCTCCTCCTTCTGCTCACCCAGCAGCAGAGCTGTTCAGTGGGAACCCTGATTAATGCAAGGAAGTCAGGTAGAGCCTGCCTCACAGTGTGATTGGCTGAGACACGTGTCACATGTTCACTGCAAGTGGCAAGGCCTTGGGTTTTGTCACTGGCAGTGAGCATATGTTGGACAGGATGAGCAGCCATACAGAGTAAGAAAGAGGCCTGGCAAGAGGAGGTGCAGTGATCTGTCCAGAGAGTGGACCTAAGCAGAGGACAGATGAGAGCGAAATACAGGAACGAGCCAGATACGCTCTTCCCTGGGCGGGCCCTGCTTGTCTTCTTCTAGATGTAGAAGAGGGGAGGTTTGCTGATACTTCTCTGACCTCTTACTACACAGAACTGATCTTTCAGCTGCAGCCGACAGTGACAAGTACAGCTGCAGCTGAAAGATTTCTTCTGTGTTCTTGCTACCAAACTCTCTCATGGGGTCACTCTGATCGAGACACCTGCTCTGTGGGGTCACTCTGATGGGGATAAGCCTACGCTTGTAGGCTCTGACCTTCTCCTGTACTATGTCTACAGTCTCTGACCATCTCCTGTACTACTCCTGCAGTCTCTGACTGTCTCCTGTACTCTACCCGCAGTTTCTGACCATCTCCCGTACTACGCTGCAGTCTCTGACAATCTTCTGTACTATGTCTGCAGTTTCTGACCATCTCCTGTACTATGCCTGCAGTTACTGACCATCTCCTGTACTACACCTGCAGTGTCTGACCCAGTCTTGTAGTACACCTGCAGTCTCTGACCCTCTCCTGTGGTACACCTGCAGTCTCTGACCCTCTCCTGTGGTACACCTGCAGTCTCTGACCCTCTCCTGTGGTACACCTGTAGTTTCTGACCTTCTCCTGTGGTACACCTGAAGTCTCTGACCCTCTCCTGTAGTACTCCTGCAGTCTCAGACCCAGTCTTGTAGTACACCTGCAGTCTTTGACCATTTATTGTAGTATGCCTGCAGTCTCTGACCCTCTCCTATACTACACCTGCAGTCTCTAACCAAGTCCTGTAGTATGTCTACTGCGTCTCACCATCCCATGTAATACGCCTGCAGTCTCTGACCATTTCTTGTACTACTACTGCAGTCTATGACCATCTCCTGAATTATGCCTGCAGTCTCTGACCAACTCCTTTGCTATGCCTACCGTCTCTGATCCTCTCCTGTACTAACTGTAGTAACCTATAGCAACCGGTCATGAGCAGTACTCATGTGCTGTAATCTCTAGCAACCAATCAGTGAGTGTGGACTGGTTCTTTATGTTTACATTATTAAAGTTTTTTGAGATAAGGCTATGTGTGAGTTTATTTGTTTTTTGGGATGTTAGGGTAGAGAGCAAAATTGCATTGGGGGAGCCTAAGAAAATCTCACTCTATTTAACCACACCTCCTTTAAGCCACGCCCAATATTTGCAATATTTCCAGGGTAGACTACGCCCATAAAAGGAATGTTCCACCCCTAATTAACATACTACTCCAACTACACTGGCTTTCTGGACATAAAGACAAACAAAGTTTCCCTAAAAAAATGTTTTGAAATGTTGACAACTATGCATTCCACATATTATCAGAATACAGTATATTGCTTAGAGAAGCAATATCAGATCCCTGCTTCTCTTTTCGTAATGAAATAAAGAAGACTAATAGCCTGCATTATTAAGGGGATTTATTATGTGATTTCAGTTACATATTTCATTTTATGCCACTATCTGAGAACAGTTACTGGAGATATATTACAGTTGGCCAGCTGAATATAGCTCTCAAATGGTCTATAAAGACATCAGAGATTATTTTCGTGAATTTTAAATTCTCACCTTTCATTTATTTGAAATGTTACATTATACAAAAAAAAAGATCAATGGTGATTAAGCATATATCACTTTGGTGTAACTACAACCACTAAAATAATATACAGTATATATGAAACACTAACAGGGACATATAGCCTTATAGCCTAATGTGACATTGTATAGTCTGATTGTGGAATTAACTAAACCAAAAACTGTGCTTTGTTCTATGCTGGCTTAGAGACTCAAAATACCATCAAACATTAGAAATGAAAAGGGTTAAAAACATAAACCAAATACAGGGGAACATCCTAGGGATGTGAACAGTCCAAGTCAATTGACTGTCTCTGTGGCATAGCCTGCAAAGAACGAAGGTGTATAAAGTAAAGAAGAGAGCAATAACTGCTCTCCTTTATAAGCAGGGCCAGAAATATTCATAATTATTAAAAGTAATACACACTATGGGACTGAGTTGTCAATAAAACAGTATAAAAATAGTTTAATATATAATTTCATTAGTGCTGCAAAAGGATTAATCCCTAAATGTTGGCGGGTTCTAGATCCCCCAACAATGAGAGATTGGATGAGGAGAACTGAATATATATGCATGATGGAGGAGTTATACCACATTGATGAAGATAAAATGGGAAAATTTAGAAAATAATGGAATAGGTGGTATGTTTTTAAATCATCAGAAAAATATCTCAGGATAATGAGTACCAAGTAGGTCATTTTAGAGATTTAAACTGAACAACCGTAGAGTGGCAATCATGTAGACTGACTATAGGTTTTTAGTAGAAAGGTTTAGAAAGGGATTGGTAGGAATAGATTGACAGGGGGAGTTATGGGGATAGGGGGGAGGGGCTGAGAAAGGGAGAGGGTTTAGAAAAAACACAGTTAAGCTGTTTCTGTTTGATAACTTGTGTATTGTTTTAATTTGTACTGAAATAAAATGTAATAAATGATATTAATAAAAAAAAGTAATACACACAAATGCACTATAGGCAATTTCTAAAAATATAAAAAAACATAAAACACCAGTGATGAACATTACCAACCAATAAGAAGACATGGTCATTTTCCAAAGAGGTTCCTAAAAAAACCTGTTGTGAGCAGGATTGTGTATCTAGCCTTTCCAGGCTAATTGTCACACTCATACTCCCTTCTGTACTTTAAAGCATTTAAAAGAAAGTAATGCAAATAATTAATTTTGTTATGTATGTAGCTTTTCAAGGAAGTACGAGAACTCTAGAAGTAAAGATAACCATTCATTTATACATGTCCATAGCTTTCTATCATCAGATTATAGTTTTCAATATGAAATCTGCATAAAGTGTAGATGAGCCTAAATTATGGGGCAAGCAATGGTGTAACAATTATTACGTGTTACAATTTAAAAAATCACAAAAATCTGCAAAGATTCACTTTCAAAAAGTACATATGACTGAAATGACAAAGTCTGGATTCATGGAATGACAGCACATATAAATCTGTTGCTACGTCAGAGCAATACTCTTTGAACATTCCAATAACATAACTACAAACCACTTAAAGAACAAATTGTCCTCATGTGTCCAAAAGACACATACACCATTTCAATCCTTTAAATAAGATGGCTGTGGGCATTCTGTACATCATTTGGTGTACGCCTGGCCTGAGATGAATGACTCTAATCCTTCACTATCGCGTTTAGTGAGAATTTAAAGAGAATCTTTGTTGTGGAGAGTCCTTTCCAGTTTTTTCCTTTCCATTGACCTCCATTATACAGAAGGCTTTAATGGAACATTACACTGATCCCAGATACAACTGTATATTTTGAGAAGCTTATTAAGTCTTTACTGATCACTAGTGTAAAGCGGTTTGATATTAGGTAGGCATATAAGGTCACCACTAGTCACAGTGAATGATGCAATTTGATTTTATTTATTATAGGTACTTATATAGCATTTTCAATTTACACAACTTTACATATACAGTATTGTACATCAGTCTCTAACCCTCAAGCAGCTTATGATCTAGGATCCCTAACTCACATTCATACATACACATGCTAGGGCAATTTAGACAGGAGCCAATTAACCTACCAGCATGTCTTTGGAGGAAACCCACACAGGCACAGGGAGAACATGCAGACTCCAGGCAGATACTGCTGTGGTTGGGAATCAAATCAACAATGCTAGTGCTGCTAGGCAGAAGTGCTAACTACTTAGCCACTGTGCTGCAATTATTTAAAGTACAGTATAAGATGTTATCCTCCAGTAAAAGACTGCAGAAAAAGTTAATTAACTGGATTGAAATGAGGGAGGACGACCTAGAAAAGTTTAATAAGACCACCTCTAATTTGTAGTTACAGCCCTGTTTGAACTTACACATTATGGACATTTCAATTTACAAAGCACACTTGCTGGTCTTCCTTTAACATACCATTTTTGACCGATCAAAAAACAAGAGAAAATGTTCCAAGAGAAATAATCTACAAAGAACATGACTGCAGGTCTCTCTGTCTGCATTACAGGTGATGACACTTACAGGTACAAGTAGTAAAAGTACAAGTGCAAATATAATAAATAACTATCGTTAACAGTGGACTGAAGCAGGCAGATGTCCTGTCATGAATGTTGTTATATAAGCCTCGGAAAAAAATTAAGGGGGATTAAAGAAAATGCTTTGATATAAAAGTGAACTTGAACTTGTGGGGCTTGAATTAAATAAAGATAAAACTCCATATATGAGCAAATAACATTGCAGCCAGCATGTCCAATGTGGATCATTCCATTCTGAAATACATCCATCAACACGGTTTTTTTTTTTCTTTTTTAGTATTTAACAATACTATGGTACATGATAATTAGGCACTTTTATTTCAACAAATAATCAATGTGTGATGGTAGTTTTGCTGCCAGTTATGTCACGATAGTGTTTATTGCTATGCAAATATATTATGTTTTGCCCCAACTGCACAAATAGTACCTAAACCCAAAACCACATAGATCTATGGAGGGAGCCATAGTTGTCACCCAAGGCTGCACTCCTGATATGGAAAAAAAAATTGTGTCGTTATCTCTACATCTTTATTACTTTGGGGGTAGGCCAATTGGTAATTTACAGAAGATAGCTAGGACGGAAGATATGTTCAGTGCAGCTCACAAGAAGTTGCACGCAGCTTCCCCCACAGCACCCCTAAATACATACCTGAGCCCAATCTCGATTCAGTGATGTGCATGAGAGCCAAGACTCTCATGCTTCTCATTGGCTTAGATAAAGCAGCAGGAGCCATTGGCTATTGTCAATCAGAGCCAGTGCAAAGGAGTGGGGCTGAACCCCATTCTGTGTGTCTTATGGACACACAGAGCAGGGCTGGGGAGCGAGCACATATGTGTGCCTCTATGGCAAGTAGCTTGCTCTGGGGGCACTCAGGGGGGTTGATCTGGGTTGTTCTGTGCAAAACCATTGCACAGAGCAGGTAAGTAAAACATGTTTGTTATTTTAACGAAAAAAAACCCCCAAACCTTTAATATCTCTTTAGTAGACCAACATTCGGGCCACTATACTCACCTTCAATGTGAGTTCCTCAATGTTTGCTTGGACTGTCACAAAATACCCAGTGCATGTTACTTCCTCTAAGGATGCAGTTCTCAGGCCTGATAAGCAAATCGACAGGCATTGTCAGGTCATGGAGGGGAGTGACATCATCAACTGTGTGTAAGAGTCAATACTTCCAATTCAGAGCTTACAAAGAGTTTGACAACCAGAGAAACAGAGTGGTGGGGGAGTGATGTGAATGTAGGCATAGGCAGGGGGATTACAAAAGACTTTGTTACTTTGCCCTGAATGAGCAAAGTGACAAAGGTTCAGCATTTCTAAGGTTTGGTTAAGGATTACATTTAGTGGTTTACGATGGGGCTTAAATAATATGTAATTGTAAATGTAAGATTCAGAGTCTTAAATTAATTTCTTCCATGAGATTATATCATCTTTGAGTGTAACAAATATACAACACATACAGGGTATAATAAAATTTGTGTGTTAAATTCTGCATCCATTATGGGACTTAGAGGGTGAAGTTTACCTAATTTAGCTGACCCTTTTAAACCAGAAGATTGTTCTTTCTTTCACTCTAGCCCAGGGGTCTTCAAACTTGTCAGTATTAGGGCAACATTGTATATTTTACAAATATTCATGGACCGAAAATAATCCCCATCACAGCCTCCCTTACATAAGGGTCCCCATCAAAATGCCCCTTACATCAGGGTCCTCTTTAGAGTCGCCCCTTACATCAGCAATGGAGACCATAGGCAACCTCTGCTGACCTTAATCCTCTATCAGTAAACTTTGAGGATATGCCACCGATCCTAGATGGAAGCTGAATAAAATCTCAGAATGGGTCGGATGTGGCCCACAGGCCATAGTTTGGGGAACCTGGCTCTAGCCTGACACCAAATAGATAGGTACTATTGTTGCAGACAGAGGTAGAGGATGATGTTTTTCTTCTGGATCAGAAATGATCAGTATTATACTGAAACATTACAGAGAAAATTAAAGGATATCACATTATATAAAATACTTCAGAATTAGTTTTTACCAGCTGTTGGCTGGGTCTGTTTAACCACGTTTGGAACTGCTTGGCAATTAGCCAAGCTGAATCACAGACATACTTTCAGGCAGGCCTTTGCAAAGGAGTTTACAGCCTCTGGAATCCTGCAAATTAAAACCTTCTTGTGTATTGCTAGTAATGAAAATCCTTTTGATTATATAGGAACTTTGCAGTTTGTGATCATTTAAAATGCCTTTTGTCTGGAGTTGAAAATTGGACAGCTCTCATTTTCTATAAGAAACTTTGCTGAGCAATTGAAATAGACATTTTAAAAGAGTTTTTAAACTGCCTGCTACTGACTTTCAATACTTCAGTGCTAGTTAACAGCATATTCAAATAGATTTCTGGAACTCTTTAAATCAGAATTCTATTAAGAGTCATAGGAGCAGGTTGAGTGCTTTTGGTAAATAACATTCATTTACATTCCTTTATTCTGCCAATCCACCACTGTTAGACACTCCACTAACCTTTATTAGAAACTACCCCCTTCAAAGCTAGCTTATCAATTTCATTTTGGAGCCATTTTGCACACATAACATTCATCTACTATTATAAGGGAGGTCTATTTGATCTATTGAGGGCATGCCAATTTGTATTTAGATACTATTTTTTTAAACAGTTTTATGTTCTTGATTTTGTCAATAAAAACTTTTTGATTTAAACGTGATGTCGTGTTTTTTGGAGTGCCAATAAGCTCCAAAATATATCTCACACAGCAGCTTTCTACTGAGTATGGAATGTGGTGCTCCTTTATTGTATTATTAGGTTAGCCTATACTTTTACCACCCTGTAGACACTCTCCTCTAGTAGTTTTCAATCCTATCAATTAAATTATACTTATGATTTGTGGCTACTTGGATCTGCACACACCTCCTGTACAGGAAAGGAGGACATTTAATGTGAGAGAGTCTCCACTGTTCAGTCTCTATGTGTAGGGCATGTGTAGGAAGTGGTGGTCAACTTTCTAGAAATAAAAATGTAAGGTGGGGCCCCAGCTTCTTTCCATGTGGTCGACAAGAGCAGCTGGATCATATACAGGGCCAGACTGATCATTTGGAAACTCAGGCACTGCCCGAGGGCCTGGGGTCAGTAGGGGGCCCCATGAGATGCCCCTGGTACCTTTTTTATAGGTTTTTTTGAGTTTGGGCAAGGACACAGGGGCCCCATGATCCCCTATTGCCCGGGAGCCCCATGAGTTGTCAGTCCGCCCCTGATGATTTATATACAGGGTCTTAGGACATCATGCCTGTGACACATACCGTTCATGTCCACACATGCCAGTCCTAGACCTCTCCCCCACATGGTCACTGCATACGTTAACTTTTCACACCTGGAGTATTCACACATAGGCCTATGTATTACATGTGGTCTGGATGGAAGCTCCAGAAGTCCACCGGCCACACAGGGCCCATGAGACATGGAGACCCGGGCCAAATGACACATGATACATGAGGGTTTTTCTCTTACCACAGGCAGGAGACTGCTTTTCCTCTATCACCACTCACTCCAGATCTGGCTAGGTTTGCACCAGTAAAGCACATAACTCTTCCCCACAGTCATTGGCTGTACTTAGCATATCACTCCCAGCACAAGATCACTCAGATAGCTGCACAGTAATTGCCAATGGGCCATATGTGGCCCCTGGGCTGAAGGTTGGGCACTAGGTTTGTAGGATTTAACAAAAGGTTAGATAGTACAGAGGATAGCACACTAAACCTGTAGGTAAATAGGATGAACTTTTTAACCTTTACTTTAACCTTTTTAACCTTTACTAAGTGGAAGAGTTGGATTGATAATATAGTTATTATTATTATTCAGGATTTATATAGCACCAACAGTTTGAGTAGCACTTTACAATATAAAGGGCAACAGTACAGTTGCAATACAAGAGGATTAAGATGGCCCTGCTCATAAAAGCTTACAATCTAATACGGTGGGGCAAGTGGTAAACATGGTAATAATTGTGAGGGACAAGCTAAGGGAAAATTCAAAAGTTCCGTTATTAGGTGTTGGCGGTATAGGACTCCCTGAAGAGATGAGATTTCAGTTTTCACCTAAAAGTGGACAGGGCAGGAGATAGCTGATAGAAGATTGAGGTAGAGGGTTCCAGAGGATGGGAGAGGCTCTGGAGAACTAATGCAATCAGCATAAAGCATTAACCATACGTATATAGATGCACACTAGTATGGAAATAATAAAAACTTTACAAACGGAAAGATTAATACAAGAACATACAGAATACAAACAGGTATTATCTGCAAAGGGGCCAGCAAGAGTGCTGGTAGGTTTGTACACATATGCCTGGGAATATATAGCTATCAATAAAGATACCTCCAGATGAATCTTGCAATAAAGTCCAGTTGCAGGTGTCCCTGAGAATGATTGTGATATGGGCAGCATCTGTCCTGGTGTTGGAGACCTGAAGACAAGATCACCAACAATGGGGAGATCATTGGTTGTCAAATGAGATCATTGGCTGTCAGCCTGGAATGCAGCGTCTCTTCAGCAGAAACCTTGGTGTGGCACTGGAACTCCAAGGCAGCCTATATACTCTTAGTCCCTAGTAATTTCTAATTTGTCATGCAACAGGACCTCTAACTACCAGAATTAGCTATCAGATGCCTAACCTGGCTCTAGCCTATGCTGACTGTTGAGCCCTAAGCTAAAACTAGATATAGAATCACAGGCCACAAAGGAGAGGGTTAACTAACATAACAAGAGCTGCATAAAAACCCTATTGGAATAAACAGGTTTACTTACTAACATACTGGAAGGTGACCTATACACACATACAGTAGCACAGACCTAGCTATCTGGCACTGTGGATGCGAGATAATAACAGAAGAATATATATATATATATATATATATATACAGTATATATATATATACCCAAAAGCTATGGGCAACACATACTAAACATATGAGCACTTGGTCTGGGTTCAGCAACAGCTCTCCCATGGACAGGACATGTGTCTCATACTTTCTCTTTCTCCAGTTCCTTCTTCTGGGGTTTCCAGACCAGCCTCCCAGAGACAGGAAGTGCTGATACATGCCGATACATAATTATACATAGCATTGTGACATTAGCAGCATAACCACTTACAAATGTGAATGATATAAATAAAAATATCTCCTGCGCATACGTGTGGGTGACTGAAGGCAGTGACCTTGATAGAGCTTACATGAGTGTGTGTATCAGGATGTCCCATGGATAGACCAAGCCTTGCCACTCTTGCACACGACCGGGGTAGTCCAGACCAAGCTGCAAAAAGACAAAGCAACAGCACACCAGCCTAGCTGAACATTTTTTTTATTGTAGTATAGATAAAAACATACAAACATATGATGACAATTCACATGACAAATGACAGCCACTTGGTACAATGTCTGATGGGGGCCAATGGACCCTGACGTCTAGATGAGAGCCATTCCAGGGCCAAATTACACACGTTTTGAGGGCAACCCTCTTCCTCAGAGCCTCAGAGCATCAGCCGTAATTTGGCCCTGGGATGGCTCTCTTCTAGATGTCAGGGTCCATTGGCCCCCATTGGTCATTGTACCAATTGGTTGTCATTTGTCATGTGAATTGTCATCACATGTTTGTGAGTAAGTAATTATCTATACTACAATACAAAAATTTTCTTTATGATAATGCGCTAGGCGGTGCGCTCTTGCTTTCTCTTTTTTATAACCACTTACAAATACAGACAGTAGAAGGGTGGCAGATCCCTACACAAGCTTCCTGTTCAACACCAAAGACTTTATTAAAGATACACCATGTATCCATCTCTGATAAGTTAACATAGCTGCAAGGACACAAGAAAAGAAAGAACACAGGAGCAAGAAATGAGAGACAAAAGCAAAGATTAGGGAGAGAGAAAACAATGTAAAAGAGAGAAAATACAGATAGCACAAGCTTGTGCGCTGCCAAGTGGAAAATGTAATAACAGAATAAGGAGTTTGCTGCACTCACTGGTCTAGTGTACTCTCACTCAAATTAAATAATTAAACAAAAATGTGATGCTCATACAAAGAAATCATAAACTTTAAAAAAAAACTTTAAAAGGCATGCAGTGACAGTCCTGGAAAAAAACCCCAGAACTAGTGGTATTCTAGAGGATTTTTTTAGCTGTAAAAACACTCTAATGCTGAAAATCACAGCAAAAAGGCGGTAAAACGTGGCAAACCAGCATTTGTGGACATTTTTTTACCCCATCAAAAAAAATTTTGGGTCAAAAAAACTCTAAAAAAAACCGCAAACGTGAAAAACGCGGCAAAACGCTAATACAAAATGCTAAAAAATGCTGAAAAACTCTTGTTTTTAATGTGACTTTACACAGCTAACATTACCAGCCTATTATAATTTATAGGTCAACATTTAAGGTGAGCAGGGAGTGGGGCCACAATTCAAGCACAGCGTGGAATATTACTGGATGATAGCACAACATATGTTGGACTTTAATATTGCACTGTATTGGAATTTTTATTGGACTGTCACTGCATGCTTTTTAAACTTTTTTTTTTAAGTTTATGGTTTTTTTATATGAGGAGGTAGCGCATAACATTTATGTTTAATTAATTAAATAATGTAAATGAGGGGAGCAAGCAAGAACAGAAAAATAAAAGCAAAAGAGGGACAAAAATAGCGACAGGAGAGAAAAAAAGGAAGACAGAGGAAAATTCACAGAGAGTAAAGTGCTGAAACAAAAGGAAGAAGAATCATCATTCTTTTAGTTTTCTTTGGTACACTCTGGGGTTGATTTACTAAAACTGGAGAATGCAAACTCTGGTGCAGCTGTGCATGGTAGCCAATCAGCCTCTAGTTTCAGTTTATTCAATTACACATTGACAATAAAACCTGGAAGCTGATTGGTTTCTATACAGAGCTGCACCAGATTTTGCACTCTCCAATTTTAGTAAATCAACCCCTGTATGCCTAGAAGTGTGGTAGCACCCAGATATTGTAGAGTTCCCCTTTAAACTGTAACATTTCTAACATTATCTGCTTGCAGATAATTATTTCCTGTGAGTATTATGTTGTACCAGCTCATAGCTGGGATTCTTATCTGCAGCTGCTGCCCAAGGTTATTCTGCAGAGTTTAGAAAGCCTGTTGAAAGTAATAGAAAGTGAAAGAAGAAATGTATGCCTCCTGATGTAATCATTGGCATATACGCTTGTAAGATGTTTTCTATAACTCACTTAGCAGATGAGAGCATAAGCCGTCTGTTGAGTCAACACAGCGTTGTTTTTAATAAATCATTTGTTTTCCTCAAGTCCGTGTCCGGAGTTCTCTGGTTTGCCAAAATTGCTACTACAGTAGCTTTTCACCATAGTTTGGATAGTATTACTTGTGGCCTTTTGGAATTTATCAGCATATAAGGACAAGATCAGGGGCGGACTGACAACTCATGGGGCCCCCGGGCAATAGGGGATCATGGGGCCCCTGGTCCTTGCCCACACTCAAAAAAGCCTATAAAAAAGGTACCAGGGGCATTTCATGGGGCCCCCTACAGTGCCCTGAACAAGACTAGCAGCTGTACTACATCCTCTGATAGAGGGAAACCACCAGTGCCATGAATAGTCTCAAGCAAGCTACCATGAGCCCTCATGCACACTTGGCATTTTGAAAACACTGGTAACGTTAGCTGTGTAAAGTCACGTTAAAAACGTGAGTTTTTCAACTGTTTTTAATCATTTTTGCATTAGCGTTTAGTGGAGTTTAGCTGCAATTAGCGGCGTTTCCCCGCGTTTGCGTTTTTTAGCATTTTTTTAACAAAAAAAATTATTTTTTTGGGTCAAAAAAAATCCAAAGATGTCGGTTTGCGGCATTTTACTGCATTTTGCCAAATTTTTCTGCGTTAGAGCATTTTTACAGCTAAAAAACTCCTCTAGAAACCCACTAGTTCTGTTTTTTTTCCTGCCAAAAAACGTCCCAGCCAAAAAATGTTGATTACAGCCTATGTGTGCATGGAGACATAGGATAACATGCTGGGGAGTTTACTGACTGTAGAAAAAAAGGTCAAACGCCAAAAACAGCTGTAAAAATGTCAAGTGTGCATGAGGGCTTAACCTTAAGAAAACAGGTCCCAAAGGTCAGGAAAAAAATGTATTTCATATTTTGGTGGTCCAGTAATTTTCCTAAAATGAGTACTTGTACATTCCGTACTGTTCACCAGACCCCAACCACACAATCATTTCAAGGCTTCCTTTTACAGCGGGGCTTATCTTGGCTCCCCCTAACATGCCCACTGCTACGAATTTATGGAGTAATTTGAGAAAAATGGAAACTATTTCACCTTTTTTTGCAATACCTAAGTTTAAAATCTGTCCAACCAAAAGTTCTTACATAGTAAAAGTAGATCATTGGGAATGATGGCGGACTTAATCTGTCGCACCCAGTTTCCATGTATTAAAAGACACTCTGGATAATTGTTGTCTGTTCCCCTGAGCGATGTTTATTGGGTATATCATCATCATGAAGTGGCTTTTAATTTCAGTTATTTGTAGAAATCACACTTGCCTCTGCTACATTAGCGGCTGGCTTGTGCTTTCACGATGCCCTTTTATTTGACAGCGTGTGATTCATCATAGCACACAGCTTGCAGCCTTGTGAATTTCCAAATTTTCAAAGAGGAGCCTAAAGGTCAGCACTAAGCAGAATTACTTGGAAGAGCCCTGTAGGAATGCTAACCTGCCATCGCACCAGATAGGAAAATAAAAGGGTCATTAACCGCAGAATTAGATTTCATCCAAAATCAAGAGGGAATTTGTACAGTTCACAAGGGCATTTGTGATATTTCTAAAGAGTGCGTGTTACGCTGACAGTACTCTGACTTGTTACAATGTTTAACCAAATACTGTACATGCTATTGACCTTTTTTAAAGACTAATTTTAGTTTCCAAAGGCAGCACAAATGAGGTGGCAATTTATGTAAGGTCTTCTGCTTTATTATACGTCTCACAGCGGACTTAATGCTCCGTCCTCACTAGTGCGATTTGTCCTGGGACTTTAGACACTTTAGACTTTAGAAAGATTGCATGACAAGTCACAACCCATTGATTTCAATGGCACCCGTTCCACTCTATGTGACTTTAAGTTGCAGAGACTTTGAAAAGGTTCCTGCAGTGGCGTCCCTAGGCAGGTGCGTGGGGTGCGCGCCGCACCAGGTGACACCTATCACATGGAGTGACACAGGCCCCGCTCCACGAAAAGGTAAGTTTTAAAGCAAGCAGATCATCCCCACAAGATGGATCGGATCTGCGGTTTGAGCATAATGGATCGGAGTCCGATTTATTATGCTCCCCAATCTGCAGATCTGATCCATCTTGCGGGGATAGTCGGCTTGCTTTAAAACTTACGTTTTTGTGGCGCTTGTGGAGAGATCAGTTAACCCTGTATAGGCTGCAAGCCGACGATCCCCGCAGGATGGATCGGATCTGTGGATTGGGGAGCATAATGGATCGGACTCCGCTCCATTATGTTCAATTTACAGATCCGATCCATCCTGCGGGGATCGTCGGAGGGGTGACACCAAGTGTTACAGCACCGGGTGACACCAACCCTAGGGACGCCCCTGGGTTCCTGCACTACTTTGATGCAACTTTTTTGTGATAGAGTGTAAAGTCGCATCAAAGTCGCATTCTTACAGTGTTACTAAACCCAGAACCCGGCATTCACTATATCCAGTCTCCTGTAGTACACATAACATGGAAGTGCAATTATTTTAATAAATATAAACTGCTAAATACCTTTTCTCATCAGCAGTTAGAGCAGTCTTGTGACTTCTATCAGTGTCCAGCAGAGCACATGTTAAAGCTTGTAGGAGGAGTTTTCATTCTGCTGTAGGAGGATGCATGACCCCTGCCCTCGGTCTAGACGGTGCTGATTGGCCCTGTACTGATCACATGCACTCTCCCCAAAAAAACAAAAGCCTCTCTAGCAATACACACTAAACTGAGCATGTGCAGAGTGACTCCACACGTTATGTCTTATCAGGAGATAAGAGGGGGACACTGGAAGAAGGGGAGGATCAGAGAAGTCAGGATCAAACCACGTTTTTACACAATGCAGAGGATTAACCCCTTAGGTTCCACAGTGAGTATAACAAGCATGCTTTACTGCATATACAGACTGATTTTACTATTGTGCGTTTACACTTTAATTGTGCGTGCTTGGTGATGCACTACTGAGAATGTAGCCGAAACATGAACTACACTCATATAACATATAACAAAACTGCAGTTAAAGTGTTACTAAACCCAGGACTCTATGCTCACTATATCTGGTCTCCCACGGTACCCAGAACATAGAAATGCAAATGTTTTAGTAAATATAAACTGCTAAATACCTTTTCTCATCAGCAGTTAGAGCAGTCTGCATAACTCCTGACCCTCTGTCTGAACAGTGCTGATTGGCCCTGTGCTGATCACATGCACTCCCCCCCAAAAAAAAAAACTCTCTAGAAATACACACCACACTGAGCATGTGCAGATTGCCCCCAAGGCTCTGTTTTTCAGCAGCTGGATGGGGACAGTAAAATAAGGGGAGGATCAGAGAAAACAGGATCAAACATCCTTTTTACATGCTGCAGAAGATTAACTCCTTAGGTTCCACAGTGAGTACAGCAAGCATGCTTTGATGCATATATAGACTGATTTTACTGTTGTGAATTTAGTAACACTTTAATGCAATTAATCTTTATGCTTTTTTTTTGTGATCAGCAAAGGGCCAATCAGCACTGTCCAGACAGAGGGCCAGGGGTCCGGCAGTCTCATAGGACAGTCAAAGGAGAATGAAAACTCCTCCTACAAGCTTTATCCAGTGTTCTGAAGTCACAAACTGCTACATACTGCTGATGAGAAAAGGTATTTAGCAGTTTATATTTACCAAAATAATTGCATTTCCATGTTCTGTGTACTGTGGGAGACCAGATATAGTGAATGCAGGGTCCGGGGTTTAGTAACACTTTAACATTTTTGCTATCATAAGAAGGCTGATTAGCCCCCTCTGTGGATGCTTAGTGCAGATGACAAGTTCTTTTTAGGAGACGTCAGGGGTAAATTAGACCCCTAATGTCAGCTCTGCGCTCTATTGAAGCCGATCGAGCACAAACAGTGCTTTATAGCTTTACATTGAGATGCTTATTCTAGTTGCATTCAACCTTCTCGCTGCCACTGACATACCTATTACTGCATGTAAACAGACATCTACTACATGGCCGGTAACTGGGAAAAAAAAGTAAACAAAACCCTGGATGCTATAGCAGCAAAGAACTTGTTTACTTGTTTCTACCATCTGTCAACTATGTAGAAGTCTGTTTACATGCCGTAATAGTTCAAATTGCAGTGAAAGGGCTGAATGCAACAAGGGTAAGTACCTACTTTTGGCTTGATTCCAGCCTCTTCTGCTATGCAGCAGAATTCACTAGGAGCCAATCAGGTATGCTGCAAGCAAATGTGCTGATGAAGAACACACTGATAAGAGGGGAAATCAGTATTAGAGAGGAAGAACTGCTGCTCAGTCGCTGACCAGCCATAGACTTGGGGTAGAGACACAACCTAGCTTTATTAAATGCAGCAGAGAAAAGTCTGGTCACCGGACTGGCTGTACCATCTAGCAGGGCTGTGTAATTCTCAGGACTGCATTGACAGAAATATAAATATTTTGTTGGGAAAAACAGTTCCCATATATGTATTTCATCTGGGTATGTATTTGTTTGACATGAATTCAGCTTTAAAGTGGTTGTAAACTCTTACATATACCCAGTGAAGTGACTGGCCTCACTGGATACCCAGAGATGAAGCAATACTCCTACATAAGTTACACCTGCTTATCTACAGCCATTGTTCCCATACACCCAATCAAAGTGCAGGATTTACACAGAATATCTCAGCTCTAAAAAGCAGGGGGCGGTGAAGCTGCAGAGCTCAGTGAGGAGAGTTCTGATTGCTGATTGGAGGGAAGGAACACACCCTCCCTCCACACAGCACGCAGGAACAGAGCTGCGGCTGTAAATTTGTTGGAGGTTCCTCCCTGTCACCATTTTTTTTTTGGTGTCAGGAAAACTTGTCAGAAGTGCCTCATGCTTATAACAGAGGAACAAGGCAGCAAACAGAAATGACAGTTAGTGCTCTTAATTGAGCAAAGCACATACTAGAGAGGGATATGTTTTGTTCATATTTCATGTCTGAGGTTTTCCAACCACTTTAAACTAAACCATTACTGTAATTAAAGGCAAAACTTTTTTTTCATTTTGGACAGAGTAAGGGAGGGTTATAACCCTTGTCAGTTTTTTTTTATTTTGCCATTTGTGTCCCATAGGAGGAATTTCCCTTCACTTCCTGTCCCATAGCCAAGACAGGAAAGGAGAAGAAATCTTTCCAAAGTGAGGAAAATCCTACTGTGTCATCAGATCACCAGACCTAGTGCTCCTTTTTTTTACTGTTCTGGTGTCAACTGAAAATTTGGGATTTTATTTCACTTTAACTTTTGATGATAATGGTAAATAGGACAGAGAGAATTATTCTCCCTAACGGGGACACAGACGGCAATAAACGGAAAGGGGTTCCAATCCCTCCCCACTCTATCCAAAACTAAAAAATAAGTTTTGCCTTTAGTGACACTTTAGGAAAATGCCTTTTTTGCACATCTTCTTGTTGAACCCTTTGAAGACAAATAGAAAAAATTTGATTACAAGTCTCAAAATATAGGGAGCATAAGAAATGAGAGGTTTACAAAAACTCAGTGGAAAGCCATCAGTCAGAAAATCAGTACACAGCTCATTCATAAAGTGTCAATAAAGGCAGAGTATTAAATGTCAGGAAGGACTTGTTTTATAGATGGAAGAAGACTGTGGGGAAATGTGTCAATGACACTAGAATGCACAAAGAAAAGTTAGAAAAAGTGCACAATAATATGATATTAATGCTCTTTTGGCTGTACTTCTCTTATGGATCACAGGAGTGTAGTTCAGTCTGCACTCCCGTGACCCATTTTCAGCCAACAGCGGGCTCTAGAAAGACCATATGGTCTGGATCCACCCAAAAGCCTGGACCAGCACTTGGCTCAGCTTTTCATCAATCCACTGAGAGCCTGAACCAGCCCCCCCACAGCCCAGAGCTCCAATGAGCATTGGAGGTGCCAGGCAGAGAGCTGAGAACTCAAAGTCACTGCTCTCTGCTCAGAGTGGAGGGGAGAACTGAGCGGTGTTTGATCGCTCTGTTCTCACTGCAGAGCTGACAGGGGACAGATGCAGCACCGGATCGGTACTGCATCCACCTAGGTGAGTACAATTTTTTTTTAAGTTCATACTTTTATTTAATAATGTGTTTATACTTCATTTATACAATATGGAAGAAAAATATATTTGAAATATACAGGTGAAACTCGAAAAATTAGAATATTGTGCAAAAGTTCATTTATTTCAGTAATGCAACTTAAAAGGTGAAACTAATATATGAGATAGACTCATTACATGCAAAGCAAGATAGTTCAAGCCGTGATTTGTCATAATTGTGATGATTATGGCTTACAGCTCATGAAAGCCCCAAATCCACAATCTCAAAAAATTTGAATATTGTGAAAAGGTGCAATATTCTAGGCTCAAGGTGTCCCACTCTAATCAGCTAATTAAGCCATAACACCTGCAAAGGGTTCCTGAGCCTTTAAATGGTCTCTCAGTCTGGTTCAGTAGGAATCACAATCACGGGAAAGACTACTGACCTGACAGTTGTACAGAAAACCATCATTGACACCGTCCATAAGGAGGGAAAGCCTGAAAAGGTAATTGCAAAAGAAGTTGGATGTTCCCAAAGTGCTGTATCAAAGCACATTAATAGAAAGTTATGTGGAAGGGAAAAGTGTGGAAGAAAAAGGTGCACAAGTAGCAGGGATTACCGCAGCCTGGAGAGGATTGTCAGGAAAAGGACATTCAAAAGTGTTGGGGACTTTCACAAGGAGTGGACTGAGGCTGGAGTCAGTGCATCAAGAGCCACCACACACAGACGGATCCTGGACATGGGCTTCAAATGTCGTATTCCTCTTGTCAAGCCGCTCCTGAACAACAAACAACATCAGAAGCGTCTTACCTGGGCTGAAGAAAAATAGACCTGGTCTGTTGCTCAGTGGTCCAAAGTCCTCTTTTCTGATGAGAGCAACTTTTGCATCTCATTTGGAAACCAAGGACCCAGAGTATGGAGGAGGAATGGAGAGGCACACACTGCAAGATGCTTGAAGTCCAGTGTGAAGTTTCCACAGTCTGTGTTGATTTGGGGAGCCATGTCATCTGCTGGTGTTGGTCCACTGTGCTTCATTAAGTCCAGGGTCAACGCAGCCGTCTACCAGGAGATTTTGCAGCACTTCATGCTTCCTTCCGCAGACAAACTTTATGAGGATGCTGACTTCATTTTCCAGCAGGACTTGGCACCTGCCCACACTGCCAAAAGCTCCAAAACCTGGTTCAATAACCGTGTAATTACTGTGCTTGACTGGCCAGCAAACGAGCTTGACCTGAACCCCATAGAGAATCTGTGGGGCATTACCAAGAGAAAGATGAAAGACATGAGACCGAACAATGCAGAAGAGCTGAAGGCTGCTATTGAAGCATCCTGGTCTTCCATAACACCTCAGCAGTGCCACAGGCTGATAGCTTACATGCCACACTGTATTGAGGCAGTAATTGCTGCAAAAGGGGCCAAATCCAAGTACTGAGTACATATGCATGCTTGTACTTTTCAGAGGTTCGATATTGTTCTATTTACAATCCTTGTTTTATTGATTGCATGTAATATTCTAATTTTCTGAGATTGTGGATTTGGGGTTTTCATGAGCTGTAAGCCATAATCATCACAATTATGACAAATCACGGCTTGAACTATCTTGCTTTGCATGTAATGAGTCCATCTCATATATTAGTTTCACCTTTTCAGTTGCATTACTGAAATAAATGAACTTTTGCACAATATTCTATTTTTTTGAGTTTCACCTGTATTTTAAAAATATTCTTCCCATATTCTTCTTGAGATATATTTGAAATACTACAATTTGGCCATATTCAATATATTTCAAAATATATTTCAATAAATATTTATATATATACTGCATACTGACCATAAAAAAGTCATTTTAACATAGATTTTTACGTAGATTTGTAAATGCATTCCAAAAATGTAGATTTGTATTTTTAAAGATGTACAGTATATTTGAAATGAATTTTTAAAAATATTTTTCATGTATTTTGTAATAAAAACGCATGGAGTATATATTTAGTTATTGAAATATATTTTGAAATATATTGAATATGGCCAAAAGTGTAGTATTTCAAATTTATGTCAATATATTTGGGAAGAATATTTTTAAAATATATTTCAAATATATTTTTCTTCCAGGTGGGATTATTGACTTCAGCGTGATAGTAAACACTATCTTTATTTTCCAAAAAATAATCCATACCCATTCACTATTTATTAGGCCTGTAATCCATTTTTTCATTAAATACTTTCTTACTATGTTTTTCTGCCTTCTGGTAACATCCTCTTTGAGTGACTAAGCCTCATCTTTTCTCCCTTATCGGAACAAGCACTGCACGTCATTTGCAATCACATACACTGCTCCGTGCATCCTACAAAGCCCATAGTCCTTAGAACATCTCAGGAATGAGAAAGAGAGGGTGGCAATGTTTCTACATACAGTGGGTCCATGGAGAACAAAGGTAGTCACCCTCTAACAGGAAGTCAATCACAGCAGCAAAAACAAAGGAATATTGATATCTGGAGGAGCCTGAAAGTTATAGCACATATTTGAGTTACAAATACATACCTGAAAATTTTTAAGTGTAATTTTAAAGCTTAAAACGGCCAAATTCACATTTTAAATGTATTTATAAGGAAATTGATTTACCTTCCAAAGGATTTGAAATTCTCTTGTGATTCAGCTATATTTGCCAGTTTTCAGATTTAAAATGGCAAAAATAACTGCAGAGAATTGGTAAAAAGTAACTTTTTTTACTCATCTCAACCCCATTTTACTAGGAATACATTCAACATCATGAATTGCTTACATTTTTGGCAATTATGGTCATGAAGTAAATATTAATTGTCTATCCAAAGCAGTCTTCATGTTTCTTATTTCAGCTACTGCTACAAATAGCTTTTCAGGCTCAATGCTAGGACTACAACAAAATGGCACCATCCCACACACTGGTAAGTCACACAAGGGGTCATATACTGTGTAAAAGTAGCTTCCGCTTGGTGACCAACCATGGAAGAACCTTCTAATGTTTCACCCAGTTTGGTGTTTAATTGTAGAGGCTATGCTTGCCTCTATGATGAATCTCTGAATTGGGTGAAACACATTTGGAGGATTCTCCTATAGGTGGAGACCAAGTTGAAGCCATTTTGCACACTTTGTGACCATTGGTGTCCCTTAACGGTGTGTCAGAAGGCACACCGTTAAGGGACTGAGTCGGCCAAAGCCACATAAAAGAGTCCTAGGACTGAGTCGGCCAGAGCCACATAAAGGAGTCCTAGGACTGAGTCGGCCAGAGACACATAAAAGAGTCCTAGGACTGAGTCGGCCAGAGCCACATAAAAGAGTCCTAGGACTGAGTCGGCCAGAGCCACATAAAAGAGTCCTAGGACTGAGTCAGCCAGAGCCACATAAAAGAGGGCATTCTGACCTGTACTGTTTAGCTACTGCTACAGAATGTTTAGCAAACAAGAAGCGAAGACCAATGTCATCTTGTATTAAACTGATGTGACATGATGCCAACATCAAGCTGGTACAGTATGATAACACCAACTTCTCAGAAGTCCTTATAGATGGATCAAATATAAACTTTAATACACATTTTGTGTTATACAGGACCACCAAAAAACATACAGTTCATCCAGTAGAATGACAGCTAGTTATGAAATATCAAATGCAACTATGAGTCAAGTGTCACAGCAATGGGTTAGATTTCAGAACAGAGTGTAAGATTTCAGGACAGTGATTTTAAGAAAATTAAAAAGTTGAAAATTTACTGCAAGAGCAGAAAAAAGACTACATATTAATAGAATTTGTAATGTGTATGTACACCCACCTGCTCAGCATATGCACAATATAGGGATTACAGTCTTGGAAAGGAGTTGGTATTTTTTAAAGTGGAATTACAGCTAAAGGTTATGATTGCAAAAATGCTGAATGGATATTTTGTAGGAATTTCTGTGCAACTACTACTGTGTTTCCCCGAATATAAGACACTGTCTTATATTTTTTTGAGCTAAAAAAAAACACACTAGGACATCTCGGGACACTAGTAGACGCCTTCCATAAGAAAGGTTACAAGGACAAAACTATCAATAGCGGCATAAACACAGCCTTGAGAACCCGAAGGGAAAATCTACTTCAGTACAAGGAGAAAAAAACAAACAACCGTGTACCTCTAGTAACCACATACAACCCAGCACTAGAAGGAATAAGAAAAATAATCAAAGATTTACAACCCATCATAACAGAGGATGGAACTCTGAAAGAAATATTCCAGCAACCACCAATACTGGCCTTCAGACAACCCCCCAACCTCAGAAATAAATTAATCAGTAGGAAACTTCCTTCTAATCAAGATTTAACAAATAATGGAAGCAAACCCTGCAATAAGAAACGTTGCAAACTGTGCAACCAAATCAATCCATCAAAAAGTGTCAGACACTCAAAAGGGATCTTCAATATCTCCAGCTCATACAGCTGCACCTCCAGTAATGTTGTGTACCTTATCCAGTCCAGAAAATGTAGCAAAGGATCTTATGTTGGCGAAACAGGACAGAAGGTGCAAACAAGGATGAATTTGCACAGACATACCATCAAGGAACATAAAGAAGATGACCTTTGCACACCTGTGGGACACCATTTCGCACAACCAGATCACACTTTGGGAGACCTCAATATTTTAGTTCTTAAAGGAAATTTCAAATCCATTCAGGAAAGAAAAACTTTTGAACTAAGAATGATAATTCTATTTGACACAAGAGATAACGGCCTTAATTTGGACATGGGATTCCTCAATCATTATCCAACAGTTTTATGACTATCAGCTCCATGCCTCTGCTAGTGTTGTCTCCCCCCCCCAGACTTTGCTTTTGCTGTGTCTTATCTCTGTTTTTTTTTCCCATCCTCCACATCTCTTCTAACATTCTGCTAAATCTTTGTTTCAGTACTGCTTAGACCTGAAGAAGGGGACATTCCCCGAAAGCTTGTCCTCAAAATTGTATGTTAGTGCAAATAAAAAAAAGTATCATGGACAGTACTCAATTGTTCCTGTCGCAAATGCACTAATACGGCTACAATCACCTCATTCAAAATGTCTTGGAATGCTGATGCCTTAAGAGTTTCCTTCACTGTAACTAAGGGGCAAAGCCCAAGCCCTGAAAAACAACCCCACACCATAATCCCCCTCCACCAAACTTTACACTTGGCACAATGCAGTCAGGCAAGTACCGTTCTCCTGGCAACCGTCAAGCCCAAACATGTTCATTGGATTGCCAGACAGAGAAATGTGATTGGTCACTCTAGAGAACACATCTCCACTGCTCTAGAATCCAGTGGTGGCGTGCTTTACACCACTGCATCCAATGCTTTGCATTGCACTTGGTGATGTAATGCTTGGATGCAGCTGCTCAGCCATGAAAACCCATTCCAAGAAGCTCTCTATGCACTGTTTTTGTGCAAATCTGAAGGCCACACGAAGGTTGGAGGTCTTTAGTTACATGGTCTGCCTAGCTGGAATTGTCAGAGGAGCTATTGGAACAAGTTTGAGGAGTCCTGATTTATATACAAAAAAGCTTTTTATTCAGTTTGAAAAAGTGAGTGCATTTGGAGCATCACTTGAGTATTAAATAGTTTTTAACAGTATTACGCTATTTGGTATTTTTTTCTTTTGCATTTTTCTGATCCATCCATCCATGAGAATGCATTCGGGGTAAATTAAGGAGGAATCAAGAGCGAAGGCTTGAGAGTAACAAGCTGGTCATAAAGTACTCCTATCCATCCGTCCATCCAGGAGTGAGAGTTGGATCACCATCTGTGATGTGGGAGATCAAATTACCCTATGGAAATTGGGGCTTAATTACTTTATGGGAGTGTAAGGAAGGTGTTTTTTGCATTTTTTATAAAATATATTTTTTATCGGTATATAGCAATATATCATTGGCATCTTTTTCTTTTATGTTTTTCTCTATATGAGGAAATATCTGGGAAGGAGAGTCAGTGGGAAATCGCATAAAGAGTTATATCATCTCTGAGGACACCACACTCCACCTGCAGGCTTGCCTATTTTGCATCTTAAAGCCATACCAGTTTGGGAATCCACAGCATTTGGTGAGTGTGGACCTATAAAATGCTTTTCACAGAAGATGTGAGCAAGCAGAAAAATTTATGAAGTTTGATTAAATAATAATTTTTTCAAATTTTTTTGGGTCATTGGACTTTAATTTGGGACTTTTTCTTTGGACGTTTACATATAATTTCTTCACAGTTTTGATTATTTGTATTATTTTCGCTGTAATATTTTTATTAATATGTTTTGATATGTAGTCAATCCTTCAATAGCAGCATTTAATTTTTCACAAAATTTTTCACTTATTTCCTTGGCTCAAGTTTGATACATATTTTGTGCTGTTGTTCCCAGTTGCTTCCACTTTGTTATAATACCATTAACAGTTGGCCGTGGAATATTTAGAAGCTAGTGGCAATTTGTCCATTAGGTTACATGTAGTACTTAACATGTAAAGGGCTATGGCCGATATTATTTCTCCACTTTTTTGTTAGGGGGGTTTTGCCTTGCTTGTTTTATATTGTTTGTGATCATTGTACGTTCAATAAATTGTTATGTTTTTACATGATAGTGTGGTTTCTCACTGTGCCTAAAAAATCTGCTAGTTTGGCTGTACAATTTTTTTCCGCCATTTTTTTCTATATATTTTTGGGATGCGGCACTAGGACGCTTAGTTTTATTTTGTATAGTAAACAACAGAGTTTATATCTCTTACTAGCATTGCTTAAAGCAGTAGTAAATTTTCTCATAAAAAAAAAAAATAAAATATAGGCCTTGTTGGTTTAAGCCAAAATGTGCTAGTATGCACTGCATACCAGCACATTATGGCATACATACCTTAAAACGAAGACCTCCAGCGGCGCGCTGTCACCGCTGGAGAAGCTTCCATCTTCACCCGATCTCTTTTCTGGGTTTACGAGCTCCGGTCCTTTGGATGGCCGAGCCGTGATGATGTCACTTCCATGCATGTGTTGGGAGTCATGGCCACGGCACAGAGCTCTGAAGGGGCAGCATGATCCCGTATGAATATTTCCTAAACACCAAAAGTGTAGGAGATATTCACTGTACCTACAGGTAAGCCTTATTATAGCCTTACTTGTAGGTACAAGTTCAAAAACTGAGTTTACTACCACTTTAAAATGTGCTTTTATAGCAGTGATTTCCATTCTCTTCCTGTTCCAGGGACCACACAAAAATAAAAGGAACTTCAAAATGAAAAAGACTCAGCTGGTGTAGCACTGTAAGAAACCTATACTTAAACCCTTTGCGCTGGTGCCTCCCGGCCCTTTAAGAGTTTCAGAAGGCGAGAGGCGGGTTTTAGGGTCATGTGACTGCCGTGATTCGCTGTCACAGCGGTCACATGATTGGAAAAGGTCCCGATCACAAGGACATACTGTATGTGCTGGTAGCTTGCAAGGCAAATGTTCTCAGCACATATGTATTTTCGAATGGTACGCAAATATTGCGCCGCTTGGCGTCATGGCCCAGACACTGAGAGGCCGCATATTTGTGTGCACTCGGCGTCTAGGGATTAAAGGATGAGTTCACCTTTCATATCATGTTACATGGTACACCCATATTCAGGGTGTAACATGTTACGTTCAGAACGGCCCCCACTCCCCCCCGATCCCTGCTTTGACAGCTCTAGCGGGGGATCTTCTCCCCCCCTTGCTAGCTGTCAAATGTTAAAAAACGTGGCCATGCGGGGCTACGCCCACACGGCAGCATAACTCATTCACAGTTATCTGTGAATGAGAGACTACAAGTCCTCTATGAACTACCAAGGCACTGTGAAGCGCCGTGGTAGTTAATTCAGTCTTTCTGTCAGAATATCGGCTTGCTCGTACATCCTGTATAGCAAGCAGATATTCTGACAGGTCTGCAGGAGACCTGCATGTCATCAAAAATCTACTAATCGCTGGTGAAATGCTTTCCAGGCTCCTGCAGACAAAAATAATAAATGCACATTTTTTTACCTGCAAAAAAATGTACATTTATTATTTTTTTCTAAAAGGTGAATTTATTCTTTAAAAATATATGCCATGAATCTTTTGCAGATTTGTTATACAATGTTATACATTTTATTTTGAATGTAAAGGTTATAAAAAGGCCATTTAAAATACCACTTAGGCTCCATCCAAGACTATAGTCATAACATAGCATTTTGTGTAATAAAATGTATTTCACATTTATAAACACCATGAGTGGGTTCTGGAAATAGAGCTCTGATAAAATACATTATAGCACAGCCCTTGATAATCTAAGACTTGAGTAAAAGGTTGTTCCAGTGAAAAATGTACGCTTGCATTTAGAGAAAAAATGCACAGAAAAAAAAATATGTAGACTAAAAAAAATGTAGACTAAAAAAAACGTAGATTATCATTCCTAATCTTCTCTGATAATGCCTGTCTGACACTGGCTTCAATCTTTTCAGTAACTGACCAGAAGCAAGCATGCTGTATATGATGTCAGAACTGATCTGCACATGTGTCAGGTCAGGTCAGTGATAAAGTGTTGAAGCCATTGGACCAACATGACACTCAGGTGGCTAGCATTTCTTTCCCTCAGTGCAAGGTTCCTGTAAATGTATGCGATGGACTGTCTGACATTTACATTGTGCAGCTGCTGGCTTAATAATAAATCTCTACAGCTAATACCCTTCATTTCTGAATTTCCCTAAATGTAAAGTGTATCTAAACCCAAGACCAAAAATGTAATATGTTGCAGGATTCCAGTCCTTAGATGTAGCGGCTGTATTAGTTTTTTGAGGCTTTTTTTTTCAATTGGTGATTTTTCTGTAGGATCAACAGGTATTTTTTGCATTACTAAACAGATATACAGTTGTGCTCAAAAGTTTGCTTACCCTGGCAGAAATCGTGAAATTTTGGCATTGCTACTGAAAATATGACTGATCACGCCAAGAAACTGTCTTTTATTTAAGGATAGTGATCATATGAAGCCATTTATTATCACATAGTTTGTGTGACTCCTTTTTAAGTCATAATGAATATGGAAATCACTCAACTGGCCCTAATCAAAAGTTTCCATACCCTGGAAAGTTTGGCCTTGGTACAGACACACAAAGTGAAACACAGGTTAAAATGGCAATTAAAGGTTAATTTCCCACATTTTTAAATTGCAATTAATGTCCGGTAACTCAACCATGCAGCTCATTTTTGTTCAAGTATAGTCATATTGTGCTCTTTCAAAACAACCACACTGTCTTTTTCAAGAGGAGCCTGTATTTCTCCTAAGGTTACCTGTGGGTTTTCCTTTGTATCCCAAACATCTCTTCTGGAAGTTGTGGTCTACCTGACCTTATCTTGGTATCAAGAGAGCCCAGAATTTTCCACTTCTTGATAAGTGATTTATCAGTACTTACTGGCATATTCAAGGCTTTGGATATCTTTTTATATCCATATCTTATAAAGTTCCATTACCTTGTTATGCAGGTCTTTTGACAGTTCTTTTCTGCTCCCCATAGCTCAGTATCTAGCCTGCTCAGTGCATCCACGTGAGAGTTAACAAACACATTGACTATTTATACACAGACACTAATTGCAATTTAAAAAGCCACAGATGTAGGAATTTAACCATTAATTGCCAATATAACCTGTGTGTGCCATCTTGTGTCTGTACCAAGGCAAAACATTTCAGGGTATGTAAACTTTTGATCAGGGCCATTTGGGTGATTTCGGTTATCATTATGATTTAAAAAGGAGCCAAACAACTATGTGATAATAAATGGCTTCTTATGATCACTACCCTTAAATTAAAGACAGCTTTTTGGCACGATCAGTCATATTTGCAATATAAATCCCCAAATTTCACAGTTTCTTCCAGGGAATGCAAACTTTTGAGCACAACATACCAAAATGCTTTCAATAGTATCTTTATAATAGGGGAGCAAACAAGAGAAGTATTTTGCTAGGGTTTATGTATACTTTATGACTATGAAAATGCAGCCCAATGTGTCCAGATCCCAAGAGTAAAAGAAAGTAACATTGGTTATCTCATTGCAATGGCATCTAAAAGTCAGTGAGATATATTAGGCAGCAAGTAAACATGTTGTCCCTGAAGATGATGTGTTAAAACCAGAACAAAAGGGCATTGCAGTTTGTTGTGTATGGGGCTAGGTAGCCGCAGATTGGTCAGGGTGCCCAGGCTGACCCATGTCCACAGCCAAATGTGCCTACAATGGGCACGTAAGCATGAGAACTGGACTCAAAGCAATGAAAGAAGATGGCCTGCTGCGATGAATCACATTTTCTTTTACATCATATGGATGTCTGGATGTGTGTGCATTGCTTACCCAGGGAAGAGATGGCACCGGGATGCAGTACGGCAAGAAGGCAAGCTAGCGAAGGCAGTGTGAAGTTTTGGGCAATGTTTTGCTGGGAAACCTTGGGTCCTGCCATTCATGTGAATGTTACTTTACATGTACCACCTACCTAAACATTATTGGTGGCCAGGTACATTCTTTAATGGAAACTGTATTTCCTGATGACAGTGCCCTGTTTCAGCCAGGGGTAAACAAGGTGTTTGTCTAGGGCTGCATTTTTTCGAGAGGGAGGGGGCAATGCTACCCCCTGGCAGAAGTAGCACAGTGGCAGGCAGTAATTGGGGAGCAGTGGAGGCAGAGGAACAGCAGGAGCTGGGATCCATGAGAGGCAGCTGGATGGTGTCAGGCTCTCCTTCCCTGTCCTCATCAAGGCTTCAGCAGTGCCCGATGGATGTCATTCTGTGCTGGTGAGCCCTGGAATGGAGGAGGATTGTGTAGAGCAAATGAGTGATTCACGATAGGCTGGGGGCTGCTGGATGGTGTCAGCTTATCCTTAAGGGGTTGAAGGGCAGCTAGGGGGGCTGGAGGTTGGAGCAGCCGAGGGGGGGGGGAGCGATTTTTGTGTTGCCTAGGGCAGCACAAAAATGAAATACACCACTGCTTTCAGCCACAAATGCCACACTGCAAAAATGGTTCTAGAATTGTTTGAGGAACACAACAATGGGCTAGAGGTATTGACTTGACCTTCACATTTCTAGATCTCAATCCAATTGAGCATCTGTGGGATGGGTTGGCAAAACAAGTCCAATCCATGGAGGCCTGACCTGCTACTGATGGCTTGGTGCCAGAGACCACAGCATACCTTCAGAGGTATAGTAGCCTCCATGCTGTGATGGTTGACTTGCCCTTCACATTCTCCAGGTCTCAAATCAATTGAGTGTCTAAGGGATGTGTTGGAAAAACAAGTCCAATCCATGGAAGCCTGACCTGCTAATGACGATTTGGTGTCAGATATCACAGCATACCTTCAGAGGTATAGTAGCCTCCATGCTGTGATGGTTGACTTGGCCTTCACATTATCCCAGTCACAATCCAATGGAGCATCTGTGGGATGTGTTGGCAAAACAAGTCTAATCCATGGAGGCCTGACCTGCTACTGACAGCTTGGTGCCAGACACCACAGCATACCCTCAGAGGTATAGAAGCCTCTATGCTGTGATGGGTCAGGGCTGTTGGTGGCAAAAAGGGCATGTTTTGGTGACAAAAAGGGAGAGCTACTCAATATTAAGTGGTTCATCACTGATCGGTGTGTATATATATATATATTTATTTATATTCACACATATATGTGCATACTTTGTTTTACAAGTGCATGTTTAAGTAATTAAAAAATAAGAAGTGAGCATAGCAATAGATACCTAATGTTAGGTGCAGGGGCGGACTGACCATTTGGAAACTTGGGCACTGCCCTAAGGCCCGGAGTCAGTAGGGGGCCCCATGAGATGCCCCTGGTACCTTTTTCATAGGCTTTTTTGAGTTTGGGCAAGGACACAGGGGCCCTATGATCCCCTATTGCCCGGGGGCCCCATGAGTCATCAGTCTGCCCCTGGTTAGGTGTATTCTATCCGATGACATCTGACAGAGCTATAGGGAGGGTGGTGGCGAAGGGGGAACAGGAGAGGGAGGAGTCACTGCTCTAACTCTTTTACTGTTAGAGTGTATAAATATTAGCTTGAGCTATTTTTCTTTATAAACTTTTGGCATTTTCTTCAGCAGAGGAAGACAGAGGAAAACAAGATAAAGTAATGGTAACTACCTGCAGGTTTTAAATGCAATATCTCATATTTACTTGCCTAAAAATAAAAAAAAAATAGTTTTAAATGTTTAAACTTTATTTTCCTAAATAAAAAAGGAAACTTTAAACAAAAGCACTGTGTATTTCCTTCATATCTGAGCATAGCCTTTCATAAAAATGGATCATTAAACCCTTTGTTTATGAGCCACGTGGTTTCACTGTCATTACATTTTTCTCTACAATATCTATTTATATCATTGCTAATATACCTTCCAATAATTTGTACACAACAGAAATAAGGCCTAGAGATATGTAGTTTGAGCTTTGTATTCTGTAGTTATAAAAAAAAAGTATTAAAAAATCATTAATTTCATCATTCATCATTCAGCTTGATTCAGTAGATTGCAAACTCTACGAGCAGGGCCCTCTGATCCCTCTTGTATTGAATTGTATTATAACTGTACTGCCTCCCTTCATTTTTTAAAGTGCTGCGCAAACTGTTGGCGATTTATAAATCCTGTATAATCATAATAATGTAAAGATGCTTTGTATACATATTTTTTCATGACTAAAAGATTAAAAATAAAAATAGGAGGGTTGTACCAAAAGTAGTGCAAAAGTGGCTTTTTTATTATTTTACATAGCTTACAAATTTCATGTTGGTAGAGTAAGCCCGGGTTCACATATATGTGGCGTGGTATATCGCATGTGATTCGCACAGGAACCACACGGGATTCCTGCGCAAATTGCATGCGATTTGTGTGTGGTGCGATTGGAGCCATACATTTTGTATGGCTCTAATCGCACCGCACCCACACCACAAACGTGCAGGACCCTTTTTTCGTCCGCACTAGAATCGGATCGCATGGGTATTAACACCTATGAGATCCAATTCTGCAAATCGTATCACATTTTGCAGACCTCTTTCTGGGTGTTGTTAACTTAACATACACTCCCACAGTGGTTCGCATGAACGGGGTGTGATTCTGATGCGATTTGAAATTCGCACAGAAAACGAATTCTGCACCACATCAGTGTGAACCAGGGCTAACTCTTCCTCTATAGTAGCTCTTCTTTTTTTATAGTACAGTGGGTATATAATGAATTCCCTGCAAAAGCAATGTGCTATCACTGAGTTCTTGATAAAGGAGAGGTGCAGGCTGTCTGATTTCCGTAGAAAACAAGCAAGAGATTACAGAGATGACACCCTTGACAAGAGCAATGTGCAAAGATGGATGAAGAAGTTTAAAGAAGGGGGAAACCAGCACTGAAGACAACCCATGTCCGTAACCATTCTGTATCCTTCTGTGGATGTCAGACATCCTGCACCCCTCCTTTGTCAAGAACTCAATGACAGCAGGTAGCTTCTGGCAATCATTTACCTGCAATTAAAAAGAAAAAGAAGAGTTACTATAGAGGAAGAGTTACTCTACCAACATGTGCATTTAAATGATCAATGCAAGTTAACCGCTTCCCAAAATACTGCTACAGAGCGGCATTGGTGTGCAAAATCATGTATATGTACGTGATTTTGCACTTCTGGGTAGGGGGCGTGCATGAGGTGTGCACGCGCCCTACCTGTGCTGCCATTCGCGGCCACGGCTGTCAATCACCGGGTCCTGGCCGGTGATTACTCGCCGGTACCCGTGCAGTGCCGAGCATCTCTGATGGGTAGGAGAACTGTTTGTAAACATGGCCTGGTAAGCCGCAGGCCAGGCCTGTGCTCAGGTCAAGGGTCTGGTATGATTTTAGGGGGGGCACTACACTTTTTTTGGGGGGTGGGGTTCCCCTTAAAAGTGCTACCAGGCCTAAAGGGCCTGGTAAGACCTTCAGTGGATACCCCACGCACCTTAAAAAAAAGTTTCTGTGGGGTCCCTCCTAACGTTCCTACCAGACCTGAAGGGTCTGGTAAGGATTAGGGAGCTAGTGAAGAACAAAAGAAAGAGCGCACCAACCTTGCGCATTATCTCAGTAAACAGTGAATTCATTTATTAATAAATTATACTCACAAGAGTAGCAGTAAAATAGGCATATAATAACCATAGCCAACACAGGGTTAGAGGTCACGTACAAATTCCATCCAAAGGGGAGATATAAACTCTTGTTCAAGCTAACGCATTTTGAAGGGTGATCCCTTCTTCATCAGAGCTAGTCCTGGATTAAATGCAAAATCGCCTTCCTTTGACTTCAATGCAAAATTGCCTTCCACTGACTTCAATGCAAAAATGCCTTCCATTGACGTCAATGCAAAAATGCCTTCCATTGACTTCAATGCCAACATGTTTTCCATTGACTTATACAAAAACACTTTCCATTGAATTCAATACAAAATCGCCTGTTAATTGCAATTCCATGTGAACACTGACCTCTGCATGATACTATACTCTATAACTTGCGAGTCTGGAATGCACCACTCCAAACTCACAGAGCCCTTTTTGGAATTGCACTCAAAATGTAATGCCTGTGGATTGCATCAGTGTGAACCACCTCAATAGATACACATAATAGCTAGCCTGTCATGTGAATCTGTGCGTTTGAAAACGCATTCAGAATCGCAAATGCGGGAACCAAGACTGAATGTTTCTAGGATGCGACAAACATGGCTGTACACAAAGTGGGGGTAGCTTGTGGCTTCATCTCATTGACATATTTTCCTAACTTAGATACAAAATTAAAAGAAAACATGGACGTGATATGTTGTTACCTAAACTGTTTGCGCCTATTTCATGGAATATATTACTTTTCTGGCAAGACTTAACTAAAACTGGCCACTTGCATGAAATAAATGTAATCTTTTCAGAACATGTAGTCTACCCTTTTAATGATTACTTTGTACCTTCCTTGATGCCTGAAAAACATCTCACAGAACCCTATTGCATCTTTTTTCACTTAGAAGCACAGGGAAATCAGTACACTAGAGAGAGATGTGTAGGGTGATTGATGGTAATATTTGTATCATCACACAGCAGCAGGACACACTTTAAATAACAAGATTAAAATACTGCAGGATTAATGCTATGTCGACCTTGCATGCCTTAGTCATACTCTAAATATAGAGTTTACTTTTTAACTGCCTAAATCTACTTGACTGGTAAAGTTTAATCAATTTATACTGGACAATGTAGCAGCTGCTCCTTCTAATATAATGTCAGGGGTGACCAGGCTTGTGCATAATACCAGGCTGTGGGATGGTATAAGTCTAAGGGATAATAGATGCTACACTGCTCTTTTGTAGCTGGTGTCCCTCAAGTCTTGGGTTTTAGTGATTCAGCCCCCTGATTGTCCTTTATTTGGGCACTGTGATGGTGAATTAGTATTTTATTACTACACAGGCTATTATACTTTGCAAAGGAGAACCACGTTTCTTGTGAAAGTCTAATCACAGATTTTGCTTCAGCCTACTTTTGGTTGTAACTCTCATGAGCCCCCATGGAAGCCATATACCAATCCATTTTATTACCAAGCTTGCTGGATGTTAGTTAGGTTTTGTGAACCTTTTACTGAAGAATTCTTAATTTATGCAGAATTGCAGATCAGAGATTATGAGATCCAAGAACTGATCTTTCTTGAAAAGAACTTGAGTGGCAACTCTCATGGTCATCAGAAGTGTTATACTGTATGTCTTTATAGGAATGTGTCCCATTAAATATATTAACTAACACAGAAACAACCTCACATAATCTAGTACACTGCATGATTTACAATAGTTTTAGTTTTGTCTGCAGTATCATCTTTCCACAAGAAATAGAAATACACTAAATCAGCAGGTGTTATGTTAGTGATGTCACCCACAGTAAAGTTAAATAGATACATCACCTTATAATCAGGAACTTCTGGAGAACTATCCATAGCGATTGCCAATAAAGAGTCGGTCACAGTACTTTGATGGAGGGTGTAACTGTCAGAGGCTGAGAAGACTCGTAGGAGTGGATTATGAGCAGCAAGCAATACTAGAACACATTCTAAAAGACTTCCAGGCTATAGTGAGGACAACATTTGCCGCTATCTGAAATGCAGTCTCTGAACTCACCATTCTTCAGATCAGTTCACAAAATGAAGTAAGAAGAATTTAAGGGGCTTTGTAAAAGATAGTCCAGTTGGCAACTACTGCAACTTCAGTCAACATGGAAGATACAAAGCCTAGTTCAAAAGTTGGGACACTAATGAGAAACGTTCATGGGTTTCCTTTGGGTTCTATGCTTTCCCCCCATACTCCAAAGACATGCCGATAAGTTTATTGGCCCTAGTATGCATATGATTCCTATGATTAAAAAAACATAGGGAGCTGCCATAAGGAATATACTCCATAAAAGGAAACAGGACTTTCTAAAAGACCTTCCAATCGGCAAGCCAAGCTGTTTTAACAAATGTCTGGTTGTGAAAAGAATCAAAGTAAAGTAACTTTATCCATAAAAAACTGATAAAAGATGTATGCTTCAACAATGTGAAAAAACAATATGGCAAACTACAAAAATCCCATGACCTTGGCAAAATGGGAGACAAAAATGTTAAAAACATTTCCTTAGAACTAGAACAAGATGTACTTTTTGCTGAATGTATTTATACCATGCTACTCTTCAATTTGTTTAATTTTATGTAGACTTAATACATTTTAATTTGTTTAGCTTAATCAGTGTAATGGAATTTCTTGCTGTGAACAGGTAAGGCTTACTAGTGGTCAATGGTTATCTTAACATGCAAGAAATTAAAGAGTATTAATGTCATAAATTGGTAATCTGAGACTGTGTTTTATAGACTTTGCTAGGCAAGAAAGGAATTTATTTATTCCACATCAATAGCAGCTCTGATGAATATAGTAGCAATGTGATTACATTCAGGCTAAAAGACCAGTAAATCTAACATCAAAGTTGCCTTTATTTGAAAGAACGATTAAGAATATTCACAAATATAAAGTTCCAGTGCCTGTACAGAAAGTAATTCCTTGTTCTCTGCCAAATCAAAAGTTGAAGATCATATTTTAGTCTGACTTCATCAGTCTACAGCCTTAGGTACAGCTGACTATTCACTATTGGAGATAAGTGAAGTCACCGGTTGGTATTCTGTTCATATCAGGCCAGTTCACAACCAGTATATATTCATTGGATTTCAGCTACACAATTCTTTTGATATTTTACAGTTTTCAATTTTAACAAATAATAAAACTTTACTCCAGGAACACCAACTTGGACATATGTGCATATGGACAGTGAATACAATTATAGGAAGAGGATTATAGAGTGCTATATTGATACCTGTCCATATCCCACTCAGAAGCATTGCATGTCTTACAATGGATGTCTAAAATGCTGAGGGTCCCCTTTTCAAAAGTGACAGGTTGGCACTGATGGCCACCAAAATAGTGGAGCGTATTTTTAAAATGAGCCGTGGTAAGAAAAAAAATATATTTCCCCCTTCTTCACTAGTTTATTGTAAAACATGTTTTAAAACTAAACGGTCTATTATTATATTGGGTGTCTTCTCCTCTAGGGTTAATAGTGAAGGAGCAAAGCTTCTTAAGACCTTTACTAATAGACGAATCTCATAAAGGTCAATAATAATACTGAAGCATAGAATTCTGAAAGAGTCTCACACTACAGTTCACACACCATGACAAGGCTGCAGCAAAGATTGCTAATGATTTATTGAATGGATTAAAGACGACCTAAAGTCTAAATGTAAATAATGAACTGTCCCAACGGGTAGCCACACAGCTTTGTTAACACGCAAAAGATTGTGCACAAAACCCTTATAACAAGAAGATAAATAGAAAGGATTTGGAGCCCAAAACTTCCTGGTCTGTAGTTGGCTTGGCTGATGGAAGTATCTTTGAACACTGACGTCATCAGGCTTCCTTCCCATTCTGTCCAGTCAATACAGTGAAATGTTTCACACATTATTAATACAATTTTTTTTCCTTGCAATTCTAACATTTAATTCAGAAATAATTTTTCACTATGTGATAAATTGTTTCCTGTTTTCAAGTATTAACAATTTTTTCACTGGTTTCATTAAACACTCATTGTTAAAGGACAACTTCATGTTCTGAAAAACATGTAAATATGATTCATATAATATGTATTAACCAGTTGTCTGGACACAGATTGCGCAAGGCTGCGACAAAGCAAACAGAGAGCCAGCTTTACCAAATTTCTCTCCTTACTATTTGATACTAAGTAGAATTAATATAGTTACATAGTTGGTAAGGTTGATTACAGGCACTGGTCCATCCCATTTAATCTGAGAGTGTGTGTGTATATCTATTGTCTAGTAATGGGTTGAACACCCCCCTGTTTGGTTCGCAGTCAAACATTCGAACCTAACGAAAGTTTGACTGCGAACTTCGAACAGAGGGGACAATTCACTAAGCAGTATCTTATCGCATATGAGTATACGCTAAGATACCGCACAGCTAATGAAAGTATTCTTTAATGTTCCCTTTATTCTCTAAAAATCTGTGCCCCCCCCCCATCCATACCAAGCCCTTTGGGTCTGGTATAGATTTGGAGGGGAAGCCCCACGATAAAATTTTTTAAATAATGGCATGGGAGTCCCCTCAAAATCCATACCAGACCCTTATCCGAGTATGCAGCCCGACAGGTCAGGAAAGGGGGGATGAGAAAGTGGCCCCTCCCTCCTGAACCATACCAGGCCACATGCCCTCAACATGGGGGAGTGCCCTCAACACTTTGTCCCCATGTTGATGGGGACAAGGATCTCTTCTCCACAACCATGGCCGGAGGGGGTGCGGGGGGGGCTTATCCGAATCTGGAAGCCCCCTTTAACAAAAAGGCCCCCAGATCCTGCCCACCATGTGAATGAGTATGGGGTACATGGTACCACTACTCATTAAAAAAAATGTAGTGTAAAAATTGTCAGCAGACAGTCTTTGACAAGTCCTTTATTAAAAACAAAAAAATTAAAAAAAGGTCCCCTGAAGTAGATTCAACGTCAATCACGATGCCTGCTGCCAAAAAGAAAAAGAAATGCTCCACTCTCTACACTGGCTCACGGCCATCTGACAGCTCCACTGGGTTGACAGTTCTTAAATAATGTAATGTCATCATGCACTGTGATTGACCAAATCATTGCACATGACCTGTGGGGCGCGGCGGGTGAACAGCTCGCTGAATGTCCTTACTGCTCGTGTGTTCTTCGAACACACGAACAGCCAATGTTCGAGTCAACCTTACGTACATTGTGTTCGCTAAGAACACATCTAAAATTTTTTTTTTTGCTTATCTACAGTCCCCACTGACACCAACTGTCAAAAGAATTTTCACATCCTCACAACAACAGCAAAGGAACCTTTACACAATTTAGGAGTGAAACATTTTTGTTCGACCTCATTGTGTGGCTGTGTGTCTTTTTTAAAGATTTAAGATTTAAAAGTTTCCATTGAGATTAAGTTTAATGTTTGTAGTCGTTCCTCATAACTGAGGTCCTCCAGCCCCCTTATTAGTCTTATTGCCCTTTTCTGGATTTTTTCCAGTTTAAGGACATCCTTCCTGAGAATTGGTGACCAGAATTGGATGGCATACTCAAGATGTGGTCAAACCAGAGCTTTGTAAAGTGTTAGAACTGTAGTTTTATCTCTAGAGTAAATACCATTTTTAATGCATGCTAATAGTCTGTTGATCTTGCTTGAGGCAGCTTAGCATTGCATACCATTGTTGAGTCTGTCCTCTACTAGGACCCTCAGATCCTTTTCAATCCACTATTCCCCCAGAGATTCTTTCCCAAGCGTGCAATTTGCATAAATTTATTTATTTTACGAGTGCATTACTTTACATTTTCCTGCATTCATTCTCATCTTCCGTATAGCTGCCCACCCCTGTATGTTTGATAAACCTTCTTGCAAAATTGCTATATCCTGTTGTGAAGTTATTGCTAAGTTTTGTATCCCCAGCACACACTGAGGTTGAACTATTTATTCCAACCTCTATATTGTTTATGAACAAGTTAAATAGAATTGGTCCCAGGACAGAGGCCTGGTCCATGCCACTCACAACTCCAGACCATTCAGAAAATATGCTATAAATCACCAACCTCTGGACATGCTCCTGCAACCATTGTTCTATCCAGGTATATACAATGTCATCAATGTCAAAAGACCTTAATTTGTAAATTAATAATTTGTGGGGTACTGTATCAAATGCCTTAGCAAAATCTATATACCTTAGAAAAATCTATATACACTACATCCATAGGTTTTATTTTATCCAAATTACAGCTCACCACCTCATAGAATGTTAAAAGGTTGGTGTGGCAAGGACAATTCTTCAAAAATCCATGTGGGTTATTACTAATGATACTATTTTCATTAGCAAATTCTTGGATATGGCCCCTTAAGTTTCCTTCCAATAGTTTACATACTATTGATGTTAGGTCTGTAGTTTTCAGATAAATATCTAAACCCGTTTTTGAATTTGCTTTTCGTCAATCTGTTGCCACCATTCCAGCCAGTAAGCTATCTTTAAAAATTAGGAACAATAGTCTGGCTATAACATAGCTAAGTTATTTTTTAGTCCTCTTTGACCATTGGTCTCTGTCAGGCATAAGGGTATATTCAATATAATGTTACTAACCTCCCTGTTTCTTTATATAAAATTTGAAGAAGAATGTATCTAATGTCAATTGTGACCAATTTCCCTGATTATCTTTTATGGGCCCCATATGTTCTGACCTTGCCTCTTTACTATATATCTGAAAACTTTTTGGGCTTTTTAAAAACTCTTCTTTGCAATGGGGGAGATTTACCAATACTGGTGTACAATGACACTGGTGCAGCTGTGCATGGTAGCCAATCAGCTTCTAACTTCAGCATGTTCAATTAAGCTTTGACAGTAAAACCTAGAAGCTGATTGGTTACTATGCAGTGCTGCATCAGATTCTGCGTGCACCAGTTTTAGTAAATCTCTAAATGTCTTTTGTAATATATTTTAGTTGCCCTAATCACTCTCTTGCATTTCTTATTGCACTCTTTGTATGTTTGAAATGCCAGTGATGACCATTCACCTTTATCATGAATATGCCTTTTTACATTGGTGTTTAGCCACCCAGATTTAACTTTTGTTCTTTTATATTAGTTGCCTAGTGGAATGCACTGATGAATGTCATTGTTTAATATGCCCTTAAAGCACTCCTACTTCTCTTCTCATTTGGTGCAAGAATTTAATCTCAGTGTTATGCAGTATGAAGCACAGCTTATTAAAGTTGGTTCCCTGAAGATGCGCTAGAGCAAGTGACGCATTGGGTGGAACTAAGAGTGCTGACAACACGCCGCTGCATGGTTCTGTTTGCAGTGGCTGCCTTTGTGAGTTTTATGTTTTAAGTTTTATTTATGTATAAGTGAATTGGATTTGAATAAAAACTGCTACACTAAGCTCTTGCTGGGGAGTACTTATTTAATACAGCCGTATGGTATACCCACTTGCTCCACATTTTGACACCCTAATTAGATGGCACTATCTGAAGGTTTTCCTCTTAAAGGGACCATGCCTGTTGACAGGAGATCGCGGTATTGATGCATTATACACAGCTTGTATGCTGCTTATAATCTATGCAGCCATACTTTCTGGTGAGTGCAATGTGTTAGTGGTGGTGGTCACACTGAAAGCATGAGATACTACACTTGAATCACCTGGATGTTCTTAAAAGAACAGTACCCATAACTCTGAACTGTTATTTAAATCACTTGATTTCTCATAGACTTTAATACATATACTTGCTGTATATTTACATATTATTTACAATTTTCACATGTATTGTCAAAGGAAGAAATACTGATTGTCTTAAATACATTTAATTTTTTTCCACTGTTTGTTATATATATCACATTTTACAAACTGTATTTTCCATTTTTGTAGTTTATTCACTTATTTTGAGCGTTGCCCTATTATGTATATTTTGCTTTGATGGATTTGCCATATTGACCTTTAAGTGCTAGCTACTATACCGTTTTTTCCGCAAAGAGCTGTTTCTATACATATGTTTGACAGTGATCCCACAAGGATTTCTAACATGCTCAACTTCATTGAAAATTCTTCTGCCTATATCTATAGACATTATATTGTCACCCAATTTTTTGGAAATGGATTTTCAGTAATTGTCTATGGAATCCCTAAAATGTTATGGGATCAAATAGTGTCTCTGCAATTTACCCCACCTGTTAACCCTATATTTATCTTACCAATGTTCCCTTGTCACTACTTCCTCATTGCCACTACTTCCTTCATCGCAGAAGGTGTTGGTAACCAGGAAGACTGGCATTATTCCTCCAGACATGTGACAGTGCTTGGGCCTAGCACCTGGTCCTAGACCTAAACTGGTTAAATTTAGTTTTTGTCCCTGCTATTCTCAGTGGAGCATTACTTTATTGATCAGTTTTTGGACTATGAATATTTACCTGACCTCAGTCAATGCCTAGGAGGTGGCACACAGAGGGTGGCCGAGGATAAGATAAATGTTTGGAAGGGCTTGTTCAGAGGTCTTTTCTCCTGGGGCCTCTGCCCCTGGGAGGCAGCCTGTGCTACTGATGAAATTATGCTGTTAGGCCTCAGCATGTGCATGATTGAGAGACTGAGCCTTTGCTTTGAGGGTTAGACAAAGAGGTTGCTATGTGGACTGTGACTGCTCTTACAGAGTCTCAGACTAGCTGGTTGTCCCCTCTACCTCCATTAATATTTAGTGCTGCTATTGAAGGACTTTGCATGAGAATTTGTTCTCCTATACCTGCTTGTGTTTTGGGAAAATCACGCACCCTCATCCCTTTCTGCTGCTTAAGCACTGCAGCCTGTTTTTTTTGGTACACTTTTGAACTGCTACTTGGTTCTGGCTGCCTCTGAACAGGTAAGGGAGACCTAGCTTATTTCCAGCTGCCCCTTTGAGGGTTAGCACTACAGACAGATAGCATGACTTTTAAAGGAATGAAAAAGTAAGTGATAGCTTTACCATATTTGTTAATAAATATATAAAAGAGATAAAGCAAGCGCTAAGTAAGGTAGCAGCAAATGCAAAAAAACAAACTCCTTCAGGTAAAATATACAAATAAAAGTGCAGCGCTAAAAAATGTGGAGAAATAAATATGCGACTAAGCAAATTCACGAAAATATCTCACAAATATAGAACTTGGAAGATGGTAATAGTAAATAAATGATGAATAAATTAAAAGTTCATAAAATCCTCTGGGCAAAATGGACCGTGATTACACCTGAGTTTATGTCATAAAATTAACCTTTTTCAAAAGGGGTTTTTGAGCTTATGGAGCATACTCCTTTTGAGAGCTTATGGAGCATACCCTTTTTGAAAAAGATCTGTAGTTCGAAACTCGTCAAGTGAGGAGCCCTGTACGCCCAGATGTTATACTGTCCGATCACGGAGGTCCGGCGGTCATCATTTGGCATCAATTGGTCAGTGTTTTATCTTGCAATTTTACTGCAATACCTACTGTGCACTATAGGAACCATAGTTTTTGTTTACTAGGCTTTTTTAATTTATACCATTAAAGTATTTGTGATTTGAAATACTACACTATGGGTATCCTCCCCTATTTTGCTCTTCACCAAGCATTTTAACTTCCTAGCTATCCCCTAATGACCATCCCAAGATCCGTAAGAGGGTGACCCACGCATCTCCTTAAAGAGAACTCCAGTCGACTGCCTTTCCCCGTGACTAAATGGAGAGCTGACTACCCCCAGGCTGTATCCAGACCTGTTCAGTGGAGGGACACCAAAAAAAGCACCTGTATATGATACAATGCGCTTATTCTAAGCGCATCTGGTGAGTGCGCATTTTATTCATTTCCTGCACCACCTGAGAATACCAAGTTTATTGGGAGTAATATTGTCATCAGGAGACCTGTTTGATGAACTGTGTTTATTCATATGCATATCACGGTTAATTTTATGACATAAACGCGGGTATAATCACGGTGCGTTTTACCCTGAGGATTTTATGAACTTTTAATTTATTCATCATTTATTTACTATTACCATCTTCCAAGCTCTATATTTGTGAGATATTTTCGTGAATTTGCTTAGTCGCATATTTGTTAATAAATATGTTTAATAAAATGACATTACATGTTACAATCACATTACTGTACATGTATACCAAGTTGTATACCAAGTTCTCATGCACATCCTTACCACCTCATTGCCTTCTCCTAGTGAGATCTTTGGAAGCCTCAGCATGCAAACAAATGTTTTTCTTATGGAAGCTTTGGGATCTGGGTATGAACTGTAGGGCTTATGATTTATGGATAACAGGTTGAGGGCATCTGGAGAAAAGTAAAACAGTTACTAATAGCCACAAGCCAGGTTTTGGTTTGTTTTCTTTTTTTTTTACAAGCACTTTTTTAAGACATTGCTTTTAGGCCTGCAGAGATATTGGCTTGGCTGCAACATGATTTACCTTGTAGAAATTGCAAACAACAAATAGCTTTTTCACTGAATAAGGTTCAGTCCAAGCGTAGATCAATTCCCTCGTTGATAAAGTACTGTGACTGCTCTGTTTGAATTTGATCTGTTATTTTCATTGCACTATGCGAGAATAAAAATGCACCTGCCACACACACACACGCACTGTAACGGCATCTTTTGGTTGTATTTCTCCTTTAATTTGTACC
The DNA here is from genome assembly GCF_062004578.1 of Staurois parvus. Lineage (NCBI taxonomy): Eukaryota > Metazoa > Chordata > Amphibia > Anura > Ranidae > Staurois > Staurois parvus. The sequence continues at coordinate 132,309 of NW_028318275.1, forward strand.
TGTTAATTCTTTGTACAAATCCTTATCACACCACATGGCTAATAAATCATAACATGTAGTCAGGACACATTGACCCTGCAATGTTATCTTCTTGTTCCACTGAGCAGAAACTTTGGTGTCCTCTGTCTCCCTGTGTATAATCAACCTAGTGGATACTTTGTAAAATGGAAAAAAAAAATTCTTGTACCAATTTTGGTATATTTGTATGTTCAGAACTGCTGAAACATTTGCAGATGTCTCTACAAGCATAGGTGACCTTTCTTCATCGGGATGTTACATTGGCAGCAATCACCAGCCTTTGATGTAGTCAGATTGCCTTGAAGTCAATGACAGTGCTGCACATTATGAGGAGCTGTGATAAATGACACTTGCATCAAAAGCGTTATTATCTAATTCTTTGTTTAATTTCGATCAAGGCTTTGTCTACTCAACTAAGCTCTAGACTTACTGCCTTATGCTCTCGTATCCCAGTATTACATTCTCCAAGAATGTTGGATTATTTTAAGAAATCTTAAAAAAAGCAAAAGCACATAAATCTCAAATGTCAGTTTTGTTTGTTTTTTTTTTTTTAAAGGAATTATTTAATGATATGTCCCATTGGCTGTGTATTGTGGGTATAAAATTGAATTGTCCTTCTAAAAAGTCAAATAAATTTAGTAATTTTATATGACAGAAGAAAAGAAACAAAAAGTCTATATGAAAAAAAAATGTATGCCACATGCAGAAATGGTAATTGTAGGATGATACTAACGAAAAACACATTACATAATGGGGATCTTGAAGGTAGGTATTCCAAATAATTTCCTTATTTTAAATGTATGTCAGAAAGGCTGGTGTACTGTGTAGGCACAGGGCTTCATGGATCCACGTCAGCAGAACATTACACCACTGTTTGTTGCCGCAATAGAATTGTACGAGGTAGTGCACGATCAATGGCATGTATAAAGTGTAACCTACAGCAGACTCAAAGTGGACCTCAACTAGAAAAGTGGTATACTATATAACCCAATGCAGGGCAGTATAACAGAGTCATTTTACTTTACTTTATGGTGCCAACCATCAAGCTAAGGTAAGCATGTCTGGCTGTGTGAGCATGTGCAAGCATGGGTTTGCATGCAAGTCCACTGCTGCCACACAGCCTATTTAAACCTGAACTTTGCACTAACTCTTTGGTGAATGGTCTTCAATCTTGTTCCTGTGATCTAGTTCCTGATACTCATCTTGTTCCTGTTATTGAACTTTGGACCTTTTATTTATTGTTATTATACAGGATATATATAGCACCAACAGTTTGAGCAGCACTTTACAACATGAGTACAGTTACAATACAATGCACTACAGGAGGAGTCAGAGAGCCCTGCTCGTAAGAGCTTACAATCTAAATGGGGAGGGTCAAGCAATACAAAAAGTAATAACTATGGGGGGATGAGCCAATGGGGAAAAATACATGTACAGTTGTTAGGTGTAGGCAAGGTAGGCTTCTCTAAAGCAAAAAGTTTTCAGGGATCATCTAAAAGTAGACAGAGTAGGAGATATTCACAAGACTGAGGTAGGGAATTCCAGAGGTTGGGAGAGGCTTGGGAGAAGTCCTGGAGGTGACCATGGGAGGAGGTGACAAGGGAACTAGAGAGCATAGAGAGCAGGAGGTCTTGGGAGGAACAAAGAAAGTGATTTGGTTGGTCAGTAATATAGCTGGGGGCCAGGTTGTGGGTGGCTTCGTAAGTTGTTCTTAATATTTACTAGTATTTATTTAGTAATAAACTGGCAGTGAATTAGGAGTTTTGTGGTGTCATTGGTTAGGAAGGAGCATATTTTGGGATTTGGAGATGTTACGGTGGTTGAGGCAGCAAGCTTTGGAAAGTGATGGGATGTGGACCGAAAGGAGAGTTCAGAGTCCAGGATTAAACCCAAGCACCCTGGCATGCAGGGACAGGTTGCTAGTTGTGCTATTGATCTTGACAGAGAAGTCAGGGGAAGCGGCAAGTGAGGGAGGAAATATTAAGAGCTCAGTTTTGGATTGACTGAGTTTGAGTAAGATGTGTGACATCCAGACTCAAATGTCAGTCAGTAAATTAGTAATGCGTGAAGAGACTGATGTTATGAGCTGAGAGGTAGAGAGATAGATTTGGGTGTCTTCAGCGTAGAAATTATTTTGAAAGCCATGGGAGCTTTCAGCTGACCCAGGAAGGAGGTGTAGATCGAGAATAGGAGAGGTCCAAGAACAAAACACTGGGGACCCCAACAAAGAAAGGAAGAGGGGAGGAAGAAGTGGAATTGTAAGTGACAATGAAGGTGCAGTAGGATAGGTAGGATTATTATTATTATTATTCAGGATTTATATAGCGCCACCAGTTTGCTCAGCGCGTTACAATATAATGGGAGACAATACAGCAACAATACAGTTCAATACAAGAGAGTTAGGAGGGCCCTGCTCCTTGGAGCTTACAATCTAGGAGGGAGGGGCTAGTGGTACAAAAGGTAGTAACTGTGGGGGATGGATGGTAGGAGGAGTAGAAGATTCTATTATAAGCTAAGGGCAGGATGGGCTTCCCTGAAGAGATAGGTTTTCAGAGATCGCCTAAAAGTGAGCAGAGTAGGCGATGGTCTGAAAAATTGGGGTAGAGAGTTCTAGAGGATGGGGGAAGCTCTGGAGAAGTCCTGGAGATGAGTATGGGAGGAGGAGACAAGGGAGCTAGAGAGCAGGAGGTCATGTGAGGAGCGGAGAGGATGGTTTGGGTGATATTTGGAGACAAGATTGGTGATGTAATATGGAGCAGAGTTATAAATGGCTTTATATATTATTGTTTTGAATTTTATCCGTTGGGCAATGGGAAGCCAGTGGAGGGATTGGCAGAGGGGGTGGCAGATACAGAACGGTTAGTAAGGTGGATGAATCTGGCAGCAGCATTCATGATAGACTGAAGAGGGGATAGCGTACGATGAGGTAGGCCAATGAGCAGGGAGTTACAATAGTCAAGGCGAGAGATAACCAGGGAGTGAATAAGTTGCTTAGTAGTTTTAGAGGTTAAGAACGGGCGTATCTTGGAGATGTTGAGGAGGTGAAGTCTACATGAGATGAGAACCAATGAAGAGCACAGTCATGGAAACCAAGGGAGGAAAGTTTTTTGAGAAGGAGGGGGTAGTCCACTGTATCAAAGGCAGCAGAGAGGTCCAGGAATAGGAGTACAGATTAGTGTTCATTGGTTTTAGCTGTTAGTGGATCATTTGTGAGTTTTAGGAGAGCAGTTTCTGTGGAGTAAAATACAGACTGAAGGGGATCAAGAAAGTTATTCTTAATGAGGTGGTCAATCAGTTAATTGTAGACCAGACATATAAGGAGCTTGGAGGAAAAGGGGAACAAGGAAATGGGGCGTAGGTTGTTAAGATTGGTGGGGTCCAAGGCTTTTTAAGTATGGGGGTGACTAGTATATGTTTTAGAGTGTTGGAGAAGGTGCCAGAAGAGAGGGTGAGATTGAAGATGTGAGTTAGAGAGTGTAGGATAGCGCCAGAGGGTGACCGCAGTATTATTATTACAGGAACTTATATAGCACTGTCAATTTATGCAGTGCTTTATATATATATTGTGCATTCTCAGGGGTATACGGCCTAAGGTCCCTAACGTACATTTATACATACACATACTAGGGCCAATTTAGACAGGATCCAATTAACCTACCAGCATGTATTTGGAGTGAGAGGAAACCAGAGTACCCAGAGGAAAACCATGCAGGCACAGGAATAACATGCAATCTCCAGGCAGGTGGTGCTGTGGTTGGGATTCGAACCAATAACCCAAGTACTGCCAGGTGGAAGTGCTAACCATTCAGCCACTGTGTATTTGAGGGGAAACAGGGTCCAGGGGAAAGGTGAGTAGGCGGGTGTTAGAAAAAAGGTTTATTGATCTTATTTTTTAATCAATTCACAATCTCCTGAGCAATGAGTGAGTTACTGGGTGGAGGCAGTGGAGGACAAAGAAGGGAAGTAGAGAAGTTACAGAAAAGTTGACATGGACTGGATGAGAAGGTGTTAATGAGAGTGATTAAATAGGTTTGCTTGGCAGTGTGGAAGCAAGAATTGTATTTTTGGAGGGCCAGTTTTATATTGGCTGAAGTCTTTGTGAGAGTTAGTGTTACACCACAGATGTTCAAGAGCGCAGCTGCGTTTTTTGAGACTTCTGGTATTGTCTGTTTGCTGGGATTGTGGGGGTCAGGGCCTGATTCTGTGTGTAGTGAGAGGGGCGAGCTCATCCAGGGCAGAAGACAGGGTAGAAAGAGGTGGCTAGATTGGGGCAGAACAGGGGTGAGATTTTGTCATGGGGCGATCAGTAGCAGAGTGGAGAAGAGAAGGGTTAAAGTGGCGAAGGTCTCTATGGGTAACTGTTAGGCGGTTGGAGGGAGAGGTGGTGGAAGACAGGGAGAGAGAGAAAGTAATAAGGTGGTGATCAGAGAATGGAAAAGGATTATTGGAGAAGTTGGATGGAGTGCATAGGTAGAAGAATACAAGGTCAAGGATGTTGCCATCAGATTGAGTAGAAGCATGTACCCATTGCTTCAGGTCAAATGAGGAAGTTAGAATAAGAAGTTTAGAAATAGCAGGAGTGTTACTTTTAACAGAGATGTTAAAGGCACAGAAAATAATTGTGGTAATTTCAGAAGAAAGAAAATAGAGTCCATATTATCCACATGCTAAATACTCCTCATCCCCGCCACTCTGTTAGTCACTGGCAGTAAAATACCTAGCATTTACACTCTTTCCTCTACGTGACAGTGCTGGTGCCTATGATTTGGACAGTGCTATCTCGTGGGGTTTGGAGTCCTCAGCTCTGTCATAGCTCTGTCAAGTTGGCACAGAAATATCTGCAGAACCAAATGTCAGCGGAATAAAGAAAAAGTGAGTATATGCTACCAGGGAGGTAAATGACCCTGTTGCATTGCTTTGCATGGGCAAAACACAGAGATCTTTCAATGTCAGTTTATCAGAATGGGTTCTGTTCTGACCGTGCAGGTCCTAACAACTGACACTTTTGTGCATTGACCCTGTCAATTAGTTTTTGTTTGTCTCCCCTCTGGGACTGGCTGAAGTCTGTCCTATAACTCATAATGAAAATGTTTTATATTGCATATTTACTGCAATGTGTGGCCTATAGCAAGCAATTATTTTACCCTCATTTTTATGTTCAACTTAAAATCTAAAAACAAACTTCTCAGTTTTTCTTCTGGGAAACACCTTCACTTTTACTTTCTTTCATTGTTTATACTTGAATCTAAATAACCTGAAACATTTGTCCCTACAGGTATGTACGTATGAGCTCTAGGTCCTGGTAAAACTCAAATTCAAACTCAAATGTTTGGAGTACACTAAACAGGGGAGTGTTTTGCCAAGCGGAATAAAAGCACACAATGACCAGATTCAGTCTTTTCTTTCAATGTGTTATGGTTGCTGCATGACACACAAATTGTTCTTGCTACAAACACTGTTTCCAGCAGGGTTGCCTGGTGATATATCTGAATATTGCTAAATTATAAAGACCAATATGGCTAACTGTGGTGTAACTATATTTTGCAGATACAAAGCAGAGAGAATACAAATTAGAGACATTCTTTAACTACTTTACTACCGTGCTATAACCGAATGATGGCTACAACACGGTAGTCTAGTTCTGGGAGGGCATCATATGACATCCACCCAGAACATGCCCCCAACGGCACATACCCGGCGCTGTCTGTAATTGCTGTGTCCTTTGGACACAGCTGATCACATGACATGGTAAAAGGCCAATCACAGTGGCCTTTTGCCACGTGATTAGCTGTGTCCAATCACAGCTGACCACTATGTAAATACACTTGCCTGTTATCAGCAGTACTTTCCTCATGCTGTCACAGTGTAACCAGCAACTGTCAAAGCAGACATCTGCACTGATAATTAGGGCACTGATTATCAGTGTCCTGATTATCAGCGCAGCCCCAAAAGTGCCCAACAGTGCTGCCCATTAGTGCCCAACAGTGCCGCCCTTCAGTGCCCAGCAGTGCTTCCCATCAGTGCCCAGCAGTGCTGCTCATCAGTGCCCAACAGTGCTTCTCATCAATTCCCAACAGTGCTGCCCATCAGTGCTGCCAATCTGTGCAGTCAGTGCTGCCAGTCAGTGCCCTTCAGTGCTACCTATTAGTGCCCTTCAGTGCTGCCTATCAGTGCCCATCATTGCCACCTATGAGTGCCCATCAGTGCCATATATCAGTGTCTCCTCATCAACGCCCACCAGTGTTGCCTCATCAGTGCCGCCTCATCAGTGCAGCCTATCAGTGCCCTTCAGTGCTATCAGTGCAGCCTCATCAACGCACATCAGTGAAGGAGAAAAATTACCTGTTTGCAAAATTTTATAATAGAAACAAAGAAAACCATTTTTTTCAAAATATTTTGTCTTTTTATATTTAAAGTGTAAAAAATAAAACACCCAGTGGTGATTAAATACCACCAAAAGAAAGCTCTACTTGTGTGAAAAAAATGCTAAAGATATCATATGGGTAAAGTGTTGCATGACCGCGCAGTTGTCATTCAAAGTGTGACAGCGCTGAAAGCTGAAAATTGGCCTGGGCAGGAAGGGGGTAAAAGTGCCCAGTAGGCAACTGGTTAAAGTGTAAGTAAAGGTAAAACATTTTGGAAATAGTAAGGGAGGGTTATAACTGCTGTCAGTTTATCTTTGCCATCTGTGTCTCATAGGGGACACTTCCCTTCACTTCCTGTCCCATAGCCAAAACAGGAAGTGAGAGGAAACCTCTCCAAAGTGATGGAATCCTGGGGTGTCACCAGGGTCACCAGAGCTTGTGCCCCCTTGTGACGTCATCACATTATTTAAGAACTGTCACGGCACCACATACTCATTCACATGGGGAAAGGGCCGGGATGGATTTTGGAGGAGACCCCCCTCGCCATTTTTTAAAAACATTTGGGTGGGAGATCCCTCCAAATTCATACCAGACCTAAAGGGCTTGGTATGGCTGGGAGGGGGGACCCCATGCTGATTTAAAAAAAAAATTTAATTGTCAACCATTCTTCTGACATTCAGTTGTCAGCTTGGATCCCCACTGACAGCTGAAACATTAAAAAAAGTTTTACTACTAAAATACTGCATGACTTAATAATATAACTCAAGCAGTATTTTAGTAGCTGAGCAGTATCTTACCGCATATTCAGATGTGGTAAGATACCACTCAGCAAACTGTCCCTGTTCGAAGTTTGCGGTCAAACTTTCAGTAGGTTCGATTGTCGACCTCGACTGAACAGGGGGGTGTTCGGCCCATCACTATTCTACACTCTCAAGGCTTCCCTGGGGTGAACACTATTTGTAAATCTTAACTTGCAGTTCTAGTGAAGAGCTGTGAAATGTCCTTAACCTCTTCCATACCGGGCACTTTTGCCCCCTCCCTGCCCAGGCCATTTTTCAGGTTTCAGCGCTCTCACACTTTGAATGACAATTGCGCGGTCATGCAACACTGTACCCAAACTAAAATTTTAGCATTTTCTTCTTCACACAGCTAGAGCTTTCTTTTGGTGGTATTTAATCACCACTGGGGTTTTGATTTTTTGCTAAATTAACAAAAAAAAACTGAAAATGTTGAAAAAAAACACGTTTTTCTTTGTTTCTGTTATAAAAGTTTGCAAATAAATAATTGTTCTTCATAAATTTAGGCCAATATGTATTCCGCTACATGTCTTTGGTGAAAATAACCCAAATTAGTATTTATTATTTAGTCTGTAGGAAAGTTATAGAGTTCACAAATTATGGGATATATCTGAATATTGAGCAGTCCTGAAGTACTGACAGCCAATCTAATTTCTTGAGGTCCAAGAATGTCAGAACAGTACAGATATCCCCCAAATGACCCCTTTTTGCAAAGTAGACAGTCCGGCGTATTTCATAACAGGCATGGCGTGTTTTTTGAAGTTGTAAGTTTTTTGTCATAATTTTTCGGAAAATTAAAAAAAATATTTTCACAATTTGTTTTTTTACATACTGTCACCAGTGCAGTATAGCGTCATCATATAACTGGCATGGCGATTATCAGGGAAACTGATTGGTGACAATAAGAAAAAAAAATGATAATTTTTTTAAAATTTATTTTAAATTTTTTTATTATTTTTTATTACATTTTTTTCTCTTTTTTTAAGATTTTTTTTTCATATTTCACTATGACCAAAGTAGTATAATGTTACCATAGTAAGTGGGGAAGTGATCTGTATTTTTTTTTTTTTTACTCAATTTGCGTATAGCAAAGAATTACTTTGCTATAAGCAAGCATTTACCTGATTGACATTGATTCATTCAGGGGTTTTTTTGTGCTTAGCTGTGATTTGGCCATGGCTAATCACATGACACAGCTGGGCTCTGTTTGGCCCAGCTTGTGCATGTCATCGCTGTGACCATTCACAGCTAGACACACTTGTATACAATGGATGGCATGAAAGGAAGCCATCCATTGTATACAACTGTCATGTGAACTGCTGTGATTGGCCACAGCAGGTCACATGGTACTGGAAACGGGGCAGGTACACAGATCTGTCATTGGCCGTGTCCGAGGTACACGGCTGATGTAAGATCGCGCCGCAGAGCGGCCCTGCAAGCGGGCGCACTGCGCATGCCTGAAAGGATGCCGTGCGGCGTCCACTCGGAGGGACGAGGTGTTTTGTCGGCCGCCTTTGTGCTATTGGCTGGGCGGGAACTGGTTAAATACCGCAATACACAGGATTGTCCTCCTAATCTGTCAGTAGAAGAAGAAGCAAGTGCTTCGAAATGTGTCACCTAACCCTGTTCCTGCCCTGCTATTGGTCGCCCGCCAAGGTCCCAACTTCCTTGCTGTCCATGCTGGTTTTGGCTCCATTTTCAAAAACTCTCTGCATTGCTGAACACTGAAGACTGCATCTCTGCTCATCCTGCACAGCCAGGATCCATCTTCACATCATTGGCAGACTGAGGGCTTACCAAAGGCATACTTTTACTATGCTATTATACTTCTAACGTTTGTGAGTAGTTTTTAACTTCTTGTTACCAATAAATCTTTACCCTCTACACTGAGATTGACGCCCCCTTCTATCCGATTTGTCTTCTACAGAGTTCTGCTTCACTCTATGGGGAGCTGCCTTCTTCATCCATCCACCACCTAGGACCCTTGGACTATGGACTTCCCTGTCTCCATTTGTCGCTTCATCGCCACCCCATTTTGAACTTATTACTATTACTATCTCCTAGATTGTAAGCTCGAAAGAGCAGGGCCCTCGAACCCCTCGTGTAGTGTATTGTTACTGTCTTGTCTCATGTTATGTCCCCCTTGCTACTGTACAGTGCTGAGCATACCCTTTGGCGCTATATAAATACTGTATAATAATAATAATAATAATTGTACACCTATTCCCCTATTTGTACTTCTCTCACTGTATCTGTCATATGTCACTAACCTATCTAGACTCTTCAAGTGTGGTCCTCTCCCAGCGCAGTTTTGTTTTTCGTTTGTACTAATCTGTCAGTATGACTGTTGGAGTGGGACAGAACATCAGATTTTAGCAAAAAAATGTTTGTAAGCCCCAATATTCTGGGTACATCTATGCTTGATGGCAGTAGATTTGACTGAAACCTAAATCTGGGTAGGACAGAGCATTATACTGGCCAGTAAAGGACAGAAGAGGTCACCAAGCAGCTTACACAATCATTATGGCACTGCATTCTCTAAGCTTATTTTTTAAGAGGTCTCTATTAATACAGAAAGGGGTGAAGCATGAAGCAGTTAACCCTTTGGCCAACTTATTCAATGACAGTGAGTCAAAAAGCAGAATACTATCGTTAGGAGTCATTGCGGCGGTAGGCTGCTGCCTCTAAGTCTACTGGAAAGTTTTCATATTTTGGGTGTTCGGACCCTGAGTTGGTAAATTGTAAATAGACTATTCCACCAGAGTCCAGCTGGATGGCACAGTGCCCCATGACAAATGCGTACTTTGAGTCCCCATGTAGAGAACTGCTATGGAAATATAAATTAATAAAACATTATTTGAAACATGCAAATGTATACTGCCTTTTGCAGCTCTGTCATATTTGTTGGCTACACAAAAATCTGGACCTGTGTAGTAATTTTCTTTCTTCACTCTAGAGATGAAGTTTTAGTTTCCTGCTATCTTGGGTTCGAGGGGAACCCTGCATTTAGGAATTGCAGTCCTGCAGAATTTATATGCAGATTCACCTTTTTAAACCATAATGCACTGTATGGCATTTGAACAGGTTTAGAAAAGGTCAATAAGAGGGTTTTTGGTTGACCAACCCTCCTCGCTATAAGAGGGGGGGGGGGGGGGGGGCACAAAATAGTCATAGTGTCAGTGAATTGAAAGCCAGCTTAGGGAAGGCTGACACACATAAAGAGAGATAAAGGTTAGTTAAGAAACTGTACCCAGGAACTTTGGGATTCTCAAAGAGGATACTTCACTTGTTACTGACATCTGTTCTTGGTGCTGCCATGTGTTCACAGCAAGCAGCTACATCTGTAATAAAAACAAAAAAACAAAATAAACAGCATGTACATAAATCAGCACATGTTATATAGCTCATATTCACGGCACCATTATCCACATAGACAAAATAAAAGTTAGGAATGCACCTGGTATATCTATTAATCCTAAATAATACTGTCCTGCTGCTGACCCACTTTAACCACTTGTGGACTGCCTCCTGTACTTTACAAATACCACCACAAGAAAGCTCTACTTGTGTGAAATAAATGATATAAATGCCATTTGGGTACAGTGTTGCATGACGGCATAATTGCCAGTTAAAGTAGCACAGTGCAAAAAAATTGCCTGGTCATGAAGGGGGTAAAATCGTTTGAAGCTTAAGTGGTTAAATGACTGTATCCTTTGCAATCTGTATCCTTTGCAGTAAAACCTTAGATTGTGTACTTTGTCTCTAGAAAATTTGGCCTCTCCTTGCTCATTAAAATAGTCCTGCTGCTGGACAGTTTTACACTAATGTATCATCTGCAGGCTACTAATTCTTGTAGTGAATCACCTGCCTGTAATGTTTATCTCTAGTACATTTTTCCCTAATATGCCTGATTAAAAATGTCTTGCCATTGGCCAATTTTGCACTGCTATATCATCTGTGGTTTCTTAATTGTTAATGAGAGCTTGGCCAGTGGCAGGATAGTTTTGCATCAGGGTGAACAAGAGAAGCCTCAGCAATATACTGCCCTTTTCTTTATGCCAGCCTAAGCAGGTCTATTACCATTTGAAAAAGTTGCTAAATCCTACCTAGAAATGTATTTATTTCCAAACTAAGGGCCCTTTCGCATGGGCGGACTCTGCCAAGTGGATCTGCCTGTTCAGTGGGGGATCTGTCCACTTATCCAGAGGTCAGGTCCGAGTGCACTCCGCTTGTGCAGAGATGACATGTCAAAGATGACACCTACCTCCCCATAGAGAACAATGGGTGGTCCGATCTCGGATCTACCTGAAAAATGGACAAGTGGATCTGATCGGTCTGCAACCTTCACCCCCTCCTGGTGTGAGGGGGCCTTAAAATGAATCAGAGGAGTGCTGAGATTATCCATGAAAATCATACTGTTCTGCAATGCCACATACAAATAGAGACCCTCTTCCTGATGTAGTTTTTTTTTTCCTTTTTAACTTTTTTTAACCTCCCTGGCGGTATGATTATTTCAGATTTTTGGTGCTGAAAGCGGTACCATTATTTTGCATGGAAATTTGGTGTTTTATATTGTAGGCCTGTAATTTTTAGGAATAACTCACTGAAATCTGTCCAAACAAGAGTCTAGTAAACATCCCGGGTATGTTAAAATTTGAAACGCGAAATCATAAAATATAATTTAATAAATAATCATAAAAATAATAATATAATAATAAATTTAATTCAATAATATAATCAAACCAAAAACACTGAAATTTGAAATATAGCGCCAAGTTCGCACATCACTGATCTTAGTCTCAAAATCGTTTTCAGTGTCTGATGACTAATTTCCCCACAAATCATTATCACTCAATTCTGCAAGTAGTTCTAATTTACTATCTCTGTTCTCTAGCTGGTCTAAAACCGCTTTTGACCTAAAGGGACGCTTTTTGAACGCCATGGACGTTTCTCAGTTTCCAGGCAGAAAGAACAGTAAAAATGCAGGCAGGGCACAGGACAAAGCACTAGGGACAAAATGTATATGAAATGGTTTCATACAGTAATGTTTTACTATGTGATTTTAGTGATTTTAGTGAATGTCACTTTTTGTAATTTTCAAATTGCCCGCCGTTCCGTCCCCGTATGTCTCGACGTCGCAGGAGACGAAACCCAGATGACAGATGCCGGCATCCGCCGGTTTACATTGCCAGGGACACTGCAGGAAGGACATCACGGGAGCGCAGGACAAGGTAAGTGATCGAGGGATCACTGAGCAGCGCTGCATGGTAAGCCCAAGTGTAGCTCGGGGTTACCGCTTGTGGTGCTGAAACTTTACCCCGAGCTACACTCGGGAATACCGCCAGGGAGGCTACTTGGTACATGTATCTTAGTACCAGCTTCTAATGATTTTTCTTTACAATATTTTGTCTATTAGCCCTCCCCATAGACATTTAACATTTGCCTCTAAATTCGGGTTTGCAAATTTTGACTCTTCCATCACTACTGCTCACTTTTAACCTAGATGTTTTGAAACCAAGCAAAACAAAAGTATGCTAGAGGCAAGCTTGCTAAAGAAGGTAGGCTTTTTTGAAAAATAAATGTTTCCTTGTTCTGACACTGGCCTTTAAGTGTTCTGTCAATTTTCCCCTTGATTTCAATCATGACCTTTATTCAGATTTGACACACGCAACCTTAAAGTGTTTAAGGGAGTGTATTGCATTGCGCTCCCCCTCTAGCCTTTTAGACATGCAAAACATTCTAAGGATGTTGCTGTGTATGTCACATTCTACGAAATAAGCTGCTAATTACATGGCCTCAAGGGTAGAATTCAGTGAGGCCCATAGCAAGCTCAAGCACTGAAGCAGTTCCATCAGCAAGGGGTGAGGTTTCAGGAAAGTCCTGAATGTCATTATGGTTATAAGAAAAAAGATATTTTTTTGAAGCTATAGAAATCATGGCATGGATTTAATTTCAATATGGCTTGTAGGGTAGTTTAAAATGTTAGAACCAGATATATTCTATGCATTATACTTACTTTGTTAGCCAGGTTGAAAAGAAAAATCGAGTTCAACCAATAGAAAAAATTAAAAAACAATTAAATAAAAGGAAAACCTCTATAAATGGAATCCTATATCCAGAGTTGATCCAGAGGGAAAAAAACCCAAAGTCTTATAAAACATGGTCTAATTTGCTCCATTGCTCCAGAACGTTCCTTCCTGATCTCCGAGGGAAATATATCTGGATATTAATACTTATACTGTAAGTAATAATTATTTCTTAAAACAGTACAGAGCAGATGGAGCCTGCAATATCAAAACACCTGAAATACCCTATACTTCTGGTAATATAGAAGGAGCTACATAATCATAAACGCATTAGAAGCATTAGTCTTTAGCCTGACGTGTCCTACCAAACGGAGCCAACTAATGATGGCAACTTTGTACAGCTTGACGTCAACTCCTTTGGCAAAGTTTGTTTGCTACCTCAGTTTCATATATTTATTGTATTGACTTTGTTATGACTCCTGTCAGACTCCTATATAGTGTGTCGCTTTTGTGTACATATCACGGAGCCATCCCTCACAGCACATCCTATGCATTAGTGCAGCTTGGAATCATCCGTACAGCTTACAACACCATTTTGATCCCTGAGTAACATTTATTATTAATTTGAAGGTAATGGACCAGTTTCTTGGATCACATATTCATCTATAAATAGCTATGAAAATGCATTGAAACCATGTATATAAGCCATGCAGCTTTTTTAGCAGTGCAATAAATATTATTATAAAGGGAATGAACACTGAAAATGGAAACCAGTTCGTCTAATTATTTAAACAGGACAAAGAAGACACATCCCTTGTGAAAAGATTTCTTAAAGCGGCTCCAGATAAGTAATCTAGAAAAGTTAATTCTTTGTTCCTCTGTGTCGGTTCCTGACATCATGGCTATACTCCTCCAGTTGCCATCTCAATATCCAATCAGACTACCCCATTAGCTAGTAAAATGAAAAACAGAAAGAAGAAAGACATACCTGTGCTCAAATCCCTATAGCTTCTACTGTACATGTATATAATCTAAAAGGTGCTAAAGGGGTGTGGCCACATGTTAATACTAAAAATTGTGGATGAACCCTCTCCACGCGGCAAACTTTTTTGCTAGAGGGGGTGTGTTGCAGTGTGCAGAGGGTTCATCCACCCCTTTAGCACCTGCTAGACATGCAGAAGCTAATGGTATTTGAGCACAGGTATATCTTTCTTCTATTGCATTGCAGGTCAGTGACCAGACCTTGAACTTGTAGCTCTCCTACAACTTGTGTCTATTTGCCCTATATTGGCACTGTATCCAATGTAGTGTTGATAAATTGCAGAGCAGAGTCAGGACTGGCCAGAGGGGGATTGGTTTGATGCAATTGGCCAGCTTAAACATGTATTACAATGTATGTGAACTAAAAATCCCCATTTTTTATTGGTACGTTTGCAAGAGAGGGTGTGTTGTAGTGTGCAGAGGATTCATTCAGAATATTGGGGGTTACAACACTACTAAAATCTCCAAATAGGACTTATTCCAATAAAGATCAAGGGAACAATCACAAAAAGTATCCAATTTGTTTTGGGGATCCAAATCTGCCCCTTTATCAGGGCTTGAGACTGAAAAACAATATAAATATACTAGAAGGGAACTAAACCTGTAATGGTATATCTTCCAGAATGATTAAAAAGCCTGGTCATCTGCTAGTAAACATACTCTCACTGCACAGTGAATGGCAGCAGGTGGATCTTAGCCTTGAAATGAGGAAGTCATGCTCTGGTAACAAACAGAATTCAAGAGGGGCCCAACAGAGGGTTTTCAGGCTAATAAAGGTAATAGCATGCATTTTGTGGTGTCTGCTTTGAGGTAGAGTGTTTACTCTGTACAGTTTAAAATGAAGAACAGGTTTGCTTCATTTTTTTCTCTGTGCTGTCTCCAGCAAAGGTATTTAATGTCAGGAAAGGCCATGAATGTGAAGGGGCAAGACTTAGGGCAGCCTTTCTCAACCTTTTCTACACAGAGGAACCCTTGAAATAACTTTCTGGCTTCAGGGAACCCCTGCTAAAAATGACTACATCTACAATTCATGATACATTTGTGTGATGGTCAGTGTGAAGAATGCTCCTTACTCTTGTGGTCAATGAGATGAATTACCCCCCTACAGATAGCTAAAAAGACCATTGGTGTCAGTGGGAACTTATCTGAGAGGTAAAAATTGCTCATTGCTCAAGACACTGCTAGCAACCTCTGGAAGAACCCTGGAATTCCATGGAACCAAAGCATGGAGTCAAGATGGAAGATACTATTTAAGCTGAATTACTAGCTCACAATAAAATTACCTAATTGGCTTTATAATAAATTAAATGTGAATACAGGCCTTTACACTAGACAGCTGTTGATAACTGTAATGAGAGTTGTACAGAAATTATACAATCAAATTGTACTCGGCAAGCTCAATTTAGAATATGTACAAAAGTAACATAGTAATTGAAGACCTTAACAATCTCTTGCTACGCACATGGCACCGGGTCAAGGCAACCTACCACTAACGGTTTCTATTTAAGCTGTAAAACTAGCAAAACTGTCAGTGACAGGTTGCCCTAACACCTTTGATTGTAGCGTATATGCTTTCCTGGAATATTAAATAAAGTGGAGTATCTTACAATATCTTATTCTTGTTCTAAAATGCCAGAGTGCATCACCCAATGCAATCTTACCAAGGTGCATTCATTAACCCCTTCCTGCCTAAGGGTAAGACAAATGTTAATGGCTTAGTTCACCTTTTGACCAAAAATAATACATGCACATTTTCTTGCAAGTAAAAAAATGTGCATTTATTATTTTTGGTTGCTTTGTAAAGCATTGCACCAGTGATCACCAGATCGCTGGTGCCATGCAGGTCTCCTGCAGACCTGTCAGTATGTCTGCTTGCTCATATGTATGGGCAAGCAGATACACTGACAGGAAGATTCAATGAACCACCATGGGGCTCCACAGCACCATGGTAGTTCATTGAGAACTACAAGCCAACAGCCGCTAAGGTTGTTCATTCATGCACAGTACACTGTGAATGAATAATGCAGCCATGTGGGTGAAGCTCTACACGGCCACATGTTTTAAAAAGTAACAACTTGTACGGGAAACTTCTCCCTGGACATTTGTCACAGGGAGGGAGAGGGCGCAGGCAGCGTCTGCAGCAATGGGAACATGTTACATGTTCCACCCTAAAAATGGGTAAACATGTAACATTTTCCCAAAGGTGAATTTATCCTTTAATGACTATGCTCAATTTTGCAACTTTGACATGTGTTAGTAAAACTATACATATTGTCACAACTACTTTGTGCATCCTGGTGGATTAAACCTTGTTTTTTTTTTTGTCAGAAAAAATTGGGCTTTTCTTTGGTGGTAAATGTAATGGATATCGCCTGATTTTTTTTACCAAAGGAAAACTGGCCCAAAATAATTTTTTTTAAATTTAGCTGTATATTTCTTGCTACTACCATAACCTCTTCAATGTCTTTTGTCTCTCTTTTGACTATAGCTATTCATGCAAATAGCTTTCATGCAAATGAACAAACGCTTTCCATAGTGTAGTATCCTTAAAACCTTTGTATTGTATTAAAAGTAGTTGGAAGGCATCAGAAGGAGCTGGGCGATATCACTTCCAGTTTTTGGACGAAACCAGATGTATCAGTGTAAAACCATATCTACAGTCTTCACTGCACCTATATGTTTTTACAAGCTCAGATTTGTGTATATCATGTTGAAAGGAATTGTCTTCTCGTTCCTTCTCTGCACTGACCCCCGTCAGCCCCTGGCCTTGATCAGTAATTACCCTCAGATCTGGAGCCCCCTTTGAGACACAGGAAAATGCACACAGACACAAGGTGGTATCTCAGAAGGAACTGAATTTATTCTTCCGTGTTTAAACTTATATATGAAACTTAAAACAATGCATAGAAATATAAGAACCAATCAATTGACAGGTATGCATTTAACCAATCAGAATATTACATACGTCAGTCATGCCCAATCAGTTGGCATATATGTTAATTATTAGTATATACGTCAAGCGTGAACTTTTGAACAGCACAGAAAGCAGACAATTCCTCTTTTAATGCTGGCCATAGTTATTAATACTCTTTCAACAGGATGTAGCCCACCACAGACTTTCAGTCTTGGGCTAGCTAAGGGAAAAAGGGGAAGTTGCACCTGGACAAAAAGAGGAACTTTTAACTCCTGACAAATTACCGTTTAAAACAAGAAAGTCAATTCTTTTAAAATACTGACTTAAGTCTTAAGATGGATACTGATTCTAAAATGGAAGAACTTTGGCTCAGAGAGACAAGATGGTGGGACATCAAACTTAAGGGCTAATCCCTTCAAACCCCCTCTTAGGTCACACACGTGACCTTACACCTTAGTCACAGGTTGGTACTTAGGGCCCTTAGTAGGTAATCAGGGTTCCCCATATACCAAACCAGGTTTCAAATAAACTGACCAGTGGATTTTCTACTCCTGAGCTTTCAGCTAATTCTTCAAACAATATTTGGAGGTTGTGAAGGGCTCTAATAATACTTCCATCAGAAACAGTGTTATGGGGAATAAAAGTACAACCGCAGGAGTTAAACATTTTACATACTTTCCCTTTATCAGCTAATAACATATCAAAAACAGTATGGTTCTACCAAACCTTTGTTAACCATAGCCAATGTAGTTAACCCAATCTACATTCCCGCTAAACTGTACCCATATAATACAGACAAATTCTGCAACAACATTACTATGTTCAAATCAGGCAAAATTTCCTGATACTGGTTTAGAGACTTAAAAGTAAATTATGTAATCTGGTAACAGGGAATTTCTCAACCAAATCAGTACATTCCTTCTCAGTGATATTATCTTTGTACACTCTAATTAGACAGAACATATTAGTTTCTTCTTCCTGAAAAAAGGGAACCAGTCTCAATGCTTAATCTATCTTTTGATTGCATCATTACTCCTGTATTTTCCTAGCCTCCAGGGCGAGCTGCCTGCGGCACGGGCAGGGACTGTTAAAAGGAATTGGTGACGGTTGTTCTCTGAAAATACTTTTCCTAGCGGATTGGAAATGGCTAGTAACAAAACAATAGACAATGGGATCCATACAACTATTAAAACTACTCAAAGTTACTGTGACATGGTACACAATGAGGATGACATCCCGAGACACCTCACTGTGGACACAGAAAACCACTTGACTAACATGAATGGGAGTGAAACAAACTGTGAAGATGACCAGCACCATTATGAGGAGCTGTACCGCCTTCACCCGTCTCTCTCGGCTTTGGTTCATTTGTATTGACTTGGACAAAGTCCACATGATCCGCAGGGTGTAGAAAACAACAATCACCAAAGGAACAAAATACTCAAAACCTGTCAGCATAAGTAGCTGGAAAAAACAACAATGTTTGTGGTTAATCGTTGTGGTCAGTATGATGAAAGTTACAATCACAGCAAATATCCAAATCAAAACACAGATGCATTTGGCATAACTGGGATTTCTCCATCTGCGTGAGGCTTTGGCTTGCACAATGGCCAGGTAGTGATCAACACAGATGCAGGTCAGGAAAAGAATACTACAGTACATGTTCACAGAGTATGTAAAACTGTGAACATAATAGCAGATATGACAGGTCTCTACATTACGGTAATACATAACAATTCGTGCTGGTAGAGAGAGACCCACTAAGAGGTCTGTCACTACCAAGTTAATGGTGTAAATAACAGAGGGTGTCCTTGCTTTTGTCTGAAAACAGAACACATAAAGGGCCAAACTGTTCAGTATTATGCCCATCAAAAAAATAGAAGAGTTGATAATTAGCAACGCCACCCAAAGGCCATAGAACCTTTGATGCAAGGTTTCACCTGGGTTGGCTTGTTGAGGGATTTGGAATTGTTTGTCATTTGCTATAGATTCATTCAGTTCAAGTTCTCTGGATGGGTTGAAGTTTCCAGGGCTGACGAAGCACTCCATGTGGTTCAGATCAATCTCTCAGGACTTCTCTGGCTGCTTCTTCTGTATCTGTGTCTTTGTCTTGCTTCTTAGGGGTATGGTTTACTCTTTTCACACATCAGGCATGGATCCAGGCCTTGGAATCCTCAGTCAGAACAGCGGTCCTAGTGACAGCGATCACAGAAGCGAGTTGGTTCCTGTGAAAAAAAAGAGAAAGGTGCGAGCAACATTTCTTTCAACCTTGTCCAAAGTTTCAACAAGTTTTCTCACATATTCCTCCTGAATCAATTCCAAATCCCCTCTTTCTACCATGAGTGTCTGTCTGGCCCAGGGAGTGGGAAAGAGCCTATCCATTAAAACCTAAAAAAAGGGGGGTAACCTGTCTTCTTAGAAGGAATCATCCTTCATCCTTTTTACTATACCTGAACTCTGAGGGACATCTCCACCTAGCGGCTAAACATATCCACAATTACCCAAAAAAAAAATATTCCTATCCTTTTCCTACCTTTGGCATGTGTGTAAAATCTACCTGTGGGCGGATAAAAAATGTTAATGTCTTGCCTTGTGAGGATTGTTCCTAATGTATGTAATGCATCTAGACACATATGATTTTACCATAAAGGGGGGCCAGGGATGAAAAAATCCAGCAGTTCACATGTAACCTGCCATCCCCTGTGACCTATCCCATAATACTGTGAGCTGTGACCTACCCCATGATACTGTAAGATGAACAGAGGTGCACTAGCTTCTAGAATACATGGTCTCCCCTCTTGTGACACAAAGTCAAGTTAGTGGATCTTTTGGTCACACTAGCTGCATTCCACTTAATATCTTTAGAAGTAGCAAATGTACTGCAATATTTGATCTAACAGTGATATTTAAAATTGGAGCAGGATCTAAAGTGGGAGGAATATATTTTATTCTCAACTTGGGGTTTAACAACAGTATAACCTCATATTCACTAAATGGTAGTGTGTAAGGTGGTCTCATGTCCAAGAGTAAATGACATTTGAATCACCATCACAAATGATAGCAAACTTCTGAGACACACAGGCATGCCTTGAACCTGTACCAGAACCATCTTTGAGAAAAAACAAAACAAAAGGGCGGAGTGTACCTCCATGCTCCCCAAGCCAGGATTCCTGACATAGTTTTACAATTTTCCCTAACATACAGATGAAACATTTGATCATATGCGGGCAGACCAAGACAAGGGGCTATTACCATAGCATGTTTCAGATACACAAAAACATTACACATTGCAATTAACCATTTCACAAGATCTGACATTTCTAAACCTGTGGTTTGTCTCAAAATACTGTCATAGTAGGAACAGTCAGGTATCCATTGGCGGCAGCAACCAATCATGTCAAGAAAGGTAAGCATGTCTTTCTTGGTCAATGGGCGGGGCAGACCCATAAGAGCCGCAGCTCTCTTGTGACTGAATTTCCTATCACCTTTTGTGAGGACAAAACCAAGGTATTCAACAGTTTCTTAACACCATTATATCACATATACATCATAAGATACACTGTCCACCTGGCTGGCTGTCCGCACTGAAACAAACTAAACCATGGCTAGGAGTTCATGGCTTGGGGCCTGGAGGACTACAGTATAATCCTGGAGAAATTCACTCCAGATAAAACTTTTACTTCTAAAGTTAAAGGCAAAAATTAGCCATGTCTCCTTAACAACAGGAATTTGCTAAAAAAAATTTGTCAAATCAATCACTGTAAAAAAAACAACTCGGCATCAGGTGGGATGGAGGAAATGAGTATTGGTACATCAGGTACTATTGGGACAATGAGAGTTACAAGAGCATTTATAGCCCTCAGGTCCTGCACAAATCTGTAAGAACCGTCTGGCTTCTCAACTAAATTTATTGGGCTGTTGTATGGTGAAATCACCTTTCCAAGGATTCTTGCCTTGAAACAAATGCTCCACCATGGGCACTATTCTTTTCCTCCTTTACTTTAAACAAAGGGCATTATTTATAAAACACAGTGTGGCCTTGTATTGGAGTGCAGGAAATGAATCCCACATCCAAGGAACTTTCTACTCAAACTTTATATTGTTCCAGCAGAGAGTGAGGGATCATCTTTCAATAAACACTGTCATAACAGGGACAGTTGGTATCCCGGCAGATTAAGCTACAATACCTCCTTTCCCAGAGTTTTAGATTAATACTAAGCTTTCCCAAGAGAACAAATCAACTGGACAATTGGGTATGATTTTGAATAAATGCTCTAGCAGCAAAAAAAAAAAAAAAAACTGAAAAAGTGGTGCTTTAAAAATGTTGGTGGGTTTCCCACCTGTTCTTATAGAGAGTTTTCCACTTTTTCAGCGAATTCTCTCCACATACTGTTTCAGGTGGTGAACTCGGGATGTCTGTTACATCCAGACCATCACTCACCCTTAATATCAGGGAACCTGAACCAGAGGATTCTTCAACAAATAAATCCTCTTCAGTAGTTGGAGTGACAGCAATTCTCCCTACGGCTTCATGTGTGGCAGGAGTTTGAACTACACTAGTTAATTGGTGTGTCTGTGCAGATATTAAGACTGGTGATGCAGGAGGTGCAGTGGGAATGGGATTCTGGACTGCATAATGGTTGGTTAGGAAATCAACAATTTCCTCTGTAAGGGTGGGATAACCGTACGGTGGAGGGAGTAACATGAGAGGGTGTGTGGATCTGTCTATTTCTGACTCTAATGAATGTATCCTTGCTGCATCATTATTCCTAACTTCAGCCTTCTTTTGCCTCTTATTTTTCCTATAAAACCAAAGCGGAGCAAACGTCACCCAATTTTGTCCACCCCTGGCCATATATCTCGGGTCCCACATAGGGTCTCCCTCGTACCATGGAAATGCCTGTTTTTCTCCCAGACAGAGTCCCCTGACCATATCCATATGAAAAACATCATTATCACCACTATAGGGAAATGGATCCACACTGCCCATTACTTCACTCCATTCTGCTAATCTATCTACCCAGGGGTGAATTAAAGAATAATCTGTCCCACAGATACGGGCTACATAATCTTTACACGCTTCACCAACATTTGGGAGAGGGGGCTTATTCCTACTCTGACTTCTCCCCATATCTTACACTTGAATATATCTGTATCAGAAATCTGTCCTATAGGCTGTAATGACAATTTATCCTATAAAAATGCCTGGACCTAAGATACTTTCTCTAGTCTTTCTCTAGTGACTGATAAAAGTGAAGATTATAACCTGGGTGTACAATACTTTCTAATAATATTCTGCCAATCTTTTCTAACTTACAACACAATTTAAACAAAACATTTACATAGGCACCCAACTCAGCGTTGACAACTTCACCCAGATCATCAACCAATAAGGTTTAGCTGAAGGGGTGGAGCATGTCACACTGAAATTGACAATACCTTCAGTAACCGCTGGCCCATACACTTTACCACCTGGGCACTTGTGTCACACAAACAAATTATCTTATACTTCTATGCGATAGGAAGATAAGCAAAGAGTTGCAGGGCAATACTGATCAACCCCCTGACTTTTTTCCTGGTTTCTTTCATCAAAGAAACACTTTTCAGTCTCTTCTCATAAGAGACTTTGCAGTTCCCAAAACTGCCTCTAGTCTTTTTCAAAAGACCTTGTGCTCCCCACAGCACTTTGCGCCTGGCCACTGGCGTCTTATGACGCTGAGTCCAGTGCTACTATAGGGCATGAGATTTCAATCAGAGCCTTACCGGCAAGACAGACTATTTGGCAGAATGACAAAAAATCTTACTTACCAAAGGGTGATTATCTCATCCCGGACACGAGCCCCCAATTGAAAGAAATTGTCTTCTCGTTCCTTCTCTGCACTGACCCCGTCAGCCCCTGGCCTTGATCAGTAATTACCCTCAGATCTGGAGCCCCCTTTGAGACACAGGAAAATGCACACAGACACAAGGTGGTATCTCAGAAGGAACTGAATTTATTCTTCCGTGTTTAAACTTATATATGAAACCTAAAACAATGCATAGAAATATAAGAACCAATCAATTGACAGGTATGCATTTAACCAATCAGAATATTACATACGTCAGTCATGCCCAATCAGTTGGCATATATGTTAATTATTAGTATATACATCAAGCGTGAACTTTTGAACAGCACAGAAAGCAGACAATTCCTCTTTTAATGCTGGCCATAGTTATTAATACTCTTTCAACAGGATGTAGCCCACCACAGACTTTCAGTCTTGGGCTAGCTAAGGGAAAAAGGGGAAGTTGCACCTGGACAAAAAGAGGAACCTTTAACTCCTGACAAATTACCATTTAAAACAAGAAAGTCAATTCTTTTAAAATACTGACTTAAGTCTTAAGATGGATACTGATTCTAAAATGGAAGAACTTTGGCTCAGAGAGACAAGATGGTGGGACATCAAACTTAAGGGCTAATCCCTTCACATGTGAGTATACTACTTTTAATAAAATATGAAGTTCTAATGCTACTACACTATGGGAAGCTGTTGCTCATTTGCATGAACGATATTGAGAGTCACAAGAGGGACGAAAGACATTGAAGGGGATGTTAAAGCCAGGACATGGAACCGCAGTGGGGCCAGGTGCCTCTAAGTGATTGTTGACCAGTATGAGAATATAGGTCATCTACTAAGGTGAGCGCACAGTTTGCATGGAGGTGGAGCACACAAGGAATCACATCAGAAGCTTGAATATCACTTGTGTACTTTACAATGGAAAAGTAGAACACTGGAGTCGACTTTTATATTTATTTTAGAGGTTTTAAATCTCTGTACTATTATTATTGCATCTTAATATTATACCTAGGTGGAGAAGGTGGACACTAGAGGGGATTGTAATTACACATTACATCTTGTGCAGCTGTTATTTTAAATTGGTATTTATAATTCATGCATACTGGTTTTCTATATATGGTATTTAAGGCACGTAGATGAATTATTTTTTAGCACTATTTATTAATTTATTTTGTATGGATTTGTATATTTATAGAGCCTTAATAGTTTATGTATATATGTTTTTTAAGACTAAGCAATACACCATAATATACACTGCTCAAAAAAATTAAAGTACCACTTTGAAAACACATCAGATCTCAATGGGGAAAAATATCATGCTGGATATCTATACTGATATGGACTGGGTAATGAGTTAGGAACGTAAGGATGCCCCATCGTTTGATGGAAATGAAAATGATCAATCTACAGAGGACTGAATTCAAAGACACCCTGAAAACCAAAGTGAGAAAATTATGCAGCAGGCTAGTCCATTTTGCTGAAATTTCATTGCAGCAACTCAAAATGGTACGCAGTAGTTTGTATGGCCCCCACATGCTTGTATGCATGCCTGACAAGATCAGGGTATGCTCCTAATTAGACGATGGATGGTGTCCTGAGGTATTTCCTCCCAGAACTGGACCAGGGCATCACTGAGCTGCTGGGCAGTCTGAGGTGCAACCTGGCAGCAGTGGATGGACCAGAACATGATATCCAAGAGGTGTTCTATTGGATGTAGGTCAGGCGAGCATGGGGGCCATTCCATGTTATCAATTCCTTTATCCTCCAGGAACTGCCTGCATACTCTCGCCACATGGGGCCGGCCATTGTCGTGCACCAGGAGGAACCCAGGACCCACTGCACCAGTGTAGGGTTTGACAACAGGTCCAAGGATTTTGTCCTGATACCTAATAGCAGTCAGAGTGCCATTGTCTAGCCTTTAGAGGTCTGTGCATTCCTCCATGGATATGCCTTCCCAGACCATCACTGACCCACCACCAAAACGATAATGCTGAATGATGTTACAGGCAGCATAACATTCTCCACTGCTTCTCCAGACCCTTTCACACCTGTTACATGTTCTCAGGGTGAACCTGCTCTCGTCTGTGAAAAGCACAGGGCGCCAGTGTTGGACCTGCCAAGTCTAGTGTTCAATGGCAAATGCCAATCCAGCTCTATGGTGCCGGGCAGTGAGCACAGGGCCCCCTAGGTGGCGCTTGGGCCACCCTCATGAAATTAAGTCTGTTTCTGGTTGTTTGAGATTGTTGTTTCAGAGACATGTACACCAGTGGCCTGCTAGAGGTCATTTTGTAGGGCTCTGGCAGTGCTCATCCTGTTCCTGTTCCAGATACCAATCCTGCTGTTGGGTTAAGGACCTTCTACAGCCCTGTTCAGCTCTCCTAGAGTAACTGCCTGTCTCCTGGAATCTCCTCCATGCACTTGAGACTGAGCTGGGAAACACAGCAAACCTTCTAGCAATGGGACATATTGATGTGCCATCGTGGAGGAGTTGGACTGCAACCTCTGTAGGGTCCAGGTATCGCCGTTATGTTACCAGTAATGACACTAATCCTAGCCAAATTCAAAACAGTGCAGATTTCTGTACAGGAAAGACTGGGGAGAAATCAAGCAATACTGTGGTACTGATGGCTTAATCATTAACAGGATCCGTGGGAAGGATTTGTAACAGAAATGGACTTTACTGAGGGCAGTCAGGACTGTTAACACCAAGACACCAGTAAAGATACAGGGAAAGTACTGATTAGTGGTCCCACCTTGACTAAAGATCAGTGTTATGTGGGGAGTGTGACCGGAGATCGCTAGTGGCAGTGGATTCCATACTACTTCCTGGCCTGGACGTGGCTCAGATTGACATTCATAAGGCGAGTTGGCCCTTGTGGTCACCGCTTTGAGGTGAGGGGCCATTTCTGCCATTTAGGATTTTTTTTTGCACCGTGTTTGAAGATCACCTACCACAAGCACACAGCTGTTGATCTACAGTTACTCTGCATGTTGGGTTACCCACACTGTTTTCCAGCACTAGTGTGAATTTTATACAGTTTCTCTGGACTTTTATTCATGGTTACATGTATATTTTACTTCAATAGGAGTGATTATATATTTTTTCATTTATATATTGGTCACTTTTGCCATGTTTTCACCCCCAGAGGGGTCACATGATCTATAATATCAGTCCCCTAGTGGACTAGGGGTGGCTGGTTTGCTGTTTTTCCCAATTGGGAAAGGGTTCACTTGTCAGAGTACAGGTTTTACCTGTTCACCATCAGCAGCATTTTATGCGATTCGTTTGGATCATCACTTTGCTTTGTCACTTTTTTTATTTCATTTTACTTGTCATGTGTATGCTTATTTTATATTTCCTGTGTTTTGTACTGTATTGTTAGTGCTTCACCATTTTTTTACTATTATATTGCACCTATTGGAACCAGGTTAGGTGATAGCAGCTATTCGTTCGTTTTTATTGTCCCCATTTAAGCGCAGGAAGGTATTATCTTTTGATATTAGTTTGTTTCTCACTTATTATTATGTATTGACAATTGCATATTGACCATTGTTAATCAAAATTTTGTAAGGGTTTGAAGTTGCCATGCCAACTAATTAATATAAGGATTACATGTAGATGTTAAAACTGTGTTAATGTGAGAAAAGTGTTTGGTATTATACTGTAGATGTTCAGAGTCTGTCTTGTAGACATAGATAAAAGTGTAAGATGCTAATTTGGAAAAATGCCTAGAATTGTCTTAGGCTTATCACAGTTAAATTACATTTTGAACTCATATATTGAAAAAAAGTGTGTTTTACATAAGAATAATTTCTCTGAGTACAGAAAATTACATATTCAGGATGGATGCATACACTGAACATTAACACGTTTTTTTTGTTGTTGTTGCATGGAATTGAGTATATATTGAGAATTGTTTACTGAAGACATTATTCCATTTTTATTCTTAGAAAATGTTTACCACAATTATGTTTTACAAGTTTTTTTCCCTATTTATGGAACTTCAGATAAGATAAAAGGCTGGGTTGGAATCAGAAAATAACCCAGGTTATGGCACAAACGGAAAGTCCCAGGGGTGTTTGCCAAGTTTGCTACCTTATTGGGAGGGTAGTCACATGAATGTGGCCTAACTAGGTGGAGGTACTCCATACTACTGGAGGAGGCTTGTAGAAAAACAATAACTAATCACAATGGGAAAAATGTCATCATCTGATGAAATAGTTACATAGTCTGGCTGAAAAAAGACAAAAGTCGATCCAGTTCAACCATTAAAAAAAAAAAAGTTATAATCCTATACCCACAGTTGATCCAGAGGGAGGCAAAAAGCCAGTAAAGCATGATCCAATTTGCTCCTGCAGGGAAAAAAAATCCCTCCTGATCCACGAGAGGCAATCGGATATTCCCTGGATAAATTTACTTATAATTGTTAGTATCCAGTTATATTCTGTGTATCTAAGAAAGAATCCAGGCCTTTTTTAAAGCAATCCACTGATCTGGCCAGAACCAACTCTTGAGGGAATCTATTCCACATTTTCACAGCTCTCACTGTGAAGAAACCTTTCCGTGTTTGCAGATTACATTTCTTTTCCTCCAGACGTAAAGAGTGCCCCCTTGTCCTCTGTGATGACCTCAGGGTGAATAGCTCTACACCGGGTTCACTATATGAACCACGGATGTAGTTATACATGTTGATCATATCCCTCCTTAATCTCGTCTTCTCAAGAGAGAATAAATTCAGTTCCTCTAATTTTTCCTTTCCTCATAGCTGATCTCCTCCATGCCTCATATCAGTTTGGTTGCCCTTCTCTGTACTTTCTCCAGTTCCCCAATGTTCTTTTTGTGAATTGGTGCCCAAAACTGAACTGCATATTCCAGATGAGGTCTTACTAATGATCTGTATCGGGGTAATATGATATCTCTCTCTCTGGAGTCTATACCTCTTTTAATACAAGAGAGGATTTTGCTCACTTTATAAACTGCAGCTTGTCATTGCATGCCATTATTAAGATTATGATCTACCAGAACCCCCAGAGCCTTCTCCACCATTGATAGGATGAGAAAGGGATAAACGTTCCCTAGACACAGCAGATATTGTCATCCAGACAAGCAAAGAGGAGCACCTGTTATCACTGCCAAAGAAAATATGCATAGGGAAGATTTTTATAGAAAAAAAGCAGAGCTATACCCCAAATAAATAACTGATAATGTGAAAAAATACATGTTTCAATCAATCCAATAATAGTGCATAATAATAGAACACCCAAATCAATTCAAGTAATTAAAAAAGTTATAAAGTCCAATATGAAAGTGATGTAAACCAATAAAACATCCCGAAGATGGTAGTACAAACCAATCTTGAAATAATATGGTGTTCTGCAGAGGAAGAAGAACGCTCCACCTCTCCACCATGTGCAAAGAAAGCTTTTTAAAACCTTACCAGAATACCATGACCCTCTATGCTCCTCTCCATAACATGCTTAAAGTGTTACTAAACCCACAACAATAAAATCACTCTGTATATGCAGTAAAGCATGCTTGTTATACTCACTGTGGAAACTAAGAGGTTAATCCTCCACATTGTTTAAAAAGGCTTTTTGATCCTGTCTTCTCTGATTCTTCCCTTCTTCTGTCCACAATCCATCTGCTGATACAACAGGAGTTACTCTGCACATTCCCAGTTTAGTGTGCATTGCTAGAGCATTTTTTTTGCTTTGGGAAGGTAAATGTGATAGACACAGAGCCAATCAGTGCTTTCCAGACAGAGGGTCAAGGGTCATACAGCCTCATAGGACAGTCAGAGGGGAGTGAAAACTCCTCCTACAAGTTTTAACCAGTGCTCAGCTGGACACTGATAGAAGTTGCAAGACTGCTTTATACTGCTGATGAGAAAAGGTATTTAGCCGTTTATATTTACTAAAATAATTGCATTTCCATGTTCTGTGCACTGTGGAAGACCAGATATAATGAATGCAGGGTCCTGGGTTTGGTAACATTTTAAAATAATATTAAAGGTGAAGTACAGCCAAAACTCTTTTGGCTGTACTTCTCCTTTGAATCACAGGAGTGCAGTTCGTTCTGCACTCCTGTGACCTGTTTTCAGATGACAGAGGGCTGAAGCCTGCAGTCGACTGACATCACTCAACCGGTCCAGGCTAGGGAAAGATCTGACTTTAAAGTAAGGATCCACCCCAGAGTCTGGAGTGATCCACGTAGAGTCTGAGCCACCTGTTCCCTTCCCCTTCACAGCCCAGCACTTCAGTGAGGGTGGGGTGGGGTGGGGTGGAGGGGGGGGGGGGTTGAGCAGACAGTGGTGACTAACAGTCTGCTTAGAGCACCTGTGAGTCATGTGATCACTGAGTTCTCACCCTTAGAGCCAGCAGGGGACATATTTTACTGTGGTGGGTTTAGTAACACTTTAACCTCCCTAGCGGTCTGATTATGTTGGTATTTCTGTGCTCAAACGGTACTTTTTTTTGCATGGAATATGTCATTTTTTTTATTGTAGGCCTGTAATTTTTAGGAATAACTCACTGAAATCTGTCCAAACAAGAGTCTAGTAAACATCCCGGGTATGTTAAAATTTTAAACAGGAAATCATAAATTATAATTTAATAAATAATCATAAAAAATAATAACATAATAATAAATTTAATTCAATAATATAATCAAACCAAAAACACTGAAATCTGAAATAGAACGCCAAGTTTGCACATCACTGAGCAAAGTCGCAAAATCGTTTTCAGTGTCTGATGACGAATTTCCCCACAAATCATTATCACTCAATTCTGCAAGTGGTTCTAATTTACTATCGCTGTTCTCTAGCTGGTCTAAAACCGCTTTTGACTTAAAGGGATGCTTTTTGGACGCCATGGACATTTCTCAGTTTCCAGGCAGAAAGAACAGTAAAAATGCAGGCAGGGCACAGGACAAAGCACTCGGGACAAAATGTATGTGAAATGGTTCAATATAGTAATGTTTTACTATGTTATTTTAGTGAATTTAGTGAATATCACTTTTAAAATTTAAAATTTCCCACCAGTTCTGTCCCCCGTACGTCCCGACGTGGCAGGGAATGTGTCAGGGAGCGAGGAGCCAGACACACAAGGAGGTGCAATTAAAGGTAGGTTTATTAATATAAAAATAAGACAAGAGACTATGCAAGTCCAACAGCGGAAATCGTAGCCAAAGCCGGGGTCAAGAGCCAGGAAGAATGGTCGCCAGAGCCGGGGTCAGAAGCCAGGAGGAGTCTTAGCCAAAGCCGAGTCGGTATCCAGGAAAGCAATGAGTAGCTAAACAGGAGCTTGCTGTTGTGCAACAGACAGGACACGAATGCAATGGACAGCCACAAACAGCAGACTTATATGTGATAAGCCACCACCTCCTGGGGGAGGAGCCACAGAGGGCTGAAAGCATAAAGGATCCCACAATGCTTTGCAGACACCTAAGATGGATGCCAGTACATGGAGCAGCACAAGGTCTGAGGAAAGGTAGGACCTTGACAGAACGGAACATGGAAGACAGATGCTGGCATCGGCCGGAGGACATGGCCGGGGACACTGCAGGGGGGACATCGTGGGAGCGCAGGACAAGGTAAGTGCAGAAGAGATCCCGGAGCAACGCTGCAAGGAATTCCGAGCGTAGCTCGGGGTTACCGCTTGTGGTGCTGAAACTTTACCCCGAGCTACAGTCCCCTCCAGGGAGGTTAAGTGAGGTGAGATTTCAGAGTAATACATTCTGTACTATATTAAAGTGTTACTAAACCCAGGACCCTGCATTCACTCTATCTGGTCTCCCACAGTACACAGAACATGGAAATGCAATTATTTTAGTAAATATAAACTGCTAAATACCCTTTTCATCAGCAGTTAGAGCAGTCTTGTGACTTCAGCAGAGCACTGGTTAAAGATTGCAGGAGGAGTTTTCTTTCTGCTCTAGGAGGATGTGAAACCCCTGACCTCTGTCTGGACAGTGCTGATTGGCCCTGGGCTGATCACATGCACTCTCCCAAGAAAAAAAAAACTCTTTTGCAATACACATCAAACTGAGCATGTGCATGTGACTACAGATTCAATCTGTATCAGGTGGACATTTCAACAAGAGGAGGGGCAGAGAAAACAGGATCAAACAGCCTTTTTACACAATGCAGAGGATTAACCCCTTAGGTTCCACAGTGAGTGTAACAAGCATGCTTTACTGCATATACAGACTGATTTTACTGTTGTGGGTTTAGTAACACTTTAACTTTAAAACAATTCTGCAAAGAGAGCAATGATACTTTCCAATAATTTAAAGGAAAACTTTAATGGTTGTGGTTTTATTTATTTTTTTTCAAGTTTATATGCTTTTAAACTGACTAAAGGATTCCATGCACTTTCTTTTACATTTTGTGCATAGATTTTTAAATTTACCTATTGAGGTCTGCAAACAACAGGATTTGTAGAACAGTAAGCAGACAGAAAAACATATGAAAATATTCCTGGCGCTTCATATGCAATATTTCTCATTTACCAATCAAACATTTTTTTTACACTTTTTAAGCATTACCATAAAATAAAGTTAAAAAAAATGATGATTCCCTAAGGAGTGCTTCAAGCAGTCTGTGGGTGAAGGATTTCCAATAGGAAACAGAGAAGCTAATCAGAAATGATTATTTATTATTATTATTATACAGTATTTATAAAGCGCCAATAGTTCGCTCAGCGCTGTACATTACAAAAGGGGACAGACCATGTGACAGAACAACAACAATACAATGCAAAACATGAGGGGATTGAGGGCCCTGCTCTTTCGAGCTTACAATCTAGGAGGGAGGGGATGGTGGCACAGGAGGAGATAGTTGTGGGGGATGGGGTGGTAGGAAGAGTGGAGGAGGTTGGCAAGTTAGCAGAGGGTGGGGTAGGCTTCCCTGAAGAGATGGGTTTTCAGGGTGCGCCTAAAGGAGAGGAGAGTAGGTGATAATCTGATGGGTTGGGGCAGGGAGTTCCAGAGGATGGGTGACACCCTGGAGAAGTCCTGGAGGCAGGCATTGGAGGAGGAGACCAGGGAACTAGAGAGAAGGAGGTCTTGTGAGGAGCGGAGTGTGCGTGTTGGGTGGTACTTGGATATTAGGTCGGTGATGTAGTTTGGGGCAGTATGGTGGACGACTTTGTACGTCAGTGTTAGGATTTTGAATTTATGGCATAAGGGTAAAGCGAGCGCTCATAGTTCAGCTGCTGGAACACTCTAAGGAATCACTGGACCTTTAAGCAAGAATAATAATATATAGTGCAGCGCTGGTGTATTAATTAAAAAAAGAACATGCTAAAATGAATACAAATAAAATAGTTCATAAAGTCCTTCCACAATTAAGTGACCATAGGTGTATGAAGGTCTTCCTCCTTATAAAGGTGACTGGTATCGGATAGAAAAAATGCGCACTCACCGACCGCACATTTTAAATGCGCCTTTGTGCACTCTTATGCAGATGACCAGCCAGACATGCAGATCCTAAGGACACATGGACCATCCCTCTCAAATACTGACATCGGCCTTGGGTGCAGTACCTCCAGGTATATAGAGCCCTTTCGTTCCAAAAGATAGGCAGGCAGGGGTCCCCCTCCTGGTTCCAGGTACCCCAGAAATGGTAGATGCAGATCGTCGGCGCCTGTAAACCACGTGACAGAGCACAACGGGAGGGGCGGGGACTTCCAGGTTACGGAAAAGTTTCCGTAACCTGGAAGTCCCCGCCCCTCCCGTTGTGCTCTGTCACGTGGTTTACAGGCGCCGACGATCTGCATCTACCATTTCTGGGGTACCTGGAACCAGGAGGGGGACCCCTGCCTGCCTATCTTTTGGAACGAAAGGGCTCTATATACCTGGAGGTACTGCACCCAAGGCCGATGTCAGTATTTGAGAGGGATGGTCCATGTGTCCTTAGGATCTGCATGTCTGGCTGGTCATCTGCATAAGAGTGCACAAAGGCGCATTTAAAATGTGCGGTCGGTGAGTGCGCATTTTTTCTATCCGATACCAGTCACCTTTATAAGGAGGAAGACCTTCATACACCTATGGTCACTTAATTGTGGAAGGACTTTATGAACTATTTTATTTGTATTCATTTTAGCATGTTCTTTTTTTAATTAATACACCAGCGCTGCACTATATATTATTAGGATTTTGAATTTGATCCGTTGCGCAATTGGAAGCCAGTGGAGGGATTGGCAGAGGGGGGTGGCGGAAATGGAGCGGTTGGAAAGGTGAATGAGTCTGGCAGCCGTATTCAGGATTGACTGAAGCGGGGATAGAAATCCACTTGGTCAACAATTTCTTGATCCAGCCACCTTAAATGGTACCAGACTGGGGTGCGAGTCACTTGGCTTATGATGAAAAGTGTAAAGAGAAAAATAGTGTCATGCCAGCATTTTAAGAGTCTAAGAATATTTTTTTATTATCATAGAATTCCAAAGACAACAAACCAATGTATAACCAGGTTTGTAGCTGATAACTGCTGTAGAACTGCTCATTTTGTTGCTGCTGTGTTATCCCTTCTGCAATGAAGACAGGGACCTTTTAGTGCTTGTCCATGGAGTGTCTACAGTGCAGGGGGCAGCCATCTTGGCTGGGTCTGAATGATGGTATTTGGCTGATGAAACAGAGTGAGGGCTCCTGGAGAAAGGGAACTCTGTTGTGCCGCCAACCTGCAGAATGCAGGGAGGAAGCCACTGTGGGAGCTATGTGCTGCAACCGTTTTCCTGTGCTGAGCAGCTGAGAGAGAGCACCACAAGGTTGCATTGAGGGGGTAACAGTGGCGCGTGGCCAGAGTTTGCAGGAGATTTCCGATTCTGTGCTTCCCATGACAAGAGGTCTAATAAAAAACTACTGCTGCCATTATACTCTATGCAATGATCCATGTGAGGAGACAGTCCTGGAAGCAAGCAGGTGTTTGGGAAAGGGAAGCTTAAATGTGATTG
The DNA here is from genome assembly GCF_062004578.1 of Staurois parvus. Taxonomy (NCBI): domain Eukaryota; kingdom Metazoa; phylum Chordata; class Amphibia; order Anura; family Ranidae; genus Staurois; species Staurois parvus. The sequence continues at coordinate 166,257 of NW_028318275.1, forward strand.
TTGATGCAGAAAGCAGAGATGCAGGAATTAACAGTGCAGAGGCTTCAGGAGATATACTTCCACTGTTCTCCTATGACTCTTTATGGAGAAGGGTGCATGTAGATGCAAGGGGTTGCACAGAACTCCGATTAGGGTAGACCTGATAACATATGTAGGTCACCGATTGTTTTTTCTTGTTGCCTTTTGAAAAAGTTATCTTTGAAATGTCTACCACCATTCAGGAGCTTCACTATGTGGCTTCCTTTGAATCTACACAGCCTATTCTTATGATGGCTACTGATTGAGCTCAGAACCTCTGGTAAGGATCTCCATTCATTCATGTGGAAAAACCATTGGCCATTGAGATTTCCCGTTGACTCCAAGGCACCCAGTGGACTATAAGATGGCAATAGGTTACTATAAGGTGGCAATAGGTTAGTAGAAGCCATAGGGGTTGAGAGTTGCTGAGGGATGAGGACATTTAAACAAACAGTGCTGATGAAAGTCTAGTGATCATTTCAAGCAAATGGTGAAACAGAGACAGCAGACATCTGAGCCTGTAATGCAGGGATTCTCAACCAGGGTTCCATGGAACCCTAGGATTCCTCCAGAGCTTGCTAGGTGTTCCTTGATCAGTGAGTAATTTCCTCCTCTCAGATAAGTTCCCATTGATACAATTGATCTTTTTAGTTTCTGTAAGGGGATAATTCTTCCTTATGACCACAAGTGTAACTCTTTCACTACTGTATTATATGTTATATATATAACAATTTTAGCAGGGGTTTCCTAAGCCCAGAATGTTATTTCAAGGGTTCCTTTGTGCTGAAAAGGTTGAGAAAGACTGCTCTAATGTGTCACAGTCCTGTTTGTCCCTAGCCTTTTCCATCCCCAAGACTCCAAGTGCAAACCCTTTGAAACTAGAAACATGGTTACACACAACAAGGTAGAGGAGAAATTCATGTTGTCAGGTTGAAAAATAGCAAAGCACAACCTAAGTAATTATGTACCAGCAATTAAGACAAATTAATGAGAAAACTTGGTGTTTTTTTTCCACCATTCTCTTTAATCTATAGTTTACTACAGATGACAAACTCATTTTTTATTTTGTTCTGTTGTACAAGAAATGGTAAATCAAAATGATGAAGTGCAACACTAATGAGTTTTATCTTAATTCTTGCCTTTTTTGAAATGCCTTATCTAAATTGCAAAGTGAATTTCACATAGTTGCAGGAAGGCCCTTGGGGTAATGCCACAAATTAATTTCTTTAGAGATATCAGGAGTCTGCAGCATTGGGGTAATAAATTCCATACAGAAACAAAATGGTAATTTTACTGTATTACATAAGGATAAACTGCTATAAACAGAAACAATGTAGGAATTTGAGATAGACTTTAGAAGTAAGAAAATATTCTGGAGCATATTAAGAAATGGGTGAACTTACTTTTTTTTTGCTGTCTTTTTTTATCACTTCATGCATTTTACCAAGGTTTAAAAATAGTGACTTCCATATCCATAATCAGGACTTTTTTTTCTCAGAGAATAGGTGTCAGTACAACCCCCTTCTGAGTAACTCCTTGTCTCCACCCCTTCTCCTCCGAGCACTGTCCCTTGGATCCATCCTCTGCCCACCTCCCAGTACCATCCCTTATAGAGAAAACAAAAACAAGTAACATGTTGTATTGCTAAGACGTTTGCATGAGATTTGAAAATGATAACAAGAAAAGCAGTAACATAGATCCCTTGCAGCCAGCGACAATACAGTGGTTCTACAAAGTATTGACTCAGAGGGGCCGAATAAGAATGCACACCACACTTTTTAGATATTTATTTGTAAAAAAAATTTGAAAACCATTTATCATTTTAAACAACAACCAGGATCATCATTTTCCATGGAACCAATCCCCAATGGATGTTTATCCACCGATGAGTTGTCATAACAAAGACTGTAGACAATCTAAACAAAAAACAACAGATTAGGGAAGCACATGTCCTAGTAGTACAATAAACGTCTTTATTAAGCAAAGATAAAATGTTTGATTAATTTACCCTTGTATTTACTGAACTCATCTAACCTATTTTGTGTACACCAATGTTTTGTATATTAGAAATTTGCTACAGAAAGAATAAATACCAATACGTGAAATGCGGTGTGGAGGCAGGAGGCATAATTGCATCTAGATTAAATAAATATCTGCATGTAAGAGGTTCTACAGAAATAGAGATTTAGTGTATGAAGAAAATAGTTTTCAAAAATTGTAGGAAAAGAAAAGTTGAAGAGTTGTACATAGCAATCAGCCATATGCTAGCTGCCAGTTATATCACCAAGACTAATTAAACATACTGTAAATTTTCGTTACTATCAAAATATCACTAACATTAAAACAACATACAATTTCATTTAGAGGTTTTAGAAACACAAGAAGTCAGATTGCTTCTCTTTAGCGTTTTTCAGGATTCTATCTCATGTTCGGTAGTTGATTTGGGCTGTGCAGCCTAAGGCTCCATGTACACGAAACGTTTGGAAAACACTTCTGAACGATGGAAACTGACTGCTGGAAAACAAAGGTTAAAAAACGTCAGTTTAGGCATGTTTGCATACCGCGTTTATGCGAGTTTATGCGCGTTTATGAGCATTTATGCGCATTTGCGTTTAGAAGTTTTTTTTTTTAAGATAACCTCAGGAGACCTTCCAACATGCCCAGAATGCACTGAAAAACAGTAAATAATTAACTATTTCAGACATTTTGAAAGCAATAGAGAGAGCAGAAGCAGCGAGAGTAGTATGTGTTGAGATGACCTGTCTTTTCTGGTTGTCTTCACTATGGATCCAATCATGAGCATAATGCAGCACGTTCTACCATTTTTTTCCTTCACGCAAAACCTGGAACTGACTGCGCTGGTGTACCGAGTCCATTTGAATACATGGAAAACACTTTGCATGCATTTATGATGATGAAAAAAGGCTTTGGACAGCATTTGGGTATGGAACAGTTAAAAAAAACGCTTCTAAAACCAAATGCTTATAAACACGTTCACACGTGTTTACAAGCATTTGGCATTTGAAACGCTGATAAAATCTACTCCTGAATGCAGGTTTGGTGCATTCAAAAAAACGACTGTAAACTCAACTGCCTGTAAACGACTGTAAACAACATAGTGTACATGGACTCATAGGAAAACCTTAGGGAGAATTCACGGGCTGCTGAAAAAAATGCAGAAAAGTTCCTAAACGTGAGTTTATCAGCTGCAGTGTAAATGAACCCTAAAACCTGGAAGCTGATTGGTTACTATGCAGAGCTGCACCAGATTTTGCACTCGCCAGTTTTAGTAAATAGCCCCATTGTCCACAGGAGCCATGCAATTTTTATTTGAATCTTGGTGTGCAAAGGCATTTGGTGCACTCAAAGTAGATTTACATCTTGTATGGCTAGGAATATATTTAAATGAGTTTTTGGTACTTGGAGTTCAGCTTTAGTGCTCATGCACACTTGATGTTTTTACAGCGGCTGTTTTTGGCATTTGACATTTTTTTCTACAGCCAGTAAACCCCCCAGCATGTTATCCTATGTGTCCATGCACACATAGACTGTAATCAACGTTTTGCTTTGACTGGAAAAAAAAACCCAGGACTAGTGGGTTTCTAGAGAAGTTTTTTAGCTGTAAAAATGCTCTAATGCTGAAAAACGTGGCACAACGCTGTAAAACACGGTAAACTGCCGTAAACTGGCGTTTTTTTACTTTTTTGACCAAAAACAAATTTTTTTTGTTAAAAAAAAATGCAAATGTGGCAAAACTCCGCTAAATGCTAATGCAAAAATGCTTAAAAAAGCTGAAAAACACACATATTAACATGACTTTGCACCGTTAACGTTACCAGCGTTCTGAAAACCTTTGGAAAACACTTCTGAACGATGAAAACTGACTGCTGGAAAACATAGGTGAAAAAACGTCTGTTAGCTGCGTTTGCATACCGCGTTTATGCGCGTTTGCATTTAGAAGCGTTGTTTTAAGATATCCTCAGGAGACCTTCCAAAATGCCCAGAATGCAAAAAACAGTAAATAATTAACTATTTTGAGAGAAATAGAGAGCAGAAGCAGAGAGAGTAGTATGTGTTGAGATTACCTGTCTTTTCTGGTTGTCTTCACTATGGATCCCATCATGAGCATAATGCAGCACGTTCTACCATTTTTTTCCTTCACACAAAACCTGGAACTGACTGCGCTGGTGTACCAAGTCCATTTGAATACATGGAAAACACTTGCATGCATTTATGATGATGAAAAAAGGCTTTGGACAGCATTTGGGTATGGAACAGTTAAAAAAGCTTTTATACAAGTTTACAAAAATTTGGCATTTAAAACGCTGATAAAATCTACTCCTGAACGCAAGTTTGGTGCGTTCAAAAAAAGATTGTAAACTCAGCTGCCTGTAAACAATGATGTGTACATGGACACATAGGAAAACATTAGGGAGAGTTCAGGGGCTGCTAAAAAAAACGCAGAAAAGCTCCTGAACGTGAGTTTATCAGCTGCAGTGTACATGAGCCCTAAGAGCAATCATGTTCTGGAATATCCCTAGCTGCAGGCAACTAGTAGGACAATCTCAAGCTATAATTAAAATATCAAAATTTAAGCTTTCGATCTAAGCCAGTCATTCTCAACCAGGGTTCCAGGGAATCCTAAGGTTCCTCCCCAGATTGTTGGAGGTTCCTTGAGCAATGAACAAATTCTGCCTCTCAGAGAAGTAGCCACTGAAAACAATGATCTTTTAAGCTATCTGTAAAAGGGGATTCTTCCCAATGACCACTTATGTGAGGAGTATTCTCCCCAGTGACCATGTACTGTGAGCTGTGGATACAGTAATTATTAGCAGGAGTTCCTTGAGACTAAAAAGGGTTTCAAAAATAGGTTGTGAAAGGTTGGTCTAAGATGTGTACATCTAAGGTAGGTACAAGCCTGAACTGTAATGTTCTTTCATCAATTTTATTGTGATCTTTTCTTATTTGCAAATATTAAAAGTGATATTTTACAGTTTTTTTAGTATTTCTATAAAATCTTTATTTTGCAAATTATTATTAATCACAGGGCACTTTCATCATACTCGGTATGCAAGACATTCTATTCTTTCTTTGTATGCACTGAGTAATAAAATGACTAGTAAGGCTTGGTGCACACCTATGCAGGTTGCGTTTGAGCTGTTTTTGTATTGCGTTTAGTGTTTTTGCACTAGCGCTTTTTACACGTTTTTGATGCGTTTTGTGTTTTTTCTTGTTACTAGGCAGATTTAAAATGCAAACCACAAAATGCATCAAAAATGCAATACATGCTTTTCTGCAATGTTTCCATTGAAGTCTATGGAACCAAAAATGCTACTTTTTTGCATTCAAAAAATATTTTTGAATGGCGTTTTGTGTTTTTGCACTAGCGCTTTTTACGTGTTTTTGATGCGTTTTGTGTTTTTTGCATTTTGTTCTGTGTTTTTGCAGTAGCGCTTTTTACGTGTTTTTGATGCGTTTTGTGTTTTTTCTTTTTTCTTGTTACTAGGCATTTTTAAAATGCAAACCACAAAATGCATCAAAAACACAATACATGCTTTTCTGCAGTGTTTCCATTGAAGTCTATTGAACCAAAAATGCTACTTTTTTACGTTCAAAAATGTTCCAGACCCTTTCTGAAAAACGCACTGGGTGAAAACGCGCAGATATGAACATGTCCCATAGGAAATTATGTTAAATGGACTGTACTGCGTTTCTGCTAAACGTAAAATGCTACAGAAAACACTTAGGTGTGAACCTACGGTAATGAAGTACATGTTTTTGCTTTTGCCAGTAGAAAAGTGTGTGAGGGTCAAGGGCGGACTGACAACTCATGGGGCCCCCGGGCAATAGGGGATCATGGGACCCCTGTGTCTTTGCCCAAACTCAAAAAAGCCTATGAAAAAGGTATCAGGGGCATCTTATGGGGACCCCTACTGACCCCGGACCCTCGGGCAGTGCCTGAGTTTCCAAATGGTCAGTCCGCCCCTGGTGGGGGTTACCATCGCAGTATTACTCATTTGCCATAATGAATAAACATACAGTATTTTAAAATAACACATAGTACTGAGTAAATACAGTGCATGCAGAGTGAACAGAGCTAGACCCTAAGAAATATAACAAGCAAGTGGAGTATTTAGCCCTTTGGCTTCCATTTTGACCTGATATGTCAGATTTGTGTAAATTTACCCTCTCTAGCTGGCAGGAACTGGAGGTGTGGGGAATATATATAGTCTGAAAATAACTCTTCTTTTTTGAGCTGTAGCAAGAAATATCTGGGGCTTGATTTGGCTTCATAGAAATAGGTTTATTGAAGAAATTGATTATAGATAAAACAATGGAATGTGACTGGCTGCTGTGGGTATTGAAAGCTGCTCTTCCTTCGGGCACTTTTATTCTTAACAGTATCAGCTGAATAAATGAGCGGCTGCTGTGGTTCTCTTGAAAACAATTTTCCTCACTTGGTAATCTAGCCAAGCAACACATTATTACTGGTTACTGTTGTCATATGCTTTATAAATGTTACATGTGCCCTATTACAACACCCAGCTGAGGCTGAAATAGCTAGATCTATTTCTGTATTTGACTACTCATATCCAGGGAAAGGCTGTAGAGTAATAATCAGCTGAACATACATGAGTTTGGTCCAGGGCAGGTTCAGCAAACATTACTACAGTTCGGGTGCTGAATCTGAACCTTATTGAAGTCAATGGGAGCCAAATGCTACAAAACAGGCAAATAGGCAAGGGACTGATGAACAAATGGCTGGGCCTTGCCCTGGGGAATATGTATCAAAGCAAAGTAAAATTTTGTAAAAATTCAATTTTGGCAAGAAGCAGCAATTTTAGTGTTGCTTAAAGTGAAATGTTAAATATGTGAAATTCCATTAAATAACAAGCCAGGGAGGGGGGTGCTTTTAACCTGCCTGTGAAGTGGGGCATCTGTTCAATGTATACAACCTACTGCAACAAAACTGATAATTAAAAAGAAAAAGTGTGTTTAAATTGTGGGCAAAATGACAGCTCCCATCCGCTTCATTTTGTTTGTAAACAAAGTGGAGCGAGAGTTCCCTTCATCTACTGTACCAGAATTTTATCTTAGATGAAGGTCTTATATAGATATTAATAGGGAACACTTCCACCAAAAAATGTTTTAAAAATGGTGTGCGGGTTCCCCCTTATAACAGACCCTTTGGTATGAATTTTAAGGGTGCCCACACAAAAAAAATGGCATTAGGTTCCCCCCTAAATTTTATATCAGACGCTTCAGGGCTAGTAGAGATTTTAAGGGTAACCCTATGCAGAAATCAAGGAAAAAAGCCTTAGGTCCCACCCAAAAATACAGACCTTTATTCAAGCCTGCAGCCTGTCAAGAATTGTGGGAGATGACGGTGTACTCCCCTGAACCATACCAGGCCACATGCCCTCAACATGGGGGGGGTGCCTTGCTGTGGGGGATCCCCATTGTAAAGTATCTTGTTCCCATGTTCATGAGAACAAGGGTCTCTTCTCCATAACAGTGGCCTGATGTTTGTAGGGGTTGGCGGGAGGGGGCTTATCAGAATCTAAAGGCCTCCTTCAATAATAATGGGGCTTCCAGATACAGATCACCTATGTAAATGAGTAAGGGGTACATAGTACAGTTACTATTTTTAAGATATACATTTAGTTCTGATAAACTTCTGTGCATAGTTTTCATACAGATTGGCATATACCGTATATAAATGAAGACTATGCTTCCTGCACTGTAGCACTGCAAACAATTGCGCATCACTACTTTCAAGAATAGGTGATTATCCCATGTATATGGTGGCTGATGAGCGCACTCAAATGTCAAATAAAGAAAACCAGTGGGGAAACAATACCTAACAGTCAGCATATATCTCTTCATCTTCACATTGCTGCAACCTACAGCCCATCCCCAGCCCAAAAGGCTAACTTTAATGAAAAAGGGCATCCAAGAGGTGCTGGGACTTTGATATGAGTTTAAAAAAGGTAATGAGAAGGCAGAAAACATTTGAAGAGCCCATTGGATCAAGTTAGGCTGCTGGCAACAGACAAGGCCACCCTACTGTGGATACTCCAGCACAGGGGTGGACAGACAACTCATGGGGCCCCCGGGCAATAGGGGATCATGTGGCCCCTGTGTCCTTGCCCAAGCTCAAAAAAGCCTATGAAAAAGGTACCAGGGGCATCTCATCGGGCCCCCTACTGACCCCGGGCCCTCGGGCAGTGCCCGAGTCTCCAAATGGTCAGTCGGCCCCTGCTCAAGCAGGTTACCAGGAAAAAGCTCCATACCAAACATTAGGAGTCAAAATTCATTTATAGATGTTATGTTAACCCTTTGCCTACCGGGCACTTATACCCTTTCCTGCCCAGGCCAATTTTCAGCTTTCAGCGCTGTCACGCTTTGAATGACAATTGCGCGGTCATGCAACACTGTACCCGTATGAAATTTTATCATTTTTTTCACACAAATAGAGCTTTCTTTTGATGTTATTTAATTGCCACTGGGTGTTTTATTTTTTGCGCTGTAAACAAAAAAAAGCAAAAAATTTGCAAAAAAAAATGTTTTTCTTTGTTTCTATTATAAAATTTTGCAAACAGGTAATTTTTCTCCTTCACTGATGTGTGTTGATGAGGCTGCACTGATAGACAGCACTGATGGGTACTGATAGGCAGCACTGATGGGCACTGATGAGGTGGCACGGATAGGCAGCACTGATAGGAGGCACTGACAGGCGGCACTGATGGGCAGCACTGATGGGTGGCACTGATGGGCACAGATGGGTGGCACTGCTAGGCACTGCTGGGCACAGGTGGGTGGCACTGATGGGTACAGGTGGGCAGCACTGTTGGGCACAGGTGAGTGGCACAAGTTGGGCAGAACTGATGATCAGTGCCCTGATAATCAGTGCCGATCCCTTCGCTGGCAATTGCCAGTTATCAGCAGTACTTTCCTCACGCTGGGACAGCATGAGGAAAGTGCAGCCGATAACCGGCAACTGTATTTACCCGGTGATCTGCTGTGTCATTGGACACAGCTGATCACATGGTAGAAGGCCAATGTAATTGGCTTTTTACCGTATCGTGTGATCAGCTGTGTCCACAGGACACGGCGTTCACCGGCGGCGTCGGTTGCAAACCACTGGGGGGCGCGCAGTGGGCTTGTTCTGGGAGGACGTCCATGGACGCCCTCCCAGAACTAGACAACCGCGCTGTAGCCATCTTTTGGCTATAGCGCGGTTGGGATGTGGTTAAAAGAGAGCCAATGTGTTTTGGGGGTCAAAAGGAACAATGGCATCTACTTACCATGTAGAGTTTGATATCATTAATTTTGAAAATGAGTCCATTGCACCTTATCACTTAATATCGGATATTCACTCATCTCTTCATCCTCATTTCATTGCATGCATGTTTGTGAATATAGGATGCATGTACGTGCACGCACATGTCTATTTATGTTATCCATGATGTTTTACATTTGTTAGGCTCATGATTTTATCAGTCACAATTATTTTCACATTATATTATATTTTATTGCAGCCCTGATGAAGGGGGAGTTCCTTTGACCCCTGAAACGAGTTGGCTGTCTTTTAACATAACATCAATAAATTAAAAATAAAAAAAGGTATTTTTTTTTCTAAAATAAAAACTAGTAAGCTTACCTGCCCTGTGCAATAGCATTGCACAAAGCGGTCCCTTACCTCCTCTTTTTGCATTTCCTTGCCGGAACTCTCCAGTCCTCCTCTTCAGTGAGTGCAGATGCACTACCAAGCCGGGCTGTGTGCGTCCTCACACATACAGCGTGGCTCAGCCACACCCCCAGCTCCCTCCTCCTACAATTTGATTGACAGCAGTAGGAGCCAAAGAAAGGAAGAAAGAAATGGGGGGGGTCTTTCCGGTGGGAACAGAGACAGCAGTCCTAACAGTAGCCCCAAGATCTTGTCATTCTTATGTAAATGTGTTTTTATTGTTTTTTGTTGCTGTGTGATGTTTGGTTAAAGATGTACATTAGAAAGATATGAGACACACATTAAAGCGGAGTTCCAGCTGGAAAAAAAAAACTGTAGCTGATGACAGTCAATTACCCGTCTCTCGGTCCAGCGGGATCCTCACCACCGCTGGTTTCACCGGCCGTCTTCTCTTCCGGGTGCCGGCATCTTTAGTGTGGGCACCTGGCTGTGACAGCTTGTGGCTTCACAGCCGGGTGCCCACTGCGCATGCATGAGAAGCGCTGCGCTTTGTGAATGGTCGCGTAGTCTTCTTGGACCTGTAATGTGTCCCAGAAGACTATGAGGAGGAGGGAGGGGGGGAGGACAACTTCCACTTCCGATCGCCCTAGACGATAGCAGCAGAAGTGGGAGCGGGTACCTGTCAAATTCGGGTACCCACTCTCCCCCATTTCCCCAAAGGTGCCAATCCTTAATGGGGAGCGGGGGACAAAGCATGAAAGCGGAACTTCCCCTAATCCCACAACAGTAAAATCAGTCTGTATATGCAGTAAAGCATGCTTGTTATATTCACTGTGGAACCTAAGGGGTTAATCCTCTGCATTGTGTAAAAACACTGTTTGATCCTGACTTCTCTGATCCTACCCTTCTTCCAGTGTCCGCCTCTTATCTCCTGATAAGACATATTGTGTGGAGTCACTCTGCACATGCTCAGTTTGGTGTGTATTGCTAGAGAGTTTTTTTTATCTTGGGAGAGTGCATGTGATCAGCACAGGGCCAATCAGCACTGTCCAGACAGAAGTCAGTTACTAATCCCACAACAGTAAAATAAGCTTGTATATGCAGTAAAGTTTGCTTGTTATACTCACTGTGGACCTAAGGGGTTAATCCTTTGCATTGTGTAAAAACGCTGTTTGATCCTGACTTCTCTGAGCCTACCCTTCTTCCAGTGTCCCCCTCTTATCTCCTGATAAGACATATTGTGTGGAGTCACTCTGCACATGCTCAGTTTGGTGTGTATTGCTAGAGTGTTTTTGTTTTATTGGGAGAGTGCATGTGATCAGCACAGGGGCAATCAGCACTGTCTAGATAGAGGTCAGGGGTTCTGCATCCTTCTAGAGGAGAATAAAAACTACAGGCTTTAACCAGTGCTCGGCTGGACACTGATAGAAGTCACAAGACTGCTCTAACTGCTGATGAGAAAAGGTATTTAGAAACTTATATTTACTAAAATAATTGCACATCCATGTTGTGTGTACTGTGGGAGGCCAGATAGTGTGAATGCAGGGCCTGGGTTTAGAAACAATTTAATGCAGCGCGTTAATCATTAATACATCAGTAAATGTATTTTTAAATGCAAGTGCCTGAAGTTGACCTGGCATCAGTCTCTTGCAATCCTTGTACAACAGGGCTGGAGTGTGAGAGGAAAAAGCAGCAAAAGAAATCAATCAGTTCAAGTGCCGACATAGGCCATGCTGATAGGAAGAGTGAGCAGAACAACAGAGGGATTAGTTTATAAAAGTGCTTTTTTTTTTCCTTTCACTGTCCAGTTACAGACTAGGATGGGTCCAGAAGTGGGTTGAAAGAAGCATGTCATCAGACCAAGGACATCTATCAGCAGAAAAAGTACTTTGACTGAAATGAGAACAAAGGACGTCCGATCGGCTGCACTCCAAACAATCTACTTTATTGAACCAAGATAAAACCAATACAGACAGTGGAAATATAGTAAGGGACTGGCAGGTAAACGCGTTTCACGCTAAATACAGTGCTTAATCAGTACCCCTTATTATTTTTATTATTATTACTTTGACTGAAATCTCTGGATTGAAGCTGAATATTGGAGAAAAAGCAGTTTGTTTATATTAGCTTTAAATAGCCTATTTATTTTTATCTTGTTATTTTGCTTGGAGTTCTTATCCTCCACTTCTTGTTCTAACGCTCATCAGATAGACAGGAAGTGGGGAGAAATCTCACAAAATGGGAAAAAAGCAATAAAAGTTGAGGTTCTAATTTTATCACAGTATGGAGTCAATTCACTAAGAGTTAAATAATGACTGAAAAAATAACGCAGGCGGTAAATTTTTTGGAAATGTGCAATTCACTAAGAATTTTGTGGTAATTAACTCTTGCGATAAATATCTGTATTGTGGTAATTACCGCATATTTTCATACGGTAATTTGTCGCACGGTAGCTGGTTGTTAACCCCTTGACGCCGATCGCATGCAAATATGTGGCCTCTCGGCATCTGGGCCTTGTAACCGAGTGGCCGCATATTTGTGTGCAATTAAAAAATGCATATTTACTGAGAGCGTGTACCCTGCGCTACCCTTTTCCGATCATGTGACCGCCGTGACGGCGAATCATGGCGGTCGCCTCCCGGCTTCTGAAACTCTTAAAGGGCCAGGAAGCTCCTGCGCCAAGTGGTTAAGGAAGCCAGCCGTAGTGTTCTTAACAACAAATAACTCATCAGCTGTCAGTGGATGTCCCACCAACAGCTGAATGAAAACAAGACATGCCAGCAATTACAAATGATGAAAAAAACATTGTGAGGATCCCCCCATCCATACCAGATGCTTGGGTCCAGTATGGATTTTAAAGAAAACCCCACACCAAAATTAAAAAATAAAATGGCCCTTCGGCCTGGTATGGATTTTGGGGGAACCCCACGCCAATAAAAAACAAATGGCGTACGGGTCCCCTCACAATCCTAAGGGATTTTGGGTCTGGTATGGATTATGCTGTTTTTTTAAAAAAGTTTGGTGTGGGGTCCTTCTTAATATCCATACCAGACTCCTAGAGGTTGGGGGGGACCCCTTGCTGCATCTGAAAAAACACCACATGTGATACCACCAGCAAAACCCTGATGATAAATATCGCATCTTTTTTTACTTTCTGTTGTATTTGTGAATTGGATTTAACAGCTTACCGCATGTTTTTTTTGCGGTATTTACCGGCACGTTTTAAATTTTGCGTTGAATACCAAATAATTTTTTTTTGTGAATTAGACATTTTGTTACTGCATGCAATAATCTATGCAAATGAGTCACATGACAATGTTATCACATATGGTAACCTTTAGTGAATTGACCCCTTTATCCTAAATTTTAAAAAGGTTTTACCTGGAGTTGGACTCTAAGGGCTCATTCATACCAGCACTGTTGGGCTTCATTAGGCAGTGTTGCCTGCAGCAGTCCCAGCACAAAAACAAGGCAATTTGGCTTTTGTCTTATGGCCTCGGTGTATTCCTTTAGTTCCATAGTGTTGGTATGAGCTGAAAACTAAAGGACATTTACACAGCGCATTCTGATGAAATTAATACACTGCAGGATGTAGAATAACATGGACGTTTAAAAAAATGAAGGGAAAAAAAACAAGCACTGTATTGCGACAGGCATTAACACCATGCACCAGTGCACACATGTTATGCACACAATCTTTAGTGTTAAAATAGGGGAGGAATAAATGTTGAGGGGAGAGGGTTTACTGGAAATACTTTTTTCTCACCCCTGAGCAGTTTTTTAAATGGCTCCTGGATTTGAGAATTAATATATTTTGATTTAGCTAGTAGGACAATGAGGTGCAGACAATGAATAACCCTCAAGTCATTTTAGATGAAAAAAAGTTAACATTTGACTGCAATGAACCTTTTAATTTGTAATGGAATAAAAAATGACCAATTTCCTTTTGCAAAATGGTTTAACATTTCACTGCTGAATTGATAAAGGTGACACATTAAATAAATGTTGGTTTAGACAAAGTCCCACACTAATAAATTAAAAATTCAAATGAAAATGCATTTTAAAAGAGGAGATATTTGCTGGACTAGAATACTAATGATGGACGCATAGTGTTATGAATAGTCCCTGTAATTCTAATTAGGCTCATGCCATACCTGCCAGCCAGGCAGGAACAATAGAAATGAGTTGACTCTGGCTTCACATGTTGTCTCTTTAATCCTGCTTAAAGTCACTTACAAATAATTTAATTAATTACAATAACAAGAGTGTCAGAACTGACACCTACTGAAAGTCCTGTTTTTAGAAGATTGTTTTAAAGGTCACTGGGTGATAAATGCAGTATGAGCAACAATGCCACATTTCTCATTGAAATGTATTAAAAAAAAATCATTTTCCTACACAAGATATTTGCCCTGGGCAAAGCTGATAGTATGACCCCACTTGTAAGGCAATATGATCAGATTCATGACTTGATTGCCATTTTTGTACTTCATTAATGATTGTTATAATATTGTATATATGAGTTTTCTCAACCAGGGACCAGTTGAACCCTAAGTTTATTCCTAATGGACAGGAGAACCCTTGTAACAAGTGAAAGACAGCATTTACTTGTTACTGACTACCTCTTTTTTGGAGAAACCTTTTGTTTGCAACATGCTTCTGCATCATTTGAAAACCTGATATCAGGAATTGTGTGCACCTAAACCACCTTGCATTATATCACTAACATTTGCCACACCACAATCATCCCCAAAGATAAATAAAAATAAGGTATCCTTTACTGGTGAGGCTGATTAAAACTGTCCTGCCGTACTAATTTCATTCTTTGTCTCTATTATATTTGGACCTAGTCTTGCTAAATAACTGCCCTGCTACTGGCCAATATTATATTGTTCTATCATCTGTGGGCTCTTACTAAGAGCATGACAGAAAGTGGCCAGCTGCAGTATAGTTTGTATCAGCAAGAATAGGGAGAGCTTCAGTCTTCAGTGAACTACTGGCCAATATCTATCTGCCGGTCAAAATAGGTCTCTGACCCACATGTGGTAATGCTTCCTGAAAAAAAGCCTTTTTTCAAGCTGAAATGAATACGTTTGGGATGCTGCTGTAAGCTAAGCTAATGGTAAAAGAAAAAATTCCTGAAGATCCTTCCTGATATCCTGGTTCCAAAGCCTGATTGCACCATTTATGGTGGGCTCAGGCTTTGTGGTGGGCATGATATTGATAACACTATTCCACTTTCATCCATGCCAGCTTTCCTCAACGGTCATTGTCCTCCTTTGCCCTTCATGCTCATTATACATTATGGTTATTGTACTCCCTTACCATCCCTGGCCATTCTCCTCATTGGTCATAATCCTTGCCCACCAGTTATACACTCTCTACTAGGGATGCACCAACATTTCGGTGGCAGAAACGTTTTTGGCCAAAAACACCCCTTTTGACCGTTGGCTGATATGAAAAAAAGCACTGATACAGGTAACGAAAAAACCCTGCCCCTCGAATCCACCGCCTGCCCACCGCTGCCGCCACCGGCCGCCACTCAGTAGTTCTCAGCCTTACCTGAGAAACCATTGAATGATCCCGGCGCTGGGCATAGAGATGAGTGAAGGAAAGATGACCTTCATTCATCTCTATGCCCTTGGAGGACTGGAGCGATGTCTGGCCATTTTTTTTTTAAAGCACTAGATCAATGCTTTTTTTTGATCAAATGCTTTACATTGCAAAGGAGAGATGTGGGGTCTTATTGACCCCATATCTCTCCATAAAGAAAACCTGTCACTATTTATTTATATCACAAGGGATGCATGCATTTCTTGTGATAAGAATAAAAGTGATTTTTTTTTTAAAGGAACAGGGGAAAATAAATAAATAAATAAAAGTTTAAAGTGCCCCCATCCCCCCGTGCTCGCATGTAGTGGTGAAAACATACGTATGCCACGCCCACATATGTAAATGCTGTTCAAACCACACATGTGAGGTATCGCCACGAACATCAGAACAAGAGCAATAATTCTCACACTAGACCTCCTCTGTAACTTTACACTGCTAACCTGTAAAAGTTTTTATTTCAAAATGTTTTTATTGAAGATTTTCAATAACAGGGTAATGTTATAATAATGATGTTCAGTTCAATAAAAATTGCAGTCATACAATACAGTATTGGAACATGTGTACCCCACCATTTGGCTGGGGACAACTTAGGAATAAGGCAATAGTATCATAGGTAGATATGGATATATACTGAACTTTGGTGAGGTGTAGAAAATGGTAGAGGGGTGTTAAACATGGGGAGAACAGGAAGAGGGTAGGGAGAGGAGGAGGAAGTTGTAATGGGATGGAGAGAGGAGTACTAGTCTAAAATGGATGGGTAGTTCAATTGTTTGTACAAAATCAAGTACCTGTAGAAATTTTTAAAGCTTCACCCATGGAGATTTTTAAGTGCTGCAGTTTCACGCCATTCCATGAGTGTGCGCAATTTTAAAGCATGACATGTTGGGTATCTATTTACTCGCCATAACATCCTTTCATATTTAAAAAAAACCTGGGGTATATATTGTGTATTTTTTTCCAAAATATATATATTTCAATTTTTGGCCAAGTGCATTTTGAATTTTCGGTTTAGTTTTCGGCACCAGAATTTTAATTTCGGTGCACCACTACTCTCTACTCTCTGGTCATTGACCTCTAGCAGACATGCTCACTCTCCTACTCCCATGCCATTTTAACTCTAGGATGAATCTCCTCCACTACTATGCACACTCTTTTCTTCTCTCCAAGATAAATCTAAATAATGCTTCTATTAAATTCACATAATTTTTCACATACTAGATGAATTGACAATGCAGGCTGTTGATGGGAGATCTGTTTATGTAAATCAAATATGAAAATTAGGATACACTAGTAGGCAGATATGCCTACAGCAACATGCACAGGTACTCTGTGATGTGCTACAGCTTCCTGTAGTTCAAATGTAAGAGTGGAAACTGAAGGTTGACATAACCGCTGCTGTATAGTAAGCCAGGACCTGCCATTGAAATACCAATATCTGATAGGATCATCAGGTAATATTTTTTAGATATATAGAGCTATGATAAAATTGATTATACTGTGCAAGTTTAAAGATCCCTGAGCATCAATATATTTAATTTTGCATTTTGTGTTTTCCGCACTTCACTTGAAAAAAAAGTGTCCAAGCCACAAACAATCAACATAAACTCACCAGCAGACTATATTAGGTACACCTGTTCAATTGCTTAGTAACACAAATTGCTAATCAGCCAGTCACATGGCAACAACTCAATGCATTTAGGCATCTAGACGTGGTGAAGAAAACTTGCTGAAGTTCTATTCAAGCATCAGAATGGGGAAGAAAGGGGATTTAAGTGACTTTGAATGTGTCATGGTTGATGCTGCCAGACGGGCTGGTATGAGTATTTCAAAAACTGCTAATCTACTGGGATTTTCACGCACAACCATCTCTAGGGTTTACAGAGAATGGTCCGAAAAAGAAGAAATATCCAGTGAGCAGCAGTTATGTGGCTGAAAATGCCTTGTTGATGTCAGAGGTCAGAGGAGAACGGGCAGACTGGTTGAAGATGATAGAAAGGCATGCTAACATGTCAATATGGGCAAAATCTCTGAGGAATGTTTCCAACACCTTGTTGAATCTATGCCACAAAGCATTAAGGCAGTTCTGAAGTCCAACCCAGTGCTAGCAAGATGTAGTTAATAAAGTAGCCGGTGAGTGAATAATATCTGTAACCTTTACATCTGCAGCTCAAAACACATTATGACCAGTTATACAATGAGAGTGTCAAACAAACATCCAAGAGTTCAATGTACTTTAATGATAAAAGTGATTCATAGCGAAATAAAGCCTTCACGCAATAGGGGCCAAACACATACCCCATTCATTAGGGCTTGAGAATTCTGACTGTGCTTAAAAGGACTATGGTGAGCAAACTCCAAATAAAACTACACAGTGGTTTACTGTTTGGAAAGTTTCAGAAGAGCAGGTTATGCCAGTGTTAGTGAATGTAGTAATCAATGCCACATTACATGCACTGGTATTGAATACTGCATGTGCGTAGGTGAAGCAGTTCAGACATGTCAAAAAGCAGAGACTCTTCAAGAAATAATTGGAGTAACACCAAATGGATGGAAGTCTCAGTCTTCAGGACAATATAACTTTCAACACTGACAGAATCGTCTTGATAGAGTCTGACTGCACACCAAGAAAAAAATGTAAAATGTGTCCATTATACTGTAATTTCTTCAAATCAGACCTTTTATCTTCTTTTCTGGATATATTTCCAATCTTTCTGCCGCATGAATGCTTAAAATAAACAACAAAACATAAAACTAGGTCAAGGAGGGGTGCAGTAGGTTTTTCATTGGAAAACACACTAATAAAATAAATGTGGTGTACTTTCAAACCTTGTCCCTTGTGTGGGTGCCTGGCAGATATTGAGTTTGCTAACATTGACAGGTTTATTGCTTGTGGAATCTACAAACCAAAGGTGTCGGCCTGGCAAACATTGACAAGACCACCAGAGGATTTCTAGCTATTCTTCTTTGAACTTCGGCTTGTCAAATGACTGATCAAAAAAATTAAGCTTGCCACACCATTCTAAACACAGGTAGCATATTGGGAGCCTAAAAGTTATACAAAACCTCAAACTTGATCAGAAAATGTATTTGAAGTTGAACTCCTTCCATTTGCTGCTTCTTTTTCACTCTCCAGTCAAAAGACTGGGGTAAAGATAGGACACCACAGTATTCCTTAACCATGAGTGTTGCTATCCATCTGGCTGTGCAGCGTGAAGGGGCAGATAAAACAGTTCTCTTATATGGTATGTATTTTACCTGTGTATTTAGCTGTTGCTTGGAGCTTTAACTGGTTCCAACTCAGACACGGCCAGGCACACTTGTGCATGGCCTCAGGGTTGTGCAGTAGTGTGATCTGTGATTGCTGTGCCTACCGGACAAAGCGTATTAACGTTCGGGAAGTTGGGCTGTTGTGATTGGCCCTGGTACCATGCGATCACTGTGACCAACTACAACGATCACATGAAAAGTAGTAAACGATGGCTGTCATTTATGATGCCATTGCTTACTACTTTGATCTCTGTGATTGGCCACAGCAACCCTGTACCATGTGATAGCTGTGGCCAATCACAGAGATCACAGTAGTTTCAATGGCTGCAGAAATGCAGCCGGTGAGTGTCAAAAATTATCGCTTATATAGCTATCAAGGCTATAAAAGCAATCACAGTAATCAACCCTCCAGAGTAGTACAGTGTCACTATGGTGACACTGTGCTGCTCCGATGACATTATGTATGCAAATATAATTTCTTTATTTGTACGTACTGTCACCAGATAGTATCCCTAATTGCACCCACCCATTTAAAGAGTCCCAACCACCACTGCAACTCTCACAGTGTCCCTGATCACTGCCACAGCAGCTAAAATGTACCTGATCACCACCACATGAATTACAGTGTCCCTGAACACTGTCACATCAATTGAAGTGTCCCTGATCACTGCCACGTCAGTTACACTGTCCCTGATTACTGCCATGTCAGTTACAGTGTCCCTGATTACTGCCACACCAGTTACAATGTACCTGATCATGACTACACAAGTCTCAGTGTCCCTGATCACTGCCACACCAGTTTTAGTGTCCTTAATCACCACCCCACCAGTTACAGTGTCCCTGATCACAGGGACACAGCAGTTACAGTGTCCATGATCACCGCCACACCAGCAACAATATTCCTTATTACCGTCACAGCAGTTACAGTGTTCCTGATCACCACCACACCAGATCAATTTAACACCAGGTAAAGGGTCCTTGATCAACACCATGCCAGTTAAAGGGTCTATGATCACGCCACACCAATCATATTGTCCCTAATCACCACCATTCCAGTTACAGTAACCCTGGTTACTGCTATACGAGTTACAGTGTCCCTGATTACCGCCACATGAGGTACAGTGTCCCTGATCACTGGCACTCGAGTCCCAGTGTTCCTTATCACTGTTACACCAGTTATAATTTTCCTGATCTCCACCACACCAGTTACAGTGTCCCTGATCAATGCTACATCAGTCATATTGCCCATCATCATGACACACCAGTTATAGTGTTCCTTATCATTTTCAAACAAGTTACAGTGTCCTTGATCACCAACACACCAGTTACAGTGTCCCTGATCACTGCCACACCAGTTACACTGTCCCCAATCCCCGCCACACCAGTTACACTGTCCCCAATCCCCGCCACACCAGTTACAGTGTCCCCAATCAATGTCACACCAGTCATATTGTCTCTAATCATGCCACACCAGTTACAGTATTCTTTATTACCAACACACCAGTTACAGTGTCCCTGATCCCCGCCACACCAGTTACAGTGTCCCCGATCAATGTCACATCAGTCATATTGTCTCTAATCATGCTACACCAGTTACAGTGTTCCTTATCACCAACACACCAGTTACAGTGTCCCTGATTACCTCCACTCCAGTGCAGTGTTGCCTCTACCTGTTGCCTGTACTAACCCTGACCTGTTTGTTGGCCACATTTCTGCTTACTGCCTGGACCAATACTTTTTCTGTTTACTGACCATGTCTCTGCCTGAACTGCCTGCACATCCAACTGATTATGTTCCTGCAGAGACACCAGTCCCAGCCATCCCATGCAGACAACTGCACTCCTGGAACCACTGGAATTCTTTTGTTCTTTCTTTCTTCAGCTTCCTGTACTTCCTGTCCACTGAACATGTAGTAGTAGGCTAGGCTTGTTTGTCTTATAGAAACTTGGTGTCAGGAACCATCGTGACGCATGGGTCTACACATGCGTAGGTGTCTGCCGAGACATATAGGTGGCAGGGCACTAGGACCCAGGCGCACCTGTCGTCTGGACAGTACTAGGCAGGCACTGGGACCCAGGCTATGCCTGTCAGGTGCAGGGCGGGCTATTTAAGCTAGCCCTGCACAGACACTTGTTGCCGAATGGTCTTTGTATCCTGTTACCTGTGTGTGAGTACTTCTGATCTGGATTGTTTTGACCTTGTTGCCTTCTCCCGTCCTGACCCCTTGGCTTGCCTGACTCTGCTCCCGGATGTTCCCACTTAGATCTGACCTCCTGGTATTGACCCTGCGTGTGACCCGACTATCCTTTGCCTACCGTTTTGTACCTTACCGATCCTCTAGTTACCGTCCCGGCCTGCATGACTCTGATTTAGCTCATCCATCCATCCACCCCGCAGGGATCACTAGGCTCCCTTACATCAGACTCCTAGCTCTCTGGTGCCCCTGTCAGACTCCTCTACTCCTGTTGGAGATACCTGGTAGTTGCGACCTGGTACCGGAGTGCTCCAAGTCCATCCCCACCATCAGGGGCCCTGGTGAACAAGTGCTCTGGTGCTTAGACTCCGCACGCTGGGGAGGCTCTACCGGGGGACTGATAGAGGTGCTGTCAGGCGAACCCTTACACTTGGATTGCTATAGGTGATGCTACACTAAGCTATATTTCCTGATCACTTGTACAGTGGTGACCATTACAGTACATTTTTGATACAATTGGTTGATTTGTGTGATACACAGGATATATTGTCCAGTACATATTCGGTCTAGACACTGAAAAAATCTCACACATGTGGTATTGCCAAACTCAGGAGGAGTAGTAGAATGTGTTTTGGGGTGAAATTCTAAGTATGCCCATGCTGTGTGTGAAAAATATCTTATTAAAGTGACAACTTTGTGTAAAAAAAATGTATTTTCACTTTCTTTCTGCATTTGCCAAAAACTTGTGGCAAAAAAATGAAGTCTTTAAAAGACTCTCAATGCATCCTAAAAATACCTTGGGGTGTTTACTCTCCAAAATGTGCTAATTTTGTAGGTGTTTCCACTGTCCTGGTGCTCCAGGGCCTCCAAAAAATGTGATAGGAAGTCAGTAAATTAGATGCATAATTTATGCCCCTGCAATGTTTGAAGGTGCTTCTTGGATTTTGGGCCTCTCTATGTAGTTAGGCTGTGAAAAAGTATCATACATGTGGTATCGCCAAACTCGGAAGGAGTAGCAGAATGTGTTTTTGGGTGTAATTCTAAGTATGCCTATGCTGTGTGTTAGAAACATTATTAGTTGATAACTTTATTTTCTTTCCTGTATTTTCCAAAAACTTGTGGCAAAAATAAATTACATTTTTAAAAGACTGACTATGTCATTCAAATAATACCTTGGAGTGTTTGATTTCCAAAATGTGGCCAATTATGTGTTAGTTTTCACCTGGCCTGGTGCTCCAGGGCCTCCACAAAATATGATAGGTAGCCAGGAAAGTATATGTGTAATTTATGCCCATGGAACACCTGAAGATGCTCCATGGATTTTGGGCTTCTCTATGCATCTAGGTTATGTCTCACACATGTGGTATACCCATACTTATGAGGCATAGCAGAATGTGTTTAGGGTGTAATTGTAAGTATGCCTAGGTTGTATGTGAGAAATAACTTAAAAAATATTTCATTTCTTCATTTTCCAAAAAAATTGTGATCAAAATTAAAATTTTAAAAAACTCATCATGCCTCATACTAAATACCTTGGACTGTCTACTTTCCAAAAAGGGGTATTTTGGGGGTATTTATACTGTCCTGGCATTTTGGGGGCTCGAGGAATAAAACAGGCAGTTAGTACATCAAGTGTGAAACCAAACAAATGGAAACTTTTGTGGTAACCCAAATATATATAAAAAACCATATATATTATGGTGCAGCTCCTCTCTGTTGTGTGTTCAAATGCCAATAGAAATCAATATAGAAAAAGAGCAGCGCAACAAAAATGTGTATAGTCCAATATAAATGAGCAGTAAAAAATATTTTAATAAAAAAAGACAAACACATATAAATGCATCAAACACAATTAGTGATATAGATAAAGTGCAATGAATAACCCAATATGCAATGTGCAAAAAAAAAATGTTTTAAATACAAAAAAGGCAAATGCATGTAAATGCATAAAACACAATTAGTGCTATAACTTAGGGCTTAAAATTTCGAGTCTAGACCTACTATCCAGGCACAAACCTTACCCTCCACCAGTTGCTCCACCCAACCTTGCCCAGGTCTGCCTATAACCCCACCCCTGGCCCGTCCCCCAACCCCACCCCCGGTCCATCCCCCAACCCCAACCCCCAGCCCTGCCCCCAGCCACGCCCCCTTAAAGCTTATGAAATTACCTTGTGTCCCCCAAGGCGGTGTAGAGCGGGCCTCGTGTCCCCCATGGCGGTGTAAAGTGGGCCTCGTGTCCCCCAAGGCAGTGGAGAGCAGGCCTCGTGTCCCCCAAGGCAGTGCAGAGCAGGCCTCGAGTCCCTCAAGGCTGTGGAGAGCGGGCCTCGTGTCCCACAAGGCAGTGGAGAGCGGGCCTCTCTTCGTGTCCCCTAAGGCGGTGGAGAGCGGGCCTCTCCTTGTGTCCCCCAAGGCGGTGGAGAGCGGGACTCTGCTGGTGTCCTCTGAGACACCGGAAGTCGGAAACCGGCTTCACAACGAGACTTGGAGCGCAAGTGGAATGCAAATCGATCACATTGCAAGACACCCACTCCATCTGTGCTTGCCACAAAGGGATTTCCCCTCGCATTTGGCGAGCGGGCGAGCGCAAATTTCAAGCCCAGCTATAACTGATGATATAAATATATAAAGTACAATGAATCCCAACCTCCCTTGTAAATACAGAGCTTAATAATTCATATTCCCCCTATAAACTTAATAAATACTATAACAAATGCAAGTAAACTCATGCACATTAAACTAATATAAACAAATGCAAAATTCATAAAAAGTCCCAAAATACCCAGTGAGAAATGTCTTTCTTCAAAATATTGTTTTTGTTACATGCATATGTCATGTGTGCCCAATCTAAAGTTGTTGATGTGCTCCAGAACAGTGAAACATCACCTTCCAATGCTGCCGCTTACTTCAAGGTTTAACCCACACAAAGGTAAGGTCAAACACACTTTCCGAACACTCTGGGTGTAATAACTTGGCAATATTCCTCCAATTTATATGACATAGGTAAGTGTCACTTTAAGACTGCAAGACTCCAGCCAAATCAATGTGAAAAATGAAACAAAAAAGATCTCATGGTGCAGCATCAGAGTAACTGTATATTGTTTATTAAAAGATTAAAAACACTCGTAAGTAGGGTGCACTTGTAACGTCCAGTGCGCTAGGTTGATCACTTAATTACATTTCCATTCCAATAGTATATTGCCCCCTTAAGGATGCTTATTTCTGGAGTAGTGTCTAAAATGGCCAAACTCACACTTCTGGGAGTAATGAAGTCTAGTGGCCACCTCTCCTGACGTGTTTCGTCACGCAATCAGTGACTTAATCATAGGAAAAGACGATGCCGACATCAAGAGATATAACCATATTACCAAAAAAAGGAGACTGAGATGGACTAACGTACAACAGCAATGCCCATTTGAAACAGAAACCTTAAGTAGATTAACTATATGTAGCATTTACCCCCCAAGCAGCCACTGTTTCTGGGGTCCCCTGTTCCCAGTGCCATGGTACCAGCACCATACTCTCTGACACACCAGAGCTGAAAGGTGGATATTGCAACAATACACACAATATTACCTTAACCAAAGAAAATGGAAAATGGCAATAATCACTTAAACAAGTATGTAAAATAAAATATACAATTGGTAATAAGCAATTGGACCAGAGAATGACCCGTAATTCTCTGAGGAAGGTTCTGTCTAAGGGGCAATGCTATGACAATATAGCTGAGAGATTCTCACAAGCAGTCTCCAATACTACAATTCTACTCCCTTATACACCAAATCAATAACTATAAAACAAAAAGCAGTTCAAACCTACACATACACATAACATGTGCATGATTCAAACAAATAAACATATGGTGCTGTGCTTATTTTAATTGTGTTTCATTCATTTTTCCTGACATGTATACTGTGTGGAGGAGGAAAGATTAAAGGGATCGGTTTTCTTTGGATGAAGAGTCCATATACAAGATATACCTGCCAATTTATGTCCACTTCACGGGACTCGTGCGTTTTTTGACCTAACTATATGTGAGGTAAAAAACTCCAGGTGAGGGCACATCTGGTGTTTGTGGTGGAGGATTAAGTGGTATGAAGATATGGAGTTATGAAGTTTGTTGAAGTTGAAGAAATCACAGTATTAAGAGACATTGCAAATATACTGTAAATGTTCACTATTTTTAATATAATTTAGTTTGCATTCACATATACTTTAAGTACTATTTAAAATAAGTGCGGCACCATATGTTTACTTAAATGCTGTGACAATGATCCAGCAGTTTTTGTCAAACCCTTCCCTACTGGCCAGTATGTTGGGGCCCAAATACAGCGTTGGAGCACACAAAATGAAGTCCTCCTGAACCTGAGTATAGGTGCTAGAGTAGTTTCCCCAGTAAGCAATACTGTTCCTTTAAGTAGGGTGTGGTAGGGTAAGGCCAACGGCCTCTCACCGACTCCTAGAGTACTGACTTGTCTCCCGTTCCTCCCCAGGGCTCAGCAATATCAACTGCAGTGATATCCTCTCCTTTATTGGGTGGTGATAGCAGATTCAACAATGGCATTCCCACAAACCAAGAAATGTCTCAATAATGGCATTCCCACAAACCAAGAAATGTCTCAACAATGGCATTCCCACAAACCAAGAAATGTCTGCTGCTCAGGCTATCTGTGTTCCCGACCTGGTAGTAAAACATCCTGATAGCAGCCTGCTACTTGTGTGCATGTTCCACTATGTCCTCTCTGTAACTGCCCAGAGCCCAGGTACAGTCCTTCCTTTTCTTCTCTTTCAGGGTTATGGTCCTGCTGAGATCTGTAGTTCCAAAGCTAATCTAAAACAGAATCAGTCAACCTGGGGACTACTCCTTTCCCAGGCTACACAGCAACTGCATTACCGCTTCCTTTGGTTTCCCAGGTAGTGGGTGAGGTTTTCTTCTGGCTGCACACAGCCTAAAGCCCAGCCTTACAAGTGTCCTTGGTGCTCTCTCTTTTCTCATTAGCAGCCCATCAGAGGGAGAACAGCTGCAGCACTAGCTATGTGTGAGCTACAGTAGTGTGTGACACTGCCAATGACTGCCTGGTCCATGCAGCTGTAGTCCAGGGAGTGCCTCGGAATGGGACTACATACGTAGATGTATTTAAAGAGTTATTGTTCAATTTGTACTGCAATATACCTTTAATTAGTTTAATTTACCTAGCTAGTTTTACATAACCTATGCTTTGGCATAACCCTTGATAGAAAATGTGTTTTATTGATGTTTCTGAAGAAAGGGGACAATCTCTTTTACAGTATATATTAAAACAAACTACTTATTTAAAAACTCTCATTAAAAGTTACAGCAGAAAGCATAATTTGTTGTACATTGTAATTTCTGTTTAGGGAAATATAGTAACAAACATAGAGGTTGTGAATAAAAACCATAGTCTAATACAAGACATGACTAGCTTTCTTGAGTAGTTTCATAAACTAAAGATAAAATCCTTATAGAACCACATGTCCATCACTTCACCCTGGAGGCAACTTGTTTGGGTATTAAACAATATAAAATACCAACTTTCAAGCGGGTGTAAAGCTTTGTTATTTTTTTTTATTTCATGAACATAACAAAAGTCATACTTACCTGGTCTTGCACAGAGATGTCCTGATCCTCCTCTTCATGGATCCCCCACCAGCGCTCCTGCTCCCCCCCCCCCCCCCCCCCGCTCAGTGCCTCCAAAGCAAGCCTTTTTTAAAGCTCATTTACTGCTTGTTAAAAAATACGTAAATATTAAAATGTCCATCACCTTGGCACAGCTGCATTTACAGGAAAGCTAAACCTTTAGAGCTTATTGGCTGCCATTGCAGACCTGAAACACATATGCACATCAAGAGTCCTTACTATGCTGGGTTAGAAAGACAGCATTGAAGTCAGAAACAGTCATTTACCATTTTCAGAAGGTGTGGTTTATGTGATTGTAAAGTTATTATTTTTTTTAAACTAACAAACACGTCATGCTTTCCTGCATAGAACAGCCCCAATCCTCCTATTCTCAGATCCCCTGCCAGTGCTTCTGGCCCCAAGTGCCCACGGAGCAAGCTACTTGCTCTCTGGGCACTCGTGCGTGCTCGCTCCCAATCCGGGCCTGTATGTTCATAAGATATTGTGAGGCTCGGTTCGACCCCCAGTTCACTCCTCACTAGCTGGGATTGCCAATGGCTCCCATTGCTGTGTCTCAGCAAATGAATCAAGAGAGACCCGGGAGAGCTGAGGCTTTTGTGCACAGTGCTGGATCGCAAACAGGCTCAGATAAGTATTAGGGGGCTGATGAGGGAGCTGCGCACTGAAGATTTATTACCTTTATGCATAGAATGAAGTAAAAGACATTTATCCTTTAGAACAAGGGTGTCAAACCGGCGGCCCTCCAGCTGTTGCCAAACTACAAGTCCCATGAGGCATTGCAAGATTGACAGTTACAAGCATGACTCCCAAAAGGCAGAGGCATGATGTGACTTGTAGTTCTGCAACAGATGGAGGAAAGACAGTTTGACACCCCTGCTTTAGAACAACTTTAATATTTAAAAAACTATACTGCATATTAGCTAAGAAACTTTTTCTCTGTTCCTTGGTTGCCCATTATACTTTCAGGCTTTTCTGTTAGTGCACTTGGATGGTGTTATCTTAGACAGGATTGTTTTTTTTTTGTCTGTGTAGGGTTATGCTGCTCTTTACTGTCTGAAATTGTAATTATCTTTTGTTTGTTAATGGTCACAGAGGTAATTATGTATGTCACTTCCTGTCTCTGAGTTGTTGGTTGAAAACCCCAGAAGGAGGAAGTGGAGAGAGACAGAAAACTATGCTTTGTGAGCTTTATACACATAGGGGCTGATACTGCTGCTGTGTTTTCACCCAGAGCAAGTGAGTACTGTCTGTGATACTTTTTTTATTTGCACTAACATACATTTTTTAGGACAAGTTTTCGGGTTATGTCCCCTTCTTCAAGGTCCAAGCAGTACTACTTCACAAAGTTTTAGCAGAATGTTAAAAGAAACCACCCAGATCATAATAAGAGACTAGTATACAAGTATTCCTATGTTCTAATAGTTTAGCTACAACTGCCCATAGCTTCTTGAGTGTATATCTAAACCCTTGTGACAGACTTATTTTGGTCCTGTTGTTATTATCTCACATGTATGGTGCCAGATAGCTAGGCCTGTGCTACTGTATGTGCGTAGTGGTCGCCATCCAGTGTAGTAATAGGTGAACCTGTTTATTGCAATAGAGTTTATATTCAGCTCCTCTTATTCTAGTTGCCCCTGCCCCTTCTAGTCTGAGATTCTATAGCTAGTTTTAACTTAAGGCTCAATAACCAGCATAGGCTAAAGCCAGGTTATGCATTTGATGGTCACCTCTGGTAGTTAGAGGTCCGGTTTCATGTCAGATTAGAAACTATTAGGGAGGGACTAAAGCACAGAGTAGATAGGCTGACTCTGATCTCCAGTGCCACACTACAGTTCCTGCTGGTGAGAAGATCCACCCCAGGCTGGTTGGAGGGGCTCCCTGTGCCCGCTGATCTTGTCTTCAGGTCTCCAACACAAAGACAGATGCCACATCATCAGCTTCCAGGTTTTATTGTCAAAGCTTAATTAAACAAGCTGAAGTTGGAAGCTGATTGGCTGCTGTGCACAGCTGCACCAGATAGTGCACCAGGTTTAGTAAATCCCCCTCACAGTGTCCCACAAAAGTTAGTTATACATTTTCAACAGATGGCTGTCCACAGCCATGCTACAAAATGCACCATTCAGCATCAAATCTAAGCCCCAAATCTCTGGGCTCCAAAAACAGCTGCCTCTGGTAGTTAGAGGTCCGGTTTCATGTCAGATTAGAAACTATTAGGGAGGGACTAAAGCACAGAGTAGATAGGCTGACTCTGATCTCCAGTGCCACACTACAGTTCCTGCCGGTGAAAAGATCCACTCCAGGCTGGTTGGAGGGGCTCCCTGTGCCCGCTGATCTTGTCTTCAGGTCTCCAACACAAAGACAGATGCCACATCATCAGCTTCCAAATTTTATTGTCAAAGTTTAATTAAACAAGCTGAAGTTGGAAGCTGATTGGCTGCCGTGCACAGCTGCACCAGATACTCAGTGCACCAGTTTAAGTAAATCCCTGTCACAGTGTCCCACAAAAGTTAGTTATACATTTTCATCAGCTGGCTGTCCACAGCCATGCTACAAAATGCACCATTCAGCATCAAATCTAAGCCCCAAATCTCTGGGCTCCAAAAACAGCTGCCTCAGCCGTCTGATGCTGATGTTCAGAAGAACATAAAATATTCTTCTGCTTTGAAACTGCCATACTGGTTGAATCCACCAACAATAAGTCATAAACTAAATAATGCTTTCACAGTCTGAAACCTCTACAAGGCACAATCAAATGCTGCAGACATCACCCAGTATACAAAAATAGGGTAAATACAAAGAATCATCATAATTTTATTAACCTCTTTGCATATTAATAATGGGTTATCCTATTTTTCTAAATAATCGTGGTGAGCCAGATGTACCTGAACAGAAAGAAACATCTGCTCATTCTCTCGCCATCTAAAATATTAATGAAGTATGAGGTCTCAAATGTTCTGCTCCAGATTTGTTCTTTGTGAAGAATAGTGGGCTGAAATTCTCAAACAATAGACATATTTAGTCTGCAGTTTGCACACCAGCATTGATGTGGTTATGCCCAGAGACTCAGTATGTGGCTACAAGAATTACTAATGTTCCTTGCTGCACCGAAATACAATAGAAGGTTTTAAATTACCAGTTCCACTGAGATCTGTGCAATAAATGAGGTTCGCTGCATAAAGCACAGAGAAAATGTTTTGAGTCTTTAAAACAAAATGAAAGGGAGAAAGCCAAGCAAGTTAGATTATTGCCTTCTATTTACAGGTGTCTTATAGACATCCGTTACGTAGAATAAGAGGAAGGAGGAGGAGGGATATGGAACATTATTCAGAAGGCCACATCCTGGCAAATATTCACTACTACAATTACAACAGTTCCAATATCCGAACAAAGGTATTTGCCTAGGTGTAAATTCAGTGGCACTGCCTTATACAAGTGTGTCACAATGGCATTTAATGCTGAACTATAAGAAAATAGCTGAATACACAGATGAAAGAAATGTATGTTAACTATGTCACCTTTCAAAGGATTTCAATTTTGATCCATCCAATTCTGATTCCATTGCATTTATGTAACACCCACAGGTCTTGTCTTCCCTCCATTCTGTGATTGGACAGTGAAAGAAGAAGTAGCAGATTGACCATCTTATCCCATTTGTCTCTCTACTCCTATCAGAAGTTACTTGTTATCACATGAGCACTGCAGCACAACTTGGTGGCTCACCTCATGCAATGTCCACTTTTACAGGACTTTTAAGCCCTTTAAAAGCATTGCCTATGGATAATTTTAGGTCATTTCACATTGTGCACAATTTTAAATCTTAACATATTTGGTATCTATTTACTCAGCACAATATTTCTATTTTACCAAAAAATAAAATGTGTTTGTGCGCACTAAAATTAATTTAAGTGTATTATTTCCTGAAAATGTGTGTTTGCCGAATGGCTGCACAAAACAAAATGAAGAGGAGAAATCCAAGCAAGCTAGATAATTGCCTTCTTTTTACAGGTGTCTTATAGACATCAATTATGTAGAATCAGAGGAAGGAGAAGGAGGGATATGGAACATTATTCAGAAGGCCACATCCTGGCAAATATTCACTACTACAATTACAACAGTTCCAATATCCGAACATAAGTATCTGCCTAGGTGTAAATTCAGTGGCACTGCCTTATACAAGTGTGTCACAATGGCATTTAATGCTGAAGTATAACAAAATAGCTGAATACACAGATGAAAGAAATGTATGTTAGCTATGTCACCATTCAAAGGATTTCAGTTTTGATCCATCCAATTCTGATTCCATTGCATTTATCTAATACCTACAGGTCTTGTCTCCCCCTCCATTCTGTGATTGGACAGTGAAAGAAGAAGTAGCAGATTGACCATCTTATCCCATTTGTCTCTTTACTCCTATCAGAAGTTACTTGTTAGCACATGAGCACTGCAGCACCACGTGGTGGCTCACCTCATGCAATGTCCACTTTTACAGGACTTTGAAGCCCTTTAAAAGCATTGCCTATGGATAATTTTAGGTCATTTCACATTGTGCACAATTTTAAATCTTAACCTATTTGGTATCTATTTACTGAGCACAACATTTCTATTTTACTGAGAAAAAATGTGTTTGTGCGCACTAAAATTCATTTAAGTGTATTACTTCCTGAAAATGTGTGTTTGCCGAATGGCTGCACAAAACAAAATGAAGGGGAGAAATCCAAGCAAGCTAGATAATTGCCTTCTATTTACAGGTGTCTTATAGACATCAATTATGTAGAATCAGAGGAAGGAGGAGGAGGGATATGGAACATTATTCAGAAAGCCACATCCTGGCAAATATTCACTACTACAATTACAACAGTTCCAATATCCGAACATAGGTAAAAAAAAGTGTTTATGCGCACTAAAATTCATTTAAGTGTATTATTTCCTGAAAATGTCTGTTTGATGAATGGCTGCACAAATATCGTGTGACATAAAAATTTGCAACATAGGCCATTTTATTCTTCAGGGCTTCTACTTTTAAAAATAGAAAATGCTTGGAGGTTCTAAGCAATTGTCAAGCAAAAAAAAATGCTGATTGTAACATGTATGTGAAAAATGTCAAAATTGCCCCAGGAGGCAAGTGGCAAAAGAAAAAATATAAATCTCTGCCTACAGTACATCAGACAGACTACTTATTTTTCCTTTATCTGAGTTTTGTGTAATTTGAATCACCCTTGCTACTATGTTTTCTTTTCGAAAAGCAGCTCCTCACATCTTTTACTGATCGAGATTATTATCTACATTTTTCATTGGAAAAGTACTAAGGAAATACGGTATACAGATCATACAATAGAGCATTGTGCTTTAGGGAATAATAGTCTGGAGTGATGTCAGCTGGAGTTAAGCTATAGCCTGTGGACAGCAATCCAATGTACAAATCTTTGCAGTGACCGGTGCATCGTGCTCGAACTCTAAGTGTACTTTAAGAGTAATAATTACAGACATGACTTCATACATTTTCTTCAGCAACACAATAGAGGTGCCCCAGGTCTCACAAGAGCTGTGAAAAATATAGAAATCAGTAACCTGGCATCTTCTCAATGCAAAAAAAAAATTGAGAAATTTGTTTTCTCACTGAGGCCGTCTTTTATAGATGGCTTGCTTTTTCTTTGGTTGCCTCTCCGTGCTGCTGTTTTGATCAGTATGTCTCACAGCAATCCTTCAGTTCTCTGCATACATTCATTAGTGACACCAATTTGGTGGCTTTTGTCTGTGATAATCTAGGGCTAAATAATTCTAGGCATTGTTTGTTGATAATGTAAGTACCTTTAAGCACAGCCAATCATCTCAATAGATAGAATTTAAAGCTGTTTTTTAGTTTACTTTAGTGATTTAGTTGAGTTTAGAGATGTAATTAATTTCCCTTGAACAGCTTTATGAATAACAAAGGTGAATATCCTTGAAGGAATTAAGTTTTCATTCTACAGCTCAGGGATGCCTATAAGGTTGTACCTCCGGACCTCCTGTAGGGGGACCGGGCCCCTCAGTTTGACAGGGGGGCCCAGCCAGCCCGCAGCTTCATGCTTCATAATGTAGTTGAATGAACATTCAGGGGGAGATTTACTAAAGCCAGCCATACATGGGTTGATTTTCGAATGATTTTCGGACCTTCGCTCTGTTAGTGGGGCAAAGGCACTGGCCAATTTTCGTGATTCCTCCTCATTTCGTTTATAGGGCATGCTGGAAAATTTGTGAAAACAACCGATTTTCAAAAATCATTGGTGGCACCATCGGATTACAGAACAAACAATGTTTTCGATCGAAAAATCATTCGGAATTCGACCCACGTATGGGATGCTTTAAGATGGTTCTCTCAGAATCTGGTGCACCTGTGCATGGTAGCCATTCAGCTTCTAACCTCAGCTTGTTCTTTTACAAAAAGCTTTATTGACTAACAAGCAAAGATGAACAGGCAATTAAAGCAAAAGTTCAATGACCAACATGTACACATTACAATAAATGAAGGGGAACTGATGCAAGGCATGCATAGATAAAAGCAAAATCTGAAAAGTTTACATAGGTGCCCTGAGGGAAAGGATGAGGAAGGAGGTTGGGAAGGAACGGATAACAGACCTTTGTGGGTCAATAATAATATAAACTCCAAAGTGAAGTATTGCTACATCAACATTATAAAAAACAGGAGAGGCCTGAGAAAAGACTGTATCAAAAAAACAATACATATTCATGACCTAGAATGTAAAAAGAAATCTAGATTGCATAAATAGCCTTGCGGATGCAGCACAGAGAACAGCAGGCACAATCTGTAAATTATGTGTAAGGACAGAGTAAACAGAAGAGTAGAAAAAGACAAATAGTAGAGATACACGGACAACACACACAGACACTCAAAAAAAAAAAAACAAAAAACAAAAACAAAAAAAAACGGAGAGGGAGGGGCCCCGGGGGGATCACAGCAGAATCCATCCTCATATCGATAGAAGGGACTGGTCGAATCTCGAGGGCTGGGCTACATCCAGCCAGGGACGCCATATCTGCAGAAATTTTGTATGGGTATCCAATAATATGGCCGTCAGTTTTTCATTGACCATTATGAAGTTCATCCGATTTTTGACAGCCTCAAAGCTAAGAACAGGAGTCTTCCAAGCCCTCGCAATCGTCAACTTAGTTGCCATAAATAAATGTGATGCCAGCTGCCGTTCAGAGCGGAGAAGGCCCTCTAGTGGTTTAAATAGAAGCGCTTCATATGGATTACGCTTAATGTCTGTATGAAGAATAGTGCGAAGGAGGGCATATACCCTAATCCACAACCTGCTTACCTTAGGACAAGTCCACCAGATATGTGCCATGGTACCTAATTGTTGACATCCCCGAAAACAAACTGGGGAATAGGTAGGAATAAAACTAGCTAGATGGGCAGGCGTATAATACCATCGGTATAAAATTTTGTAGGCATTCTCAAGAATAATGACATTCCTGGAACACTTAGATAATGTTTGGGTCATGAGCTGCCAGTCTTGTTGATCCAGGGTTCCCCCCAACGCTGATGATAGGAACGAACCGGAGGGGTTCTATATGACATAATGGAAGAATAAATCAGGGAGATCAGACCTGGAGCATGAGGTCTATGTCTACACTGGCTTTCAAAAGGGGATAAACGGTAAGGTCCTGGATGCGTACGTATTAGAGTATGAATAAAGTGACGAAGTTGAAGATAACCAAAATGTTCTCGGAGGGGAATGTTATAAGAAGAACGCAAAGTGTCAAAAGTAATTATTCTGGTGGGGGATAGGAGTGAATGAATATCATAAAAACCATGTGTCTGCCACCATACAAACTGTCTAGGGTTATCCTTATCCGGAGGGAATAATGGGTTATGCAATAGACGTAACAGAGACAGATGAGGAGAGATAAGGCCAGCGGAGTATTTTACAGAATCCCAAAGATGAAGCGAAAGTGTCAGCGTTGGGCTAAGATTAGATGGACGCTGAGAATTAGGGAGCCAGGGCAAGGAGGGGAGCGGTATCGGGTGAGAGTCCATCATATCTACTACAGCCCAAAGGGGGAAATGGTGAGAAGCATGAATATGAGCTAAAGGGGCAATGTTAGCCGCCAAATAATAGGACTGGAGATTTGGAACTAATAACCCGCCCGCATTCCGCCACGCAAATAAAATGTGCTTGCTAATTCTAGGTCGAGAGGAGCCCCAAATAAAGGACAAAAGTTTTCGCTGATGTATACGCAATATATGCGAAGGTACTGAAACTGGCAGAACACGGAATAGGTACAGTAGTTTAGGAAGATAGGTCATACGGATTGCATTAATTCTGCCGAACCATGATAACGGGAAATGGGACCAAGAGGACAAGAGCTCAGTCAACTCATGAAAAACAGTGGGAAAGTTAGCCTGATACAGTCCATCATATGTCGGGGTAAGCTTAATTCCTAGATATGGTAATGCCGAAAGCCATTGGAAGGGGAACGTTTGCTTCAAAGTAGTCAAAAGTGGTGGTGGGAGGGTAACTGACATAGCTCTTGATTTAGCTGGATTGACATGTAAACCTGAGAGGGTGGCAAAAGAATCAAGAACTGCTAGCAAATTAGGCAAAGTAATCCCCGGATTCGAGATTGACAATAATATGTCATCCGCAAACAACGATAATTTATGTTGGGAGCCTGCCACATCGATTCCCTTAATATCAGGATGTATACGGATTGCTTCTGCCAATGGTTCCAGGGCTAAGATAAAAAGTAAAGGGGAAAGCGGACAGCCCTGCCTAGTACCTCTAGCAACCGAGAACGTAGAAGACTCAAATCCGTAGTATCTAAGCTTCGCTTGAGGGATGTATATAGTGAAGAGATCCATCGCAAGAAGGAAGGACCGAAGCCAAAATGATGGAGGACCGACAGGAGATACAGCCAGGATAAAGTGTCAAAAGCCTTGTTGATGTCTATGGATAAGAGCATCATATCGATTTTACGAGTATGGGCCAATTGTTGCAATTGTAAAATACGTCTAATAGCATCTCCGGCCTGCCTATGGGGAACAAATCCCACCTGATCCTTTTTAATCAGACGAGAAAGGAAGGAATTCAATCGAGTAGCCAAAATCTTAGTAAGAATCTTCATATCGATATTAATAAGAGAGATAGGCCTATAGTTAGCCCAGGAAGAATGATCTCGATCCGGTTTAGGGATCATAACCACATTAGCAGTTAAAGAGTCTGGAGAAAAATTCGAACCTCCCTTCACCGCATTAAATATAGCGGCAAGGTGGGGAGCGAGCACATCAGCCAATTTCTTATAATATAGTGCCGTGTATCCATCAGGATCTGGGCGTTTGCCTGTTTTCAGTTCTGCTATACATTGCAAAACCTCAGATACTTGGATATTGCGATCCATCAGATCCCTATGGGCCGGCGTTAAAGTAGGTAATGACAAACTAGATAAGAAGTCAGAAATAGACTGAGGGTCAGCCCGGGTGGGATCAGAGTAAAGTTTAGCTAGTCTGTGCCGGAACTCCTCTAAAACCGTTACTGGGTTGCTCGTAAGGGTATTGTGACGAGTACGTAAAGATATCGGTTTGGGGTGTTGCGCAAAAGAACGCAATCTACGGGCCAACATAGAGTCTGGTTTGTTAGCTTTGCTATACCACTTCTGGCGAGTCCAACGCAAGGAGCGCTCAGCCTCATCTGTTAAACACAGATCCAATTCTAAGCGAGCCTGATCCAACAGTCTACGATTTGACGGTGAAGGTGACTGTTTAAACTGGGCTGACGCGGAAGTTAACTTCGATTCTAACTGACATTGCTTAAGCTGTCTTTCCTTCTTTCGTCTGGAAGCTATATGGATAATATGCCCCCTAAGAACTGCCTTGTATGCTTCCCACAATGTTACTGAAGAAGAGACAGAACCGGAATTTAATTGAAAATATACCTGAGACTTACGATATAACTCCGTCTGAATCTCCTTCAGCGAAAGCAAGGAACTATGAAGAGAAGGTCGGCCTGCATAGGAGAGATTGACAGACTACCAAAATAGGCTCATGGTCTGACCATGGGACCGTTAGGATAGAGATAGAACGAACCAGAGGGAGATGTTTACGTGAAACGAAGGCATGATCAATTCTAGAATGAGAATGGTGAGGGTGTGAATAATAAGTGTAGTCCTTCCCCTGAGGATGAAATTCTCGCCATAAATCTACCAAATCATGAGTAGTTAACGTCCATATAAAGGACTTCGCTGAAGTGGAAGGGTCA
The DNA here is from genome assembly GCF_062004578.1 of Staurois parvus. Taxonomy (NCBI): domain Eukaryota; kingdom Metazoa; phylum Chordata; class Amphibia; order Anura; family Ranidae; genus Staurois; species Staurois parvus. Next base: position 202,955 of record NW_028318275.1, read on the forward strand.
GAGCGTTCTGTCGGATATTTATCTAGTGCAGGGTTTAACACTAAATTTGAATCCCCCGCCATCAGAAGTGTACCCCTTTGATGTGTGGCCAGGAGGGAACATAGATGTGACAGAAAAGGTCCAGGGTTGATGTTAGGAGCATAATAAGACATTATGGTAACCTCTATTCCATGAATCGTGCCCTGGAGCAGAAGGTATCTGCCATTGGGATCAGCAATACGCCTCACACAGACAAATGGAGTTTTACTATGGAAGGCAACCAATACACCTCTCTGTTTAGTGGGACCAGTAGCTTGAAATATCTGAGGGTAACGTGCATCAAAATATTTTGGGGCAGAAGTAGTGGAGAAGTGGGTTTCTTGCAAACAAGCAATGTCAACTTTGCGAGCCCGAAGAAACTTAAATATCTTTACCCGTTTCTGTGGAGAGTTCATCCCCTGGACGTTCAGTGATAACCAGTTTAACGACATGGATATCTAAAAGGAAGGAAGATAAAATCCACCACGATCCCCGGGAGCCCTGGAAACAAAAATTTGCAAAAACACAAGACATACATGACAAAGGACAAAAAGAAAAAAACTAAGAAGAAAGGAGAGGACAAGAAGACCTCTAATATACAAGCAACATATCTGTAAATCATAGAGAATGATTCAAACATTATAATAATCACCTGTGGGTAAAACACCCACAGGTGATCATGATCAAGATGGCGGCGGGAGCAGACACGCTTTAGGAGCTCCTGCGCTCCTAGCCCCAATCCGCTGCCATCCGGGCCGCAGCGGAACCCAGCAGGGCCCCTAAGACACTCCCGGCCCAGCCTGACCACCAGGGACCACTTCTGGACCTTTTCCCGGAGCCCCGGAAATCGCGGCCTACCCGCGCACCCGAAGCCGCGGCCTCGATTTTGGCCGCGGCCGAGCCGCGATCGGACCGGATCGCCGGACATCTACCCGGACCGTCACCGCTCTGCCCACCGGGTCCCGCCGACCTGCCTGCCTGCCCAGGGCCCTCCCCATCAGCCCTGGGTCCTCGCTGATCACCCTGGACCACCAGGAACCGGCACGGCCTCACGGTCTCCCTGGAGCCCTCCCTAGCTCTGGGACCACTCCAGACCACCCGGCACCCAGCCGCCACCTCGGGGCACCCAGCTGCTCGCACCCGGCGACCCTGCCTGGGAACTGCTTCAGGCCTCCCAGCACCCTGCGGGCCACCCTGCACCAGCCAGCCCCAGACCAGGAACCTTTCCAGGACAACGCCGCACCTCCGCTACTTGCATCAAGGGGATTCCGTAAAACCATGGGTCTTTAATGCCGTTCCAGATATTGCAATGCATTGTTGATGAGGATTCTCCCGTCCTTCCCATCTCTTGGCCTTTGCTTGGCAACTCGAAGTCTAAGCTCCCAGCTAACACCCCTGGACACCCAGCACCCAGCTACCGGGTACCCAGCTACCACCCCTGGACACCCAGCACCCAGCTACCGGGCACCCAGCTACCACCTCTGGTCACCCAACACCCGGACCACCCAGCGAATCGAGACGTCGCCCAGCGAATCTCCCAGACCCGGACCACCCAGCGAATCTCCAGTCACCGAGCCGCCAGCATCACCAGACACCTTGCCTGCCAACGCCCCCCAACATCGCACCCTACGTCCCCTCCACTCGCCGATCCACCAGACCCACTGATGCCCCCTCGGACGCCAGCATACTGCACCCGCAGATTGCAGCCAGCCAGCTGCTGGACTCTACTCCCACTCTCCCCCTACAGAAGGACTCTAGTGGACTCCTCCACGGTGATATAGACTCTCCACATCACCTCGCCCTGACCCGTATCCCTTCACCTCCCCTGTCCCGAACAGCACTGCACTCACCCCAGCATGCCACCTGCACTTCTCCTCCTCGTTTTCCTCTCCTCCATCCCAAAAATCACCTCCCTCTACCCGCCCACCCCCCCAAAACAGCTCTACATTGCCCCTTCACTTCTGCCCTCTCCCCACTACGGCACTCACCACCTCCTCCTGGTACTCCACTCCCCGGTCGACCCACGTGCCACCACTACCAGACCCACACGCTCCTGCACCTCCCATTCCCATGCCACCCTCCTCACCCTTCTCCTTCTCCTATCCGCTGGGGACATCTCCCCGAACCCTGGCCCCTCACCACCTCTCCCCCCCTCCAGGGACCCCCCTGCTCCCGCCAGCCGCCGCAACCCCCTCAACCTCATACCTGTGCACCTCCTCCCCACATCCATCCCCCCTCTCTCGGTTGCACTTCTGAACGCCCGCTCGGTTTGCAACAAACTAACTGCCATCCATGACCTCTTTATCTCCCACTCCCTCAACCTCCTAGCCATCACCGAAACCTGGGTACAGGCCACCGACTCTACCTCCCCTGCGGCACTCTCTCATGGAGGTCTCATCTGGTCCCATTCACCAAGACTGGGTGGTCACAAAGGTGGTGGTGTCGGCCTGCTCCTATCACCGCTGAGCACCTTCCAGGTCCTCCCTAACCCCCCCTCCCTAACCTTCTCCTCCTTCGAGGCTCACTGCATCCGGCTCTTCTCACCCACCCCCTTAAGGATCGCAGTGATCTACAGGCCCCCCGGATCCATAGCCCGCTTCCTGGATGACTTCGCCGCCTGGCTTCCCTTCTTCCTCTCCTCTGAGCTACCGACCATCATCCTCGGGGACTTCAACATCCCCATCAACGACCACACCCCAGCTACCTCTCAACTCCTCCACCTAACCACCTCCTTCGCGCTCACACAACACACTCAATCCTCCACCCACATCAATGGGAACACCCTGGACCTCGTCTTCTCCCACCTCTGTACCCTTAACCACTTCACTAACACCCCCTTCCCTCTCTCCGACCACCACCTCCTCACGTTCTCCATCTCCCCTTCCCCTAACTCCCCCCCCCCAGTGCGCCAAACCATCACCAGCCGCAACCTCCGCAACCTGCACCCGGCCCCCCTCCACTCGGCTGCCGACCGCTTGCACGACAGCATCCTTCCACTGTCATGTCCTGACCTAGCCACCACCGCGTACAACGACTCACTATCAGCCACCCTAGACTCTCTGGCACCCCTAACCACACGCAACATCAAACCCAGACCGCTCCAACCATGGCAGAATGACCACACTAAATGCCTCAAACGTCGCAGTCGTGCGCTGGAGAGACTATGGCGCAAAACCAGGTCCCCTCATGCATTCTCCCTCTACAAATCTGCCTTCCTCACCTACACCTCCTCCCTCCACGCCGCCAAGCAGGCCTACTTCGTTGACCTGATCAACACCCTCTCAAACTGCCCTCGCCGACTCTTCTCCACCTTCAACTCCCTGCTCTCTCCCCCCCCTCCTCCACTCAGTACCTCACTTACCGCCCACGAGATTGCCACTCATCTCCATAGCAAGATTGACGCAATCCGCAAGGACATAGTCAACTTGCAGTCTACCTCCCCATCTAGCCTCCCCCCTTCCATCACCCTCTCATCTCTCCCCTCCTCTGACCTTGCAACGGCACTGCCCCCCACCACACCCAAGGCCCTGCCTACCGTAACCCCCCCATCACTGCACTCCTTCAGCCCTACTACCACTGAGGAAGTCACCAGAGTCTTCTCAGAAGCCCGCCTCACTACCTGCCCCCTGGACCCTATCCCCTCTCAACTCCTCCGGTCACCCCCCTCTTCCCTCATCCGCTCCCTTACCCACATCTTCAATCTCTCCCTCGCTACTGGCGTCTTCCCCTCCCCCCTAAAACATGCGCACATCACCCCCATACTCAAAAAGCCCTCCCTGGACCCCACTGACCTCAACAACCTCAGACCAATTTCCCTGCTGCCACTCATGTCCAAGCTCCTTGAGCGCTTGGTCTACGATCGCCTAAGCGCCCACCTAACTGACAACAACCTCCTTGACCCACTACAGTCCGGCTTCCGTCCCCTACACTCCACCGAAACTGCCCTCCTCAAAATCACCAACGATCTACTAACCGCCAAAGCCAAAGGCGACTACTCTGTCCTCCTCCTCCTAGACCTCTCTGCGGCTTTTGACACAGTCGACCACCCCCTCCTCCTTAATAAACTACTCTCCCTTGGCATCAGAGACACCGCTCTCTCTTGGTTCTCGTCCTATCTATCCCAACGCTCCTTCAGCGTTTCCTACAACGGCGCCACCTCCTCTTCCCTCCCCCTCTCTGTTGGGGTCCCCCAGGGCTCTGTCCTTGGACCCCTTCTCTTCTCCATCTACACCTCCTCCCTTGGCAAACTCATACACTCCCACGGCTTCAACTACCACCTCTATGCTGATGATACTCAAATCTACCTATCCACCCCTCACCTCACCCCCACATTCTCCGCCCGCATCACTCACCTCCTAAACGACATCTCTGACTGGATGTCGCTCCATTTCCTCAAACTCAACCTCTCCAAAACCGAGCTTCTCGTCTTTCCCCCTTCCCGTGCCCCCCCCCCCATCCTTTCCATCACTACCAACAACACCACCATCAATCCCGCCCAGCAAGCCAAAGTCCTTGGCGTCATTCTGGACTCAAACCTTTCCTTCCAACCTCATGTCAAATCTCTCACAAACACATGCAGGCTCCACCTTCGCAACATCGCCAAAATACGCTCCTTCCTTACCCCAGACACCACTAAACTACTCGTTCACTCCCTGATTATCTCACGCCTTGACTACTGCAACTCCCTCCTCATCGGCCTACCCCAGTGCAGGCTCTCCCCGCTTCAGACCATCCTGAACTCAGCTGCCAGACTCATCCACCTCACCAGCCGCTCCACCTCTGCCACCCCCCTCTGTCTCTCCCTCCACTGGCTCCCCATTGCCCAACGCATTAAATTCAAACTGCTCACTCTGACCTATAAAGCCATTCACAACACTGCCCCTAACTACCTCACCGACCTGATTCCCAAGTACCACCCTACCCGTACCCTTCGCTCTTCACAGGACCTCCTTCTATCTTGCTCCCTGGTCTCCTCCTCCCACGCACGACTGCAAGACTTCTCCAGGTCCTCCCCCATCCTCTGGAACTCACTACCCCAATCCATCAGACTGTCACCTTCCCTCCTCACCTTCAGGCGCTCCCTGAAAACCCACCTCTTCAGGGAAGCCTACCCCACCCTCACCTAACAGCCGCTGCCCTTCCCTCCTCCTACCACTCCATCCCCCACAGCCATTTCCTCCTGTACCTCTACCCCCTCCCTCCTAGATTGTAAGCTCGAAAGAGTAGGGCCCTCTTACCCCTTGTGTGCTGTTTGATGTTACTGTACTGTTTCATGTATTGTCCCCCCTCTATTGTACAGCGCTGAGCAAACCCTTTGGCGCTATATAAACTCGATAAATAAATAAATAAATAAAATAACACCCACATAAAGGCTAGGTAGCGGGCGGGGCAGAAGACCAGACCGCTAGCCAGCTCGGAGGGGGACACGACCATCCACCGGAACAACTCGGCATTGATATAAAATATATAAACATTACAACTAAGGCTAATACACCTGTGAATAGGCAATCCAAAACTCGCAGAACAATAAAGATCTCAACCAATCAATACAGAGAAAAGTAACATCCGCTCTTGATTGGAAGAGATATGACACACGGAAATATGAAATCCCTGAACAAATCTGAATTCAAGTCCAGAAAGTGGCAGCGAAGAAAAAATAACCACGTGGGACTAAGCTACATACTGGCGGCCAGCTTCTAAACATCAGGTCGCTGAGATTTCCTGAAAGCGCTGGGCCTGTAGGGATCGAAGAGCCTGTGAACCGCTCTGACTAGGAGGAGATTTATGCAAGGACTGGGAATTTTGATGACGCGTAGGTATTAAAGTCTCCTCATTCTGGGATTGTGGCAACTCCAAGTTGAGCTCCCGAAAGTGACGCCGGAGATCCGCTGGAGTAGAGGCTTGAAATTGACGACCTTGAAAGGTAAATGAAAGCTTGAAAGGGAAACCCCATCTGTACTTGATATCAGCTGACTGAAGAATCCGAAGATAAGGTCTCAGGGTGCAACGTTTGGCAATCGTGACTGGGGACAGATGGACAGAATGACCTTGAAACTCCAAAGCCGAACGATTCCGAGCTGCCTGCAGTAGACGTTCCTTAGTGCGATAGAAGTGAAATTTAATAATAATGTCCCTGGGAGGACCCTCCGTGGGCTTGGGTGCTAAAGCTCAATGGATACGATCAAACTCCAGGCGTTCCAGAGGAATCTCAGGGGCCAGCTCCTGGAAAAGGGCAGTTGCAGTGCCCTGCAAATCAGCGATTGTCTCCGGGATTCCACGGATGCGGAGATTGTCCCTGCGAGCTCTATTCTCAGCATCCTCTAACTTATCTTTCAAAGTATCCAGCTCAGCATGTAGATCCTCCACTTCTTGTTCGTGACCCTCCAGGACTGTAGTTGCCAGATCCATACGTTGTTCCAATTGGTGGGCGCGGAGACCCAGCTCTTTTAGGCCTCTCGCCAGATCAGAAGATAATTTACGTGAGGCAGCAGTAATCTCCTCTCGCACTATAGCACGAAATTTGTGTAGTAAGGCTTCGGGATGATGTTCAAGAGGATCAACCATCCCCGACGGAAATTGCCGCTATCGCCATCAGACTCAGGGTCCCCTGGAAGTTGAGTGTTATCATCAGGCTCAGGCGGGCTAGGTATCAACTTTGCAATGTGGCCCTGTGAAGGGGATTGCTGTTTGGCCCGGTGTTTAAGCTTTGTGCGGGGAGTGCGGTGCATTTCTGAAAGCGGTCCACTGATTACCAAGGCGCCCCCAGACTATTGAAGCGTAATGTTAGGGTGTAGAAGCCCAATGGCCGAGAAGAACGTCGCGGTGGCACGGCCCAAGGAGGTCACTCTGACATTTTCCCCCTTGGTTCATGTACGTGTCCCCCACCGGGGAGGTAGTCACAGAAGGTTCAACATAATGTTACAGTCAATAAAATATAGATGATTATGCTATATAAGCCAGATATGCAGACTGTGTAGATTGCCAGAAGATATTCCAGACACTCCTGATTTATCTACTGGGGAAGGGGACTATGCAGGAGGATGCCTTCTCCCAGCCAGCACCATTCCTGCAGCAGACCAGACCTCCAGCATCCTGCTGGGATCCTGCAGGGACGCTGTACAGTCCACCAGGCCACCAGGAGCCCACCCAACCTGCCCCAACAGCTGACCTGACTCCAGGGGTTGGCAGGCAGGGCGATAGGGCGGCAGTCCGGCCGCGACGGCGATCCGCTCCAGCCGCGGATCTAGGAAACACCGCGGCATCATAACGCCGTGGTAGGCCTCAATCCGCCCCGCGCCCCAGATGCTCAGGGAAGGGGCAGAACGGCTCGACACCCCTCCTCAGGTGCCAGATGGAGTCCAGGCAGCCGGGGATCTGCTGCGGGCAGCCTCCGTACCCCGGATGGCAGCGGATGGAGGATCAGGGTGCCGGAGCTTCAGAAAGGAGCGTCTGCTCCCGGCGCCATCTTGGACATGCCCCCTAACCTCAGCTTGTTCAGTTGAGCTTTGGCAATAAAACCTGGGAGCTGCTGTTTTCTGTGCAGAAGTGCACCTGATTTTAGTAATACTCCAGCTTTAGTAAATAGAACCAACTATTTGTTCTCCCATGCTCCCTAGTGGTTGATCCTATTCCCTAGCTGCGGTAGACAAGCAGTTTAGCACAGCATGCTGGTGTCGCATTAATGATGGTAAAATTAAAGTCCCAGTTTACAGTCCCTGTTTGTGCTGGCAGAGTGATATCATCACCCTCCTCACTGCCTGCCTCCTTCAGCAAGTAAGGCTAGGTTCACACCTATGCAGTTTGCATTTGACCTGTTTCTGCATTGCATTTTTGATGCATTTCATTTATTTTGCTCTTGTTGCTAGGCAGATTTAAAATGCAACATGCATCAAAAACATGGCAAAAACGTACTACATGCTTTTCTGCAGTCCTTCCATTAAAGTCTACAGAACCAAAAACGCAACTTTTTGCATTAAAAAAAGTCCCTGATCCTTTCCAAAAAATGCACCAGGTGAAATGCAGAGATGTGAACGAGTCCAATAGGAAATCATGTTAAATGGACTGTAGTACGTTTCTGCAAAACCCTGTGGAAAATGCTTAAGTGTGAACCTAGGGTAAGTGCTGATGAGAGGGTGGCTTGGTCTGAGGGAAACAGGGGTGGAGCAGTGGCAGGCTCAGGCTGGCAGATATCATCATTATCATCAGTGCAGCAGGCAATGACAGAAAAGAGGCAGCGGTCAATCTACAGCAGTCAACACACAGGGTGAGGGATCATCTGCAGAGAATTGAGGTAGCTTCCGCATAGCTGAAGTCTGACAGATGAGGACCATGCGGCAACTCCAAGATAGTTAAAGTATCATAGCGGGGGGCCATGAGAAATGTATATCTTGTTATGTTATTTCAGAGAGTCAGTCAGGGTCTCTACTCACAGGTTCTAGAGCAGCCACCTCCTCAGACGTGATCCATTAACAGAAAATGCCAACATTCAGTCCAGAGGTGCTTTAGGAGCAGGGGTGGACTGACCATTTGGAAACTCGGGCATCGCCGGGGTCAGTAGGGGGCCCCATGAGATGCCCCTGGTACCTTCTTCATAGGCTTTTTTGAGTTTGGGCAAGGACACAGGGGCCCCATGATCCCCTATTGCCCGGGGGCCCCATGAGTTGTCGGTCCACCCCTGTTTAGGAGTAAGTAGCCCCCTATAGCTCACAGATCCATCCCTCATGTGAAAAAGACAGTCTGCCCAGGACTTCAGGCCCACCTCCCTTATCACCTTCCCGGCATACCTCTCCAGGGATTGGGCAGGGCATGGTAAATATTCAGGTCAGCCATTTGAATTTCCTGCCTAAGCTCTAGAAGCTTCTCCCTGAGGCAGGAGGAAACAATCAAACTCTTAGCCTGTGTTAACCATGATCAGACTAAGGGGAATTATCAAAGCTCCTCTGCTTACAGAGCAAGTAAAAAAACAAAATTACCTAGTGCAGCACTACCCCCCCCCCCCCGCAGGGGCCGCTTGATAATGTTTGCCCCCAGTGGTTGCCCTGACCTTGCAAGCCTCCCAACATCTCTGATTCTCTGGGTTCAGACATATTTCAACAATATAGAATAATATTGCAAGAGACACAATTCTTTAGTAACACCTCTAGATTAAGCTTGTTCAAAAGAGCATGCTGGAGAAATAATGGGTTTAAAATATATACAACCCCAGTTAATACATAAAGGCAGAATAGTGGCAAAATAGAAATAATCAATTAGCAATGTTTAATGTTTTACAGTCATGAGTAGTAAGCTTCATCTATTTAATTGCAACACCAGCAAGAAGAGGGGGAAGGAAAGGCTTGTTGATGTATTAGCTCCCTCCAGACCACCAGCACAGCAATGGGGAATGCAGAGCATTATGCAAATGTAGAGTATACTCTTCTCTGAATAGTACCCCATTTGAATAGTAATGGCCTTAAAAGAGAAGAGGTCTGTTTAACTGGAGATTTCAACTGTGATGTTTAAAGTTCCTGATATAATGGTATCCATTGTCTTCTGCTAGCAATGGTGGGGCCCATAAACATTAGAGAATACTGGTAAGTCAATGACATTAAACAGATGTGGTACTGCTCAAGGCAAATGTCTCCTGGTAACTGAGGTGTCTACATGCAGTGTCTGTAGAGTGATGACAGAAAGAGGTTGGGCATCCGCCCTCTTACCAATCCCATGGATAACAGCATGGCCTCCTAGGAACAGAGTTCTTGCTCAAGCTTTTGGATAGTTGCAGGAGAGTGCAGATTTACTGCCTGACAGCCTGTCAGTGCAGCAAGCAGTCATGTATGTGTGAAGACTGGATAATGACAGTCCCGATGCAGAGACACTGGTGCCATCCCAGTGTGGCAATCGGTGTCAATGCTTTTCTAAACTGTGCAGAATCCCGCAGCAGAAGGCCAGCAATCTGTCTCTGGAAGAGAACGGAAGTCCCCCTGTGGAAGTCCCCCTGTGTGAATCCCACACCAAGAGAGAGAGCCAGTCCCTTGTTGTAGAATATATCCCAGCATGCTCCTCATTCAGAAGCTTTCTGATAGTTGTAGTTCAATCAGCACTCAGGAATACAGGATGTATTGGCTATAGGACTACAGATCCCAAGATCCTCTACTGTCAGAAAAACTGAATCCATTCTGCTAACAAGAAGTGATGTAGCAGTCCCAGTACTGGGCACTAGGGGGAAAAGGACCATAGTCATCTGTAAATCTGCAAATGTCCCTGAATGGTGACATTAGAGTTATTTTTTAATTAATGCAGAGAATGCAATAAAGTAAAAAATCTTCAGCCTTTACAACCATTTCAATGCCATATTTTATTCAGTTCAGGCTTTGTTAAAGAACTCTTATTCAAATTTGTGAAAGGCAGACATGTTAAAACATGGCAAAATCAAAACCGGTGAATGTGGCAAAGACACAGATTATAGTGATTTCCATTTGAGAAAAGTTTCATCTCTGTCTTTCCTCCACTGAAAATCCTGGATTTCACAAGAAAGTAAAAAAAGTTGCACAAATGGTCAACAATGTTTTGTCAATAGACTGGGAGGAGAGTTTTTACATGCCAATAACCAAAAATACACCTTGCAGGATTATTCTTTTGTTGGCTAAAATATAGCAAAATAAGCACATTATAGCTCACAGTAAGAGAAATTGTGCTTTCAAAAATATCTGTAAAACTTTCTTTCGTTTTCCATACAATACCTGAATCAGGAAAAAAATGAATGTATGTAATCATTTTAGACAGTGTCAGTCTGAGATTGCATGAAATAAACTGTTTATCTAGTTTAAAAAGGTATAAAAAAAAACTAGAAGCATTTCATTTTCTGAGGTACCCGAATACAATTTCCTTGGTAAAAAAAATAAACTCTAGGCAGCTATAAAATACACAAATGAATGTAGCTCTGCATTTATTCATTCATTAAAATGTATTTACTTTAACCACTTGCCTTCCAGAGGATTTACCCCCCTTCCTGACCAGGCCATTTTTTGCGATACGGCGCTGCGTTACTTTAACTGACAATTGCGTGGTCATGCAACACTGTACATAAATTAAATTTAGATCCTTTTTTTCACACAAATAGAGCTTTCTTTTGTATAATGACACAGGGCAGGGCAATCTACATTTAGTAACAAGAGATACACAGGTATTCAAACTTCATACCAGCAGACAGTCCCATCAGGAGAGATGGCTGCTGGAGACCCCCCCCCCACTAAGCTAATACACATGATCACATACATCCCATAATAGTTGGCTCCCAAACAATAGAACAATGAGATGCAGCCACATAACATCAAACAACACCCCACCCCAATATTAGGACAGATCACCCTGTACCCCTAACAGGCACATGGTCATTTACACAGAAGAAGGATATGGGGAGCTTATATGGGGGGCTTAGACAGGGGTCTCCCCACCTCTCCAAAATGAGCTGGGTTCCATGGGCCCCCCACCCAAAGTGACTCCCATCTTAATGGCCACTTGGTAGTTAGAGGTCCAGTTGCATGACAGATTGGAAGTTCCTAGGGACTAAGATGCAGAGTAGATAGGCTGACTCTGAGTTCCAGTGCCATACTACAGTTTCTGTTGATGAAAAGCTGTGCTCCAGGCTGGTTGGACAATAGCTGAAGTGTCTCTCCATCATCACTGCTTCTGTCTTCCGGTTTTCAACACCAAGATGGACACTACAACATGATCATTCCCAGGGGCCCTTGTAACTAGACTTTGCTGCAACAGTCATCTGGAGGTATACTTAATAACTACATATCGTATATATATACCCAGGTATATATGCACAATTTCACGAGGACTCTTGTTGGCCCTTTTGCTGATATCACCTGTTCATACATTGGATGTACTGTATGTACTATTATTAATCTTTTCTTATATAAAGCTCATATTAGTTTCATACTTATGTGCATAGACATATGGTTAATGTTATATGCTGGTTTCAGTACTTCTTTTCCGCCCAATTAATTTGATTAGGTTGCTGGTTAATTTCCCTGGAAGGGAATCCCCTTGGTGCACATATCCTGTGTCAGGGCACTGTCAGCAATGTTATCAACCCCAATCTTCCACTTAGTGAAGGTTCTGGTTCTCTTGTTTACCTACAGGCTTAGCACAATATCCCCCAAAGGAGGACAACATGTGATACAGTTTTGCTAAACTCATCACCTTTCTTACACTATAATTTTTCAATTGTTTTTACATTTATTTTGTAATTTCCAGACATAACTATTTACTGTGCTATTTACCGATAAAAAGGAAAAGGAAGTCTGGAGAGGAAAAGAGATAACAGAGGTACAGAGTTAATGTAAGTTTGGTTAGGTGTGTACCCTGTTTCTTTTTCCCCCAGGGTTTGGGTTTTGGCATTACCTGAACATCAACATACAGACTCCATTCAAATTCTTAGTACACTCCCTAATTATATCTCATCATTGTTAACCTGAGAACTATGCCATCTCTTGCCAAAAATTTCTGCAGAGAAGTAGAGATGTAGAGAAAATGAATGTGTGAAAGAGTCATTCCTTCAGGGAACAACAGTGAAAACAGCATGAGAAATGTAGAATATGCTTGCTGTGAAATATTCCAGTAAAAATGTCATTATTTTACTTACAGTCTGCAAAAGTTGACAACAACCCATGTCAACATCATTAGATAGCTCTGGTAAGCCACTCTCCCAAGATGCCTTGTAATGACTTTCCACATAAAGGAACTTCACGTTGCTGTTTTATTGTAACCCAAAATGGGAAATGAGCTGAAAGCACAATAGGACCACACAGAAAAATATTATTTGAATTGTTCTCACATTAAAATCCATTTCATGAAAGTTAGGCTTGCTATCCTTTGCTCCCCTCCTGTTCCAGGTATGGAGAATCATGTGACTTATTTCCCTTCCTTCCATGTGCTTTGCAATTGGTTGTCATAAGGTGACAGGTATGACATTACATCAAGCGGGGAAGTGGGTTATGGGACTAAGCTGAAGAGGGTCAAGCAAAGACAGGATTTCTTCACCCACTCCTGAGTCTTCAGCAGTATCCTTCCCAAGGCAGGTGTCTCTTCTATGGAGGACAAAATAGGTTCAAGTCACCCCATACCCAGTTTCCTAATGTAAGCTTGGAAAAACTGCTGGATCTGCAGTTCTTCCCTTTCCAGCTTGTGAAGTCTACCACCTTTAGCGAGTTTATGTCCTGTGCTACACCACATTGGAACCCAACCTCCATTATTTCTCCTGGGAGGTCATTCCACCAGCATGTGGATTGTAGTATGTCTGTGTATCTAGATCATGTTGGCAATGGCAGGGTACACATAACCACAGACATGTGGCCTAGTAATCTTGGGCAGGGATTCTACATACGTATCCTTCATAGCACTTTGGGTGAATCTCCTGGAGGCTGGGAAGAGCATGCCACATATGAGGATTACCTCTAGAGCTAGTGATTCCATCATGTATCTCATCAGAGGATGACAGCATAGTCACACAAAGAGCCCCAGAGATTATGCAACTTTTCAGGCTAAATGCTTCAATGCTGTGTTGCAGCTTGTATGTCTGAGGGACAGGGGCCACACTGGGCCAGAGTTGCTTGCCACTCTTGGCAAACAGGCCACTTTCAGCCAGGCAAAACCATGTGTGACAGTGGCACAGTACCAATACCAATGACAAAGCCTAAAGAACTCTAAAAAAAGATTGGAACTTATGAGACGTAGTTGTTCAGTGGGGGTGTTAGCATTTTGTCTATACAGACAGTTTCAACAAATTCTGCCACTAGGTGTTGGTGTCGTGTTAAATGCTTGCTAACGTATTGTTCCTTCTTCTAGAACATCATCGCTTTAATGTAATTTCCTGTTTTGTGTTCCTGTTGTATTCAAATAAACAAGAAGGGCTCAGCCATTTGTCCAGCAGCATTTATTGTCAAATGGCCATTATCTAGGCTAATAGGCAAGGTATTGTCAAACACATGGCATTGGGGTTCGGCACTACCTTGGGTTAAACCAAAGCAAAAAAAATCCTATTTGGTTGGGCGCTGCAATCCTTAAAGGGAAACATTTAAATAGTGAAATTCCTTTAAATAACATGTCTGGGGGATGCCTTTGACCTGCCTGCGAAGTGGCACAATTGTACAATGTATACAACCTATTGCAGCAAAACTGACATTTACAAAGAAAAAAAATCAATTTAAATTGCTGGTAAACTATAGCTTCCGGCAGCTTACTTTTATTTGTAAGCAAAGCAGCTAGTAACCCTCATCTATACTAGGCTTTTATCCTAGATGAGGATCTGGTATAGATGTTAATTAGAGATGAGCGAATTTCTCAAAAATTCGATTCGGCTGATTCGGCGAATTCCAGTATAAAATTCGATTCGATGCGAATTAATTCGCTACAAAGTTAACTTATTAAAAGGGTTTCTAGGCTTCAGAGAGCCTTTAAATTAGTGCAGAACACTGTACCTTTAATTTAAATGCCCTTGGAGATGAGGAAGGAGAAGGAGAAGGAGAAGGATGAGAAGAAGGAGAAGGAGAAGGATGAGAAGAAGGAGAAGGATGAGAAGAAGGAGAAGGAGAAGGATGAGAAGAAGGAGAAGGATGAGAAGAAGGAGAAGGAGAAGGATGAGAAGAAGGAGAAGGAGAAGGATGAGAAGATGGAGAAGGAGAAGGATGAGAAGAAGGAGAAGGATGAGAAGAAGGAGAAGGAGAAGGATGAGAAGAAGGAGAAGGATGAGAAGAAGGAGAAGGATGAGAAGAAGTTAACTTATTAAAAGGGTTTCTAGGCTTCAGAGAGCCTTTAAATTAGTGCAGAACACTGTACCTTTAATTTTAATGCCCTTGGAGATGAGGAAGGAGAAGGAGAAGGAGAAGGATGAGAAGAAGGAGAAGGATGAGAAGAAGGAGAAGGAGAAGGATGAGAAGAAGGAGAAGGAGAAGGATGAGAAGAAGGAGAAGGATGAGAAGAAGGAGAAGGAGAAGGAGAAGGAGAAGGAAAAGGATGAGAAGAAGGAGAAGGATGAGAAGATGGAGAAGGAGAAGGATGAGAAGAAGGAGAAGGATGAGAAGAAGGAGAAGGAGAAGGATGAGAAGAAGGAGAAGGATGAGAAGAAGGAGAAGGAGAAGGATGAGAAGAAGGAGAAGGATGAGAAGAAGGAGAAGGATGAGAAGAAGGATGAGAAGAAGGAGAAGGATGAGAAGAAGGAGAAGGAGAAGGATGAGAAGAAGGAGAAGGATGAGAAGAAGGAGAAGGATGAGAAGAAGGAGAAGGATGAGAAGAAGGATGAGAAGAAGGAGAAGGATGAGAAGAAGGATGAGAAGAAGGAGAAGGATGAGAAGAAGGAGAAGGAGAAGGATGAGAAGAAGGAGAAGGATGAGAAGAAGGAGAAGGATGAGAAGAAGGAGAAGGATGAGAAGAAGGAGAAGGAGAAGGATGAGAAGAAGGAGAAGGATGAGAAGAAGGAGAAGGATGAGAAGAAAGAGAAGGAGAAGGATGAGAAGAAGGAGAAGGAGAAGGATGAGAAGATGGAGAAGGAGAAGGATGAGAAGAAGGAGAAGCATGAGAAGAAGGATGAGAAGAAGGATGAGAAGAAGGAGAAGGATGAGAAGAAGGACAGTTCTGTGACAGTTTCTGTCTATTTCTGACAGTTCTGGGACATTCACTCCATACAGCGGTTTCAACCGCTGTATGGAGGGAATGTCATAGAACTGTCAGAAATAGACTATTTCTGACAGTTCTGGGACATTCACTCCATACAGCGGTTTCAACCGCTGTATGGAGGGAATGTCATAGAACTGTCAGAAATAGACTATTTCTAACAGTTCTGGGGACATTCCTTCCATACAGCGGTTGAAACATTGTATCTATTTGTTTCCATAAATGGATCCATTTATAGAAACAAATAGATACAATGTTTCAACTGCTGTATGGAAGGAATGTCCCAGAACTGTCAGAAATAGTCTATTTCTGACAGTTCTGGGACATTCACTCCATACAGCGGTTTCAACTGCTGTATGGAGGGAATGTCCCAGAACTGTCAGAAATAGTCTATTCCTGACAGTTCTGGGACATTCCCTCCATACAGCGGTTTCCGGCAAAAAGTGTATGTGCACAGTTCCTCTATTCTGCAGATACACTTAGAGGAGCTCTGCAGATACACTTAGAGGAGCTCTGCACATACACTTTTTGCCGGCTTGGAATTATTCTTATTTTCATCCTACTTCTTCTTCTTCTTCTTCATCCTCATCCTCTTCTTCTTCTTCTGAGGATGAGGATGAGGATGAAGAAGAAGAAGAAGAAGTAGGATGAAAATAAGATTAATTCCAAGCCGGCAAAAAGTGTATGTGCAGAGCTCCTCTAAGTGTATGTGCAGAGCTCCTCTAAGTGTATCTGCAGAATAGAGGAACTCTGCACATACACTTTTTGCCGGCTTGGAATTATTCTTATTTTCATCCTACTTCTTCTTCTTCTTCTTCATCCTCATCCTCAGAAGAAGAGGATGAGGATGAGGATGAAGAAGAAGAAGAAGAAGAAGTAGGATGAAAATAAGAATAATTCCAAGCCGGCAAAAAGTGTATGTGCAGAGCTCCTCTAAGTGTATGTGCAGAGCTCCTCTAAGTGTATCTGCAGAGCTCCTCTAAGTGTATCTGCAGAATAGAGGAACTCTGCACATACACTTTTTGCCGGCTTGGAATTATTCTTATTTTCATCCTACTTCTTCTTCTTCTTCTTCATCCTCAGAAGAAGAGGATGAGGATGAAGAAGAAGAAGAAGAAGTAGGATGAAAATAAGAATAATTCCAAGCCGGCAAAAAGTGTATGTGCAGAGTTCCTCTATTTCTGACAGTTCTCTGACAGCTTCTTCACATGTACAGCGGTTGAAACATCTGTATCCTAAATGGAAACTAATAGATACAATGTTTCAACCGCTAAACATGTGTTCCTTCTGTCAGAGAACTGTCAGAAATAGCGGAGCTCACTGCAGGGACACTTTTGCTGGCTGATCGGGAAATATTCGATTCGCGCACCCGAAGTAGGCAAAATTTCGGATTCGACGCGAATCGAATATTTCCTGAAATTCGACTCGAATTCCGGTTCGCCTGGTTCGATTCGCTCATCTCTAATGTTAATAGGAGACCTCCAAAAAAAATGCATAAGGTTCCCTCATTCATTGTCTGCTATTGTGCTGATCTCTGTGATTGGTCACAGTCAGGACCAGTCAAAGTCCATATGTACCATGTGATTAATTGTGGCTAATCACAGCTAATCACAATAGTACACACTGAATGAATGGATTTCATTCAGAAAAAATGGTTGCTTATAACAGTGAAAAAAAATCCTGATAATACAGCTGAACACCTTCCTAGAGTATTACATCTTTAACCACTTAAGAGCTGCCCCATAGCAGATATGCCGTATATATATATATACAGTATATATATATATATGTGATTTTGCATTTCCGGGTAGAGGATGTGCATGGCACCCTACCCGCCTCGCTATTGGCTTCTGGATATGTCAATCACCGGGTCCCGGCCAGTGATTTCCAGCCGGGATTTGGTGATTGTCAGCAGGGCTGAGAGGGGAGAGATCTGTGTTTAAACAACACAGATCTCTCTCCTGTCAGCATGGACATAACATGGACAAAGCAGCATGTCTCCCAAGTAAAACACAACACAGCACACATAGTAAAACAGCGCACAGCACACTGTTAACCCCTTCCTGCTCAGTGTCATTAGTACAGTGTCAGTGCTTTTTATTAACACCGATCACTGTATTAGTGTCACTGGAGATGTCAGTGGCAGTTAGTCATGTCCCTTCCAGTGTCAGAATGCCCGCCGCAGTCCTGCTATAAGTCACTGATCGCTGCCATTACTAGTATAAAAAAAAAAAATATATATATATATATATACTGTATATATACTGCCATTTCTAGACACTATAACTTTTATGTAAACCAATAAATGTACATGTATTAGGATTTTTGTTTAGCAAAGACATGTAGCAGAATACATTTTGACCTAAATTTATAAAGAAATTTTATTTTTTTAAATTTTTTTATTGGACATGTTTTATAGCAAAAAGTTGAAAGTATTGTTTTTTTTTCTTAAATTGTCAGTCTTTTTATGTTTATAGCGCAAAAAATAAAAAATGCAGAGATGATCAAATACCACCAAAAGAAAGCTATATTTTTGGCCAAAAAGGACATAAATTTCATTTGGGTGCAGCATTGCATGGCCGTGCGTTCTGTCAAAGTAACGCAGCACCGTATCACAAAAATTGGCCTGGTCAAGAAGAAGGGTAAATCTTCTGGAGGGCAAGTGGTTAATATGTCTTTTTGTTCTTATTACATTTTATAAAGATTAGTCTTCTGAATAAAAAGGTTTAATTTTCTGTTTCTAATCAAGGTATCATTTTTGTAAGTATGTGTATTAGATAACATATTTTCAAAATCGCCCTTTTGGTATATTTTTAAATTCCAATGGGCCAGCTTATTATGGTGACCATTTTTGGTCTTCTTCTTTCTACTTTTATTTCAATTATTGTCTCTTATTGGTGTTTTAAAGATATCTAAACCCAGGAGCAAAAATGTAATATATTGAAGCTTAACAGTCCTTAGATGTGGCTGTAATAGTATTTTTTTTGGTTAAGTACATTTTCTGAAAGTGATTAAAAATACCCATGGTTCCTTTCAGAAGTTTTTTGTACTTGTAATTGCCTGCGAACTGAACGAAAATCTTAGATGGTATTATCAGCTTTCCCAGTTCTCATTGGTGAATTACAGAGCACTCCCTATGTAATGTAGATAAGTACTGTATAAGAGAAAGTGCTTTGTAGATTATAGTAGGAGAGCAGACTAGGGTGACAACGCTGCTCCTAAACACTGTACATACAACGGAATAAGTGAATGTTGTCACCCTAGGATAGAAAACAGCCAGAATTATCAGGAAAAAGAGGAAAGGAAGACTGAAAAAAATAAAACCAGTGTAGCCATTATATCTGGTAAGATACAATATATTACACATTTGCTTTTGCGTTCAAATACAATTTAAAGTGTTTTTAGTGTACGTAGATAAACAACCATTATATCTTTTTACTGGGTTTTGGATTTTATTAATTAGTTCTGTCCATTAAGTTTTTACTTTTCTTTTTTCTTTTCTGTATTAAAGCGCTAATTACAAAATTACAAATTATGGTCAATATCTGCCTTCCATTTGGTAGGCCAAGACACTGATTGGTCTCCATTGTCTTAAAAGATCAGTAGACATGTGCAGTTCATTTCATTACGAATCAAAATTCTGATGAAATTTGTATTATTGGGAGATTCAGATTTCTCTGATCTCCAAAATTACAATAGAAATGAATTTTAAAACATTCTAAATAATATATAATGAAAACAACAAATTTATTCATATTAATTTGCTTTTTTATTCGGGTGACATGATGCGATAGTATGGGCCTTTTGTTAATGTTTGAAGTACCAAAATTAACACAATGACATAAGGATAGATCCAGATTGATTTGGATCCATTTGTTTTTACTCTAGTGAGCATAGTATGAATATTCAAATAGGATTCTTTTTGCATTGGGGCTGAACGTGAGAGACCGTTTGTTTAATTTGTATGTGTGCAGTCCAACAAGCAAAGTCAGTTGGGAATGAGGAAATTAATTCAACCTAATAACATAACAAATTAATATATATTAATTACATTAAAACAAACATAGTCAATCTTTCAAAATAACAAAAGAATAACAGAACTTCTGAAAATACAAACTGATTCAGAACAACAAATATATACTCTCCCAAAATAACGAATGGCTATCACGAATATGACTAAATTAAATTATTTACTTAATAAATTAAACTGAAAAGAAACACATTTTTCTGTTCTGCATATTTCTAGCTATCAGTGCAATATCCCTATTGATATTTAACAGCTCAATATGTTTTAGCCTGTGTTTACCCATTTCTTATAGACCTATAAAACAGCTCTAAGTGGGGTCCTTGTTTGTTGTTTATTTTATTTTGTGTGTAATGGCAGATTAACCAATAATCAATACGTGTGTACATATTGTGTAGGATTTAATAAAAAGTCTTATCTTTTCAGGTCTCTGTGGTATACTCTACAAACATCAATCAATCATATTTTTTTATTTCCTCCTTTAGTCTCTTTAAAACTCTGTGGGAGATCTGTATTTTTCCAGAAGAGAAATGCAAATTAAGGGATAAGGGGAGATTAAAATTTTCTTCTAAAATAGCTATTCCTTCTTTAAATAAAGCTAAAGAATCCATTTCCATGAATGAAGAAACTTGGCTTTGTTTGGAAGAGTAACACTTACACTCTGATTTTTTTATCAACATTTAAATTTTATCTGCGTGGGATTTATCGATAAACCACGAACAAAAAGAAATATTATTATTTTGGTTTTCATATGTCTTTTATATTTCAGATATATATTTCATATTTCTTATACATTCACTTCAACTTCTTATCCTCAAAAGCATCCAATTGTTAACACTCAGTCGTCTAATATCGCAAAGCTGAATTATTGAATGCTCCCTCTCATTACTCGTGGCTTGGAATAACTCGTTTATGGGTAGTTTTCCAACAGACATGCATTAACATTAATATTTCAAAATGTAAAAATGCATCTGTCATTTTGTTTTCTCTTTCCAAAAAGGATATAGCTGAATAGTAATCTAATAATGAGAAAGAATGCTGATTTGGATCTTATATCATCACTATTAACTCAGCCAAAATTTTTCGATTTTTAAAAACATTTTTATTTTTAAAACAATATTAGCGTAACAGTTGCAAATCTTTGCTTTCTCTCCAGTGAAGATCAACACAAGCAGGAAAAGTTACAGGATATTTTGACCAAATACCAAATACCCAGTGGTAGAAACTAGCACCTCTGAGTGTCAAACGTGCTACAAATGTCATACTGCAAGTTCAGGAATGCCAGACATTTGCAAAGCAATACTCCAAATCAGGACCAAAGACTGTAAATTTCAAACTGTCCATACATCTCCTAAGATCTAGCAGAGATGTCAAGATCTTTCATGAGCTATAACAAAATAAAAACAGAAAGACATTGGTAAGTTCATACAACAGATCATTAATATTGTTTTTCTAATGCATCCATATTACTAGAAATGCTTAAATTGCATCATTAATCATTAGTTTTTATTATGTGTGGGATATTGAGTGAAGAAGGCTAAAAACAGTGTTCAGCAATCAATTTAAAAGTGATTAGATGTCATGAGATACTTGCAGCACTCAATGAGGCCTAGGGCAGAGGAAGGTTTGGTCAAAAGCAGGAGGGACGAGTGTTCATCCTCCACCCTCCATTCCATTACTTGTGCAGCAAGGCTGCTGGTGTTGTCCTTCTGTTTCTGCCCTTCCCTGCCACTGAGGCAAGTGCAGGACTCAGGCATAGGGTAATCTCTTTCCTACATCTACCTTATAGTTCCTACCCTGAAATCAAAGCCAGAGGGCACCAAGGAGGAGAGGGGCAAATGTCCATATGCAGCCTAAAGGTACTTATACCAGCTCAGTTGCCACTAATTAATGTATGCTGGGGACTTGAGTTGGGCTTGATATTCAAGTCAAAACATAAGTTTGATTCGAACATCGGCTGTTCATGTGTTTGGCGAACACATGAACAATAAGGACATTCGGCAGGCCCTTTTGGCCCACAATGCACTGCACCCTGACAGTGCATTGTGATTGGCCAAAGCAATGCACCTGATCACTATGCTTTGGCCAATCACAGTGCATTAGGATGTCACAAGGGGGCGGGGTCACCCTGTTGACGTTGGCGGGTGGCCCCCACCCCTTAGACAATTAAGAACTGTCAGGCTGGGGCAGGTGTCAGACGGCGGGAGCTAGCATCGAGAACTTAGCGTTTTTTTATTTTTTCAGGTTGACAGTGGCGGCGGGCATCATGATTGATGTTGGATCTACATCAGGGGGCATTTTTTTATTTTTAATAAAGGACTTGTCAAAGACTGTCTTCTGTCATTTTTTACACTACACTTTTTTTTGTGAATGAGTAGCGGTACCATGTACCCCATACTCGTTCACATGGTGTGAGCTGGGATCTGGGGGCTCTCTTGTTAAAGGCAGTTTCAGGATTCCAATAAACCCCCCGCCCGCAGACCCCCACAACCACAGGCCATAGTTGGGGGAAAGAGGCCCTTGTACCCATCAACATGGGGACAAGGTGCTTTGGGGGGAGGAGTGCCCCTCCCACCCCAAAGCACCCCACATGCTGAGGGCATGTGGCCTGGCATGGTTCAGGGGGGGCTCGCTTGTTCCCTCCCCTTTCCTGCATTGCTGGGCTGCATGCTCAGATAAGGATCTGATATAGATTTTGGGGGCCCTCAAGCCATTTGTAAAAAAATTTTGACATGGGGGTTCCCCTCAAAATCCATACAAGACCCGAAGGGCTTGGTGTGGATGGGGGGGACCCACGCCGTTATTTTTAAAAAAAATTTAATTGCTCATAATCCTTTTTACATTCACTTGCCAGCAGGGAACCCGCTAAAATACCGCATGACTTAGCAACATAACTCATGCAATATTTTAGTAGCTGTGCGGTATCTGCTTAGTGAATTGTCCCAGTTTAAAGTTCACGGTCAAATGTTTGTTAGGTTTGAATGTTCGACCATGAACCGAACAGTAGGGTGTTTAGCCCATCACTACTGGGGACAGTGAGGATGTCCAGGGGGGTTAATGTGAAGCTAAAGGGACAAATACTCACCTGAACTCCAATGGTCTGAAGCTCATGAGAGTCCTATCTGGCACTGGCATCTTCTTCTTGGGTTCGCCTAGTGCAATGCTTTGTCAGATGCTGCAACTGACCCTCGCTGGCTCTACATCAAGAACTGAGTGATCAAAGACCACTAATCACTCTGTTCTCAGGTCCACTATGAGCACAGACCAGTGACTGTCATTTATCGCTCTGTGATCTGCCCCTCAGGCACTCACTGGACTGCAAAGCTGGAAAGTGGGCTGAAACGGCTGGCTCAGGCTCCCAACAGCATGCTGAGAGGCTGGGCAGCTGCCAGCAGGTATCTAGGTAGGCCCCAATATTACTGTTGGGATCCCTGCAGAGCTTGAATTTGTGATGTCAGCAACAGCAGAATTTAGTCCGCTGTCAGCTGAAGCTGGGTCACAGGAGTTAAGAAGTAAGTGCACTCTTGTAACCCACAGGAGAGGTATGGCCAAAAAAACTTTGGCCATACGTCTCCTTTAATAATTCAAACTGAAGTTCACACACAAATTAATGAGTCAAATCAGTGAGTACTCTCCCTCTCACCTCCATGAGCATCTGTCAAAACGTTTCAATCGAAGACATTGTGCTTGAAAGAAAATTAACTTCTGCAGGGCTCTCTCTCCTTAGAAAAGCGATAGTGCTCTGGGAATCCTTTTTCATAGGTACTTCCTGTATCAAATATTTATGTGTGAAACAGAGATGTTACATACAGTACAAATAAAGTGCAAATATATAAATCATTCTTATAAAGAAAGTAGAAAGAAACAAATAACCAAAAACCATATGAGCTCCTTATGAAATAGCATATTTTCATTATAGGTATGGAGCTGACAGTGGGTGCTGTGCCCTCCTACAATTCACATAGGACTTTTCTCTGCTAGTAAAGACATTTTTTCCATGTTAATCTCCAGACTCTTCAGCTTTAGATCTTTGACACACATTTTAGCTAACATTTTTGTATGTACTTTGCAGAATGTTTTGTGTAAGGGTTCTTGTGGGGTAAAGAGTGAAGAAGGTTCATTTAAGATGTAACTATTTCTTCATTTTTATCATTTGTATTTTTTTCTTTACACTAATATTAGTGTATTATGTAATTTACCCAAGGATATTCTAATGCAGCCTTTCTCAACCAGGGTGCCCAGGCACCCTGGAGTGCCTTGAGGTTTCTTTAGGGGTGCCTTGGCAAAATGTCTAAAAATTGCAAAAACTTGTATACAAGCCAGCAGGCGGGAACAAGCCTGCTATTTAGTTACACAAAGCCACAGGTTTCATTGTGCACCATTACAACCTTTTAGCCGCCATAGTCCTGACAAACAATGACATCATCAGTTGATAAAGAGGATGTCAGCTGCCTCCACAGAATCCTAGTTTTCCCCTCCCCTGCCCCTCTCCTTCAGTGCTGGGGGTCACATTAGCCAAGCGATGGGGAAAAACTGAGGGAGAAGAGAAACATTGGAATACTAGTCAGTACCAGTGTGCAAAGGTGTATTTGCTGTGGAAGAATAAATCACCTCTAATGTTGGGTGTCCTACATGTGTGGATCTTGCCGTGTTATATAAAACTTTAATTATAGTTTTTCACATTTTAGAATGGGGTGCCTCAAGACTGTCCATAATTTTAAAGGGTGCCTCGGGACTTACCATAATTTTATAGGGTGTCTTGACTGAAAAAAGGTTGAAAAACACTGTTCTATTACATGGCGTTAATGGCCTGAGGTTCGCCCTAGACAGTTATTTGTTGTTGAAACCAGCTGGGATTTATCACAGCCATCAGTTCATTGATTTTTATATATTTACTTATGCAAGGGTTCTTTGCTATTCATTATTAGTAATCGATTGTGCAATATTGGAACATATTTGGCAGCAGTCTTTAGGTATGAGGGGTAAAATTATATATGTGTGTAAGGCTTAGGATAATATTACAATCTTTGTTATTATATTGTAAGTCTAACAAAAACATGACTGGGGTACTGCCTATGTCCCGGCTGCTATGAATCCACCCAATTCTAATACCCCCCCATCCCACCGACCGTCATTATTATAATAATGCACACTATTTTGGAATTTAATGGCCATAGCAGCCAGTTTATTTATTAACGTCCATAACAACAATACATACTTCTTTAGCATCATATGTAAAACCAAAGCAAAATACCGTAACTGATAGGTCTTTGAACTGATAGGTTTTTGAAGGCACAGAAGAACTAATAACCATCTGTATCTGCCACCAGCTTCCAAATTAAGGCCCCCAGCCGCTCGGGGACAACTCCTTACTAAGATATCATCCGATACAGCCCACAAATTCAGTAACCCATTCCTGCTGCACTTAGTAGGGAAGGTACACCCATACCTAAGACTGGCCCCACCTTTTTCTCCCAAACTTTTTTTCACCATCCCCACCTTCAAAAACCTTGATACCTCTGCCCACTGCTATGACAATACAAAAAAACCTCATCTCAAAATGCCCAACTCTCAACCAACCCGAACAGCACAAGAACGCAGGCACCCAAAGCCAACTAAAACTGGAAACAACAGATCAGGAACAACTGCCCAAAATCCAAGAAGGGAGGGTGGGCAGGAGAAGCTTGTCCTATGCTGCCCCTGCTAAGAATGATAATTCAAGAAAGACCAGCTCCCACAAAACCCATCTCCGCCCTGCTTAACCCCTCCCTACCACACCCCACCATCCTCCAATAAGGTAAGGCTGTCTTCTTTTAAACACGGCACTGATTAACCCTCTCTCTTCAGCAACCTGTTTCTGCAAACCCAGTCATGTAGGCCTTTTACTATGCAACACATCCGTTCCCTGCCTGATACTTTATTGAGAGAAATGCTGCTATTTTCTTTCTTTTTTTTGGGGGGGGGGACGTGTGTAATATGATGTTTGTAGTTTCCTTTTCATAAATAAACTTAAGATAAACTTGCCTCAAATACAGCCAAAGCAATGTAAATTGTGCCTTTTGTCAAGAAACATGTTTCTGATCTGTATTAGACCAATATTTAATGACAAATACATATGAGAAGCTTAGTTTAAATAATTATTCAAAGGATCAATAATTTCTTCTCTCTAAGTTCAAGTAAATTATTCAAGGATATTGTAATGTCTCACAAACTGATATCAGCTGTTAATCCAGGAAGTTATAACTCTTTCACATAGCTACTGTATATTACCTGTTTTCATAGTTTACACCAGGGATGCCAAGCTGGTTTCCAACTAACCAAGAATAATGCAGCATAACAAGAATTGCAGCGCAACCTTAAATACAATCCTCAATTAAATATTACATATGTCTTTAAATCCATGATCCAAAAAATAAAACAAAGTTTCATGCTCTTTTATGTGTCAATAAACATTCAAAACCATATATCTTCCATATGGTTATTTATTTATTATTACAGATAATAATAATAATAATAATTATTATTATTATTATCTGTTCCAATATAATATTTCCCACTTGTGCCAATATGTATCCCCAGTGAAATGTTCCTCCACCATCTATTCAAGCCCCTTACCAGTGGCGGAACTACCAGGGTTGCAATGGTCGCACTTGCAACAAGGCCATGGTGTTCCGCCACTGTGCCCAAGGCAGGAAGGGGGCCAGATCATGGGGGTAGCTTGAGGGGTCACAGGGGTTACTGCCCATGCTCCATGGGCATGTGACCTCACTGCCCAGTACATTGTGTCAGTCCTCGGAGAGATTGCTTCTGGCAGGATGTGCGCCGGGGCATGGGGGACTGTGAGACTTTCCTCCTGTACACATTGGTGCTAGCTGTGTTTGAGGAGGGGGGGCGGCTTCTTTGGGTCAGATGGGGATGAGGAGAGTGGCAGTAAAGTTTTCTGGGATGTAGGAAAGATGGCACAAGACGCGGCACTCCTCGGGACACACCGGAGGAAGATGGCAGCACGGACACAGATCCTTATTGTGATGGTAATACTGTGCAAGGGGCCAGCAGCTCTAGCAAGAGTCCTAAAGAAATTTCTGCAAGTCTCCGGGGTAAGTGAGCTGCACTCAGTGCTCTGTCTAAGGAGGATGGGGTGCTGACAGCCACAAAGGCTGTCGAAACTTGTAGTGTTTGCATTCATCGAATACTGTGAATGAGTAATGAGTAACAGCCGTGGTTTTTTTAAATCGTGACAACTAGCAGGGAGGAAAAGATCCTCCACTAGCTGACACAACGGGGAGTGGGAGAAGCAGGGGCCGGTCCATTTGTAACATGTTACACCCTGAATATTACACCCTGTAATATGTTATGAAAGGTGAACTTATCCTTTAACAATTTTATCCCTCAAAGTAGAGGCATTTTTATATATGTCACTAGAGTTATTGAAGTTTTTATTGGGTGGGGTCATATCACTAGTCTAATACAGCCCACCTGCATGTGCGAGGAGCTCGGGCATGACCAGGCATTATCCACTAAGGTATATAAAGATGAGCAAGAATATGGTTTGGCTCTGAGGAAGAGGGTATCTACTCTGGAAATGCATCAGCCATTTGGAGTGTCTTCCCTATGCTGGGATCGGCTCTGTGGACCAGGCTGTGTGGGACACTGTGGCTACTGATGGGCTTGATATCACATGGTGTTTGTGAGTACACAACTGTTTAATTCTTCAATAAAAAAGTTTTTAAGGTAATGTGGAAGGATGGTGTGCCCTCTTCTTTTGTTTTTCCAGTGATTTTCTTCCAGCACCCACTGTCACAATGCAAAAACAACACCACCATGCTGGGCTTCACCCTTACTGCCACATCATCCATTCACAGAGTTCTGTGAATGAACTACATCTACTGTTGGCATCAGAAGCCAATGACTTGTAGTTCTCAATAAACTGCAAGGGTGCTGGTGAGTGCTCTTGTAGTCCATTGATCCTTCTTTCCATTCAGTAACTGCCTGCTTGTACAATATAATATAATATAATACGATGTGCAGACAGCCGTCTACAGGATCCAGGCATTGCACCCAAGATCTGCTAATCATGGGTGTGATGCCTGACAGGCTGCAGTTTAAACAAATAATAAATGCACATTTTTTTTACCTGCAAAAAGATGCACATTTATTATTTTTTTAAAGGTGAACTTAGCCTTTAAAATATAAATAAGAAGAAATT
Source organism: Staurois parvus (assembly GCF_062004578.1). Lineage (NCBI taxonomy): Eukaryota > Metazoa > Chordata > Amphibia > Anura > Ranidae > Staurois > Staurois parvus. The sequence continues at coordinate 230,863 of NW_028318275.1, forward strand.
GCAAAAACAGGAGATTTCTATTAAACAGTGCATGAAGGGTTACATTACTTTTTATTTTAGTGATTAGCTGGCAAATACCTGCCTAATAGAAGATATACAAAAAGTTTTCAAGAAGCAAAATCTTTGTTGTCCAGTTTTATTGTGTTTTATTGATATGACTTCCTGTTGGAGAGATTTACCCATATTTCCTGCTTAAGAGACCACTGTAACTGGGATAAATAAATGACAAAAATGTTGACTCCACTCCATTCTACCCATAGTTATTGAAGGGTTCAGGCTTGGGTTCTACTTTCACAGCTATATGAGTCGTTGTGCTATTTAGAGAAGGTGGTCTTGCCATCCTCTGCTCCATTCACCATCCAAGTATGAGATAGAATCATACTGTATAATATAGCAAAACATATGTATAAATGGTGTTTAGTAAGTTTGGTAAATAAAGAGATGCAATGTGTATATTAGCACATTAAATTTTCATTGTGAGCTTAGCAGTTCCCGGGCACCTATTGCTTATTTACATTTAATGATCCTCAAAGAATGTATGGATTTCTCTGCTTGTATGGAGGTGCAGTGTTTAGCATCAAAGAGTAATATAATCCTTGCACAGCAAGCCCCAATCAATACTGCACAGAGGGAGGCTGCCATCAACTTTGCGTTAATTCTGTTTTTGATTAACAAACCTGAAGTGATTAAACAGACAAAAGTTCCATGTTACAAAGTCAGAAACTTCAGCTGAGCTGAGTAAAGATCGTGGCTGTGCCAACAAATGAAGTCCTAATTGAAATAGCACATAAGTCATTGTTTAAGGTGCCCACTGTGTGCAAACCAGCAGGATAACTGCCTTTTCATCTTTCCTTTCAGGCACAGCTGTGAGACATTAACTATTGAGGCCATTTATGAAAAATAGTGTAAAGTGAAAATTCTGCTGTTACAGAGAACAATCAAGTTGTTGCTTGCTTAACCCCGTCCCTACCAGCCCTGGCATCTCTTTAAGTGGGCCCTTCCACCCAGGAGGAGGGTAGACTTTCTGATCATGTGTCCACTGTGATTGGCTTTCACAGAGGTCACATGATTGTTAGCCTGTCCCACCATCTCTCGATCATGACTGGAGACCAAGAGCGGTCTTTGTGCTGGGAGTGCACAGTGAAGGCGCTCTTAGCACAGAAACTTTGGCTGTCCATGGATACATACCGTATGTGCGGCTTTGTGGGTGTTAATGCCACCTTCCTTGCCTCAGCATATATGTGTTATATGGGCAACAAGAGTAAAAAAAAAAAAAATTCCAACACTGTCAAAATGTTTAAAGAAATGATAGAGCAATGGGGTTAGAACCTTTCTTGGGCTTTTATTGTTATTTATGACACCATTTGGGAGATTTCCTCTTATTTCCTGTCTATCTAACCAAGCAGAAAGAAAGGACAAACCTATCAAATGGGACACATTCAGCAATAAAAACACATTTTCTAGCACAGTGATGGAGGATTAGAACCTATGTCAAAATTGCTGTCTGTTTCCCCATATTTCACTTTCTGGTCCAAGTTTTGAACAGTAAGTATGGGGAAACAATCCCAGTGGGGTAGAAACAGCAAAAAAAAGTAGAATGAGGAAGGTTTAGAACCTCTGTCAGGACTGTCTGTGTCTCTATGAGGGGCATTTCTTCTTACTTCATGTCCAAGTGATTTCTGTAAGACAGAACAGGAAGAGTAGAAAATGTCTTCTATGAAGACAGAGGTAGCTTGTAAAAATGAACAGAAAAGTGTAATAGGTGTGTTGGGGAGTTGTTTATGTTGTTGCCTCCTATGTTTCCTCCTGATACCTTATTACTGACTATTTAGTACTGCTATGCATCTGCAATTCACTTCGCCCTTTGGGCACATACCACAGCAAGCCACTTCTACTGATGCAAGGCCTCCACCAGGCCAGGTCTCTGAGCTAATATGGAGACCAAATATGGAGCCTGGATTGAGAAGTGAGGGACATTGTTATGGACCAGCCAGCGGTAGCCTCTAGCGCTCCACAGACCGGGATTCCCCAAGGCGCGGAATCTAAGCCCCAACCTGCTTATTCACCAGGGCCCCTGATGGTGGGGATGGACTTGGAGCAGGCCGAAACCAGGTCGCGGCCCCTGGGTACAACCAGTTGTGGTAGAAGCACTTGCCGGTGGTATGTAGCAGGTGAGAGCCTGATGTGAGGAGGCAGAGTGAGCGAAGTCAGACAGGCCAGGTCGGTAACGGTGGAGGCAGGACGGTACAAGTGGCAGGCAGAAGGATAGACAGGTCACAGGCCAGGTTCGGTAACGGGAGATCAAACATGCAGGATTAGGCAGGAGAATGGTCAGACAAGCCAGGGATCAGAGCAGGAGACAGACAGCAAATCAGGGTCAGGCAGGGTCGGCAACAAGGCAATCTCTCAGGAAACACAGGATACAGGTAAAGACCATACGGCAACTTGTGCATAGACATAGCCTGTTTAAATAGGGCGCCCTGCGCCCTCATTGGTGCCAGGCACACGTCCGCGATCGCGAGTGCGCGACTGCCGTTGCCGTCGCAGGCGCCCAGGTCCTAATGACCGCACGCTAGTGCACCCCGGCATATCGCACATGTGCAGACCTGTGCGCCACGGTAAAGCCTGGGGTCCCTGATAGACATGAAGTACCACTGTCCCCCCATCAGCAGGGCTGCAGTCAACTGCCACAGTCATGCGCTTCTTCCTCCACTGGCTGCTATTTCTTGTAAATGTGTCTCCAACCCAAAAGGTTGAATGTGTGATTAACCACAAGGGTTAACCTGGTACAAATGTTCTGCTGCAGCACAAGGCCACTTAACCTGGAGAATTAAACTCCCAAGGAAACTGTTCTTCCTTGCAATAAGAGACACAGACAACTTGTAACATTAACATAGCACATGCCATCATTCTTCAGTACATCTTCCCATGCATGTACAATTGATCAACATACAATTGACTGTGCAATATCGAGGTAGAATAGCTGTGCTGCTAGCCTGGATCAATACATTCTCCCTAGCGGTTGAATAGCATAGAATAGGTGCTTAGAAAGATTTGTGCGGCCCATATCTGAGTTAGAAATGTCCATAGCAACACAATTCCATGAGATGTGGAATCCCTGTAGACAGGCCTATTGGAGCAATGGCTGCAAAGTGAAAATAAACTACATCATAGCATGTGGTCCTCACAGACCCTTCCCCATAGGACTTCCCCCTGAGGTCAGTCCCCTGCATATATACAGTGTAGTGCAAAGGTTTGGGCACATGTGAAGAAATGCTGGTAAGAATGCTTTGAAAAATATATATTTTAATTGTTTATTTTTATCAATTTACTATATGCAAAGTGAGTGAACAGAAGAAAAATCTAAATCAAGTCAATATTTTGTGTGACTTGCTTCAGACAGCATCAACTCTTACACTTGCACACTTTGTACACTTGCACAATATCAGGGATTTTGTAGGACTAAACTCAGGTGTATGATTAATAAATTATACCAAGCAGGTGTAATGATCATTAATTTCATATGTAGGTTGAAACAAAGTCATGAACTGAAACAGACACAAATGTGTAGGAGGCTTATAACTAGGTGAAGAAAATCCAAACTCTGTTACTAAGGTGAGGTTATGAAAGACAGTTTAATGTCACAGGTCATACACCACGGCAAGACTTATCAAAGCAAAAAGAAATAAGGTAGTTATACTGCATCAGCAAGGTCTCTCCCAGGCAAAGATTTCAAAGCAGACTGAGGTTTCAAGATGTGATGTTCAAGCTCTTTTGAAGAAGCACAAAGAAACAGCCAACGTTGAGGACCAGAGATGTGGTGGTCGGCCAAGGAAATTTAATGCAGCAGAATAAATTACTTCATGCTTACTTTCCTTCAATACTGGAAGATATCCAGCAGGACCATCAGCACATAACTAGCAGAAACCAGTGGGACCCAGGTATACCTATCTACTGTCTGGAGAAGTCTGGCCGGAAGTGGTCTTAATGGAAGAATTGCAGCCAAAAAGCCATTTGTTTATCATGGAAACAAGGCTTAGAGACTCAACTATGCATGAAAACATAGGAATTGGGGTGCAGAAAAATGTCAGCAGGTGTTCTGGACTAATGAGTCAAAATGTGAAATATTTGGCTGTAGCAGGAGGCAGTTTGTTTGCCAAAGGGCTGGAGAGTGGCACAATGAATGTCTACTGGCAACAGTGAAATATGGTAGAGGTTTGGGGTAGCATTTCTGAAAATAAAGTTGGATATTTGGTCAGGATCAATGGTGTCCTTAATGCTGAGAAATGTAGGCAGATACTTATCATCCATCACCTTAACATACCATCAAGGAGGCATGTAATTGGCCCCACATTTATTCTGCAGCAGGACAATGACCCCAAACATACAGCCAATGTCATTAAGAATTATCTTCAGTGTAAAGAAGACCAAGGAGTCTTGGAAGTGATGGTTTGGCCCCCACAAAGCCCTGATCTCAACATCATTGAGTCTGTCTGAGATTACATGAATAGCAGGATTTGAGGCAGCCTACATCCACAGAAGATCTGTGATTGCTTCAAGACATGCAATTTGTTCTGGTCGGAATCTAAATTTGGACAAATTTTAGTTTTTCCAAAGATTCACATGCATTTGAATTTCCAAATAACAATAGTAACGAATTTCATTAAAATGAGTTTAGTTTAATTTATTCATTTTCTAATAAATTACACATTTTCAGAACAATTTGAATTGGTCAACAATTTATCGACCAATTCAAATTCTGTGTGAAGAATAGCTGCTTTTTAAGGAGAGGGCCAAGAAGCTGGCTGCCACATCCTTAACAACCAATGACTTATCAGCTGTCAGTGGTTTCCCCAGTGACAGCTGAATGTAAAAAAAAAAGAATTGCCAGCAATGAAAAATATCAAAAAATGGCGTGGGCCCCCCCCCCCCCCATCCATACCAGACCCAAAGGGTCTGGTATGGATTTTATGGGGAACCCCATGTCAAAATTAAAAAAATTGATTTGGGGTCCCCCCAAAAAAAACCATACCAGACTCTTATCTGAGCATGCAGCCCAGCAGGTCAGGAAAGGGGGGGAACAAGCGAATGCCCCCCTCCTGAACCTTACCAGGCATCATGCCCTCAATATGGGAGGGTGCTTTGATGGAGACAAAGGTCTCTTCCCCACAACCCTGGGTGGTGGTTGTAGGGGGCCCCCAGATCCCGCCCCCCATGTGAATGAGTATGGGGTACATAGTACCCCTACTCATTCACTAAAAAAGTCTAAAAAGTTAGAAAAAAACACCCCCCAAAGCACAAGCCACTGATAGCTGATGAGTCATCGGTTGTGGAGGGCATGGTGGCCAGTTTCCTGGCCCTTTCCTTAACAATCAGCTATTCTTCATATGGCATTCAGATTAGTCGATAAATTTGCGACTGATTCAAATTCAAATCATTCTGATAATTTGAAATTCTTTAGAAAATGAATAAAATTAAAAAATGAAATGAAAGGAATTCCAAAACAAATCTACGAAACAAAGTTAGTAACATAACAAATTTATCCAAAATAAAACAAATTGTTCTGTTCTGCATAAGTCTAGTTACTTCTTCAAGATATTTAGAATAACCTACCTGCCGAGTTCCTTCAATAAAAGTGCTTCTACCACAAGTGGTTGCACCCAGGGGCCGCGACCTGGTTTCGGCCTGCTCCAAGTCCATCCCCACCATCAGGGGCCCTGGTGAACAAGCAGATCGGGGCTTAGATTCCACGCCTTGGGGAATCCCGGTCTGTGGAGCGCTAGAGGCTACCGCCGGCTGGTCCATAACAGAACCATACGGCCATGACAGAGTCTGGAGGAGGACCCTCTCCCTGGGAAGAGATGTGTCAACATCTGGCGGCGCTCACACAAGCCGCTAGAGCAGGGGTGGGCAAACTTTTTGACTTGAGGGCCGCAATGGGTTCATATATTGGACCCGGGGGCCGGACCAAGAGTAGATGAATGATGTGTATGTGTCATCCATAGTAAGTATAGTAATATTCCCCCATAGTAAGCATAGTAATTAATCCCCCATATAGTAATTCATCCCCCATATAGTAATTCATCCCTCATAGTAATTCATCCCCCATATAGTAATTCATCCCCCATAGTAATTCATCCCCCATAGTAATTCTTCCCCCATAGTAATTCTTCCCCGATATAGTAATTCATCCCCCATATAGTAATTCATCCCCCATATAGTAATTCATCCCCCATATAGTAATTTATCCCCCATATAGTAATTCATCCCCCATAGTAATTCATCCCCCATAGTAATTCATCCCCCATAGTAATTCATCCCCCATATAGTAATTCATCCCCCATAGTAATTCATCCCCCATATAGTAATTCATCCCCCATAGTAATTCATCCCCCATATAGTAATTCATCCCCCATATAGTAATTCATCCCCCATAGTAATTCATTTCCCATATAGTAATTCATCCCCCCTATAGTAATTCATTCCCCATATTAATTCATCCCCCATAGTAATTCATCCCCCATATAGTAATTCATCCCCCATATAGTAATTCATCCCCCCTATAGTAATTCATCCCCCATAGTAATTCATCCCCCATATAGTAATTCATCCCCCATATAGTAATTCATTCCCCATATTAATTCATCCCCCATATTAAGTCCCCAAGTCCCCCCTGTGTCAATTCACTTACCTTTGCTCCACGCGTTCCTCTCGCCGTGTTCCCGCGACCGTTCCAGTGTAGCATGAAAATCTGTCTCCTATGAGGATCTGTCCCCCTCGACGTATCTGCGCATGTGCCAGTTTCAGGCATTAGCAGCCGATCGGCGATCTCTGGAACATGCGCAGATACGTCGAGGGGGACAGATCCTCATAGGAGACAGATTTTCATGCTACACCGGTCTTCAGGGCGGACTGTGAGAGGAGCCTAGTGGGAGCCTAGCTCCGCGGGCCGGATTAAAAGGTCCGCCAGGCCGTATACGGCCCGCGGGCCGTAGTTTGCCCATTGCTGCGCTAGAGGAAGGATATAAGCATTTGGAGGGACGTGTTCAGAGCCTAGCCACACTTGCTCCCTTAACATCAGACCTGGTTAGTGCGCCTTCTGCCAGGGGCTCCGCAGAATTTTCCGCTGGAGCAGCGTTCTCCATCCCCCTGCCAAAACTGCGAGTGCCAATGCCCGAACGTTTCAATGGAGATCAAGGAAAGTTCAGGGCCTTCCAGAACTCCTGCCAGCTATATTTTGATCTACAACCCTGGACTTTTTCGTCTGAATCTGTGAAGGTAGAGTTCATTATATCCTTGTTGCAGGGTGAACCCCAGGGATGGGCTCACCGTCTGATGGAAACTCGCCACCCACACCTGAACTCCATTGCTACCTTTTTCAAAACAATGGCGCAACTCTATGATGACCCGCATCGAGCTGCCTCGGCTTAGGCAGCCCTCTATACCTCACAGCAGGGACACCGGGCTGCTGAGGATTATGCAGCGGAATTTAGGCGTTGGAGCGGAGACACTCAGTGGAATGACGCAGCCTTGCGTCATCAATTTCAGTTAGGGTTGTCTGAACCGCTTAAAGATGAGTTGGCAAGAGTAGGAGTACCTGACTCCTTGGAAGACCTAATAGACCGGGCCATCCAAATTGACTGTAGGTTGCAGGAACGGAGACAGGAGAGGTCCAGCCAGGGGCCAAGACCCACCTGGATGCTGCCAAGGGTACCAGTCTTGCCAAGGGCCACTGTTGGCAATCGGAGTCCGGAGCCGTCAGATGGGACTGAGCCCATGCAGCTCGGTCTGATACGGCCTTCCCTTTCAGCGGAAGAACGCCAGAGACGTCGGTCGAACAATCTATGCCTCTACTGAGGAGCAGCGGGTCACATGGTGCGCTCTTGTCCAGAGAAGTTCCGTAAGTGCTCTTCCTTTATTTCTGCTATATCTCCTGCGTGCACAGGCAACCTCCCTCACTTAGCTGTGACTGTGTCTTTTCAGCTCCCCGGAAGAATCGTACAAGTGACAGCTATTATTGATTCCGGGGCGTGTAGCTGTTTTATTGAACTTAGCTTTGCAGCCCAGCAGCAGATTCCATTGCTCACCAAGGAGCATGAACATTTTTTTGGCTGATGGCTCTCAAATAAAATAAATAAAATCAAATAAAATCGGGGACGGTAGATCGGGAGACCCCTCCTATACACACCACAGTGGCAGGTCATCATCAAGAACTTCTCCACTTGGACGCCATTGCGTCTCCCCTATTTCCAGTTAGTTTGGGGCTTCCCTGGCTACGAGCTCATGACCCCCAAATTGACTGGAAAGCCGGGTTGATTCAGTTTCACTCACCTTATTGTCAGGAGCATTGCTTACCCAGGTTACCACTAGATACACTAACCTTGTTATGTGTGAGTACCGATACCAAATTAGCCCAAATTGTGCCTTCAGCCTATCATCATTTTCTTGACGTTTGTAGCCCATGGGGAGCAGATATTCTTGCCCCGCATCGGGCTTACGACTGCCCCATTGACCTTCTCCCGGGATCTGAGATACCACTTGGCCGAATCTTTCCCCTGTCTGAACGAGAGTTGGGGGAATTGAAAAAATATATTGATGAGAGCCTTCGGAAGGGCTTTATCTGCCCTTCCACATCACTGGCTGGGGCAGGAATCTTTTTTGTTGAAAAAAGGACCAGTCCCTGAGGCCATGTGTCGGTTATCGGGACTTAAATAAGATCACAGTGAAGAATCGCTACCCACTTCCCTTGGTCCCCGAGTTATTCCAAAGGTTAAAGACAGCTTCTATTTTTTTCAAAACTCGATTTCAGGGGTGCGTATAACCTGGTCTGTATATGCGAAGGGGACAAGTGGAAAACCGCTTTTCGCACTCGGTTCGGGCACTTCGAATGCTTAGTTATGCCATTTGGGTTATGTAATGCCCCGGCCACGTTTCAGCATTTCGTGAATATGTTTAGAGATTTTTTGGACATTTTTGTAATTGTTTATCTAGACAATATTCTGATCTTTTCCTCATCTCTGGAGGCGCATCGGGGGCATGTCAGGAGCGTGCTGGAGCGACTTCGCCAGCACGGGCTCTATGCCAAAGCCGAAAAATACAGTTTCGAGCAGCGTAGTATCTCGTTTTTGGGTCTAATCATTTCCACCACTGGGATCGCTATGGACCCCAGAAAATCACTGCAATTTTAGAATGGCCGGTCCCCACGGATAAAAAGGGGGTTCAGAGATTTATTGGTTTTGCCAATTTTTATAGGAAATTTATAAAAAAAATTTCAGGCCTGGTATCGCCCATCACCCAACTCACAAAGATGGGGGTATGTTTTCAGTGTACCCCAGCAGCACAGGCCGCCTTTGAGGCCTTGAAGAAACTGTTCACAACAGCTCCCATCTTGAGCCACCCTGATGCATCATTACCATATATATTAGAGGTGGACGCATCAGAAGTTGCTGTAGGAGCAGTATTGTCACAAATGGTAGGTGCAAAGGAACTTATGCACCCGGTAGCCTTCTTTTCTAGGAAGCTCTCCCCCTCGGAAAGGAATTATGACATCGGGGATCGGGAATTGTTAGCCATTAAGGCAGCATTAGAGGAGTGACGGTATCTATTAGAGGGAGCCCTACACCCCATTTTGGTCTACACCGACCATAAAAATTTAGAGTATCTGAAGACAGCTAAACGCCTCAGACCACGCCAGGCCAGATGGACATTATTCTTTTCTAGGTTCAATCTACATATAACCTATCGACCCGGGTCTAGAAACACGAAACCGGATGCTCTCTCTCGGATGTTTGAAGACCCTAAAGAAACACCCAAACTGGATATCATCTTGCCGGCAGGTAGTTTCTTACTGCTCCAGTCTGAGCTTTTGTCCAAACTACAGGCTGCGTCCACCAGGGTTCCTGACCTACCTGGAATCTCAATACAGAGCAGGGAAGGTCTCTTGTGGAGGGGGGAACAGATCCTGGTACCCAAGGAAGCTCAGACCCTGGTTTTGGGCTATTGTTGTGATCATCCATTGGCGGGTCACTTTGGAATACACAAAACCCTAGAATTGGCACGACGCACGTTTTGGTGGCCAAGTATGGCCAAAGATTGTGAAACGTATGTTAGAACTTGCACTATTTGCAATCGGAATAAACCCACCAGAGACAGGGCTTGGGGCCTGCTGCGACCCTTGCTAATACCTGACCGGCCCTGGAGCATGATCTCCATAGATTTTATCGTGGAACTACCACCATCGCAGGATCACACCGTGATTTTAGTAGTAGTAGACCGTCTCTCTAAGATGGCCCACTTCCTCCCACTAGAAAAGACACCATTCACTTCCGAAACGGCACAGGTCTTCATTAAGGAGATAGTGAGACTTCACGGAGTGCCAAAGAATATTGTTTCGGATCGGGGAGTTCAGTTTATGTCCAAATTCTGGAAGGCTTTATGCAAGGGTTTGGAAATCAAGCTGTCTTTTTCTTCGGCGTATCACCCGCAAACTAACGGACAGACTGAGCGGACTAATCAAACGCTCGAACAATATCTTAGATGTTACACTTCATTTCTGCAAGGTGACTGGCTGACACTTCTGCCAACGGCGGAATTTGCTTACAATAATGCGAACCATTCTGCCACCAATCAATCCCCGTTCTTCGCTAACTATGGGTTCCACCCTACTTTCCTGCCAGATCTGGTCCCGGAGAACTCAGTCCCAGTGGCCCAAGAGACCCTAAATTTCTTCACAACCAATAATAAATTATTACAGGAAACAATGGCTAGAGCCCAAAAAGATAGCAAGAAATTTTTTGACAAAAAAAGAAGAGGGGAATTGGTCATACACCCTGGGGATCAGGTTTGGTTGGCGACGACCAATCTGAAACTGGCATGCCCGTCAAGGAAATTGGCACCCAAATTCGTGGGCCCTTTCCAAATAGAACGTGAGATCAATGAAGTTGCATACAAGCTAGCACTTCCCGAATTTTTTAAAATACACCCTGTTTTTTATGTGTCTTTGTTGAAACCCGCAAGTCCAGATCCTTTTTCAGATCGTAGATCTAGACCCCCAGAGGCCATAGACATTGATGGAGAAGAGGAATTCGAGGTAGAGGTGATTATTGACTGTAGAAGAAGGGGTGGTCAAACGCAATACCTCATCAAGTGGAAAGGCTATGGGCCAGAAGAGAATTCGTGGGAACCTGCTCAAAATGTCCATGCCCCTAGATTGATTCAGGAATTCCTTCGCAACCAACCTCGAAGGAGAAATCAGGTGGGCATCCGGAGGCTGCCCATAGAGGGGGGGGGCAATATCAGGGACCACAGGCTTTACCGCGGCGCACAGGTCTGTGCATGCGCGGTATGCTGGGGTGCACTAGCGTGCGGGCATTAGAACTCGCAATCATGGACGCGCGCCTGGCACCAATGAGGGCGCAGGGCGCCCTATTTAAACAGGCTATGTCTATGCAGAAGTTCCCGTATGGTATTTACCTGTATCCTGTGTTTCCTGAGAGATTGCCTTGTTGCCGACCCTGCCTGACCCTGATTCGCTGTCTGTCTCCTGCTCTGATCGCTGGCTTGTCTGACCATTCTCCTGCCTAATCCTGCACATTTGATCTCCCGTTACCAAACCTGGCTTGTGACCTGTCTATCCTTCTGCCTTCCGCTTGTACTGTTCTGCCTCCACCGTTACCGACCTGGCCTGTCTGACTTCGCTCACTCTGCCTCCTCACATCAGGCTCTCACCTGCTATATACCACTGGCAAGTGCTTCTACCACAACTGGTTGCACCCAGGGGCCGCAACCTGGTTTCGGCCTGCTCCAAGTCCATCCCCACCATTAGGGGCCCTGGTGAACAAGCAGGTTGGGGCTTAGATTCCACGCCTTGGGGAATCCCGGTCTGTGGAGCGCTAGAGGCTACCGCCGGCAGGGACATAACAAGATCTGATACAACTATAGAGGAACTAAGTCACACACATAACCCAACCCCTTCAGCAATCAGCCAAAAATATTAGTCACATCCCACCAAAATAAATAACATGGACAAACATAATGAAATAATGACATACAGTAGGCACCTGTCTACTCTTGGGGATATGGAACATATTAAAACCCCAGCAGAAATTTTAACATTTCATCACTCTATCCACAAGTCAAAAAGGAAGTTTTGAGTTAAGATATACTGTATATAATATCCTAAATGGCAAACTCACTTTTGCATAAATAAACTCTCCAAATCTACTCTATCTGTCTTTGGTCATTGAACTAATGTGCAAGAATCAACTGCAGAATTGTAGCTTATGACCCACATCCAAATATAAGAACTGCCCGCAACACACTAGCTAATTTTGTTTCTTACAATCACAAAGAGGTATGAAATATAATCCTGCACTCTTCTGTTTTTTTTTTTTATAAAAGTTGATGAGTTTAGCAGGCCATGGTATTATATTTAACCTTTTTTATATTGTTATCTTTTTGTATAACAAATCTATATTCTAGTGTAGAAAATGAAGAGATGATTGAAAAACCACAAAAAGCTGGAACATTTTATCAAGGTAGTTATAACAGAACTTTTGGTAAAGCATGTTAGATAGAAGGAATATAAATAATTGAAAGTTTCCAGTTCTAAGCAGAAAGCAGCAACCTCCTACATAATGACACAGGATTATGATGGAAGTGCTAATATACAGATTAAATCCAATACACATCTTTTGTATACACTAATTGTGGATTAAAGGCTTTGTTTTAAAGATACAAATTATCCTTAAAAGCATTAATTTTATTCTTATTATCTCTCCCAAAAAAATAAAAAAAATCAGCTACTCATTAATTTGATGTTTGTCAGCTAAATCCAGAGAGGTCAAAACATTTATATATTGAATGTAGCCAATATGCCAGAATTATACATTTTTCAAACCGGGGACAGAGCTGAATTAAAAGTTGTACTCCAACATTTATTTTCAGGGCCCATTCAGATCTATACAATGCAGTAATGCACACTTTATCAACTTTATTGTGAACAGCGCCCCCACATTTGAACAATAGAAAGAAATACTTTACAGCAGGGCTCTCCAAACTTTTGAAACAAAGGGCCAGTTTACTACCATTCAAACTTTAGAGGGGCCAGCTTGTGGCCAGTGGGAGTAGAAAATGCCCTGGCATCAGTGGGAGTAAACAATACCCTAGGCTTGGTGGTCAGTGGGAGGAACATCACCCCATCATTGGTGTCAGTGGGATAATTAGTTCCCAATTTATGGTATCAGTGGGAAGAACAGTGCCCCATTGCTGGTGTCAATGGGAGGAACAGTGCCTTATCGTTGGTGTCAGTGGGATAATTAGTTCCCCATTTCTGGTATCAGTAGGAAGAACAGTGTCCTGTCACTGGTGTCAGTGGAAGGAACAGTGCCCTATCGCTGGTGTCAGTGGGAGGAACAGTGCCCTGTCATTAGGATCAGTGGGAGAAACAGTGCCCCATCGTTGGGGTCAGTGGGAGGGACAGTGCTCTATCGTTGGGGTCAGTGGGAGGAACAGTGCTTCATCATTGAGGTCAGTGGGAGGAACAGTGCCCCATCATTGGTGTCAGTTAGAAGAATAGCACCCCATCGTTGGTGTCAATCGAAGGAATAGTGTTTCATATCAGTGGAAGGAAAAGTGCCTCGAGAGCCGGATAAAAGCAAGCAAAGTGCCACATCTGGCCCACGGGCCACAGTTTGGAGACTCCTGCTTTACAGCATACCATGTTACACTCACAAGAGTGGATACAGAGAGTGCACATGTAAAAAAAGGTCAGAATCAGAGTCCTGTGGTGTGTCCGATATAAAGTCTGTGCAGCTACTGCTATGGGCAGGAAGATGGATTGCACTGCAGATACCACAGTATGTTCATATAAGGATCACTGCTGAGGGACAATAGAATTGTCACTGATCACCAGCAAAGCAGTACATGCAAGTGCAGCCAGCCACAGTGTCCCCAATCCCCGACACAGCAATCCCAATGTTACCATAAGGCCTCATTCACATGTACAGTTCTCTCTGAAGAGCCATCCATGTTCAGATCACTCTTTATAGAGCAGCTGACAGGTGTTGAGGATGCGTTTTATCACCTCCTCACCACCTGCTTTAACTCCTTGGACCCTGCACAAGCACCCCCATCCACTTGAACAGGTTGCAATTGGTGACAGTGTTGGGGGTATAATTCCAACCATGGCTTTAATACTTTGTGTACGCTCCCAGCCACTGCCTCTGCAGCTAAAAGGAGTAGAATGTGGAGGACTGTAAAACCATGGCTCAACTGTGAGGCTTTACCACACCTCAACCTCACGTGTGCCCTAATAGTGCAGCCAGTCACCGAGTATCTGATCACCGCCACACTAGTCACAATGACCAGACCTGTGTAGCAAAAAACAGTGTTCCTGATTGCTGCCTCACCAGACCAGCGCAGCCAGCAACAATGTTCCTGATCGCCAACAAACCAGAGCAGTGTTTAGTTTTCTTGTATTGACTCTGGCCTGCTTTCTGGACCAATCATTGGCCTGTTTGTTGACCATGTCTCTGTCGCCTGATCTGATCCATCTGTACATCCCACAGACTACATTCCAACGAGATATCAAGAAGATTCCTTTCATAAGAAGGGTTACAAGGACAAAACCATCAATACAAGCATAAACACAACCCTGAAAACCCAAAGATAAAATATCCAATAGAAAGAGTAAAAAACAAAACAAAATATGTACCTCTAGTAATCCAGCACTAAAAGGGATAAGGCCCCTTTTCTCATGATTGGCCTGATCCAGTCAGCCTGTCCGTTTTACAGATGGACCTGACTGGACCTTCCATTCACTCCTATGGCGTAGCGGATGTAAATGGACTTGTGTCCGTTTACACCTGTCCACCACCAGTCTTATCCGCTAAAAGAAATGGAAGGGGATCTGTTCACCTTTAGACTGGTAGATTGGAGGGCAGTTGGGTGTAAACTGAGAGCTGGTCTGAGCAGACACGGACCTGTCTTTCACCTTGGTCTGTCCAGCGGTGGATCAGCGGACAGGCCTAAGAAAGAAATGCAGTAATTTGCAAGTGATCAGAACAGAGGATGAAACTCTGAAAGAAATATTCCTTCAACACTGGCTTTCAAGCAACCACCCAATCTCAGGCATAAACTAATCAGCAGGAAACTCCATTCTGATTATAAAGTCACAAATTTAGAAACCAAGTCCCCTGCAACAAAAACACTGCAAACTGCATAGCCAGATCAATCTATCAAAAATGTGTCACACACAAAAAAAGGGATCAACTTCACAGGATCAAATAGCTGTACCTCCAGTAATGTGGTGCACCTAATCTAATGTAAATATCAAATATGGTAAGTATTTTACACTAGTGAAACAGGACAAAAATTGAAAACAAGGATGACACATCATTAAGGAACATAAGGAAGATGATTTCTGCACACATGTGGGACATAGAGACCACACTATAGAAGACATGCATTTTTTAGTTCTTAAAGGAAACTTCAAAACTACTCAGGAAAGGAAAACCTTTGAGCTAAGAATGATAATTCTACTGTATTTGGCAAGAAGGATAAAGGACTAAATGTGCAACTCAAATTTCTAAATCACTATCCAACAGCTATACGACCCCCACCCCTATTCCATATCTGTGACTGTTGCTCCCCTTCTCAGTCTATAGCAACGGTCACTAAATGGCAGACTGCGGTCCGAGAATGGCCCAATCAGTGCTCCCTTCCAGCCCGCCAGATCCGCCATTGAGGAGGGCGGTCGTCAATGCAACATGACATCATAGTGTGCGTCCTGCCCCTAGCAGCAGGGGAAAGTCAGGGGGGTCTGAACCCCCCCAAGAGGAGAGTTGCCAACCATCCCTGCAGCCCTCTAAATTTCCACTCGCCCATGAGTGGAAATAAGTTGGGGGTGGCGAGCAGTGCTGGGACTAGGGTTGTGTGGGGGAGGGGCGGCAGTGGGGTCCTTGGCAAGCAGCGATCTCCTGTATGGCTTCAATAAAGCAGCTGGAGGCCACAGGAGGGAGAGGAGGAGAAAATTCTGAAAATTAGACACATAGTTTATGCTCCTTGAAAGCCCAAAGGTGTTCTATGGATTTTGAGACCCTCTATGCATTTAGGGTGTGAAAAACTCTCACACATAAGGTATCCCTATACTTGGGATTGCAGAATGTGTTTTGGAGTGTAATTACAGTATAAATATGCCAATGCTGTGTGCGAGAAATAACTTGTTAAAATGCCAGAGCGTGTAAATTTCACACAGACTAAATATCATACACCGATTTGTTGGTTTTTTTTTTCACAAAGAAAGAAATCTGTCAGAATACATTTGGGCACAAATTTATGAAGAAAGATTATTTATTTGAATAGTTTTATAACAGAAACTAAGAAAAACTGTTTTGGTATTTTTTCCTTTATACAATATATTAAAGTGACATTAAAGGCTCAGTTTGTATTTTTTAAACAAGTTATACTTACCTGCTGTGTGCAATGGTTTTGCACAGGGCAGCCCCAATAATCCTCTTCTCGGGTCCCCTGCCAGCTCTCCTGGCCTCTCCTCCCTGCTGAGTGCCCACAGAGCAAGCTGTTTGCTCTGGGCGAACTCATGCGCGCTTGGTCCCGAGCCGCCTTTGTGTATCCATGCGCCAAAACAACAAACATGTTACACTTGCCTGCTCTGTGCAATGGTTTTGCACAGAACAGCCCCAATCCCTCTCTTCTCAGTTCCCCCACCTGTGCTCCTGGCCCCTCCCTCCTGCTGAGTGCCTCCAGAGAAAGCTGCTTCATCTGGGGGCATTTGTGTGTGCTCGCTCCTCAGCCGCCACTGTGTGTTCAAGACACACAGAGCGTGCCACTCCCTCCCCACTGGCTGTGATTGACAGCAGTGGGAGCCAATGGCTCTCACTGTTGTGTCTCAGCCAATGAGGAGGGAGAGACCAGGAAGAGCTGCTGCTCTCCTGCACATCGCTATATCAGGATCTGGATTGGAATCGGCCAAAATAACAGTGGTAATTAAATACCAAATCAAATATCAAAAGAAAGCTCTGTCTCAAAGAAGGTATAAATTTCATTTGGTTACAGTGTTGCATGACTAATTTTGACTACTAATGAGTAATTTTCATTGAAAGTGTGACAGTGCTGTAAACTTGACAATGGCATGGATTGGAAGGTGGTGAAACAGCCTGGTCTTCAAGTGATTAAAATCACTTTAAGTAAGGCAGGATTAGGATCTTTTGTCTTTATTGCTTCTGGCTTTTGTTATATTGCTTTTGCCCCATTGAACAGATTTCCATTTATCTCCTGTCTACACAGAAGTAACAGGAAATCTTTCATGCTATATCCAAAAAAAGCTTTTTCCAAGTATGAGCTACTAATAATACTCCCTCAAAGGCAATCAAATTTGTAAGAGACTTAAAGTGGCATTAAACTGAAAACTTAGTGTTTAAAAAAACACAGACCATGGGAAATTGTTAATACAATATTAATTTTCCTTTAGTGTTCCAGAGCAGAAGATTCTAACATATTACTGCTTTGCATCACAACTGGGGGAAATCTTTTTTAACCACTTGCCCTCCAGAGGATTTACTCCCTTTCCTGACCAGGCCATTTTTTGCTGTGTTACTTTAACTATGTTACTTTACCCAAATTAAATGTATGTCCTTCCCCCCCCCAAATATGACTTTCTTTTGGTGATATTTGATCTCCTGTGCACTTTTATTTTTTTGCGCTATAAACAAAAAAAGACCGGCAATTTTGAAAAAAAAACTATATTTTTGACTTTTTGCTATAAAACATCC
Source organism: Staurois parvus (assembly GCF_062004578.1). Taxonomy (NCBI): domain Eukaryota; kingdom Metazoa; phylum Chordata; class Amphibia; order Anura; family Ranidae; genus Staurois; species Staurois parvus. The sequence continues at coordinate 248,652 of NW_028318275.1, forward strand.
AATAAAAAAATAAAAAAAATCAAATATCCTCATAAATTTAGGCCAAAATGTATTTGCTTAAAAAAATCCCAATACATGTAAAGTACCTCTGGTGGATCCCTCTACCACGAGCAGGTGTACTCAGGGGCCGCGACCTGGTTCCTGTCTGCTCCAAGTCCATCCCCACCATCAGGGGCCCTGGTGAATAAGCAGACTGGGACTTAGACTCCGCACCCTTAGGAATCCTGTCCTGAGGACTGCTAGAGGTACCACCAGACGGTCGTTAACAGAACCATATGGCCGGCCTGACCATTCCAACTCTCCAGCCCTGACTACGCCTGTGTTCCTGCACATACTAAGATTAGTGGAAGGTTGGTTTGTTTACTGCGCATTGTATATTTGGGTGGCTAATAATAAATTGTATTATTAAATCATTCGTGAAGCCTGTTACTTCCCTGTGTCAGTCCACACATTTCTGGTCATACCCGGATCCCTGACAGTATTGCTCTGAATAGCAGAACAATACAAAACAGCATGCCTCCCTAGTAAAACAAAAACAGCACACAGTTAACCCTTTCATCGCCCCAGATGTTAACCCCTTCCTGCCCAGTGTCATTAGTACAGTGTCACTGCTTTTTATTAGCACAGATCACTGTATTGGTGTCACTGGGGATGTCAGTTAAAGTTAGAATGCCCACCGCAGTCCCGCTATAAGTTGCTGATCGCTGCCATAACTACTACGAAAAAAATAAACATTTCGGTATATATACCACCATTTGTAGACGCTATAACTATCACATAAACCAATTAATTTACACATATTGGGATTTTTTTTTAGCAAAGACATGTAGCAGAATACTTTTTGGCCTAAATTTATGAAGACATTTTATTTTTTTCATTTTTTCACTGTATATGTTTTATAGCAAAAAGTCAAAAATATTGTTTTTCTTTTTTTATCAAAATTGTCGGTCTTTTTTTGTTTATAGTTTTGTTTATGGGGGAAAAAAGGATATACATTTCATTAATGTACAGCGTTGCATGACCGAACAATTGTCAGTTAAAGTAACGCAGCACTGTATTGCAAAAAATGGCCTGGTCAGGAAGGGGGGTATATCCTCTGGAGGGCAAGTGGTTAAACTGAATGGGTTGTTTTACAAGAAAAATCACTTTAACCTCTGTGATTTGTGTTTTCTGAAGTTAGGCTGGCCATACATTGTACAATTTTCTTGAGAATTTTGCTTTAGATTTACCAAAAACCATATAATATGAGCTCAAACCTAGCAACACTTTCAATTGTATCCAATTAGGCAAGCCCTTGCACTACATAGTTGAAGGTAAATCTAAAGGAAATGTGGCAGAAATTGGACAGAAAACTGTATAGTGTATGGCCAGTCTTAGTCTGGATATACAGTTGCAAGAAAAAGTATGTGAACCCCTTGGGATTATGTGGAGTTTTGCATGAATTGGGCATAAAATGTGCTCTGAACGTCATCTAAGTCACAACAATAGAAGAACACAGTCTGCTGAACATAATACTACACAAACATTAGATGTTGCCATGGTTTAATTGCACATAACATGTAAACATTCACAGAGCAGGGAGGAAAAAGTATGTGAACCTTTGGACTTAATAACTGGTTGACCCTCCTTTGGCAGTAATAACCTCAACCAAACGTTTCCTGTAGTTGCAGATCAGACCTGCACAACGATCTGGAGTCATTTTGGACCACTCCTCTTCACAAAACTGTTTCAGTGTAGCAATATTCTTGGGGTGTCTGGTGTGAATCGCTCTCTTAAGGTCATGCCACAGCATTTCAATCGGGTTGAGGTCAGGACTATAACTGGGCCACTCCAGAAGGCGTATTCTGTGCTGTTGCAGCCATTGTTTTGTTGAATTACTTGTATGCTTTGGGTCATTGTCCTGTTGCATCACCCATCCTCTGCGGAGCTTCAGTTGGCGGACAGATGGTCGTACGTTTTCCTGCAAAATGTCTTGATAAAGTCTGGAATTCATTTTCCCATCAATGACAACAATCCGTCCAGGCCCTGAGACAGCAAAGCAGCCCCAAACCATGATGCTCCCTCCGCCATGTTTCACAGTGGGGATGAGGTTTTGATGTTGGTGTGCTGTGCCTTTTTTTCTCCACACATAGTGTTGTGTGTTCTTCCCAAACAACTCCATCTTGGTTTCATCTGTCCACAGTATATTTTGCCAGTAGTGCTGTGGAACATCCAGGTGCTCTTTTGCAAACTTCAAACGTGCTGCAATATTCTTTTTGGACAGCAATGGATTCCTCCGTGGTGTCCTCCCATGTACTCCATTCTTGTTTAATGTTTTCCTTATTGTAGATGTGGCAACAAAAATGTTAGCATGTGCCAGAGATTTCTGTAGGTCTTTAGCTGACACTCTGGGATTCTTCTTTACCTCATGCAGCATTCTGCGCTGTGCTCTTGCAGTCATTTTTACAGGACGACCACGCCTAGGGAGAGTAGCAACAGTGCTAAACTTTCTCCATTTGTAGACAGTCTGTCTTACCGTGGACACATGAACATCAAGGCTTTGGAGATACTTTTGTAACCCTTTCCAGCTTCATGCAAGTCAACAATTCATGATCGTAGGTCTTCTGAGAGCTCTTTTCTGCGAGGCATGGTTCACATCAGACAGTGCTTCTTGAAACCAGTAAACCCAAAACAGGTGTGTGTTTTTTAAGGGCAGGACAGCTGTCAGCAACACATCCAATATCATCACACTGATTGGAGTCAAGGTTGGCTCACTCCTGGCTCCAATTAGCTCTGGGAGAAGTCATTAAGCTAGGGCCTCACATACTTTTTCCTCCCTGCACTGTGAATGTTTACATGTTATGTGCAATTAAACCATGGCAACATCTAATGTTTGTGTAGTATTATGTTCAGCAGACTGTGTTCTTCTATTGTTGTGACTTAGATGACGTTCAGAGCACATTTTATGCCCAATTCATGCAAAACTCCACGTAATCCCAAGGGGTTCATATACTTTTTCTTGGAACTGTATATTGTACAATTTTCTTGACAATTTTGCTTTAGATTTACCAAAAACCATATAATATGAGCTCAAACCTAAACAACACTTTCAATTGTATCCAATTAGGCAGGCCCTTGCACTACATAGTCAAAGTTAAATCTAAAGGAAATTGGGCAGAAATTTGTAAGAAATTTGTATAGTGTATGTCCAGCCTTAGTGTATTTGCAGAACACAAGAGCATGCTTCATTATTTTGACAGATACTTGGCAAACTTTTTGTATGTTTTAGTAACAAGCAAGTTCCAGCCTGCATTTGTTTATAATATTGTGGATGTTTTTTACTGTGAAAGAAACAAATAAGAATCTGTAATGTTGGCCTTCTGGGAGAGTGGGGTGTGCACATGTGTGTGTTGGGGGTGGAGGGTTGATTGTAGCAAGCAGATAAAGCTATTATTTTCTAGAACATCAAAATAAACACAAACCTCCAGCCCTACAATTTTATTTCCATTCCAATAGCCCCTTTTTTTTCCCATCTCGAATGAATGAACCTTTTGTTTACGATATTTGTGTTAGCAACTATGCAACAGTAGCAATTACATATCATGCAGCCATATAACTGTCATCAGGACTAGCAGCATAAAAAGCGTACTACTATTCCACAGTATATACTGTATATTTATAAGGACACCAAAGGGGACACTTATCAATTCTGCTACACAGCAAGGTAATGCTAAACAGGAGCAGTGATTGTGAAGCAATTTAACTACATCATTTCAGTTTGATTCTTAAAGCGGAGTTCCAGCTGAAAAAAAAAAGTCAGCAGCTACAAAAAACTGTAGCTGATTACTTTTAAAATACAGCCACTTACCTGTCCCTCAGTCCAGCGGTGTCCTCACCACGGCTGGTTTCACCGGTCATCTTTTCTCCCTGTCGCCAGCATCTTTAGTATGGGCACCCAGCTGTGACAGCTTGCTGCTTCACAGTCGGGTGCCCACTGCACATGCGTGAGAAGCGCTGCGCTTTGTGAATGGTCCTATAGTCTTCTGGGACCTGTCACGTGTAGTAGAAGACTACGGGGAAGGGGCAGGGAGGACAACATCCACTTCTGATCGCCTAGGTGATCGCAGTGGAAGTGGGAGTGGGTACCTGTCAAATTTGGGTACCCGTTTCCCAAAGGTGCCAATCCTTAAGCACCTCCCTTCCGGCCATTGTATATAAACGGCCAGACAGTGGCAGTGCATTGTATATAAACGGCCTCCCCGCACCCTGCTTGTGCGCACTCCCTGGGAGCGTGCAGCACTGCGATCTGGTGCCCGCTGTGTCCTCCAGACACAGTGGAACACCGATCATCGTACAGGACCTCTGTGCAAGGTCCCGATCATGTGATCACTGATTGGCCAATCAGTGATCACATGCAGAGTAGTAAGCAAGATGTCACTTCTGACATCATTGCTTACTAAGTGTGAAATCTGTGAATGATCGCAGAGGTCACATGGTACAAGGCTATTCTCAACAGCCTTGTAGCATGTGACAAGCTGTGACCTATCACAGCTCACACAGTATTTCTCAATGGCTGCAAGAATGCAACCAGAAAGAAGGAGAAATGATTGCTTTTACAGCCTTTGTGAGTGTAAAAGCAATCAGCGTAAAAAAAAAAAAATCTTTATCACCCCCACAAGTAGTAAAGGGTCACTATGGTGACACTGTACTGCTAGGGTGACAGTTTGTAAAAAAAACAAAAAAAAACACATAAATAATAATATAAAATAATAAAATAAAAATGTAAAAAAATGTTTTTGAACAATTATAATTTTTGCTTATAAACTAATTTGGGTTATTTTTTTTTTACTAAAAAGAAAACTGAATAAATTTTGGCCAAGATTTATGAAGAAAGATTCTTCTTTGTTAGCAAAGACATGTAGCAGAATACATTTGGTCTAAATTTATGATGAAATTCAATTTTTTTAACATTTTTTACTGGATATGTTTTATAGTAAAAAGTCAAAAATATTGTTTTTTTTTCAAAATTGTCAGTCTTTTTTCATTTATAGCGCAAAAAAAATAAAAAACGCACAGGTGATCAAATACCACAGAAAGAAAGCTCTATATTTGGGAAAAAAAGAACATAGTTTTAATTTATGTACAGCGCTGCATGACCACACAATTGTCAGTTAAAGTAACGGAGCGCCGTATCGCAAAAAATGGCCTGGTCAGGAAGGGGGGTAAATCCTCAGGAGGGCAAGTGGTTAAAGGATAAGTTCACCTTTAAAAAAAATAAATGCATAATCATTTTAGAAAACAAATATATTTGATAATAATTGTACCAGAACACTAACTGTAAGAAGGTTAAAGTGTTACTAAACCCACAACAGTAAAATCACTCTGTATATTCAGTAAAGCATGCTTGTTATAGTCACTGTGGAATCTAAGGGGTTTATCCTCCACACTGTGCAAAAAGGCTCTTTGATCCTGACTTCTCATATCCTCCCCTTCTTCTACAGTCCCCAATCCATCCACTGATAGTATAGAGCTCTAGGAGTCACTCTGCACATGTTCACTTTAGTCTGTATGGCTAGAGAGTTGTTTCTTTCTTTGGGAGGGTGCATGTGATCAGCACAGTGCCAATCAGCACTGTCCAGACAGAGAGTCAGGGGTTATGCAGCCTCATAGGACAGTCAGAGGAGAATTAAAACTCCTCCTACAAGCTTTAGCCAGTGATCAGCTGGACACTGATAGAAGTGTATATTGCTGATGAGAAAAAGTATTTAGTAGTTTATATTTACTAAAATAATTGCATTTCCATGTTGTGTGTACTGTGGGAGAAAAGATATAGTGAATTCAGGGTCCTGGGTTTAGTAACACTTTAAAGTGCACCCATGTTCAGACTAGGAAAAAAAAAAGCTTTAAAACAAGCCATCATTGACTCAAATATCACAACAAAGAGATAGTTTCAGTCAGTCTGTTCCCATTCACAAAATAATAAATGCAAGTAAAAAAAAATGTATTTATTATTTTTTTATTAGGAGCCTGTAAAGGTACAATCTCAGGATTCTGATGACTGTCAGTGTAGCTGTCTGCCTGTACCTCATATGGGTAGGCAGTTGCTGAATGAGAGGAAGGATCAATTAACTATCTACAATGCTCTTCAGCATCCTGGTAGTTCATTGAAAACTACATGCCTTCAACTGCAATGGCTGATGGTAGTTGTAGTTCTCTCATTCACACAACTCTGAGAATGAATGACGCAGATGGGTGGGTGGAACCCCACATAGCCACATTTTTTTTTTAGATGTGACAGCAAGTGCTGGGAGAAGATGTCACAATGAGGACTCAGGGATGCTATGCGTGTAACATGTTACTAAAGGTGAACTTATCCTTTAATGTGTATAACATTCAGGGACCTCTGTCAAATTGCTATTGAATATTATACCTCAATATAAAGTCTGGCAATGTGTTGTAACCTGATGTAATGGGATTATAGCTTTTTGGAAAATTAAGTATGTAAAATTAGCTAACAACAGACTGTACATTTCTGCCGTAACTATTTTAAATAAAACACTGCAAAATCCAGTATTAATCCTTCCCTGCTTTTATCTACCAGACATCATGTTTTCTCTTTGTCATCAACCCTGAATACCATCTTCAATCAAGTCACCTTGCTGAGGGACACATCTCAATTTATTCTATCTATCTTCTATTCTCTATGTACCAAAACAGATCTCACGGATGGATGTCATCCCATGACACATTGTTTTCTGTCTTACTTTGCATATCTGAAGATCTAGTCCCTGTATATGGCTGATGAGGGACATCAACAAAGAACCTTCTAGATGCTTTTATTCTGGCCTTCTGGTTGTCACATGCTTGGCAGAAGTGTCCATCCTGTATTGAAGTTGTGTTCCATTATTTAACAGAGAGAATGGTGGAAAGAAGGAAACATTCCAGGCAGGGGTCACTAGGAACCATACCATCCACAGTGAGAAGTATTAATCAGTTGGGACATATGTCGAAAATAATATCAGTCCTCAGGGCAGAATGTTTGTTGTTTTTCCTTGTCTCATAGGCTTTTAGAGATAAAGAAAGGAGAATGGCTGTGCGTGATGGAACCTATTTTGTCAGCATGGCTTGTGACACACTACTTGGATGTGGAGCTACATGACAGGAACTTCGCTGCTAGAAGAATATAAACTATATAAGCACTATCATTACCAGTAATTATTGAACTCACTGTACTTCAAGTGTTCATCCATACCAAATGAATTTCAATAAAGCTTAAAAGGTAAGTGTAGATTTTTAACGTTAGGGTTGATTATTCAAGGTTAGGGTTAGGATTTATCTGCTAGCTGCCTGTTGCCTGAAGAAGAGTAGGAGGATGCCAAATCATGTCATGTTCTCAGTTGCAGTTTGTAGACTTGTGTTATGCTGTGTTCTCTTTTACAGTGGCACATCAAGATGAGGGGTACTGCTCTGTGCAGTCCATTTGAAGAACTGTAATTACAAAATAATATCTTCTATCAGCGTTGTATGGTTGTAGTTGATTGCCCTTCATCATCTTCTGACACCTACTCATTCATCCAGCATCTGTTGGTATAGTGCTTCCTTCAGGTATTTACAATCTACTGTGGGGAATTCCTTGCATTTCCTTGCCACTTCTCCACTTTCAAGATTTGAAGAAACGTTGTCCTGGTTAACTGAAACGTATGATCAAGGATAGGGTCTGTGGAGGGCCCTGATTTTCAATAAATTACAATAGGCACATTTTCTGTCCTGGTTATAGTGGTCACCGGGAAAATAAACTGGGAGATTAGAACTTGACAGGGATTCTAACCTATATCCAAAACTAAAACAAATTTTTAGCTACAAGTAAAATACAAGTTGTATTCTTAAGTTCAGGAACCCATAGGACTTCATTTTGCAAAAGAGACATGCAGTCTAATACAAGCCTACCTGCTAACATATTTTTCCATTAACAATTAGTGCTTAAGAAAGAGAACCCCTTATGAAAGAACCATAAGAACTGATGAACCGATCCATTTGACACTGAATTGAACTGTTTTGCAACCTCTTCCCTAAGTAAACAAGCCTATTATTAGGGAGGCATAGCCAACCCTTATTGTAAGGAAGGTAATATCAGCGTGCAGTGTAAGCCAGTTGGCGCAATTGGAAAGTGCTGAATACTATTTAAAAAATTTGCTATAGAGCCTTGTTTGCTGTGTCTCTTTAAGAATGTCACTTAAAGTGTGGCAGTGCCTAGATCATGCACTCAGTTTTACATTGTCCTATAAACAAACAGTAAAATAACTTTAACACATTCATCTCTGTATCTATAAGCCTTGTGAAGAAATTAATTTTCAAAGTTCACAACTCTGGCACTGTGTTTTGTTTATGAGATCAGACTGACTGAAACCAACTCTTTGTTGTGATCTTTGAGTACCTTTGAGAAGGAATAACTTCACATTGAAAACAGCTAGAGAGGTCAGTGATGGCTTGTTTTAAACATCTGTTATGGTATAATCTGATCATGAGTGCACTTTAAATTTGTTACAGTTAATGTGCTGGTACAATGAATAGCAAATATATTTGTTTTCTAAAAGAAGCCTTCTTCTGCTTGGTGTCTTCTGCTTTTGTGCTCTTTTTTGGAAGGCCAGCTTTGTAAACTCCTACAGAAATGTCTTTATTGTAACAGCCGTTCTTGAATGTTGCATGAATGATCAATGATCACATGGCTATATGCTAGTACTTTAAAAAGAATAAAGAGGGGCATGAAATAATAATAAAAAATGGCGTCCCACGTGGGACTATTACAGTAAACTGATTTAGACTAGAATAGAGCACAGTCTAGTGCAGTGTCAGTTTCATCAGGGAAATTTTTTTTTTTTTACTTTATTGAAAGTGTCACAAAGTGACATTTGATCATTTTCACTGTGCAACAGTGTAGTAAGTTGTTGCTACTGTGCGGTGACATGCGGTGCCAACCAGGGCAATGCAGAAAAATGCAGACATGTTGTGTTTTTCTGCACTGTGCTGCACCGTATTTCACACCATCACACAGTTGTTTACTATGTGCAGGATGTAAGGACAAGCAGATATACTAACAGGAAGAATGAATGAACTGCCATGTGCTCCACAGTGCTGTGCTATTACATTGAGAACTACAGGCTGGCAGCCACTAAGGCTGTCAGGACTTATAGTTTCTCATTCACAGAACACAGTGAATGAGTGAAGTGGCCATGTGGAAGGAGCCCCGCATATCCACATTTTTTAAACATTTGACAGCTAGCGAAGGGGGAGAAGATCCCCCACTAGTTGTCAAAGGTCAGGTATCTGTATCTCGACACCTGATGCTCCGAAGCTAATTTTGAGGCAGATTTGGACATTTTGGGCTACACAGTCTTCAGTGGGAATACCTGTAGTCAAGCATTTCTTGGCCTTTTTCAGGTGTATTGGAAGCTTTTTTTAGCCTGAAAGAACTGGTCTCCTGTCCCTAGTGATTTCAATTGGCTAGAGCAAAAAGGCTTGAAGCTTCAATACACAGGAAAATGCTTCAAATGCACACCTAAAATGCTTGTATTCATGCAAAAAATCCTCAAATGAAAATGCCTAAAAATCGTTCTCAGGTGTGAATACAGACTTTCCTTCCTTTGTTTGGTTGTAGCTTACTTGTTAGTTCCAATTGTCATCTCCGGTAGACCCAGGACCTGTAAAAGGAGAAGGGACCAATAAAAAATAGCAGTTGACAGAATTGAGCTCAACACACAATTCCCCCTTCCCTTGTTGTGGCCTCTTGTTTAGGTGGTTACGCGCCTTCCTAATTAAAGGAAGGAGACTATTGCTTGTTACAACCTATTTGTTTATTCTATCAACTTGAGCCATAGTGGCTGAGTTGAAGGCAGTTTATTTATTTAGTTATGGTATTGTTAGTGTTAAAGCAAAGTAATTTATTTAATCAGTTATTTCAATACCAATATAATAAAAGACCATGGCCATTTCCAACCACAACTGTGTATTGTTTTTTTGATTATCTATAATTCAAGTTGAATGTATGTACAGTGCTCAGCATAATTGAGTACACCCCTTTTGAAAAGTAAGATTTTAATCGATATCTCAATGAACACAAGAACAATTTCCAAAATTTTGACAAAACTGAGTTTTATAGAAAATCTGTTTAGCTCATTACATGTAAGATTAATATTATAACTTTAAATACAAAATATTCAGTTTTACTCAAATTAGTTGATGCAAAAATGAATACACCCCACAACAAAAACTACTCCATTTAGTATTTTGTATGATCTCCTTGATTTGTAAGGACAGCATCAAGTCTTCTAACAATGGAATGAACAAATTGGGGACATTGCAACAACTATCTTTTTCCATTCTTCAAGAACAACCTCTTTTAGAGCCTGGATGCTGGATGGAGAGTGATGCTCAACTTGTCTCTTCAGAATTCCCCATAGGTGTTTGATTGGGTTCAGACCAGGAGACATACTTGGCCACTGAATCACTTTCACCCTGTTCTTCTTCAGAAATGCAACAGTAGCCTTAGATGTGTGTTTTCGATCATTGTCATGTTGGAAAAATGCACAATGACCAAGGGCACAGAGTGATGGTAGCATCTTCTCTTTCAATATAGAGCAATACATCTGTGAATTCATGATACCATCAATGAAATGCAGCTCCCCGACACCAGCAGCACACATGCAGCCCAACAGAAGGACACTGCCACCACCATGTTTCACTCTAGGCACCATGCATTTTTCTTTGTACTCCTCACCTTTGTGGCACCATACAGTTTTGAAGCCATCAGTTCCAAAAACATTTATCTTTTATCATTTGTCATTTAATTATCATTTTATTATTTAATTATTTATTATTTAATTATCACATTTATCATTTGTCTCATCACTTCATTACAGAGTCCCAGTAGTCTTTTTCATCATGGGCCCTGGCAAATTCTAGGCGGGTTTTTTGGTGCATGGGCTTTAGGAAAGGCTTCCTTCATGGATAATACCAATGCATTCCATTCCTCTGCAGTGTACGCCGTATTGTGTCATGGGAAAAATCACCCCAATTTGTTTTTTCTTTAGTTCTTTAGCTAACTGTAGTGAACTTGCATGGTGATTTTCTTCAACCCTTCTCATCAGAAGACGCTCCTGTTGAGGTGTCAAATTCCATGGACAGCCTGGACGTCTCTGTGAGATGGTTGCAGTTCCATCTTTGTTACATTTTTGTATCACTTTTGCTACAGTATTCTGACTGATAAGTAAAGCTTTGCTGATCTTCTTGTAGCCTTCACCTTTCTTGTGTAAAGAAATTATTTTCTTTCTTAGGCCTTGTGATATTTCTCTTTCATGTGGTGCCATTGCAGACAGCATGAAATGGGAAGGGGTTTTCTTTGTTAAGTAACGCCCTTTTATAATCAACTGTCTGCTGGACACCTGTTTAATGAATAATTAGACTCACCTGTAGTTGAATTCTTGTTAATTAGAATTTCGTTGTCTAAAATTTAGCAAGATTTTCATTGGGGTGTATTCATTTTTGCAACATGGTCTTGAATGAATTTGTTAGGAAAAATACTTTTTTCTGTGTGCAAATTAATAAATCTTGTTTGCAGTCAATGACCCACTGCATAGAAAATGTTGGTTCTGTAAGGACAGTAAAGGTTTTCTGACAAATCTGTTGGGGGTGTACTCATGTATGCTGAGCACTGTATGTAGTTAAAAGTCCTTCATACATTCCCATGGAGCAAAGGTTGTGGTGGCACAGCTAAAACGCTAGCATGTGACAATATTGGGGGTTCTTAAAAATTAGTGAGAGAATGTTGTAAGTGCACTTATCTTTCAAAGTTTTTTTCATACGTATATGAGTGTGGAAGCCTTCTTTAATTCAATAATAAAGTTTACTGCAGTCTACACAAATTTTAAAAATATAAAAGATGTTAGTACAGACAAGAAAGGGATAAAAAAGCAAAGTATCCCACAGGTGTAACAAAATAAAAGTGTAACTTTCAAAACAAAAACAGAACAAATGACTTGCAGAAATTCAAAAGTAAGTTTCTAGCCCTAAGCTCCCTAAAGTCTATACACTTTTGTACCTGACCCAAATACTGTGCTCAGATAAATGTGGTAAAAACAAAGGAACATTTTTGTTTTACTGCTGTAAAGGTGTCCCCTATATGTGCGTAGCTGTGATAGAGCTGCTTTTTAAATTGAAGCCATCTGAATGTTTGAATGTGCATGCTGGAACAACAGCAGCCGATCAGCATCTAATCAGTGTGTTCTTGCAGCAGGGGCAGTTCCCCTGTCAGAACACAATAGCTCAGCGTGGAGATCGCTGTACTAACACTGCATAGTTAGTACAGTGAGCTCCTCACGAGATCATCAGTTTTTTTTTCAGTCAGCCGCTGGGTTGAACGAAATAAAAACTGCTTGTGTGTACCAGGTTAGCAAGAGCTACCCCTTACTCATTCACCTGGGTGGATAGCTGGCTGGATTTTCTGAAGGGGCTTCCAGAAGAAGCCCCCCCCCCCCGCAGACATCCAGATCCACGGGCCAGGGTTTTGGGGATGATGTCTTTGTCCTCCCTCTATTTTTTGCAAGTCAGGCTGCATGCCTTGAGGGTGAGGATGAGGGTTTGGCATATATTTAGGGGAGATCTCAAACATTTTTTGCATGGGCCCCTCTTACAAATCTCTGCCAGACCACTATCTATTATTACAGGTACTATTATTATATTATTATACAGTATTTATAAAGCGCCAACAGTTCACTCAGCACTGTACATTACAAAGGGGGACAGAACATGTGACAGTACAGTAACAATACAATGCGATACACTAGTATCTAGGTACTAGTATAACGCCACCAATTTACGCAGCACTTTACACGTACATATTATACATTCACATCAGTCCCTAACCCTCAAAGAGCATACAATCTAAGGTCCCTAACTCACATTCATACATACTCATACTAGGGCCAATTTAGACAGGAGCCATTTAACCTACCAGCATGTCTTTGGAGTGTGGGTGGAAACCGAAGTACCCAAAGGAAACCTACACATGCACAGGGAGAACATACAAACTCCCTGCAGGTAGTGTCATAGTTGGGATTTGAACCATTAACTCAAGTGCTGCAAGGCGGAAGGGCTAAAAACTTAGCCACTGTGCTGCCCTGGTTCTGGTATGCAGATTGAAGGGGTCTAGGATAAGGATCTAGCATGGATTTTAGAGGGAACCATACACCTTTGTTTTTCGGTTGTTTTTGGCTTCCCCTAAGCATGTAATTTAAAAGAATTGTGCTTTTTTTAATGTTGTTTTTCATCTACATTACAACACCTGATTCCCAATGGACAGTATTTTTTTGCATTAGTACATGTTTTCCATGACAGTTGGCCTAGAAACAGAACAGAAGAATATTTATCTTCTATAGACTACAATAGAGTTTGGTCTCTAGGTTCGGTATTTGCAGATTTAAAGCTGGGTTTGTGAATCCTCCTGTGAATCGAACCCAGACCAGTCCGCACATCACTAGTAGGGAATGGTTTTAAGGACAAGTGTAACAAACTTAGCAATGGTAACAAAAGCTTCTGCTTTTATATTTACTGTCCCACGCTTGCTTATTTGCCTGCAATACATATTGAGTCATTCACTAACCAGACAATTGTGTTATGACTAAAGTCATCCCTACATGGATCAAAATTTGGCCAGTTCAGCAGGGATTGGATGAATTTCGATCTATGTGTAGGCAGACTGGTTGTACAGAAGTCAATCTACGATCAACTTCCGTACAACCACCCTGTCAGATTTTGCCTGCTTGATTAGGCAATAGTAGGCAGACTGATCAGTGTATTCAGTCAGTGGGGAAGTCTCCCTGCTGTCAGAATACAATAGCTCAGTGGGAAGGAGGAATATAGTCATTTTTTATTTTGTTTTATGAAAAAAAAGACTTATCTATGGGCTGTTTTTTTTAAATCCAAACAACTTTTATTGTCAAGATAATAGAGAAAATGGAACAGTACTTACAGAATTCACAATGACATTACCGCAATAGCAGGATTACACATAAATAGAACAACGTGGATATGCAGATCCCGTAATAAACAGAATAACAGAAATGGTAATCAAACAAAAGAGAGACCACAAGGATCCAAAACTTTCTTGACAATATCTTGTTTTTTCCTTTTTACATCTTATTCCTTCCCGACGAGATGTAAACAGAAATGGGGGAAAGAAATAAAGCCCAAAACATGTCTTCAAACAATAAAAAAAACCACATCAAATGGGCTGTTTAACACTATGGATAATAGCTGAAGGGCCAATTTATTATTATTATTATTATACAGTATTTATATAGCGCCAGAAGGTTTGCTCAGTGCTGTACATTATAGTGGGGGACAGAACATGAGACAATACAGTAACAAAACAATACACGAGGGGTTCGAGGGCCCTGCTCTTTCGAGCTTACAATCTAGGAGGGAGGGGATAGTGGTACAGGAGGAAGTGGCTGTGGGGGATGGAGTGGTAGGAGGAGTGGAGGAGATCGGCTGTTAAGTGAGGGTGGGGTAGGCTTCCCTGAAGAGATGGGTTTTCAGGGTGCACCTAAAGGTGAGGAGGGTAGGTGACAGTCTGATGGATTGGGGTAGTGAGTTCCAGAGTATGGGGGAATCTTGAAGAAGTCCTGCAGTCGGGAGTGGGAGGAGGAGACCAGGGAGCTAGAAAGTAGGAGGTCTTGTGAGGAGTGAAGGGTACGGGTTGGGTGGTATTTGGGTATCAGGTCGGTGAGGTAGTTTGGGGCAGCGTTATGGATGGCCTTGTGCGTCAGTGTCAGTATTTTGAATTTAATGCATTGGGCAATCAGAAGCCAGTGGAGGGAATGACAGAGGGGGGTGGCAGAGGCGGTTGGTAAGGTAGATGAGTCCGGCCGCTGAGTTCAGGATAGACTGAAGTGAGGATAGCCTGTGTTGGGGTAGGGGGAAAATTAGGAGCTCGGTTTTGGAAAGATTCAATTTGAGGAAATGGAGCGACATCCAGTCTAATATGTCGTTCAGTAGGTGGGCGATACGGGCGGAGACTGAAGGGGTGCGGTGATGGGTGGAGAGGTAAATTTGCGTGTCATCGGCATAGAGGTGATAGTTGAAACCGTGGGAGTGTATCAGTTTGCCGAGGGAGGAGGTGTAGATGGAGAAGAGAAGGGGCCCGGGGACAGAGCCTTGGGGGATCCCAACAGAGAGGAGGAGAGAGGGGGAGGTGGTAACGTTATAGCTAATGCAGAAGGAGCATTGGGATAGATAGGAGGAGAGCCAGGAGAGAGTGGAGTCTCTGATGCCAAGGGAGTGTAGTTTATGAAGGAGGAGGGGGTGGTCAACTGTGTCGAAGGGCGCGGAAAGGTCGAGGAGTAGGAGGACTGAGTAGTGGCCATTAGCTTTGGTGGTTAGCAGGTCATTAGTGATTTTGAGTAGGGTGGTTTCGGTGGAGTGTAGGGGACAGAAGCCAGACTGTAGTGGATCGAGGAGGTTGTTGTTGTCAGTGAGGTGGAAGCTTAGGTGATTGTAGACTAAGCGCTCAAGGAGCTTGGATGTAAATGGCAGCAGGGAGATGGGTCTAAGGTTGTTCAGGTCGGTAGGGTCCAGGGAGGGTTTATTGAGTATGGGGGTGATGTGCGCGTGCTTTAGGGGGGAGGGGAATGCGCCATTAGAAAGGGAGATGTTGAAGATGTGGATGAGGGAGCATAGGATGGAGGAGGAGGGTGACCGGAGGAGTTGTGTGGGTACAAGGTCAAGGGGGCAAGTGGTGAGGCGGACTTCTGAGAAGACGTTAGTGACCTCCTCAGTGGTAGCAAGGCTGAAGCAGCGGAGTGTTGGGGAGGTTATAGTGTGCGGGATGTTAGGTGTGGTGGGGGGGCAGGGCAGTTGCAAGGTCAGAGGAGGGGAGAGTTGATGGGGTTATAGTAGGAGGGAGGCTAGGTGGGGAGGTAGATTGAGCATTGGTGATGTCCTTACGGATTGCGTCGATCTTATTTTGGAAGTGATTGGCAATCTCGTGGGTGGTGAGTGAGGTACTGGGTGGAGGTGGGGGAGGGAGAGAGTAGGGAGAAGAGCCGGCGAGGACAGGTGGAGAGGGTGTTGATGAGGGTTATGAAGTGTGGGGAAATATGCGCTAGGGCTATTGATTCAGGTATACCATTTCTGTATTCATTATGCTTGCATTGTGATAAGAGTTAGAGTGATGCTTTAAGTAGATGAAATTATTATGTCTTAAGTAAAGAAATGTCAGCATTATTGTCGAGCTTATATGGAAAATTTTAATTGTAACAAGTACAACCGCAAAATGTTACAGGAAGAACGCTAGACTGCAGGTGTCTTCAAAATATCGTAGCAAACATAGATAGATGTTCAGATAAGAGATCTGGGAACACAGCCAAAAATGGCAGGATGTACTGACTGAGGTTTAACATTTTAACAGTTTAAGTAAAAGGTGCACCTTGTCTAGTATCTGGGTAGAAGTTAAAAGGTACGCTTTACTATTGGATAATTTAAGTTTGTCTTACTATTGGATAATTTGGGTTTGTGGTTTTTGCCTTTATAAGCTGTAATGTACGTAATAAACTTTGCAATCTTCCTGTATCCTACTTGAGTGTTGGTTATGTTGATTGCCCGATCGCGATCGAGCCCGTGCCACACCCAGACGCTGCGCAGCACAAAGAAACTATAGGAATAAGAATATAAGGATTCCAGGAAAGGGGGAATTCCTTACATGAAGTAGGCTTGTTTGGCGGCGTGGAGGGAGGAGGTGTAGGTGAGGAAGGCGTGACAGTGGAAGGATACTGTCGTACAGACGGTCAGCTGCAGAGTGGAGAGGGGCCGGGTTCAGGTTGTGGAGGTTACGTCTGGTGATGATTTGACGTTTGGGGGGGAGGTGTTAGAGGACGGGGAGATGGAGAACGTAATGAGGTTGTGGTCAGAGAGAGGGAAAGGGGTGTTTGTGAGGTTGTGGAGGGTGCAGAGATGGGAGAAAACGAGGTCCAGGGTGTTCCCGTCGGTGTGGGTGGAGGACTGTGTGCACTGTGTGAGTGCAAAAGAAGAGGTTAAGTGGAGGAGTTGGGATGTAGCCGGGTTGTGGACATTGTTTTATAAAGCAACAAGATGGTCTAATAACAGCCATATTACTGTTTCAAAAAAAAATATTCAGTGAATTTATAATGCACAGAACAGTGCCAGGAGGAGGAGGATGAAACTTGTCCCATGACTTTGAAAGATCATGTCAAGGCTTCTCTTTTCCTGGAATGTTATTTGCAGTGTTATGCAGAGAACACACTGAAGGCTACCACAGGCTCCACACTGTACTTTGCAGGGCTAACTTGGATGAGTATGGTGCATTAAATGGAGGGCAGTACACTGAACAGTCTGAGGAAGGCTTTGTAGGCACAATCAGTCTATCAGGATCTGCAGGGCTATGCTGTCTTCACTGATGACAACTGCTGATGTTGCGCTTACATTTGTATAAAAATTTCTATTAAGGATAGAACTATACTGATGTGGGAAAACATCCCAGAAAAATATTCATGTCATTTATGTTTAACATTGCAATATAGCAGAATGCACATGAATATATATATATATATATATATATATATATATATATATATATATATATACACACACACAGACACACAAATGTTGCAACAGAATACAAAAAAGGTTCACCAATTGCATAGCAGTCAGGAGGGCAAATAAGTTCCTGAGACCCAATGGGGAGATTTACTAAAACTGGTACACTCAGAATGTGGTGCAGCTGTGCATGGTAGCCAATCAGCTTCTGACTTCAGCTTGTTCAATTAAGCTTTGACAATAAAACCTGGAAGCTGATTGGTTTCTATGCAGAGCTGCATCAGATTTTGCACTCTCCAATTTTAATAAATCCCCCCCCCCCCCCATTGCTTCCATAGTACTCAATTTACTTCTGTCTCTACAAGGATCTCCAGCTTGTCTGGCTTTGATATAAATTTGCATTATGAAATTTGTGGGTGATCTTCTTTGTTATAATTGTACTGTATCTTGGGGTGCGTTTATAGTACCTTTTTTGGATATAAAGCACCCCTTATATATTGCGCACATACTGTATGTCTTTAAGTAAAGTGTGCAAAGGACAACCTTTCTGTTTTTACGTAGGTTTAATATACTGTTAGTAATAGTAATATTAACAGTAACATCTATTTATAGCTGAAATTGTTAGGTATTTTGTATAAGCTAAAGCAAATGCAATATTTGCTATTAATAACTATAATTAAAGTAACAGAATACAGGAACAAATCAAAGTGCTGAAGTCATTAGCGTGGGATAATTAGTCACAATTATTCTGAATGGAATATAAATTATTTGTGATCATATCAATGTTGTTACCTTAGACAATTAAGGATAACAGCTATTATTTCCATAAAAAATTGAAACATATTAAGCCAAAATATTGTAATTCTGGTGTACTGAATACATATATTTCAGAAAAAAAATGTATGTCTATTGATGAGTGCTGTAAAAAAATAATACATTTTTGATAAATTTGATTATCTACATTCATTGCAACGGGATATATCTGACACTCCAGGAAGCAAGTTAGATGTGAAGACTCTCCTGAAGGCTGTAGCGGTTTATTACAGAGAAGTTCGGACTCCTCTGCTAGAGTGATGAGTATTCAAAGGCTTTTTTTTTTGTAGGAACTTTTTATTGGACTTTTTTTGTTTTTGAAGAGACAGAATAACTTTAAAGTTGCTGTTAGATTGAAAACTGTAAAACTGAAATTAGATAAATAGAAAAATAGGAAAAAGTATGAGCTGCCATAGGTCTTTTGATTCAAGAGTGTTCAGTCTCTGACCTGGTGAATGTGTAGATCTTGGCTGAGTTCACAAATTTCTGGCATAGATCAACTCCCAATTGTAGCCTTTCACCTGCGTGACTTGCTACAAAGCTACAATATACAGTCTGATCACTGGAGCAGAGAACACCAAGGAAATGAATCTGCAGCATGCTAAAAAACATCTTCTCAATTTGACCTGCCTTATGTTCAAAAATGGCTTTTTAGTAAGAAAAAATACTTTTAGATATTTTGCTGTTGTTGCATATTGTAGCAAGTCAGAACATTGTTCATTTCATTCAAAATTGCTAATTGTAAGATCTTTTTAAACTCTTTCCAAAGAAAAAAACATTTTATTGTACAATTTTCCCTTAAAGACACTGGTTCTGGTACACCTATTCGGACATAATTGTCTGAAAATACTTATAGTCATTTTTAAATGTTCATAGTAGATTTAATGTAATATAGAGCTGTCAGGCACAGGCATGTAAAAATGGCATTAATGCTTGGTTTGTTTTTATTTGCTGAGAATCTGCAGATTCCTGACTTACAAAGAAAGCTCTACTTCAACTTTTTACAGCCATTTGATGATGATCTGCCTCTGCAAAGATTCCTCCACCTTCGCAGGCCCCTAAAGATACACCAACCAGGTATTCATTATTATAGTTGTTACCCAATTATGACCTATCCAGATGTGAGAGGCACAGAAACATTTGGAGAATACTGACCTTCCTAAATCAGGACAGGTTTGCCCTTATTATAGGACAAAGAAGCCACTATCAACATCATCTTCAACAATTCCAGCTTCAAAGCCAACAATATCAGCCTTAGCAAAATAACACAAGCAGGAAAAAGATGAATAGTAGGACAAATACCACAAAGTTATTTTGCTTATAAGCTGGCCACAGATAGATTGAAATTCAGACAGTTCAGCAGGGACTGGCCAAATTTCTATGAGTGTGTAGCTGTTCAACAGAAGTTGATTGTTAGACCTATTTCTGTCAAAAGGATGTAGCCAGGTGTCAGCTACTACAAGCTGAATACAGAGGACACCATCCTTGGAACCATAGTTCAACTAGTTGCCCTCTAGTGTTGCACTCAGACTCTTACCTAATGTCCTCACTATAAAGCAGAGAGTTCTGCTTCCTGGATCAAAAGCAGTGGAGCTTGGGACTTGTAGTCCTGTGGGCCGCCATTCCTGTACCTCTGAGTCTTCTTTAGACTACACACCCTAGAACCTTGTGAGCAAAAATTACTGTGGAAGAGGCTTTATATGAAACTGTTTCTGGTGGGCTGTCTCTCTCCTTCCTGGGATCATCTACAGAGCGGTGGGTCCGATGATCTACACACACAGGGATCATGAATTACCGTGGCCTTGCCCACCACATCCACACTTCCACCAGCAGATCTGCATTGCCAGGAACAGCAGGGAGGCTGATCATCATTCCTGTTTGGCAACCTGACAGCAAGATTGTGGACTTTGACACAGACTGTTGACTTCAGCACTTGTCTGGCAGATCAAGTATCTATGCTCTTGCTCTGCTGTATCACAGCACTTGCATTGCATCTAGAGATGAGCGAATCGAACATGGCGAAGTGGAATTCATTTCGAAGATCAGGAAAAATTCGATTCGCGCCGAATCCGAAAATTAGCAAACTTCGGATGCACGAATCGAATTTTCCCAAAAATGGCGGCGACATGTGTGGCGACGGAGCGGGGATCTCTGGGAAGGCGCGCAGACAAGGCACGCTGACCCATAATGCATTCATTCATGACATGTGATCGCATTAGCCAATCAGCAGCCAGCCAGCCAGCACTGTGTAATGGTGGAGCTATAAATTGCGGCCATCTTACAATTCTCCATTAGCCTCCGGTCATTCAAGAGAGACAGACCTGTCTGTATTAGGGACAGAGTTAGGGCCAGAGAGACTTTAGGGCCACAGAATCGTTACTTAGGGACACAGAATCGTTACTCAGGGACACAGAATCGTTACTCAGGGACACAGAATTGTTACTCAGGGACACAGAATTGTTACTCAGGGACAGACACAGAATTGTTACTCAGGGACACAGAATTTTTACTCAGGGACACAGAATCGTTACTGAGGGACACAGAATTGTTACTGAGGGACACAGAATTGTTACTCAGGGACACAGAATTGTTACTCAGGGACACAGAATTGTTACTCAGGGACAGACACAGAATTGTTACTCAGGGACACAGAATTGTTACTCAGGGACACAGAATTGTTACTGAGGGACACAGAATTGTTACTGAGGGACACAGAATTGTTACTCAGGGACAGACACAGAATTGTTACTCAGGGACACAGAATTGTTACTCAGGGACACAGAATTGTTACTGAGGGACACAGAATCGTTACTCAGGGACACAGAATTGTTACTCAGGGACACAGAATTGTTACTCAGGGACACAGAATTGTTACTCAGGGACACAGAATCATTACTCAGGGACACAGAATTGTTACTCAGGGACACAGAATCGTTACTCAGGGACACAGAATTGTTACTCAGGGACACAGAATTGTTACTCAGGGACACAGAATCGTTACTCAGGGACACAGAATTGTTACTCAGGCACACAGAATTGTTACTGAGGGACACAGAATCGTTACTGAGGGACACAGAATTGTTACTCAGGGACACAGAATTGTTACTCAGGGACACAGAATTGTTACTGAGGGACAAAGAATTGTTACTCAGAGACACAGAATTGTTACTCAGAGACACAGAATCGTTACTCAGGGACACAGAATCGTTACTCAGGGACACAGAATTGTTACTCAGGGACACAGAATCGTTACTGAGGGACACAGAATCATTACTCAGGGACACAGAATCGTTACTCAGGGACACAGAATCGTTACTCAGGGACACAGAATTGTTACTGAGGGACACAGAATCGTTACTGAGGGACACAGAATCGTTACTGAGGGACACAGAATTGTTACTCAGGGACACAGAATCGTTACTCAGGGACACAGAATCGTTACTCAGGGACACAGAATCGTTACTCAGGGACACAGAATCGTTACTGAGGGACACAGAATCGTTACTGAGGGACACAGAATCGTTACTGAGGGACACAGAATTGTTACTCAGGGACACAGAATTGTTACTCAGGGACACAGAATCGTTACTCAGGGACACAGAATCGTTGAATTAAAGAGTATGTCAGACAACACGCAGAGGAGTGGCAGAGGAGGTAATGTTTCAGGAGCGAGCAGACGTGGCAGCAGAGGAAGGGGTCGAGGCAGCACTAGTCGCAGCCAGAGGCCAGTGCTCCCGGTGTCATCCAGCGGTCGTGTCTCCACCGACAACCCTGCCGTCATCGATTGGTTGGCTCGGTCGTCTTCCTCTTCCCAGTTCACCTCTGACACCTACAGCCAACGGTCGGTGGGTACGTCAGACACAACCGTTAGTTGGCATGGCCCGGGAGCAAGCCCACTGAAATCACGTGTCCTCTACCTGCCCCTGTCCTTTGGTGTTTTCTCACCAAGCGAAGTATCGCATGCTGTGGGCTCAGCCCCACTGTACAGTGAGGAAGAGCTAACAGAGGGCGGTCAGGAACGGGGGGAGACATCCGCCTCTTCAGCAGCCAGGCGAAGAAGTACTGGCGAGGAGAGTGGCTCGGTAGCCGGTCTAGAGACAGGTCTGTCTCCTGACCCACACGCAGCCGAGGGGGCTAGTAGTGAGGCGGAGACCCTAATTGATGATGATGAGGCTGATCGCACTTGGCAGCCTCGTCGTCATCTGCCAGGCCCGTAATCTGCCATGGGCCCCCGTACCGACTCCTCATGCTGCTGCCAGGTCCAGAGTGTGTCATGGGTCCCTGTACGGCCTCCCATTGCTGCTGTCTCCATCGCCACACTCTGCCATGTGCCACTTTCAGGTCTCCTCACACTGCTGGTGGGTTCCATTTTGTCATAGGGTGCTGGCAGATTACGGGCCTCCCATTGCTGCTGCCAGGCCCGTAATCTGTCATGGGCCCCTGTACCGCCTCCCAACGCTGCTGCCAGGTCCAGAGTGTGTCATGGGTCCCTGTACGGCCTCCCATTGCTGCTGTCTCCATCGCCACACTCTGCCATGTGCCACTTTCAGGTCTCCTCACACTGCTGGTGGGTTCCATTTTGTCATAGGGTGCTGGCAGATTACGGGCCTCCCATTGCTGCTGCCAGGCCCGTAATCTGCCATGGGTCCCCGTACCGACTCCTCATGCTGTGACGTTGCAACAAGGTGGAATTCGACCCTACATATGTTAGACCGCCTTTACGAACAGCGAAAGACCATCACCGATTTCCTGATGTTACAAGCGGATAAAGGTACTCCCCTGTGTAACTTAGATGTCAGCCATTGGCAGCTCATGCGTGATACCTGCTGCTTGCTCAGGCCCTTTGAGGAGGCCACGCTATTCGTGAGTCGGCAGGACTATGGGATGAACGACGTCATTCCTCTGTTGCACGTCCTGGAACAAATGCTGTTAACAATGACTGGTCAGGGTGCGGTAGACGTGGCGCACAGATCTCACCGCCACATGACCCCTGTGGGGGCAGGACAGGAAGAAGAGGAGGAGGTAGAGGAGGACATTGGTGCTCAGGAATTATTGAGTGAAATGGGTGGTTTTTCCACTCAGCAGACAGGAGTGGAGGAGCAGGAGCATCTGGTAGAGGAGGAGGAGGAGACAGAGGACCCAGACGCACCGTGGCAGTATGCTGTGGAGATGGAGGCAGGGAGTCCCTCGCATTCCTTGGCACAAATGGCCCATAGCATGCTCGGTTGCTTGCGTAGCGACAGCCGAATAATAACCATCAGACAGAGGGATGACTTTTGGCTGTCCACCTTGTTGGACCCTCGCTACCGTTCAAAAATGGTGGCCTTTTTCACACCTGCTGAGAGGGAGGCCAAAATAACGTACTATAAAAACCACCTATGTAGTCAGTTGGTCTCTGCCTTTCTGCGCCAACGTCCATCCTCAGACACTGTGGGCCCTGTGCGCTCGCGTTCCGCTGCCATGGCAGCAAGGGAGGGGTGGGGTGGTAGGAGCAGTGGCAGCTCCACCAGCAGCGGCTGCCTCAGTCTGCAGTCGATGATGAGTAGCTTTCTTCACCAGCGCAGTGAGGAAACTACTAACCAGACGCAGCAGCAGCAGCATCAGGTGGACCTGGAGCAGGACCTCAAACAACAGGCTTGGGCCTACTTGGACAGCACCCTGCCAACCGAGGTAGACAATCCCCTTGACTACTGGGCAACGAAACTTGACCTTTGGCCCCAACTAGCTGAATTTGCCCTTGAAAGGCTGTCATGCCCGGCCAGTAGCGTGGCATCGGAGCGCGTGTTTAGTGCGGCAGGAGGTATTGTAACTCCGCGGAGGACACGACTGTTCACCCAAAGTGTGGAGAGACTCACGTTTGTGAAAATGAATCAGGCGTGGATTAGTCTGGATTTCAAACCACCAGTTCCTGACACAACTGACTAAATCCGCCATGAATCATGCCCCAAACATGTTATTATTTTTAACATAGGCCTCTGTATGGCCTTCAATTTAAGCTGCTTACGCTTCGCCACTCTGCTATGGGCCCCTATACCGCCTCCTCTTGCTGCTGCCAGGTCCAGAGTGTGTCATGGGTCCCTGTACGGCCTCCCATTGCTGCTGTCTCCATCGCCACACTCTGCCACGTGCCACTTTCAGGTCTCCTCACACTGCTGGTGGGTTCCATTTTGTCATAGGGTGCTGGCAGATTACGGGCCTCCCATTGCTGCTGCCAGGCCCGTAATCTGCCATGGGCCCCCGTACCGACTCCTCATGCTGCTGCCAGGCCCGTAATCTGTCATGGGCCCCTGTACCGCCTCCTCATGCTGCTGCCAGGTCCAGAGTGTGTCATGGGTCCCTGTATGGCCTCCCATTGCTGCTGTCTCCATCGCCACACTCTGCCATGTGCCACTTTCAGGTCTCCTCACACTGCTGGTGGGTTCCATTTTGTCATAGGGTGCTGGCAGATTTCGGGCCTCCCATTGCTGCTGCCAGGCCCGTAATCTGCCATGGGCCCCTGTACCGACTCCTCATGCTGCTGCCAGGCCCTCTGAGGAAGTGTTATTCACACGAAACGCGTTAGGGAGGTGCCCCTGACCTGTGTACCCATACCACAAGGCTATCCTGACTGACAGCCTGGTGGCCAGACTCTTTTTTGGATGTAAGTTTATCCTTAAACTGTACGTGCTATAAATTTTGCTTATTAAAGATATACTACACTATCAGAAGCCTCTCTGGGTCTCATCTATTGTATGGGAGCCCGCTTTTGAAGGTTCCGTTTGGTTGGGAATGATGTGTGATCACCCCCTCCCCCGCTGATGATCTTTCTGGTGGATGACTTACGAATATACCTGGATTGATGACATCTGGTGGCCAACCTGCAGATGACATCCTCCTAATATCACAAGTCCAGAGCACCAGGAGCGGGTCTTAATTGCTCCATGCGCATCTCTTGCGCTATCTGGTTAGTGCATTAGTTGTACAATCACGAGATCACAAGAGTCACGATTATCTCTGAACATGGATTATTTGGACAATTGCACCTATCACTTTATCTCACCATGCGATATGGACTGAGTTCTTTTCACATATGTTATTATGCTATTCATGTTCTAATTTTCCACTTGTTCCTATTAACTTTATTAGCGCTGCATATCTTATTTACAAGGCCCGTAATCTGCCATGGGCCCCCGTACCGACTCCTCATGCTGCTGCCAGGCCCGTAATCTGTCATGGGCCCCTGTACCGCCTCCTCATGCTGCTGCCAGGTCCAGAGTGTGTCATGGGTCCCTGTACGGCCTCCCATTGCTGCTGTCAGGCCCGTAATCTGCCATGGACCCCCGTACCGACTCCTCATGCTGCTGCCAGGCCCGTAATCTGTCATGGGCCCCTGTACCGCCTCCTCATGCTGCTGCCAGGTCCAGAGTGTGTCATGGGTCCCTGTACGGCCTCCCATTGCTGCTGTCTCCATCGCCACACTCTGCCATGTGCCACTTTCAGGTCTCCTCACACTGCTGGTGGGTTCCATTTTGTCATAGGGTGCTGTATGGCCTCCCATTGCTGCTGCCAGGCCCGTAATCTGCCATGGGCCCCCGTACCGACTCCTCATGCTGCTGCCAGGCCCGTAATCTGTCATGGGCCCCTGTACCGCCTCCTCATGCTGCTGCCAGGTCCAGAGTGTGTCATGGGTCCCTGTACGGCCTCCCATTGCTGCTGTCTCCATCGCCACACTCTGCCATGTGCCACTTTCAGGTCTCCTCACACTGCTGGTGGGTTCCATTTTTTCATAGGGTGCTGTATGGCCTCCCATTGCTGCTGCCTCCACCGCCACACTGTGGCTCCACACTCTGGTTTTGGCCCCGTGACTGCCCAAATGAGTGAAGTGTGCGGTGATTCTAAGATCGACGGCACTCATCTGCATGTCATACTGACTGACAGTATTATTTCTCTTCCCCAGCAGACTCCAAGGGCATTTAAATTAAAGGTACAGTGTTCTGCACTAATATAAAGGCTCTCTGAAGCCTAGAAACACCCTTTTTATAAGTTAAATTCGCAGCGAATATATTCGACTCGAATCAAATTTATTCCGCGAATTCGCCAAATCAGCCGAATCGAATTTTTGAATAATTCGCTCATCTCTAATTGCATCCATTGTCTCCGCTGAGGTTGCACTTTCAGCTAGGACTGGAGAGGAGGCAGATGCCCAAGATCTCTCATTTTGCTATTCACAGTATAGCAACACTACATGCAGACATCATACATTTCTTAAATGAATCTACTTTGCCACACCTATCATCAATTTAGTGAGCACTTTAGCATTCTAAGGATTCATTCTTCATCCCTGAGCTCCAATGTGCCGGTGAAGATACTGCCTGTACTAGGGACCTGAACTGTTCATATATTATTATTAGTGGTGTGTGAATTTGCTCCAAATGAGATTTCACTTTCTTTTGGTTTAAATCAGAATTTGATCACGCTGGTCCAGAAGGGGTTGAACTGGGTCCCTCCCTCTGAACTAGTGTCGTCTTGGCCATAATTTTCCCTTTTCATTTGATATCTTTGTCTGCTTCCACCCCAGTTGCTCAGTGTGGTTATAGCCTGATACACATTTAGATTTGCTCATTCATGATTGCTTCATTATTGTCAGTATGATATTATCTGTTTATTTTGTGTCCATTTCTAACTATTATTATTATACAGGATTTATATAGCGCCAACAGTTTGCTCAGCGCTTTACAATATAACGGGAGACAATACAGCAACAATACAGTTCAATACAAGAGGGATAGGAGGTCCCTGCTCCTTGGAGCTTACAATCTAGGAGACTAGAGACTGTTTCAAGAACTGGTTGATTTTCACACTGAACCTACTGTTTGGCCTTATTAATACAGAACCTGCAGTGTTAAACTTAAATTGTGTCTGCTGATCATTTCAAGTGGTGTTTAATATGTCAGAACCTAAAGTATCAGAAGGGCTTGCGAGTTTACAGGGTCAGGGCAGCACAAGAAGGCAAGTGTCATCTAGTGGTTCCTATGAGGGTAGGACTACAGGAACAAGTTAGAAAACATTTGATGATCTCACTGTCCCGGAGGGGAGAATTCCTCCATCCACCTCAATTGTTTAGATGGAGGAACCTATTCATCTTTCACTGGCTGAATAAAGAAAAACTACTCCACTATGGTCAGCTTAAGTCAGGCAGGCTGATAGAAGCCAACAGTTACTAAATTCCATCACCTGAATTATCATCTGCAAATTTACTAGCCATAAAGACCCCAGGACTTCCCAGCTAAAATTTTCTCTGCTGTGTTGGAGACTTTCAAACTGATTTGTTAAGCTAAGAATATTTATGTGAAAGGAAGGTTAGAGCTTCATTTATACTTTACTTTATGCAATGTTATATAAATGTGATGTTTCTATATAACCAATCTGGGTAAAGTTTGTTAGCATTTGCTTTTTGTGCTAAAATGTAAAATCTCAATTTATTTATTTTTTTGTTTTGTGTGTGTGTCTCTACAATGGGAATCTGTTTTTTTTTTTTAGATTACAGGTATTTGTTCAAGATGGACACCCTAATAGAGTACGTTGAGTCTATATATGATATCGGCATCGGCATGATATAGGAATGCTCAGTAAAGTAATTTAAAGCTACATTGGTGTTATGATCCTATTGTTCACGGTTTACCTGGCAAAAATTGTTATCCATACAATTGCAGCTAACACTGCTAGAGTATTGTTCATGTTGTCCACCAAGTAAACATATAATTATCTTTGAAGAAGAAATCTCAATAAGGTATTGAAAAAAATGAACGTTCTAGGTCATGTTTTCTGCCTTTAGGAAAACTTAAACGTTTTTATGGTAGATCATGTATTTGTAGAAGCAAGGGACTTAATTCTAAAGAAATATGCTGGGAACTATATGATTACAAAAGTACAAAAACAAGAGTCATTTTAGTAACACCAGAGTTACCAAAAAGCAGAGACAGGCCTTATATTCATGGCTGGAGGAGACTCAGCCGACCTTTTCTTGAAATATTTAATCTATAATCATCATTATATCCATGTTTTGTGTGGTCAATGTTTCACCAGTCCCTAGATAAACAGTAACAGACTTACACATAAAAAGTGAGATGATCAGTTGCTCTTTCCAGCATCTGAATTCTCCTCAGGGGATGTAGGAGGACTCTTCATTTCTGGTGGGAGACTATTATTGATGCTTTTATCACTGCATGCTTTAAATCTAATTGATTAATTAGTGTACAGACTTCAAGGTGTGAAACCCTGTTTGAAGCATAAGCAGTTGCTGTCAGTGAAGGTGTGACTTTGGAAATGCGTTTTTGATATTCCAAAATGTCACTCCATGCAGTTCCTAGTTTTCAAGAAGGCATAACTATACCATCTCTTCAAAGCCATCCCTGGACTCCTCATAGGGCTCTTTAATCACAGTGGAGTCCTGCATCTACAAGCGTCAGTCAGAAACACAACTACTATAATGACTCCCTCACAAACCATCTTGCCAGTCATATGTCTTCAGTAGAACTTCTCATATAAGACTGAATGGTGCAGGATAAAGGAGTCATGGAAATTAAAAAAAATAGCTACTACATCTACTACCATTGTGTGCATATGGAAACCACTTTTGTATGCACACTGAAAGATTGAAAATGTTTTGTATTGCAAAATATTTCCTCTCTGACTAGGTGGTGTGAACATTTCATAGGGGAAATGTATGGCGAATGAGGCAAATTATCTGCCACTAAAACCTTTATTTGACCCATGCCATGACCCAAGCATTCAAGTGAGGTCAGTACAAGCTGGGTCAGTCACAGGTATCAATACAGGAACAGGCACAGGCTCACAGCTCTGCTGGGTTTAAATAGTCCCATTGGCATCAACATTAGCATCAGTGAATGCAACTGTGCACGATTATGCACAGAAATACAGGCACCTGCACATCTGCACCTGCACAACTGTGTATGTCTAGAGGCTTCAGCTGTACTATGGCTAGTACCTTCCTGACATTGCCCCCTCCCAATGGGCAGCCTCCAAATGACCAGCTGTCTTCTCTTCTCTGGATGGGCATGGAAGAAATCAAGAATAAGCCCTTTAGCGTGGACATTCTGTTCGCGCTTCCAGGAATTCTCTTCAGGACCATACCCTTTCCACTTAATCAGATACTGCATCTGGTTCCTTCTCTTCCTGCTATCCACAATAGCTTCTACCTCATATTCTTCATCTCCATTCAAAAGCACAGGTTCAGGTGGGCCAGACCCTCTATCTGGGAAGGGATCTGGCCCTACAGGCTTCAGAAGCAAAACATGAAATACTGGGTGGACCTTAAACGATCCTGGTAAAGACAATTCATACGATACCTTGTTAAGTTTCCTCTTTACTGCAAATGGGCCCACAAACGTACATACAGGTTTCCTTGATAGGCATGCCAGCTTAAGGTTTGCCGTAGATAGCCACACTCTCGCCCAACTGGAGACTCAGTACCCCCCTTCTTGTTTTGTCAAATGCTTTCTTGTTATCCCCTTATGCTTTAGTGACTGCCTCTTGCAACAGTTTATTGTTGTGGCTGAGAAAGTCCATTGTGCTCTGAACAACAGGAACCATGGATTCTGGAGTAAAGTCAGGCAGAAATGATGGATGGAAGCTTTATTTGAAAAGAATCAGGATTGTCCTGTGGTTGAATGGCTGGCGTTATTGTAGCAAATTCTGCCAACAGCAACAATGACACCCAGTCGTATTGGACAAATGATGTAAAACACGGAGTGTACTGTTCAAGTGTCTGGTTAGTCCTTTCTGTTTGCCCGTTAGTTTGGGGGTGATAAGCTGAGGACAAGGGCAATTCAATCTTCAGGACCTCACATAATGCCCTCCAAAAACGAGAAGTGAATTGAACAGCTCGATCAGAAATAATGTTTGCAGGGACCCTGTGCAGCCTCATAATTTCTTTGACAAACACTTGAGCAATTTCATGTCAGAGAGTGTGTTCCTTAGAAAATGGACTATTTTGGAAATCGATCTACCACCATGAAGATCACTGTGCAACCCTCAGAAGGCAGAAGTTTTACTATGAAATCCTTAGATATCATTTTCCATGGTCTATCAGGAACTGGCAAGGGTTTGAGTAAACCCCAAGCTCTGCTTCTTGCAGTCTTACTCCGACGGGTACAGATAGTACATGAGTTCACATATTCCTCCAGATCTGGCCACCAGAATGTACATCACTTATGAACACCAAACTAGCCTGCCAGGGGATGATCATGAAGAAGCCTTAAGACAGTCACCCGGACACTTTCTAGCATGAAGATTTTATCCTCCTGCGACAGCAATCATTCTTTAGAAACCAGTGTAGTTTGAGGAGGGCAAGAGACAGCCACAGAGGCTTGCTCAATCTGTAAAAGAAGATCAGTTTGTAATAACAAAAAGTTACCTGTGGGTAGGATGGTATCTGGCATGGATGGTTCCTTAGGGTCATCATACATACGAGACAGTGCATCTGGTTTAGTATTTTTAGATCTGGGTTGGTAGGTAATTTGGAATCTGAATCTCGAGAACTTGGCATGCCCATTGAGCTTGGCATGGCTTCAGACGCTTGGCTGATCTTAAATACAGGTGCCTCCATTCTTCCAGGGTAGCTTTAATGACAATCATATCTCCCATATTACAATTCCTCTCTGCTGGAGAAAGTTTATGTGAAAAGAAGGCCACGGGATGCATTAAGTCCTTGAGACCCTGGCGATACAAGACCATTGCCCCTACTGCGATTTCTAATGCATCTACAGTGGATATAAAAAGTCTACACACCCCTGTTAAAATGTCAGGTTTCTGTGATGTAAAAAAATGAGACAAAGATAAATCATTCCATTAACTTTTTCCACCTTTTATGTAACCCATAAACTGTACAACTCAGTTGAACAACAAACTGAAATCTTTTAGGTGGAGGGAAGTTAAACTAAAAAAATAAAATAATATGGTTGCATAAGTGTGCACACCCTTAAACTAATACTTTGTTGAAGCACCTTTTGATATTATTACAGCACTCAGTCTTTTTGGGTATGAGTCTATCAGCATGGCACATCTTGACTTGGCAATATTTGCCCACTCTTCCTTGCAAAAACACCGCAAGTCTGTCAGATTGCGAGGGCATCTCCTGTGTACATCCCTCTTCAGATCACCCCACAGATTTTTGACCGGATTCAGGACTTGACTCTGGCTGGGCCATTCCAAAACTTGAATCTTCTTCTGGTGAAGCCATTCCTTTGTTGATTTAGATGTATGCTTTGGGTCGTTGCCATGTTCAGAATTCCCTCTACCTTAACTAAGGCCCCAGTTCCACCTAAAGAAAGACAGCCCCAAGGAATGATGCTGCCACCACCATGCTTCACTGTGGGTATGGTGTTCTTTTGGTGATGTGCAGTGTTGTTTTTGCACCAAACATATCTTTTGGAATTATGGCTAAAAAGTTCAACCTTCATCAGACCAGAACACATTTTCCCACATGCTTTTGGGAGACTTCAGATGCGTTTTTGCAACATTTAGCCGGGCTTGGATATTGTTTTTCGTAAGAAAAGGCTTCCATCTTGCCACTATACCCCATAGCCCAGGCATGAAGAATACAGGAGATTGTTGTCACATGACATGCCACACAGCCAGTACTTGCCAGATACTCCTGCAGCTCCTTTAATGTGCTGTAGGCCTCTTGGCAGCCTCCCAGACCAGTTTTCTTCTCATCTTTTGATCAATTTTGGAGGGACGTCTAGTGTTCGGTAATGTCACTGTCAGGAATGGACTTGCCAGTAATGGTGGGACTCACCTGCCTTGTGGGCTGCAGTACCAGGGCTGGCCAGCGGGTGCTCTCAGCAATCAGAGACTCAACCCTGCAGCCAGCCAAACACCTGAAGCTGATTATGCAGGTGTATTTAAGGGATGGTCAGACCTGCAGTCTGGGCCTTGGTGTGTGTTTTTCCTGGGCCCCTGTATCTTGTTACCTGCATCCCTGTTCCTGTTCCTGTTCCTGTCCCTTTCCCTGTCCCTGTCTCTGTCTCTGTCCCTGTCTGACTGATTCGTTGCTGACCCTGCCTGATCCGGACCTCTGCTGACTTCTCCTGTTTGATCCCTGGCCTGTGACCCCGACTATTCTCTGCCTGACCCCCTGTACCTACCTGCCCGTTAGTTGCTGTACCTGGCTCGTGACCTTACTACTCTCTGCCTGCTCCTCCTGTTCCTACCTGCCTGATTGCTATTGACCCGGCCTGCCTGACGACGCTTGCTTTGTATGCATTGTTATCTGTGGGTGGTTTGGTTTGGTTCGTTTTCACTGTGTTATGTTTTAGTATTGCACTGCGTTTATGTATTATTAGTGTTAATAAATTATATTGTTATAACATATCTGAAGCCTGCGTTTGCCTGCGTCAGTTCACATACCTCTGGTCACACCCTGGAGCCCTGACAGTCACTGTTGCGCCATATTTTCTCCACTTGATGATGGCTGTCTTCACTGTGTTCTATGGTATATCTAATACCTTGGAAATTCTTTTGTACCCTTCTCCTGACTGATACCTTTTAACAATGAGATCCCTCTGATGCTTTGGAAGCTCTCTGCAGACCATGGCTTTTGCTGTAGGATGTGAGAAAGAAAATGTTAGGAAAGACCTACTAGAACAGCTGAACTTTATTTGGGGTCAATCAGAGGCACTTTAAATGATGGCAGGTGTGTACTGACTCCTATTTAACATGATTTTGAATGTGATTGCTTAATTCTGAATTTTTTATGTTTACTTCTTATGTTTACTATTACTTATCAGCCTTATAGACATTCACTGCATACCGTTTTAAAGAGACAATAGCAAGTGTACCACTTTACAGACAGGTCCCAACATTAGCCAGATTAAATTTGCTAATCAGGAGCCAGGTACTTTGCAAGTACTCACTCCCTGTTGACTAGTTATTGCTGAGAGTTACAGTGAGACTTTCTTTGTGCCATTTATGCTCTTCATGGTTTATACTGCTCATGTCAATGCTGTATATGCTAGTTTAATTTGGTTTAGCCTTATTGGGGTTTACGTTAATTGCCATAGCTGAGACTAGTATTCCCATTGAATTTAAATGTACTGTATTAATTGACATGTTTATTGTTATGTGCATTGTATTTAGCTTGCCCTGCAATAATACACTTAGTTTATCTACCATCAAGCAGCTTGTGGCCTATTACATGTGTGCTAATATAGTGTGTTAGCTTACTAATATTTAAGTTTTACAGGTGTATGGTTCCTTCAAATAATATAACTAGGTGTGTCAGAGGGGATGGAAGGCATGGCAGAACAGAGAATTAATCATACCAAGTGGCTCCTGTAGGGGTAAGCACTACATAAATATTGTCTTTAAATGGAACATACTTATTTTCTCTCTTTATTCTTGTCTGGACTAGAAAATGTCATTTATATTGTTTTAGTCAGGTTCATATAAAATATTGCATATTACATTTTGTATTTTCTATCTGCAGTAATAAGTTGAGTTTTAGTCTCTATCACTAATTTACATCTAGTTCTTTCACCTTTTGTTGAAAAATGCCTGTCGTTTGCAATTCTTAATAGCTAAAACTAAATGTACAAACGATTGACTCAACACACTAGTTCACCACTTATCATAGACAGTAGCTCTGTCTAACGTGTCAGTCAGACAAACTGCCTCAAACCAGGCAGTGTCTGTTGTGCTGTCTCTTTAGCTAACCTATAGTGCTCTGGGAATCCTTTGTTGTAAAGCCTAAAATGGAGGCTTTTGTATAGGCCCACATATCAGTTAACATTAAATGACACATCCCACTTGACTGCTTTCTCAGCATTCAAAAGACACTGGCAGCATCTCCATTGAAAAAATAAATAAATAAATAACTTTGCCTTTCTGACCTCAATACACATTCAAATCACACTGTTCA
This sequence comes from Staurois parvus, assembly GCF_062004578.1. Taxonomy (NCBI): domain Eukaryota; kingdom Metazoa; phylum Chordata; class Amphibia; order Anura; family Ranidae; genus Staurois; species Staurois parvus. The sequence goes on from NW_028318275.1 coordinate 282,970, forward strand.
GCTCAAACAATCATAAGCTTTTTAATTACAAAGCTGCCAACACACACTCTCTCTAAGTCTCTCCGCAGGTTTCTTCCTTAAGTATTGAGAAACAGTTTGTGAAGTCAGTTGCTTCTTCTGTAAAAGGACAACCACAGTAATAGCATAATCAAGCCTCATTAAGCCAGCTTCTCAGGAACAAATACCACCCTTATAATGATTGAACTGACGTTTCTAGTGCTTCTCTTACAATATACTGTTTAAAACAACCATTTTTAAACTTACAAACTTAAATACAAAGCAACCAAAAAAAAGACCCTCAGCTATACTCTCAGCAGGGCTAGCTGACCCATGCCAGTGAGGTGTCTAGTCTTTTGCTTGAACATAGTACTGGCCAAAAAATACTAAACTGCAAGCAATTTTCACAGGATAGGCAATTTTTATCTTCTGCATCTACAAACCTAAATCTTCCATGATGAGATCACATACAGTAGCTCCTGGATTGCAGAACAGTTTTTCTACAAAGTTGTGTTTCCCCTCCTCTGCTCATTCTATCTCAGATATCACTATAGACACCACATATTTTCTTTCTGTATATACAGTATATGTATACTGTATATACATATATTAATATATATATATAGCGCTACTCCCATAGGAGGTGCAGGAATACTGCCCAGGCCATCCCCAAAAGCTTTGCCCCACAGCCAGTCACATAGGCTCATTTGCATGTTTCTTCAATGACCAGTCTAGGGGTGTTGTTTTTGTTGATTGATGAGAACTTGGATAGGGATGGGGAGCTAGAAGGGATACTCCAAAATACAGGAACTGTATACAGTTGAGGACTTTAACCACTTGCCCTCCATAGGATTTACCCCCCTTCCTGATGAGACCATTTTTTGCAATATGGCGCTGTGTTACTTTAACTGACAATTGTGTGGTATCTGATCGCCTGTGTGTTTTTTATTTTTTTGTGCTATAGACAAAAAAAGACTGACAATTTTGAAAAAAACTATATTTTTGATTTTTTGCTATTAAACATGTCCAGTAAAAAACTTTAAAAAATCAAATTTTGTCATAAAGTTAGGCCAAAATGTATTCAGCTACATGTCTTTGCTAAAAAATACCAATACGTGTATATTAATTGATTTACATGAAAGTTATAGCATTTACAACTGGCTGTATATATACTGGGAATTGTTTTTTTTTCACTAGTAATGGAAGCAATCAGCGACTTATAGCGGGACTGTGGCAGGCATTCTGACATTGGGGGGAGCTAACTTGGTGTCACTGACATCCCCAGTGACACCAATACAGTGATCAGTGCTAATTAAAAGCACTGATACTGTACTAATGGCACTGGGCAGGAAGGGGTTAACATGTGGGGCAATCAAAGGGTTAATTGTGTGCTGTGTGCTGTTTTACTATGTGAGCTGTGTGTGTGTTTCACTGTAAGCACATTGCTTTGTATGGCTCTGCTATGCAGAACCATACAAAGCAGTGTGCAGGAGCTCACAGAGGCGAGATCTGTACTGTTTACATACAGGTCTCTCCCCTGTTGGAAATCCTCGGAGATCACTGGGTGCCTATGGGGAATCACTGGCCAGGACCCCGTGATTGACAGGCAAGGCAGTGAATGGTGACGCGGGTAAGGTGGCAGCGAGGCTCGCGCACATCCCCTAACAAATGATGTTGGCTCTTTACTGTGTGATCAGCTGTGTTTAATCAAATTTGAGATATAAATTGGTATCCAAAGATTAAATCTAAAATAAACTGTGATATAATAAACACGTTGTGTATTGACACTTAAAAGTCCCACTTCCACCCTTGAAAGTCCAAAATTGTAAAAATTAAACCTTTCTAGTGTCAGTGAAAATATTTAAAAAACTCCAAAAATTCAAAAATGATTAATCCAAGTTCTGATTCATAATCACTGTGTAACTCCAAGAATGCCGTGTACCTCCAAGAGAAAAAAACTGGATAGTGTATTATCCTCAATAAAAAATGTGTCCAATCAAAGCTGAGCATATGCAAAAATGTAGCGAGCGCTCATACAGGCAGCAGCTATGACACTAAAGGAATCACATAATCATTGTATCATAATAATAAATAAAATAACAGTGCAGCGCTATCAATCGTGATACAGTTAATCAATAATAGAAATTCATATGGTATATCTCAAAACCAGCGTCAATGATAGATCAACAAGTGAAAAGATGTAAAAGTTCATATAATACATCTACTGTGCGGCACCAGAAAAAACTTCCTCTGCTGTAATACGTATGGCTGGTAAAAATAGCAGAAATGCGCACTCACCGACCGCGCATTGGGAATGCGCATATGAATAATCATCAATTGAGGTGGATGACACCGGATGGATAGCAGGACCCCCTCTAGGATATGGATCATCCAACTTGGGTGAAGTGATATGCAGCAGGGCTCAGAGGTCTCCTTAATGCCGGATGAACAGCCTGGATGGATGGATTTATCCTCTGGATACAGGTGCTGCTGTGGATCTGAGACCCTCAATATAGAGGGTTAAAACAAAGAGGGAATGCCCATAGTGTAGTAGGTAACGCTTTATTCCAGGAAAAATTGGTAGAATGGGTATAAGTACAGGTGTATGTCAAATATAAATAGACATGGATAGTGTATTGACCCTAGAGTAAAATGGCTGCCGGACCTCCTCGTGGACCCAAGTTGGATGATCCATATCCTAGAGGGGGTCCTGCTATCCATCCGGTGTCACCCACCTCAATTGATGATTATTCATATGCGCGTTCCCAATGCGCGGTCAGTGAGTGCGCATTTCCTCTATTTTTACCAGCCATACGTATTACAGCAGAGGAAGTTTTTTTCTGGTGCCGCACAGTAGATGTATTATATGAACTTTTACATCTTTTCACTTGTTGACCTATCATTGACACTGGTTTTGAGATATACCATATGAATTTCTATTATTGATTAACTATATCACGATTGATAGCGCTGCACTGTTATTTTATTTATTATTAAAGCTGAGCATATGCATACAAATGCCAGTTATCCGTGTTTCCTTTCCTCAGTGCTGTCTATGTCTGAGGAAAGGAAAGCCGATTACTTCCTGTGGCAGGGGACATTTACACTGATAATCAGTGCATTGATCATCAGTGCCCTGATTATCAGTGCAGCCCCATCAGTGCAACATATCAGTGCCTATCGGTGATGCACATCAGTGCCCATCAGTGCTGTATATCAGTGCCCATCAATGCAGCCCCATAAGTGCAGCACATCAGTGCCCATCAGTACAACCTATCAGTGCCCATCAGCGCAGTCTATCAGTGTCCATTAGTGCAGTCTCATAAGCGCACATCAGTGAAGTAGAAAAATTACTTATTTGGAAAATGTTATAACAGAAACTAAGAAAAAGGGTTTGTTTTTTTAAAAAATCTCAGTCTTTTTTTATTTGTTTAACAACAAATATAAACCCCAGTGGTGATTAAATACCACCAAAAGAAAGTTCTATCTGTCTCAAAAAATTTTAAAAAATTAACTGATCAGTCTGAAAATGCTGGTCGCCTGGCTATTACAATGATTAAAATTGCTTGACTTGCACTTACCTAAAACAAGTATGCTCAACAATTTCTGATTATTCTCTGACTTTCCTGATCTGCATTTTAAGTGACTCAGTACTGAAGTTATTATGGAAGCCTAATAGCCAGGCAAATGGCATTTTTAGAAGGAGGTCAGCAACAGCAATCCACCTATTTCTCTTTCGGACAGGTTTACTTCAAAGATGTCCAGAAATGTATTACAGCGGTAATAGAAGTGCTATCCATACTTATAAAATGTAATTTTGTATCATTTATAATACATGTGACTTTATAATTTAATTATTATTTGAGTATTATAAAAGCATATCTTTGGTAATCTCACTTGACTAGCTGAAAAGCCCATAACTACCCTTGCAGCACTGTGCTGCCTGAACTGTAGACAGGTTTAATGCATCAGGGACCATGCCTCCTAATACTACCAATGTTGGAATTGCTTCTGTGAGACAAACAGCAAAAAAAAAAAGCCTATGTGCCCTCGGCTCTTTATACAGCCAGAGGCATCATCTCCCAGTGGACAAACAAAACTTGTACTGTTATATTATTGTCTATAGGGATGTTAGAAAACAGCATGGGGATTCTCAGTCATAATAATTCTATATATTTAAAAAAGAAAGGATTACAGTTATTTCGGAAGTGTACTGAGTAGTTGCTGTCAGACTATGGATGCATTCCATTCCCCAGCAGAAACCACTATCTGCCAAGTGTACCATCTGGATAATATATCTGTCACATGGTGATCCAGTGTTTGTGTGTAACTGGGGAACCTGTGTACTGGGCCAAATCTTTCTATGTTACAGGTGAGAAGCTTTTGCACTGTCTCTCTATTTCCTTGACAAAAATAAGTATATTTTATTAAGAGCACCTGTCATCATGAGTTATGGACAATTTTGCCTTAGGCTAAGTGCACACTTGCTAAACATTCTAATGCTGACAGTAACACTAACCAATGCTTCAGTCCTTTTTTTTTAATGCATGTTAAAATACACACCCAGACCTCTAAGTGATTTTTTTCCACCTCACTGATATTTGATTAATGCTTGTCAAACAAGCCATAAATGCTACTGGCACATTTACGGAGTGTAACCATAGACTTAAAACGGACAAGTTTCAGCTCCTCCTAGGCTCGACATGTACCTTCATTTTTGCAACACAATGACACACATGCTACATGTTTTTCAAATGTGACCGGCTATTGTCTGCTGACTACATTATCCATTGCAGGAGGCTTTACTAGGCATCCAAGGAGCAGCAAAAATGCGCCTCAAATGCCGGTTTCTAATGCAAGTGTGAACATATTTTGTACTAGCATTTTTCATCTCTCATATTCCATTCCACTCAGGGTTGGCCTCAGAATAAGGCTGCTTAATTGGGGTGTAAGGATGGGGGGGGGTTAAATCTGAGACCCCAGCTACTCACGGGAGATTCAGATTTTTAAAATACCTGTCTTACATTCTCACTGCTACACCCCCTCTCCTACCCTGCGCAGCATGGATGCTTTAGTATACCTTCCTTGCCAGCTGCCTGTAGCCAATGAAGGGAGGTTGGACCTGCATAACCCATAAGTGGCTTCAAACATGCTTGGACAAACATAGATCTAATGAAGTTAATGAAAAAAAAAATACAAAACATGTCGATAAACAAAAAAAAAAAAACAGGAAGACTCAATATTAGTTGGTCTTTTTTCTGCCGTCTCGTTTGTATGTTTCTATTTGTGTCAACATATCAGTGCTTTACAGAATGCATACTGCATTAACTATTCAGATCTGGTATTCCCCAGCAGAACCTGAAATGTTTATATCCCAGCTACACTCAGAACCTATAAATCTTACAATATCATTATGATGGTCAATTAAAGTATTCCAAGAAAACCTGCAAAATCGCAATGGGAGACCTAGTGAGTAAAATGCAGACAGGATTCATTGTTGCAAGGCCTGAGTATAATACCTACTTGATAAAACCAAAGTTATCTAGTGAAGTGGTTGGTGTTTGGGGTGGCTGTCCTCAGGTGGGATGCTTGTATTCTAGCAAAAATATCTAGTTTGTACTTTAGAACATTGATATCTTGATCATCGAACTGTCACTTCATTTGGACCCATGACAACAGCAACATTTGTAAATAGACTAGTCTGCACGAACACAGTACTGGAAATTTCTGGGTATGTACATTGATGTAGCATGGCCAATAGCTGGAACCTCAGTTGGAGGAATTAAGAGGATATACTGTAACAGAATGTCAATGGACCAGAACTCTGTAGCTCTTTACCAGCTTGGTCACATCCCTTGAGTTTTACATGACTTTGTTATTTAGGAAAGAGATAATAAATAATGCCAAATATTTTAAAATCTGTGTTTGCAAATGGCTGACGCTGTACCTTTTACATTCTAATTGAATAGTTAGTCTGGCTGAAAAAAGACAAAAGTCCATTCAGTTCAACCATTAAAAAAAAAAAGGTATAATCCTACACCCAAAGTTGATCCAGAGGAAGGCAAAAAAAAAACCCCAGCATGATCCAATTTGCTTCTGCAGGGAAAAAAAACTCCTTCCTGATCCCTCGAGAGGCAATTGGATATTCCCTGGATCAACTTTACCTATAAATGTTAGTATCCAGTTATATTCTGTGTATCTAAGAAAGAATCCAGGCCTTTTTTAAAGCAATCCACTGAGCTGGCCAGAACCAGCTCTTGAGGGAGTCTATTCCACATTTACACAGCTCTCACTGTGAAGAAACCTTTCCGTGTTTGGAGATTAAATATCTTTTCCTCCAGACGTAAAGAGTGCCCCCTTGTCCTCTGAGATGTCCTTACCAATTGTATATGTATTATACCAGAATTACTCAACTAAAAACAACCGTCACAAATGAAAGAGCTGCTTTTTAAATGTATCATTTATGAGGCTTCTTTGGTTTATTACTTAGTAAGGTAATGAGGTAGAACAAGTATGCATCCAAAATATGTGTTTCGCTACATGTGACCTATTTACTTGATCTCAAATAAGCAGTGGCAGCCCTCATATTTTGCCAATGACTGGATCCAAATCTGATGCTCCCTTTACACAGTAAACATTTTATAGCACCATAAATGCTACCCAACAAGTATTCAGTGTTGTGATTTTACAAGAACTTGATTCAATCTGGAGTGTGGGAATGACTTGGAATAGCCTATGTGAAACACCAAACATTCAGTAAATTAGTTCAGCACCATGGACAGCACAGAATACTGAATTTCATTACCTTCCCTGTACACATTGTTCAACATACAGGACTCTTTTATTACTCAGATTGTGAAATCTCCAGATATACCTGACAAAGCCACAGTTCAGAAATGGATGTGTGTTTTCCCAATACCATCCAACTGCAATAGTTTATATCCTTTTGCACTAAAATAATATTGCACCATAATGAAAGAAGCCAGGTTTGTGGTTTATATTGGTGCCTCACTACTTTTTACCCAAAGGGGAAGTGTTCATCAGTTTAAAATAAATTGATCTGTTCAAAACAACTGTAGATGGGTCTGCTAAAGGTCTCATCTATCCAGATCATGGTATAGCCTGTAGTACTTAGTTACAGTCAGCTGGGCATGTGATGTTAAAGCTGTTTCACTACTTGGATCAGTAACAAATCTTCTTCAATTTTACAGGACACATCCAGTTGACTTTGGCTAACTACAACTAGCTGTAACAGCAATTAAGTCTTCTGGGTTATATTTTTAAAAAAGGGTACATAGGCCCTTTTCTCTGGTTAGTAGAGCATCAGTTATTTGTGTATTGTATCCATGTGTATATAAATATATATGAATGTATATTTTTTTCACAATACATGAGGTTATATAGATAAGGAGGAGGGGGGTAGGTACAACAGCTAGACTTGATTAACCGGCAGCAGGTACAGAAGCTAGCCTAGAAAACTTAGATTGTAAGCTCCAAGGAACAGGGCCCTCCTATCCCTCTTGTATTGAACTGTGTTGTTGCTGTATTGTCTCCTGTCATATTGTAAAGCGCTGAGCAAACTGTTGGCACAATATAAATCCTGTATAATAATAATAATAGAAAACCCAGGTAGCAGATATTCATTCTGTAAATGAGTTGAAGAAGGCTGGCTCAAGTGATGACTAAAGTTGGGTGTACATGTATTGAAATTTAGGAACCTGCTGAATTTCAGTATATATGTGCCCCTGTCTGTTCAACAGAAGCCAGTCATTAGACTAGTTTCTGTTGAAAGGTCCTGCTAGAAAACCAGCATTTGATCAGCTCTGCAGTCATGGAGAGTACTCATTGTCAGAATACAATAGTGCAATGGGGGAGATTCCTGCATCCTCATCACTTGTGTGGATGTGGGGATCTGTGTATACACAAAGAAAACTCACTGTTGCTCAACCCAAATTGATACTAAACCCCAATGTAGATTCACGATGCTCACATTTAGCTCCTGTCCTCCGCTCCTTACATATAATAACATGAAGTGGCACACGCAAGGAAGATCACAAATATTCTGTATTGGTCACAGATTAAAAAGTTACAAGTAGGTCCAAACGCTTACACTTTTCAGCCCTATGTGAGCATTAGTTATAGCATTTGGACCAACTTGTAACTTTTTAATCTGTGACCAATAAAGAGTATTTGCAATCTTCCATATGGATGCAGGAATTGTCAGGTTTTTTTTTTCATTCAACCTGCTGGTTGATTGAAAAAAAAACCTGTCCATGTATACTCTGCTTTAGCATGTTCATTATGAGCATACCAATCCTTGGAAAGGTACTCAACTGAAACAGTGCTATGTCCATGAGGTGGGCATTGTGAATGGAACTCGATGTTCTGCAGTAGTGTGCAACCAGAAAATGCTTTGCATCTTCTGAATGAATGCAATGCGTTCTCTAATTGGACAAGGTCATGACATGACTGCCGTTGGCAGATCATGACATCACCGCCCCATCACTCCACCTCATCTAATCAGAGAATTATTTACATTCAATCAGAAAATGGTCTGAATGACACCTGTGTTGAGTGGCCAACCTTCTGTAATTACACCACATCAGGACATCTGATCAGCGTGGGACCCATAAGCAAATGAACATCACTGAGGTACCCGTGTCTACTTCAGTGATTTTTAACTTCCAGGGGAATAGCCCAGGTATGGTATTTATGTAGTGCAAGCTGGACCAGTGTAATTATGTAAAAATATACCATGCCTGGAATTCTTCTTGAACTCCCTCCTACTGTGCAATTTTGCAACAACCACAGTTCCTATTTCTTTTCCTCTGGGTACCCAAAGCTGAACACCCTTCCCCCAGGAAAGAATATCTACTGTACGTCCCCATCTACAATGCTACTGATCTGAATGTTTTATATGTTGATTAGGAAACACAGGGTTTCCTTTTGAGGCAATATTAGTCTCTCTTGTGCTTGTTATTACATTCAGAAATTTGCCAATATGTCTGAAAATCTATCTGTGAGCAAACCATTTATCTGCACTTGTGACATTAACACAATTTTGCAGAAAATTAGAAAGGAGATCCCAGTGGCCCCAGTAGATCCAGTTGGGTTATGGCAGTGTGACTTTTCATATGAGGATAAGCAAATGTGCATTGCCCATCCAGTACTTCTTTTTTGCATGTCTTCCAACTGATACATCTCTTCCAATGCTTCATTGCTAAACTCTCATTTAAAAAAAAAATAAAACTGACAGTAAAACAATAAAGCTGGATATATATTGATGTAGACAGAATGCTTTTCAACACTGCACAGGGAGTGCGTGAGATGTTTATGCCATAACAAATTTAGTTTTTCCTGGAGAATATAAATGGAGCTGGTTGGCTTGCTCTCATTATCAGCAGGTACTTCAGTGACAATCAATGAAGTTCTTTTTTTTTATCAAATGTGGCTGTTTAACACTCTGATTTGCCTGAAACGATTACACTGAAATGACCCCAGCTATATTTTAGCATCACTGTGTTTGCATTTGTAAGGTATTTAATGAAGCATTTCATCTAAAGTTAGTCAATTAATTTTTAGAGGATGGACATGGTGGCAGTCTGAACATTGAATGATGCTCTTGCTTTTCCCACCCTGCTATACAATTATAGTGGTATTCTGTTCCTCCATTACACTACTATTCCTCATGTCCCCCTATCCTCCCATCTTGCTATTTCTTTAGGTGTCAGACAGATCCATTTTGAAGATTAGGAGTCGGCAGCTCATTATGACAGTTGGGAGCACAAGGTCTTGTAAAAATTTTCTTACAGAGTACAATAGTGGAATAAATCTGAATTAGTGCAACTTGGCTAAATAGGGCCATCACTTCCAAAGAGGTAAGTGGGTGTGAGCACCTTAAATCTAAAGGCCCCCAACGATTCTGCCTAGGATTCTTGATCTACAGGCAGTCAATTCTCTTTAAAAAGTAAATTAATGTTTATGTGAACCCGAACCTTGTAAAACAACCCATTCAGTTTAAAATAGAAATGAAAGGCAAACCATTTATGTATACATATCAATACAATGTATAAATACCTCTTTCCCCTCTTTATAAGTGATCAGGTACCCTCTGTTCTCAGCTTTATAACGAGCTAGGGGAGGAGAAACAGCAGAACACTGGTCTTCTCAGCGAATGCTTTAAAGGAGGGATTATCTCCCTTTGGATTAGCTCCCAGCACTAGAAAACTGACCATGCTGTGCGCTCATGCCTAGTGTGCTCAGTTTTAATAGGAAAACAGAGGGATTGACAGGAACACTAGGGATTTCACACAAAGTAAACAATACAAAGAGAACAGAATACTTTTTCATACAGGTACATGGTACAGCAGACACATAATAGTAAAAATTAAATGTTGGTTTTACAAATTCTTTAAAGTGACCTAAAATGTATCTTAGAAAGCTGACTTCTATAAATTGCAAACTCCATTTCTAAACTTCTTTATGTGTCTTTTTTATGTAATGCAGCTGCCACAGAGCTCAAAATACCTAGAAATCCTCCCAGTATCCTGTGTGCAGGCCAGCTTACTCTTTTTTTTCCTGTCAATACTAACTGTAATTCAGGCCCACTGCATTGCTTTCAAAGGGAACAGCAGAATGCAATGCAAAAGCAAGAGGAACGTGGAGAGAGAGAGAGAGAGAGAGAGAGAGAGAGAGAGAGAGAGAGAGAGAGAGAGAGAGGGAGAGAGAGAGAGAGAGAGAGAGAGAGAAAGGCAGAGCTGGAAAATAATGGTGGCCACACAAAATATTGACACTTTGGGCACAATTTGGACATTTTCACTTAGGGGTACACTGACTTTTGTTGCCAGCGGTTTAGACATTAATGACTGTGTGTTGAGTTATTTTGAAGGGACAGCAAATTTACACTGTTATACAACACTGTCAGTGTTGTCACATGAAAAGGTATATTAAAATATTTACAAAAATGTGAGGGGTGTACTCACTTCTGTAAGATACGGTGTGTGTGAGTGTATATATATATATATATATATATATATATATAAAATAAATTAAAACTTTATATATATATATATATATATATAAAATTAAAATTGACCCAAAACCTTTATAATATAATGAAATAGTCTAACTTGACAGTTGTTGGCATGGCTCCTGTAAACTGTAAATTTCCAGCACATCTAAATACATATTTACCTGGATTCATTTATGAAGTTTTGTCTACTAGTCTAACTTAGGAATAAACCACATACACCTGTCATCATAAATTTAAAAAACATTGAACATTGTTAAAATAGCTTGACTGATTATCTTGTCAACATTCCATTATACAACTAATGCTGTGCCCAGTGCTCACCTTTTGTTCTGTGTCTGTACCAGAGATCACTTACATACCATTAACCTAAGAAAAGATAATTCCACACTACACTTGTAATAGTTGCTGCAGATGAAAATTACACAGAGAAGGCTTCTGCTGGGTGACAGGGTTAGATTCAGCTCTATGAGAATTACAGTGTATTAACCAAGTTGCTGTCATTCAGACTCTAATGTGTTGATTATAAATGTCCTCAGACTCTGCATTTCTTATTGTATTATTCAACTTCTAATTAGTTTGAGTGCAGTTCTTCCAGATAGAAATCACACAACTTTATCATTTTTGTTTTTTTCATGTCATGTGTGTTCAGTCAGCACAAATAAATGGGAAAACGTTGATCAATGGAAGGCAGATGTATCTGTAAAATATGAGACACAATGGTAGGAATGGAGCCAAGCCAAATCTAATACCTGGTGCTCTTACACATCAAGGCTTCTCCTGCATGTGGCACTCTTTAAGACTTTTCTAGAATCATCTTTTCTCACTTACATGAATACAACAGTTGCCAACTTAAACAATCAGTGGAAAAAAAAAAAGAAATATTTTAGTTGTATTTTTAGTTGAACCGGGTGGCTCAATCAGTGCATAGCTTGGGCTCAACTCCGATGAGGCGCCCTTGCAATATTTCCCAGCTATGTTCCCATTCACTCTTGAGTTCTGAGTGTTCCCAGCGATCTTTCTGTGTTAATCCCATAGTATAATCCATAATGTAAATTAATGTCAACTCCAACAGGGAGAATGGGCCCCCTTATCATGGCCAGGGCAGCAAACTCAGGAACTCAAGCACAAAGATCTAACCATCAAGTCCCTGATATCTGCCAGTAATGCTCATATGATTTAACTTTCTAGAATTAGTTTGAAAAAACTAAAATATAGGTTTTGGGTGGACTGACCCTTTAAAATAAAATGTATTTATATATTTTTACTACAAAGCTTCCCATGGATGACTGAGCAGCCTTCAACCCCACTCTATTTTGTACCAGGAGTAGAGTTGAGCTTGATGTTTCGAGTCAAACATAAGTTCGACTCGAACATCAGCCATTCATATGTTCTGTGAACACACGAACAGTAAGGGCGTTCGGCTGACTGTTTGCTCGTTGCGCCCCACAATGCACTGTGCGTTGTGATTGGCCAAAGCAATGCATCTGTCTACAGGTCAGGTGCAATGCTTTGGCCAATCACAGTGCATGGTGATGTCACAAGGGGGTAGGGCCACCCAGTGACATCCGACAGTGGGTGCCAGTGTCAACAGCACAGCTTTTTTTTTGCTTTTTTTGGCGGGGGAGAGCATCATGATTGCCACTGGATCTACTTTGGAGGGTATTTTTTTTAAATCTTTGTTTTTAATAAAGGACTTGTGAAAGACTGTCTGTCATTTTTTACACTACACTTTTTTTTTTGTGAATGAGTAGTGGTACCATGTACTCGATACTCATTCACATGGGGGGGGCAGGATCTGGGGGCCCCTTTGGCTTGGGGGTTCCCCTCAAAATCCATACCAGGCCCAAAGTGCTTGGTATGGATGTTGGAGACCCCACAACATTTTTTTTACATTTTTTAATTGTGGCACTTCTTTTTACATTCAGCTTTCAGTGGGAAACCCGCTGACAGCTGAAACATTAAAGAACGTTCTCACTACTAAAATACCGCATGACTTAATAATATAACCCATGTGGTATTTTAGTAGCTGTGCTGTATCTTACCGCATACTCGGATGTGGTAAGATCCCGCTTTCTGAATTGCCCCAGGTTCGAAGTTCGCAGTCGAACTTTTGTTAGGTTTGAATATTCGACCGTGAACCAAACAGGGGCTTTTCGGCCCATCACTAAACAGGACTACATACAGCACACTCAGCAAGCACACTTGTGCTGTAAATAGTTTGCTTGAGCCATCTTGGCCAAAACAATCTATTTAAAGGGACAATAAGCAAGCAGATCAGCTTTAAGTTTACTAGAGTAAAATTATACATAAATGTAAATATTCTTTACATTCTCAAAGTTACTAACTGTTCTGTGTGTTTTTTTAACTTTGGAAGGAATATAATAGCTCTGTCAGGATTGTGATAACGAAAATATGAAGATTCTGAACAATGTGGCATCTTGGAGTAAGGGTTATACCTTTGTGAAGCATAAACCTAAGTTGCACACTATCCCAGCTTCAGTAAAAGACCCTTGTATGAGCATTCCATTTGAACTATGGGGTAGATTTGCACTTAGTGAGCAGCATGAGAATTAGAAATGGGCAATTTAATTATTGAAATTACCAAGATAAGTAACAGCGAGTGTTCATTAAAAGACTGGATTTTATCCAAAACTGAATTTTCAAGATTGTAGGGAATTACAATTAAATGGGTTTAATGTGTTTGATCAGCCATATTTTAAATTACCCTCCACCTGCAGCTGACAGCCAGACTATAGTGAAAAGCCCATGAAAAATAACATCTTATTATTTCAGGAGTACTTTATGCTTCTGAGGGGAAGAACATTTACATGACAAAGGACTATTTGACCCATTCTGAAAAGTATTAAAAACAAAGCACCACCAAACATTTGATTGCTCTAATGTGACCACCATATGCTATGGAAATATAAAGAACTGCTTGTAAGCTGTCATATGCCATGTTTGGACACATAGGGTAGATTTACAAAAACTGAGAATCTGGTGCAGCTCCGCATGGTAGCCAATCAGCTTCTAATTTCAGCTTGTTCAATTAAGCTTTGGCAATAAAACCTGAACAATTGAGTACTGTCCATGATACTTTTTGTATTTGCACTAACATACAATTTAGAGGACAAGCTTTCGGGGAATGTTCCCTTCTTCAGGTCTAAGCAGTAGTGAAACAAAAAATATATATTGGGTAGTCCCGTGGATGAACATAAATAGTTGAGGTGACTCTGATATCCGTATAGAGGTGGTAATGAAATGCGCACTCACCGGACGCGCATATTAAATGCGCATTGAATATAAATATCCTGCTGCCAGGTGGTGGGCGGTCTCTCCTCTATTGGATCCTAGGTAAGTGGTCCTTCTCCTCTAGAGGTCCCCTTATGTGGTCCTAGTGGGTGCTGTCACTACAGGTGGCCTGAGTGGTGAGTAGCGATCCGTTCCTGAAGTGGGTCTGCGGACTAGAGCACTCAGTCGCCAACCCCTCTGAAGACGTGCTTGAGCACAATACGCGTCAGGAGGAGCCACACCACGCCGTGACGTCACGCCGCCGGAGCAACGTGGAGCTCCGGCGGCCATCTTTGTTTACCAGCTGGTCAGTTCCTTTACAGACTACTGTCTGCAACGCTGTATTGTCTTTACCTGATTGAATTAATAAATTTGAGGTTTAACTTACTACACTATGGGAGTGTTCTTGTCGCCCCCTGGGGGAGTGCTCTAGTCCGCAGACCCACTTCAGGAACGGATCGCTACTCACCACTCAGGCCACCTGTAGTGACAGCACCCACTAGGACCACATAAGGGGACCTCTAGAGGAGAAGGACCACTTACCTAGGATCCGATAGAGGAGAGACCGCCCACCACCTGGCAGCAGGATATTTATACTCAATGCGCATTTAATATGCGCGTCCGGTGAGTGCGCATTTCATTACCACCTCTATACGGATATCAGAGTCACCTCAACTATTTATGTTCATCCACGGGACTACCCAATATATATTTTTTGATTTACCAGGGACTTTTTAATATTAATATTAATTGTTGCTTACTAGCGCTGCACTTTTCATATATATATACTGTCTATTTTATAGGTCATTGGTACCTATATTGTGCATAGCAGCTTGCTGTTTCTTACTAAGGCGCTCTTTACCATTTCATGTACATAGTACTGAAACAAAGATTTAGCAGAATGTTGGAAGAGATGTAGGGGATGGGAAAAAAAAAACAGAGATAAGATACAGCAAGAGCAAAGTCTGGGGGGGGAGACAATACTAGCAGAGGCAATCATGCTTGAGCTGATAGTCATAAAACTGTTGGATAATGATTGAGGAATCCCATGTCCAAATTCAGGCCATTATCTCTTGTGTCAAATAGAATTATCATTCTTAGTTCAAAAGTTTTTCTTTCCTGAATGGATTTGAAATTTCCTTTAAGAACTAAAACATTGAGGTCTTCCATAATGTGGTCTGGTTGTGCGAAATGGTGTCCCACAGGTGTGAAAATGTCATCTTCTTTATGTTCCTTGATGGTATGTCTGTGCAAATTCATCCTTGTTTGCAACTTGTTCGTGTACCTTTAGTAACCGCATACAACCCAGCACTAGAAGGAATAAGAAAAATAATCAAAGATTTACAACCCATCATAACAGAGGATGGAACTCTGAAATAAATATTCCAGCAACCCCCAATACTGGCCTTCAGACAACCCCCCAACCTCAGAAATAAACTAATCATTAGGAAACTTCCTTCTGATTATTATGTCACAAATAATGGAAGCAAACCCTGCAATAAGAAATGCAGCAAACTGTGCAACCAAATCAATCCATCAAAAAGTGTCAGACACTCAAAAGGGATCTTCAATATTTCCGGATCATACAGCTGCACCTCCAGTAATGTTGTGTACCTTATCCAGTCCAGAAAATATAGCAAAGGATCTTATGTTGGCGAAACAGGACAGAAATTGCAAACAAGGATGAATTTGCACAGACATACCATCAAGGAACATAAAGAAGATGACCTTTGCACACCTGTGGGACACCATTTTGCACAACCAGACCACATTATGGGAGACCTCAATGTTTTAGTTGTTAAAGGAAATTTCAAATCCATTCAGGAAAGAAAAACTTTTGAACTAAGAATGATAATTCTATTTGACACAAGAGATAACGGTCTGAATTTGGATATGAGATTCCTCAATCATTATCCAACAGGTTTATGACTATCAGCTCAAGCATAACTGCCGCTGCTAGTGTTGTCTCCCCCCCCCCCCCCAGACTTTGCTTTTGCTGTATCATATCTCTTTTTTTTCCCCATCCCCTACTTCTCTTCCAACATTCTGCTAAATCTTTGTTTCAGTACTGCTTAGACCTGAAGAAGGGGGACATTCCCCGAAAGCTTGTCCTCTAAATTGTATGTTAGTGCGAAAAAAAAAAAAAGTATCACGGACAGTACTCAATTGTTCCTGACGCAAATGCACTAATACGGCTACAATCACCTCAAGCAATAAAACCTGGAAACTGATTGATTTCTATGCAGAGCTGCACCAGATTTTTCACGGTCCAGGTTTAGTAAATCTTCCCCATGCTGTACTTGTTACAGATTTTGCAACTTTTTCAGTATCTTTAAACAAAATCAGCAACTCTATTCAGTCAGCTGACAAGACCAACACTCATGGACAAAGCAAATAAGATGAACAGTTTGTGTATTTTTAATTTGGTATAGAGTATTCTTTTATTATAGTTTACCCAATCATGATCCATACAAGTAGAACCAAACTACTAGCAGAAGAGGGCTACTGTATCTTCTAGACGAGGCAGACTGTCTCTTTTTGCCCTTCCAACCCATCCATGGCATGTCTTGTACGTCCATAAAGTTTGATTCTCTGATAGTAAGGCTTTGTTCAAATGTGCAGCTAGATAAAACTAAGAGGTTGAGCTGCTTTTTATTAAAAGTAGAAAAATTGTATTGAACGATTTTAAGTTACAATGTAACAGGAAAGGCAGATCATCAAAAAAAAATCATACCACAAAGCACATGCAGAGTACAAAGAATATCATATAAAGAGATATAT
This sequence comes from Staurois parvus, assembly GCF_062004578.1. Taxonomy (NCBI): domain Eukaryota; kingdom Metazoa; phylum Chordata; class Amphibia; order Anura; family Ranidae; genus Staurois; species Staurois parvus. Next base: position 300,071 of record NW_028318275.1, read on the forward strand.
TACCCATACAAGCTTCATAGAGACAAAATTATAAAAATCACGCAGGTTGAAGTCATTTTAGTATATGACAGCAGGGCTATCATATTTGGCAGGGCAGCTTATATTTATATATGCTAACTGGTACAAAGGAAGTGCAGAGTTAATCATCAAACACCAATCATTATAGGATGGCTGGGAGGAGAGTTTCTACTTAAGGAGAATTTCCCTTTTAGCATAGTAAGATGCATGAAAGAGTAGAGATTCATCATGTTTTTGAATAGATAGAGCATCATAAATACCCAGGAAATAGAACAAGGGGAACGAGTAAATTAGGCAGATGAAGTGCTCTGGATATGCTAGTCGTAACTTGGCCCCATAAGTAATAACTAAGGGGCAAGTCCATACCATATGATAAAAGGTGCCAGTAGCACTTTGGCATTTTCACAGAGAGGGGAGAGCATTGAGTAAATATGATGCAACTTCTGGGATGAAAAATAAAATGAAAAAAAAATTTCGGATGTATAAGCTTGTCCTTGGTGGTGCTCATTTGCTTAGTATACATTGAGTAGTATACTACTCCACATCTTCCCATTAGTCTTCTTAGAAAATAGGGATATCATTTTTTCCATTTCTGGAACAAAGAAGTGGTCTTAGATAGTTGATAAGTTACGGTATGAGATGGGCTTAAACCGAAGAGAGGGATTGATAAAGTTGGCAGCTCTCAATAGAGATGCTAATGGATACTGCTGAAGGTTGGGCATCTGGGTTAATTGGGCCCTAATAATATGCCATTGTTGGAGATATCTGAAGAAATACCAATTAATTAGTGAGGTCATATTCCTCGTTCAGTACAACAAAGGTTTGGAGCGCAACTTCCAAAATAACGTGATTAAGCATCTGAATACCTACTCTACTCCAAAAAACTGGATTGGGAATACCATTAGGTTGAGGGAGTGTAGGATTGTCTCAGAGCAGGGTATGAGGGGACCAGAGCTCAATAAACTACGCTGTGTTTCGTGGACAAATGAAATGGAATATTGCATTTGCCAGGCATTACCACAGCTAAAAGCGACCAATGCAAGTTTATGGGGCCATGTAACCATGTGCACTGCACATGATTGCAATGTCATAAGGCAACATGTCACCTCCTCACCACCTGTCAAATGCCCTCTGAAAAACGATACACAGGGGCAACAAGGTCTGCCTCAGGCTAGCCAGAGGTAGGAGGGGACTGGCAAAGTAGAAATATTCAGGGGGTGCAGGAAGTATAAATCCAGTCCTGTCAAATGCATTCAACTGTGAATGTTTCATATTTGACTAGAGTGTGCTTTTAAAGATCATTTTGAAGATGTTCACTGATGCTAGGAAATGCTCCATCCACAAATATAACACAACTGATTTCCCATGAGTAGGATTAGGCTGCTCTGTAGTTACCATATACTCATATTTTTCTTTCTACTTTTAGTAAACTCCTCTTCACAGAGTACAAATGATCATTATTGTCAGGTGTATTTAGTGCACGTGTAGGTGTGCAAGATCAGCATGTGGTTGATTATGATTCCTTGCTATGTCTGATTTCTTTAATTATATGCTTTTTTTCTTACTGCAGTATTGTGCTCAATTGTCGTTTCCAATTATTTTCCAGTCAGTGAAGAGATGCTCTTGAAAGGTATCACATTTGAGAAATTAAGCCTTTACACAATTTGTTCACACAAAACGTTATACAAAGAAAACAATGTTTTATCAGTATCTGATTTTGCATTTGAATGTGTTTTTTTGGCTTGAAGAAAATTTAAGTAAAATACTTTTCTTTCAACCTGCTTAAACCAGCCCAAATTTAGTGGCTTCTGGACCACAGAATACGTGTTATACTTAATGTGTTTCCATGTGTCCTAACAGAGTTAAAGTGTTACTAAACCCCGGACCCTGCATTCACTATATCTGGTCTCCCACAGTACACACAACATTGAAGAGCAATTATTTTAGTAAATATAAACTGCTAAATACCTTTTCTCATCAAACTGAGCATGTGCATGTGACTACAGATTCAGTCTGTATCAGGTGGTCATTTCAAAAAGAGGAGGGGCAGAGAAGAAAGAATCAAACAGCCTTTTTACACAATGCAGAAATATAGCCCCTTAGGTTCCACAGTGAGTATAACAAGCATGCTTTGCTGCATATACAGACTGATTTTACAGTTGTGGGTTTAGTAACAATTTAAGCTCTGTTATTAAAGCTGTAGGAGGACTTTTCTTTCTGCTTTAGGAGGATATAGAACCCCTGACCTCTGTCTGGACAGTGCTGATTGGCCCTGTGCTGATTACATGCACTCTCCCAAGAGAAAAAAAAAAACCTCTCTGACATTACACACCACACTGAGCATGTGCAGATTGTCTCCACACAATATGTCTTATCAAGAGATAAGAGGGAGACACTGGAAAAGGGGGAGGATCAGAGAAGACAGGATTAAACAGCCTTTTTACACAATGCAGAGGATTAACGCCCGCAGTAAGTATAACAAACATGCTTTACTGACTGATGTGAATGTACAATATATATATGTAAAGCGCTGCATAAATTGACTGCACTATATAAGTACCTGAAATACAGAAAAATAAAATACTGCATATACAAACTGATTTTACTGTTGTGGGTTTAGTAACACTTTAAAGCTACTGGAGAATAATTAATTTTCAAAGTTTACAATAGAAGAAGTGAAGTCATTCAGGTCTGGTTCTCCTGAGCACCTTCTCTGGGTTTACAGTGGAGATCAGAGGGCTGGCAGGCTGCCAATTCAATACTAAAAGGTGGACCTGAGCTACAGAGAGAAAGTGAAAAACTAAATAGTTTCTGATGAAACCTTTGAGGCTTCACAGTGGCTTCAGGTAATTATCTTAGTGAGTGTTTGTATTAAACTTTTATTTAATGCTTTTTAAGAACATGTAATTATTTGAATGTCCATAGCTGGGCCACAGTCCTCAGTCTGAAAGTCCACCCAGTTTACTTTACAGATATTATATAATCTTTTTTACAGGTGCTTTAGATATGTTAGGCTTCTGATAATGTCCTTTGCTTTCATCTTGATGTGCATAGGAGAAGCTGCACTGTGCTTAAAAAGTGGAAAGACACATTTGGTGCTGGCTAAAGCAATTTAGCTGGTGGAACAGTAAGCTACACAAGCCATTGAACCAAGACTACAAGCATGCCACGGAAAAAGACACATTGTAGCAAAACAATATCCTAATCTGCAGCATAGCTAAGTAGGTGAATGCACTTTCTTTTTGGAAATCCAAATATGATAGCCAAAGCATGTGCAAAGAGCAAAGAAACCTACCTTGAGCCATGATGACGACTAGAGATGAGCGAATCGAAGTATCCGAAGTGGAATTCGAGTCGAATATCGGAAAAATTTCGATTCGAAATTTTTCAGAAAATGGCGGCTGACATGTGCGGCGACGGAGCGGGGATGTCTGGGAAGGCGCGCAGACAAGGCGCGCTGACCCATAATGCATTCCTCAACTACATGTGATCGCATCAGCCTATCAGCAGCCAGCCAGCCAGCACTGTGTAATGGTCGAGCTATAAATAGCGGCCATTTTGGAATTCTTCATTTGCCTGCAGTTATTGAACAGAGGCAGACCGCTCTGTACTAGGGACAGGGACAGAGTTAGGGCCACAGAAACGATAATTGGGGACAGAGAAAAGTTACTTAGGGACAGAGAACCATTACTCAGGGACACAGACTTGTTAATGAGGGCCACAGAATCGTTATTTAGGGACAAAGAAACGCTAGTTAGGGCCACAGAATTCATAATCAGGGACAGACAGAATTGTTACTCAGTGCCAGAGAATTGTTACTTAGGGCCACAGAAACGTTATTAGGGCCACAGAATTGTTACTCAGGGACAGACAGAATTGTTACTCAGTGCCAGAGAATTGTTACTTAGGGCCACAGAAACGTTATTAGGGCCACAGAATTGTTACTCAGGGACAGACAGAATTGTTACTGAGTGCCAGAGAATTGTTACTCAGGGACAGACAGAATTGTTACTGAGTGCTAGAGAATTGTTACTTAGGGCCACAGAAACTTTAATTAGGGCCACAGAATTTTTACTCAGGGACAGACAGAATTGTTACTGAGTGCCAGAGAATTGTTACTCAGGGACAGACAGAATTGTTACTGAGTGCCAGAGAATTGTTACTTAGGGCCACAGAAACTTTACTTAGGGCCACAGAATTTTTACTCAGGGACAGACAGAATTGTTACTCAGTGCCAGAGAATTGTTACTCAGGGACAGACAGAATTGTTACTGAGTGCCAGAGAATTGTTACTCAGGGCCCCAGAAACTTTACTTAGGGCCACAGAATTTTTACTCAGGGACAGACAGAATTGTTACTGAGTGCCAGAGAATTGTTACTCAGGGACAGACAGAATTGTTACCGAGTGCCAGAGAATTCATACTCAGGGACAGACAGAATTGTTACTGAGTGCCAGAGAATTGTTACTCAGGGACAGACAGAATTGTTACGGAGTGCCAGAGAATTGTTACTCAGGGCCACAGAAACTTTACTTAGGGCCACAGAATTTTTACTCAGGGACAGACAGAATTGTTACTGAGTGCCAGAGAATTGTTACTTAGGGCCACAGAAACTTTACTTAGGGCCACAGAATTGTTACTCGCACAGACACAGAATTGTTACTCGCACAGACACAGAACTGTTACTGAGGGCCACAGAAACTTTACTTAGGGACAAAGAAACGCTAGTTAGGGCCACGGAATTCATACTCAGGGACAGACAGAATTGTTACGGAGTGTCAGAGAATTGTTACTCAGGGCCACAGAAACTTTACTTAGGGCCACAGAATTTTTACTCAGGGACAGACAGAATTGTTACTGAGTGCCAGAGAATTGTTACTCAGGGACAGACAGAATTGTTACGGAGTGTCAGAGAATTGTTACTCAGGGACAGACAGAATTGTTACTGAGTGCCAGAGAATTGTTACTTAGGGCCACAGAAACTTTAATTAGGGCCACAGAATTTTTACTCAGGGACAGACAGAATTGTTACTGAGTGCCAGAGAATTGTTACTCAGGGACAGACAGAATTGTTACTGAGTGCCAGAGAATTGTTACTCAGGGACAGACAGAATTGTTACCGAGTGCCAGAGAATTCATACTCAGGGACAGACAGAATTGTTACTGAGTGCCAGAGAATTGTTACTCAGGGACAGACAGAATTGTTACGGAGTGCCAGAGAATTGTTACTCAGGGCCACAGAAACTTTACTTAGGGCCACAGAATTTTTACTCAGGGACAGACAGAATTGTTACTGAGTGCCAGAGAATTGTTACTCAGGGACAGACAGAATTGTTACGGAGTGCCAGAGAATTGTTACTTAGGGCCACAGAAACTTTACTTAGGGCCACAGAATTGTTACTCGCACAGACACAGAATTGTTACTCGCACAGACACAGAACTGTTACTGAGGGCCACAGAAACTTTACTTAGGGACAAAGAAACGCTAGTTAGGGCCACGGAATTCATACTCAGGGACAGACAGAATTGTTACGGAGTGCCAGAGAATTGTTACTCAGGGCCACAGAAACTTTACTTAGGGCCACAGAATTTTTACTCAGGGACAGACAGAATTGTTACTGAGTGCCAGAGAATTGTTACTCAGGGACAGACAGAATTGTTACGGAGTGTCAGAGAATTGTTACTCAGGGACAGACAGAATTGTTACTGAGTGCCAGAGAATTGTTACTTAGGGCCACAGAAACTTTAATTAGGGCCACAGAATTTTTACTCAGGGACAGACAGAATTGTTACTGAGTGCCAGAGAATTGTTACTCAGGGACAGACAGAATTGTTACTGAGTGCCAGAGAATTGTTACTTAGGGCCACAGAAACTTTACTTAGGGCCACAGAATTTTTACTCAGGGACAGACAGAATTGTTACTCAGTGCCAGAGAATTGTTACTCAGGGACAGACAGAATTGTTACTGAGTGCCAGAGAATTGTTACTCAGGGCCCCAGAAACTTTACTTAGGGCCACAGAATTTTTACTCAGGGACAGACAGAATTGTTACTGAGTGCCAGAGAATTGTTACTCAGGGACAGACAGAATTGTTACTGAGTGCCAGAGAATTGTTACTTAGGGCCACAGAAACTTTACTTAGGGCCACAGAATTGTTACTCGCACAGACACAGAATTGTTACTCGCACAGACACAGAACTGTTACTGAGGGCCACAGAAACTTTACTTAGGGACAAAGAAACGCTAGTTAGGGCCACGGAATTCATACTCAGGGACAGACAGAATTGTTACGGAGTGCCAGAGAATTGTTACTTAGGGCCACAGAAACTTTAATTAGGGCCACAGAATTTTTACTCAGGGACAGACAGAATTGTTACTGAGTGCCAGAGAATTGTTACTCAGGGACAGACAGAATTGTTACGGAGTGCCAGAGAATTGTTACTCAGGGCCACAGAAACTTTACTTAGGGCCAGAGAATTTTTACTCAGGGACAGACAGAATTGTTACTGAGTGCCAGAGAATTGTTACTCAGGGACAGACAGAATTGTTACTGAGTGCCAGATAATTGTTACTCAGGGCCCCAGAAACTTTACTTAGGGCCACAGAATTTTTACTCAGGGACAGACAGAATTGTTACTGAGTGCCAGAGAATTGTTACTCAGGGACAGACAGAATTGTTATTGAGTGCCAGAGAATTGTTACTTAGGGCCACAGAAACTTTACTTAGGGCCACAGAATTGTTACTCGCACAGACACAGAATTGTTACTGAGGGCCACAGAACTGTTACTTGGGGCCACAGAAACGTTAATCAGGGACACAGAATTGTTACTGAGGGCCACAGAACTGTTACTTAGGGCCACAGAATTGTTACTCGCACAGACACAGAATTGTTACTCAGGGACACAGAATTGTTACTCAGGGACACATAATCGTTTAATTAAAGAGTATGTCAGACAACATGCAGAGGAGTGGCAGAGGAGGCAATGTTTTAGGAGCGAGCAGACGTGGCAGCAGAGGAAGGGGTCGAGGCAGCACTATTCGCAGCCAGAGGCCAGTGCTCCCGGTGTCATCCAGCGGTCGTGTCTCCACCGACAACCCTGCCGTCGTCGATTGGTTGGCTCGGTCGTCTTCCTCTTCCCAGGTCACCTCTGACACCTACAGCCAACGGTCGGTGGGTACGTCAGACACAACCGTTAGTTGGCATGGCCCGGGACCTAGCCCACTGAAATCACGTGTCCTCTACCTGCCCCTGTCCTTTGGTGTTCCCTCACCAAGCGAAGTATCGCATGCTGTGGGCTCAGCCCCACTGTACAGTGAGGAAGAGCTAACAGAGGGCTGTCAGGAACGGGGGGAGACATCCGCCTTTTCAGCAGCTAGGCGAAGAAGTAGTGGCGAGGAGAGTGGCCCGGTAGCCGGTCTAGAGACAGGTCTGTCTCCTGACCCAGACGCAGCCGAGGGGGCTAGTAGTGAGGCGGAGACCCTACTTGATGATGAGGAGGTTGATCGCACTTGGCAGCCTCGTCGTCATCAGGCAATTTCTTCCGCATCATCAGGAGAAGAGGGTGGCAGCTTGGCAGTGAGCGAAACAGTCGGTGGGTTGCCCAGGAGACAGCAGGAGGGTCGCAGCAGTGTCAGTGGAAGCAGTGTCAGTGGAGCCAAACGGCCACGGAGTAGAGCACCAGCTCCACTGCAGCCTACCACCACGGCCAGTAGTGGTGCCGGTGTGCACGGAGGAAGCAGCAGTCAGCCAGTGAGGAGTATCGGGGGCAAAGTTTCCTACTCGGCGGTGTGGCAATTTTTCGTCAAGCCGCCCGAGGAAGTAAACGTAGCCGTATGTCGACTATGTGGCCAGAAAGTCAAGCGTGGCCAGGGGGCCCATGTTGGGACTATTTGGGCCATGTTGGGACAATGGGAGACCTCCCATTGCTGCTGTCTCCATCGCCACACTCTGCCATGTGCCACTTTCAGGTCTCCTCACACACTGCTGGTGTGTTCAGTTTTTTGACATAGGGTGCTGGCAGATTACGGGCCTCCCATAGCTGCTGCCAGGCCCCTAATCTGCCATAGGCCCCTATATACCGCCTCCTCATGCTGCTGCCAGGTCCAGAGTCTGTCATGGGTCCCTGTACGGCCTCCCATTGCTGCTGTCTCCATCGCCACACTCTGCCATGTGCCACTTTCAGGTCTCCTCACACACTGCTGGTGTGTAGAATTTTTTGACATAGGGTGCTGGCAGATTACGGGCCTCCCATAGCTGCTGCCAGGCCCCTAATCTGCCATAGGGCCCTATATACCGCCTCCTCATGCTGCTGCCAGATCCAGAGTCTCTCATGGGTCCCTGTACGGCCTCCCATTGCTGCTGTCTCCATCGCCACACTCTGCCATGTGCCACTTTCAGGTCTCCTCACACACTGCTGGTGTGTAGAATTTTTTGACATAGGGTGCTGGCAGATTAAGGGCCTCCCATAGCTGCTGCCAGGCCCCTAATCTGCCATAGGCCCCTATATACCGCCTCCTCATGCTGCTGCCAGGTCCAGAGTCTGTCATGGGTCCCTGTACGGCCTCCCATTGCTGCTGTCTCCATCGCCACACTCTGCCATGTGCCACTTTCAGGTCTCCTCACACACTGCTGGTGTGTAGAATTTTTTGACATAGGGTGCTGGCAGATTACGGGCCTCCCATAGCTGCTGCCAGGCCCCTAATCTGCCATAGGCCCCTATATACCGCCTCCTCATGCTGCTGCCAGGTCCAGAGTCTGTCATGGGTCCCTGTACGGCCTCCCATTGCTGCTGTCTCCATCGCCACACTCTGCCATGTGCCACTTTCAGGTCTCCTCACACACTGCTGGTGTGTAGAATTTTTTGACATAGGGTGCTGGCAGATTACGGGCCTCCCATAGCTGCTGCCAGGCCCCTAATCTGCCATAGGGCCCTATAGACCGCCTCCTCATGCTGCTGCCAGGTCCAGAGTCTCTCATGGGTCCCTGTACGGCCTCCCATTGCTGCTGTCTCCATCGCCACACTCTGCCATGTGCCACTTTCAGGTCTCCTCACACACTGCTGGTGTGTAGAATTTTTTGACATAGGGTGCTGGCAGATTACGGGCCTCCCATTGCTGCTGCCAGGCCCCTAATCTGCCATGGGCCCCTATATACCGCCTCCTCATGCTGCTGCCAGGTCCAGAGTCTGTCATGGGTCCCTGTACGGCCTCCCATTGCTGCTGTCTCCATCGCCACACTCTGCCATGTGCCACTTTCAGGTCTCCTCACACACTGCTGGTGTGTAGAATTTTTTGACATAGGGTGCTGGCAGATTACGGGCCTCCCATAGCTGCTGCCAGGCCCCTAATCTGCCATAGGGCCCTATATACCGCCTCCTCATGCTGCTGCCAGGTCCAGAGTCTCTCATGGGTCCCTGTACGGCCTCCCATTGCTGCTGTCTCCATCGCCACACTCTGCCATGTGCCACTTTCAGGTCTCCTCACACTGCTGGTGTGTAGAATTTTTTGACATAGGGTGCTGGCAGATTAAGGGCCTCCCATAGCTGCTGCCAGGCCCCTAATCTGCCATAGGCCCCTATATACCGCCTCCTCATGCTGCTGCCAGGTCCAGAGTCTGTCATGGGTCCCTGTACGGCCTCCCATTGCTGCTGTCTCCATCGCCACACTCTGCCATGTGCCACTTTCAGGTCTCCTCACACACTGCTGGTGTGTAGAATTTTTTGACATAGGGTGCTGGCAGATTAAGGGCCTCCCATAGCTGCTGCCAGGCCCCTAATCTGCCATAGGGCCCTATATACCGCCTCCTCATGCTGCTGCCAGGTCCAGAGTCTCTCATGGGTCCCTGTACGGCCTCCCATTGCTGCTGTCTCCATCGCCACACTCTGCCATGTGCCACTTTCAGGTCTCCTCACACTGCTGGTGTGTAGAATTTTTTGACATAGGGTGCTGGCAGATTAAGGGCCTCCCATAGCTGCTGCCAGGCCCCTAATCTGCCATAGGCCCCTATATACCGCCTCCTCATGCTGCTGCCAGGTCCAGAGTCTGTCATGGGTCCCTGTACGGCCTCCCATTGCTGCTGTCTCCATCGCCACACTCTGCCATGTGCCACTTTCAGGTCTCCTCACACTGCTGGTGTGTAGAATTTTTTGACATAGGGTGCTGGCAGATTAAGGGCCTCCCATAGCTGCTGCCAGGCCCCTAATCTGCCATAGGCCCCTATATACCGCCTCCTCATGCTGCTGCCAGGTCCAGAGTCTGTCATGGGTCCCTGTACGGCCTCCCATTGCTGCTGTCTCCATCGCCACACTCTGCCATGTGCCACTTTCAGGTCTCCTCACACACTGCTGGTGTGTAGAATTTTTTGACATAGGGTGCTGGCAGATTACGGGCCTCCCATAGCTGCTGCCAGGCCCCTAATCTGCCATAGGGCCCTATATACCGCCTCCTCATGCTGCTGCCAGGTCCAGAGTCTCTCATGGGTCCCTGTACGGCCTCCCATTGCTGCTGTCTCCATCGCCACACTCTGCCATGTGCCACTTTCAGGTCTCCTCACACTGCTGGTGTGTAGAATTTTTTGACATAGGGTGCTGGCAGATTAAGGGCCTCCCATAGCTGCTGCCAGGCCCCTAATCTGCCATAGGCCCCTATATACCGCCTCCTCATGCTGCTGCCAGGTCCAGAGTCTGTCATGGGTCCCTGTACGGCCTCCCATTGCTGCTGTCTCCATCACCACACTCTGCCATGTGCCACTTTCAGGTCTCCTCACACACTGCTGGTGTGTTCAGTTTTTTGACATAGGGTGCTGGCAGATTACGGGCCTCCCATAGCTGCTGCCAGGCCCCTAATCTGCCATAGGCCCCTATATACCGCCTCCTCATGCTGCTGCCAGGTCCAGAGTCTGTCATGGGTCCCTGTACGGCCTCCCATTGCTGCTGTCTCCATCGCCACACTCTGCCATGTGCCACTTTCAGGTCTCCTCACACTGCTGGTGTGTTGAATTTTTTGACATAGGGTGCTGGCAGATTATGGGCCTCCTATAGCTGCTGCCAGGCCCCTAATCTGCCATAGGCCCCTATATACCGCTTCCTCATGCTGCTGCCAGGTCCAGAGTCTCTCATGCCATGTGCCACTTTCAGGTCTCCTCACACTGCTGGTGTGTTGAATTTTTTGACATAGGGTGCTGGCAGATTATGGGCCTCCCATAGCTGCTGCCAGGCCCCTAATCTGCCATAGGCCCCTATATACCGCCTCCTCATGCTGCTGCCAGGTCCAGAGTCTGTCATGGGTCCCTGTACGGCCTCCCATTGCTGCTGTCTCCATCGCCACACTCTGCCATGTGCCACTTTCAGGTCTCCTCACACTGCTGGTGTGTAGAATTTTTTGACATAGGGTGCTGGCAGATTAAGGGCCTCCCATAGCTGCTGCCAGGCCCCTAATCTGCCATAGGCCCCTATATACCGCCTCCTCATGCTGCTGCCAGGTCCAGAGTCTGTCATGGGTCCCTGTACGGCCTCCCATTGCTGCTGTCTCCATCACCACACTCTGCCATGTGCCACTTTCAGGTCTCCTCACACACTGCTGGTGTGTTCAGTTTTTTGACATAGGGTGCTGGCAGATTACGGGCCTCCCATAGCTGCTGCCAGGCCCCTAATCTGCCATAGGCCCCTATATACCGCCTCCTCATGCTGCTGCCAGGTCCAGAGTCTGTCATGGGTCCCTGTACGGCCTCCCATTGCTGCTGTCTCCATCGCCACACTCTGCCATGTGCCACTTTCAGGTCTCCTCACACTGCTGGTGTGTAGAATTTTTTGACATAGGGTGCTGGCAGATTACGGGCCTCCCATTGCTGCTGCCAGGCCCCTAATCTGCCATGGGCCCCTATATACCGCCTCCTCATGCTGCTGCCAGGTCCAGAGTCTGTCATGGGTCCCTGTACGGCCTCCCATTGCTGCTGTCTCCATCGCCACACTCTGCCATGTGCCACTTTCAGGTCTCCTCACACTGCTGGTGTGTAGAATTTTTTGACATAGGGTGCTGGCAGATTACGGGCCTCCCATTGCTGCTGCCAGGCCCCTAATCTGCCATGGGCCCCTATATACCGCCTCCTCATGCTGCTGCCAGGTCCAGAGTCTGTCATGGGTCCCTGTACGGCCTCCCATTGCTGCTGTCTCCATCGCCACACTCTGCCATGTGCCACTTTCAGGTCTCCTCACACACTGCTGGTGTGTAGAATTTTTTGACATAGGGTGCTGGCAGATTAAGGGCCTCCCATAGCTGCTGCCAGGCCCCTAATCTGCCATAGGCCCCTATATACCGCCTCCTCATGCTGCTGCCAGGTCCAGAGTCTGTCATGGGTCCCTGTACGGCCTCCCATTGCTGCTGTCTCCATCGCCACACTCTGCCATGTGCCACTTTCAGGTCTCCTCACACTGCTGGTGTGTAGAATTTTTTGACATAGGGTGCTGGCAGATTAAGGGCCTCCCATAGCTGCTGCCAGGCCCCTAATCTGCCATAGGCCCCTATATACCGCCTCCTCATGCTGCTGCCAGGTCCAGAGTCTGTCATGGGTCCCTGTACGGCCTCCCATTGCTGCTGTCTCCATCGCCACACTCTGCCATGTGCCACTTTCAGGTCTCCTCACACTGCTGGTGTGTAGAATTTTTTGACATAGGGTGCTGGCAGATTACGGGCCTCCCATTGCTGCTGCCAGGCCCCTAATCTGCCATGGGCCCCTATATACCGCCTCCTCATGCTGCTGCCAGGTCCAGAGTCTGTCATGGGTCCCTGTACGGCCTCCCATTGCTGCTGTCTCCATCGCCACACTCTGCCATGTGCCACTTTCAGGTCTCCTCACACTGCTGGTGTGTAGAATTTTTTGACATAGGGTGCTGGCAGATTAAGGGCCTCCCATAGCTGCTGCCAGGCCCCTAATCTGCCATAGGCCCCTATATACCGCCTCCTCATGCTGCTGCCAGGTCCAGAGTCTGTCATGGGTCCCTGTACGGCCTCCCATTGCTGCTGTCTCCATCGCCACACTCTGCCATGTGCCACTTTCAGGTCTCCTCACACACTGCTGGTGTGTAGAATTTTTTGACATAGGGTGCTGGCAGATTACGGGCCTCCCATAGCTGCTGCCAGGCCCCTAATCTGCCATGGGCCCCTATACCGACTCCTCATGCTGTGACGTTGCAACAAGGTGGAATTCAACCCTACATATGTTAGACCGCCTTTACGAACAGCAAAAGGCCATCACAGATTTCCTGATGTTAAAAGCGGATAAAGGTATTCCCTGTGTAACTTAGATGTCAGCCATTGGCAGCTCATGCGTGACACCTGCGCTTGCTCAGGCCCTTTGAGGAGGCCACGCTATTCGTGAGTCGGCAGGACTATGGGATGAACGACGTCATTCCTCTGTTGCACGTCCTGGAACAAATGCTGTTAACAATGGCTGGTCAGGGTGCGGTAGACGTGGCGCACAGATCTCAACGCCACATGACCCCTGTGGGGGCAGGACAGGAAGAAGAGGAGGAGGTAGAGGAGGACATTGGTGCTCAGGAATTATTGAGTGAAATGGGTGGTTTTTCCACTCAGCGGACAGGAGTGGAGGAGCAGGAGCATCTGGTAGAGGAGGAGGAGGAGGAGGAGACAGAGGACCCAGACGCACCGTGGCAGTATGCTGTGGAGATGGAGGCAGGGAGTCCCTCGCATTCCTTGGCACAAATGGCCCATAGCATGCTCGCTTGCTTGCGTAGCGACAGCCGAATAATAACCATCAGACAGAGGGATGACTTTTGGCTGTCCACCTTGTTGGACCCTCGCTACCGTTCAAAAATGGTGGCCTTTTTCACACCTGCTGAGAGGGAGGCCAAAATAACGTACTATAAAAACCACCTATGTAGTCAGCTGGTCTCTGCCTGTCTGCGCCAACGTCCATCCTCAGACACTGTGGGCCCTGTGCGCTCGCGTTCCGCTGCCATGGCAGCAGGGGAGGGGTGGGGTGGTAGGAGCAGTGGCAGCTCCACCAGCAGCGGCTGCCTCAGTCTGCAGTCGATGATGAGTAGCTTTCTTCACCAGCGCAGTGAGGAAACTACTAACCAGCCACAGCAGCAGCAGCAGCAGCAGCATCAGGTGGACCTGGAGCAGGACCTCAAACAACAGGCTTAGGCCTACTTGGACAGCACCCTGCCAACCGAGGTAGACAATCCCCTTGACTACTGGGCAACGAAACTTGACCTTTGGCCCCAACTAGCTGAATTTGCCCTTGAAAGGCTGTCATGCCCGGCCAGTAGCGTGGCATCGGAGCGCGTGTTTAGTGCGGCAGGAGGTATTGCAACTCCGCGGAGGACACGACTGTCCACCCAAAGTGTGGAGAGACTGACGTTTGTGAAAATGAATCAGGCGTGGATTAGTCTGGATTTCAAACCACCAGTTCCTGACACAACTGACTAAATCCGCCATGAATCATGCCCCAAACATGTGCCACTTTCAGGTCTCCTCACACTGCTGGTGTGTTCCATTTTTTGTCATAGGGTGCTGGCAGATTACGGGCCTCCCATAGCTGCTGCCAGGCCCCTAATCTGCCATGGGCCCCTATACCGCCTCCTCATGCTGCTGCCAAGTCCAGAGTCTCTCATGGGTCCCTGTACGGCCTCCCATTGCTGCTGTCTCCATCGCCACACTCTGCCATGTGCCACTTTCAGGTCTCACACACTGCTGGTGTGTAGAATTTTTTGACATAGGGTGCTGGCAGATTACGGGCCTCCCATAGCTGCTGCCAGGCCCCTAATCTGCCATAGGCCCCTATATACCGCCTCCTCATGCTGCTGCCAGGTCCAGAGTGTGTCATGGGTCCCTGTACGGCCTCCCATTGCTGCTGTCTCCATCGCCACACTCTGCCATGTGCCACTTTCAGGTCTCCTCACACTGCTGGTGGGTTCCATTTTTTGTCATAGGGTGCTGGCAGATTACGGGCCTCCCATAGCTGCTGCCAGGCCCCTAATCTGCCATGGGCCCCTATACCGCCTCCTCATGCTGCTGCCAAGTCCAGAGTCTCTCATGGGTCCCTGTACGGCCTCCCATTGCTGCTGTCTCCATCGCCACACTCTGCCATGTGCCACTTTCAGGTCTCACACACTGCTGGTGTGTAGAATTTTTTGACATAGGGTGCTGGCAGATTACGGGCCTCCCATAGCTGCTGCCAGGCCCCTAATCTGCCATAGGCCCCTATATACCGCCTCCTCATGCTGCTGCCAGGTCCAGAGTGTGTCATGGGTCCCTGTACGGCCTCCCATTGCTGCTGTCTCCATCGCCACACTCTGCCATGTGCCACTTTCAGGTCTCCTCACACTGCTGGTGGGTTCCATTTTTTGGCATAGGGTGCTGGCAGATTACGGGCCTCCCATAGCTGCTGCCAGGCCCGTAATCTGCCATGGGCCCCTGTTGTCGCTTGTTGGCATATTCCGCTCGTTCAGATGCTCCTTCTCCTGCTACTCCTCTTCACGGATTCCGTCAGCAGTCTTTCTTGGAATCCCTTTCCAAGAGACAACAGTTTGCGAGCACGCACCAGACGGTGCAGAAACTGAACGTCCTCCTGTCCAAGTTGCTGCTGCCAGGCTCGTAATCTGTCATGCGCCCCTGTACCGCCTCCTCATGCTGCTGCCAGGTCCAGAGTGTGTCATGGGCCCCCGTACCGACTCCAAATGCTGCTGCCAGGCCCGTAATCTGTCATGGGCCCCTGTACCGCCTCCCCATGCTGCTGCCACGTCCAGATTGTGTCATGGGTCCCTGTACGGCCTCCCATTGCTGCTGCCAGGCCTGTAATCTGCCATGGGCCCCCGTACCGACTCCTCATGCTGCTGCCAGGCCCGTAATCTGCCATGGGCCCCTGTACCGCCTCCTCATGCTGCTGCCAGGTCCAGAGTGTGTCATGGGTCCCTGTACGGCCTCCCATTGCTGCTGTCTCTATCGCCACACTCTGCCATGTGCCACTTTCAGGTCTCCTCACACTGCTGGTGGTTTCCATTTTTGTCATAGGGTGCTGTATGGCCTCCCATTGCTGCTGCCTCCACCGCCACACTGTGGCTCCACACTCTGGTTTTGGCCCCGTGACTGGCCAAATGAGTGAAGTGTGCGGTGATTCTAAGATCGACGGCACTCATCTGCATGTCATACTGCCTGACAGTATTATTTCTCTTCCCCAGCAGACTCCAAGGGCATTTAAATTAAAGGTACAGTGTTCAGCACTAATATTAAGTCTCTCTGAAGCCTAGAAACACCCTTTTTTAAGTTAAATTCACAGCGAATATATTCGACTCGAATCGAAATTTTTCTACGAATTCGCCGAATCAGTCGAATCGAATTTTTGAATACTTCGCTCATCTCTAATGACGACATCAGCCAAGCATTAGCTGTCCATCAAGTTCACTTGAATATTTTATTTAGTTCCCTGAATACATTTGCTGCTGTTCACATTTGTAAGATATAAATTATTCTTTCACCTTTATATATTCAACCTACAGTGAGCAAATACAGTTGTGCTCAAAACTTTGAATACCCTGGCAGAAATTGTGAAATTTTGGCATTGATATTGAAAATATGACTGATCATGCCAAAAAATGTTCTTTTATTGAAGGATGATGATCATATGAAGCCATTTATTATCAAATAGTTGTTCGACTCCTTTTTAAATCATAATGATAACAGAAATCACCCAAATGGCCCTGCTCAAAAGTTTACATACCCTGGAATGTTTGGCCTTGGTACAAACACACAAGGTGACACACACGGGTTAAAATGCCAATTAGAGGTTAATGTCCCACATCTGTGGCTTTTTAAATTGCAATTAGTGTCAGCATATAGTCAATGAGTTTGTTAGCTCTTACATGGAAGCACTGACTAGGCTAGATACTGAGCCATGGGGATCAGATAATAACTGTGAAAAGTCCTGCGTAACAAGGTAATGGAACTTTACAAAGATGGAAAAGCACATAAAAAGATGTCCAAAGCCTAAATATGCCAATCAGTACTGTAAAATCATCTATTAAAAAGTGGAAAGTTCTGGGATCTCTTGATACCAAGCCAGGGTCAAGTAGACCAAGAAAGATTGCAGCCATAACTGACAGAAGTATTGTCCGGGATTCAAAGAAAAACCCACAGGCAACCTCAAAAGAAATATAGGCTGCTCTGGAAAAAGACTGTGGTTGTTTTTAAGGAGTACAATACGGTGATACTTGAACAAAAATGAGCTGTTTGGTGGAGGTGCCTGAAAGAAGCTTTTACTGCACCAATGCCACAAAAAAGCCCAGTTACAATATGCCTGACAACACCTTGACATGCCTAACCAGATCTTTTTATGTCATTGATGCAGTAAAGGCTTCTTTCTGGCACTTTGACCATGCAGCTGATTTTTGTTCAAGTGTCATCATATTGTGCTCTTTCAAAACAACCGCACTGTCTTTTTCCAGAGCAGCCTGTATTTTTCTTGTGGTTGTCTTTCTTGGTCTACTTGTTTCTTGTCTTTCTTGGTCTACTTGACCCTGGCTTGGTATCAAGAGATCCCCAAACTTTCCAATTTTTAATAAGCGATTTAACAGTACTGATTGGCATATTCAAGGCTTTGGACATCTTTTTATGTCCTTTTCCATCTTTATAAAGTTCCGTTACCTTGTTACACAGGACTTTTCCCAGTTATCTGATCCCCATGGCTTAGTATCTAGCCTAGTCAGTGCTAACAAAGTCATTGACTATTTATACACTGACACTAATTGCAATTTAAAAAGCCACAGATGTGGGACACTAACCTCTAATTGGCATTTTAACCCGTGTGTGTCACCTTGTGTGTCTGTACCAAGGCCAAACATTGCAGGGTATGTTAACTTTTGATCATGGCTATTTGGGTGATTTTTGTTATCATTATGATTTAAAAAGGAGCCAAACAACTATTTGATAATAAATGGCTTCATATGATCATCATCCTTCAATAAAAGAGCATTTTTTGGGATGATCAGTCATATTTTCAATATCAATCTTGGGCAGTTTCAGTCAATTCTTTGATCTCCAATGCAAATGCATGATTGCTAAAATAAACTTAAAGTGGTTGTAAATGCTAAAGGTTTTTTATCTTCATGCATTCAATGCATGAAGATAAAAAAAAAACGTCTGTGTGCAGCAGCCCCCCCAGCCCCTCTAATACTGTGCTCCATCTCCACCTGAGATCCATCATGATCCAGCGATCATGAGAATAGACTCTCCGGGGACTCTCCCTCCTCATTGGCTGATACAGAAGCGGGAGCCATTGGCATTGGCAATATTGACATTTTTGTTATTTTTAAAAAAGAAAAAATAAACTGCCTTTAACTAGTTCCCATCCTATAGCTGAAGGACAGCTACAGCACAGTTGTCTGGTTCTGGGCCAACGTCCATGGACGTCATTCCAGAACACACCCCCTGCGCCACGCACCCTGCGCTGCCGGAGATCACTGTGTACTATGGACACAGCTGATCGTGGTATATGGTAAAAGGCTAATTACGGCGGTCTTTTACCATGTGATCAGCTGTGTCCAATGTAGTTGCCAGTTATCGGCTGCACTTTCCTCACGCTATCACAGCGTGAGGAAAGTAATGCCGATAACCGGCAATTGTCGGAGGACGGATCGGCACCGATCATCATGGCACTGATAATCAGTGCCCTGATGATCAGTTCCCAGCAGTGACACCCACCTGTGCCCTGAAGTACCACCCACCTGTGCCCATCACTACCACCCAACTGTGCCCATCAGTGCCACCCACCTCTGCAACCCACCTGTGTCTAGCAGTGCCACCCACCTGTACCCATCAGTGACACCCACTTGTGCCTAGGAGTGCCACCCACCTGTGCCCATCAGTGCCACCCACCTGTGTCCAGTGCCACCCACCTGTTCCCTGCAGTGCCACCCACCTGTGCCCAGCAGTGCCACCAATCAGTGCTGCCCAGCAGTGCTGCCCATCAGTGCAGCATCATCAGTGCCAGCTCATCAGTGCCACCTATCAATGCCGCCTATCAATGCCTCCTATCAGCGCCTCCTATCAGTGCCTATCAGTGTTGCCTATCCATGCCACCTCATCAGTGCCCATCAGTGCTGTCTATCAGTGCCCATCAGTGCTGCCTATCAGTGCAGCCTCATCAACGCACATCAGTGAAGGAGAAAAATTACCTGTTTGCAAAATTTTATAATAGAAACAAAGAAAAACTTTTTTTTAATTTTTTGCTCTTTTTTTGTTTATAGCGCAAAAAATAAAACACCCAGTGGTGATTAAATACCACCAAAAGAAAGCTCTATTTGTGTGAAATAAATGATAAAAATTTCATATGGGTACAGTGTTGCATGACTGCGCAATTGTCATTTAAAATGCGACAGCACTGAAAGCTGAAAATTGGTCTGGGCAGGAAGGGTGTATAAGTGCCCTGTAGGCAAGTGGTTAATATCACTTTAACACATAGGAAAAAAATTGGCGGACAAAAATTGTACAGCCAAACTAGCGGATTTTTTTACGCACAGTAAGAGACCACACTATCATATAAAAATATCACAGTTTATTGACATAAAATATTCACAAAAAAAATTTTTTGGAACAAAACAGACATACACAACCCCCAAACACAACGGGGGGGGGGGGGATTAGTACATCCCCCTGTTGTGTTTGGGAGTTGTGTATGTATCTTTTGTTCCAAAAAATTATTTTTGTGATTATTTGACATCAATAAACTGACATTTTTATACGATAGTGAGGTCTCTTACTGTGTGTAAAAAATCTGCTAGCTTGGCCATACAATTTTTGTCCGCCAATTCTTTTCTTACATTTTGAGGATGTGGCACTAGGAAGCTTTATGTTATTTTCTCACTTTACCTGAAAGATGTTACCTTCTAAGAAATATATGTCACAGTGATCAGTAGGGACACAGGCAGCTGGAGGTACATGCAAATGGCTGTAAATGTCAAAGTTGGCCCTGCAACCCACTCCCTGGAGATCATCAGTCCATCACAGTAATCACAAAAGTGAGTTTTGCCGAGGAAATAGTGAGGTTTCAAGCTTTAGGTCGCATGAACACTGGACATTTAGCACCAGTGCATGAGGCTCCAGTTTAGGTGGAAGGTAAAGCTGCACCTTTCAGCCCCTCTGCCAACAGCCTGTCAAATTCTGGCTAAGGCTGACAGATGGTGCGGTTAGATGCTGCACCAGGCAGTTCTTATGTTTAGTGCAGTATATGCGGATGGATGAATGCCTAGAATGTAGTCTGCTTACATGCTGCACTGAACATAAGTACCACTCAGTTCACCGCCCATCCCCGTCCAGCCACAATAGCTGACAGACTCTCATAGACATTTACAGGCTGCCAACTGCAGGGCTGGACGGTGCACCTGTGCCTTCCACTCATGCCTAAATGCTGGATCCTCATGCTAAATGCCCATGTGCATGTGGTCTTAAGGCTGGTACACACTGGCTGAATATCTGCCGGTATCGGCGGCTTCAACAGAAACCGACTGACATTCAGCCAGTGTGTACAGTAGCCTGTCCAACTGAAGCCAGCCTAATGTCCTGCTTCTGGAAAACCAGCAGCCAACTGGTATCTGATCAGCTGATCATTATGTCCTGGTGGGGGGGGGGGGGGTCCCCCTGTCAGAACACAATAGCTCAGTGGGGAAGATTGCTGTACTAACATTGCGTGTGTCAGTACAGCGATCTTTCTGGGGTTTTCTTTTCCTTCAGCCCAGCGGGGAATACTTATAATGTGTACCCCTCATTACTGTTGTAGGAGTAGTCAAGATTGGCATGTAACTTCACCTGCTTATACTGTATATCTGTACCTACAGATCATTTGCAATGTAATGCTTTACTAAAGGTTATCTCTGCTTATGCATTTTCCAGGCTCTTTGGTGAGTTCTGACCATATGGCTGAGTGATGTCAGCCGATGGTGGACATTAGCCCCTGTTGGATGAAAACGGGTCACAGGAATGCAGAACGAACTGCACTCCTGTGATCCACAGAAGTACAGCCAAATGAGCTATGGCTGTACTTCTCCTTTAATTTCCATGTAAGGAAATTATTTGAAATGATGTCTCTGATGACAGCTACACAATATGGTCCCTTGACTTGACTGACTCCACTTCACTTCACTTTGCTCAGTGGGGGATCTGTCGGCTGATCTCCTGCTGAGCAGAGCAGAGTGGGAGAATGACAGATCCATGTCCACTCTGTTTATGCAGAGCAGACACAGACACAACCTGCTCTGCTCTATGGGCAGTTGGGTGTAAACAAACTGGCTGTCCATTTACACCCGACTGCCTTCTGATCTGCTAGAGCAGGGGTCTCCAAACTTTTCAAACAAAGGGTCAGTTTACTGTTCTTTAGATTTATTAGGGCCAGTTTGTGGCCAGTGGGTGTAAAAATGTCCTGGGCCCAACATCAGTGAAAACAAACATGGCCTCAGAGTTGGTGGTCAGCAGGAGGAAGAGTAGTGCCCCATCATTGCTATCAGTGGGAGGAATAGTGCTCTATCATTTGTATCAATGGGAGAAATAGTGCTCCATCATTTGTATCAGTGGGAGGAATAGTGCCCCATTCTTGGTATCAGTGGGAGGAATAGTGCTCCATCATTTGTATCAGTGGGAGGAATAGTGCCCCATTCTTGGTATCAGTGGGAGGTAGTGTCCCATTGTTGGTGTCAGAGAGAGGAATAGTGCCCCATTCTTGGTATCAATGGGAGGTAGTGTCCCAATGTCCAGATAATGGCTAGCAAAGGGACTCATCCTGCTCTTAGGCCTCATGTTGGAAACCCCTGTGCTAGACGGAAGGAGAATAGATTCCCTTTCTGTTTCTTTTGGCCAATCAGATTGGATTGTAGGTACGCAGATGTAATTGGACACAAGTCTGTTTACACCCATCTCTCCATAGAGGAGAATGGTGGGTCCCATTGGGTCTGCCTGAAAAACTGAGAGGTGAACTCGATTGGACTAAATTGAATTGTGAAATATAAAGCTTTACCAAGAGAGCTGAATTGTACTGAATTTGTGTGTTTTCCCCAAAAAAAATACTTTACTGTGGATGTCCAAAACATTATTGTTTTTGGACATCAGGGACAAGTGACAACTACATTACCAAAGCATATGCAAGTGTTGCTGTTTTCATGCTATGGGAAGAATTTGTGACATAGGCTAATTATATTAAACAAATTAAGCATTTTCATGTTTACAAAGAAGTCACTCACTATTCGGAATGTACTGCATAGCTGTGGATAACTGACAATGTAAAAATTGTAAGCAGCTGCACATGTCTACAGACAAATACTTGTGATAGCCACACAGGGTCACATTAGGAATTGGCCTACCACTTGTCTGTGTTTGTTCTGAAACTCTCTAAATTCAGTAAATAATAAACTGTCATATTCTTTCAGATGACAGAGAAAGGATGATACGTGTGATGGTTGCCTTTTACCCACTGCTGGTGATGTCTGCTTGGAGTGACAAAAGCCACTGCAGTTTCTCAACAGAAAAAAATTGTTTTCAAAAACTGTTGAAGTGTCAGCAGCTCGGCACAAAGTGATATCCATGTCTTTAAATCATCATCTAATGATTTGTGTAGACGTTTCTGTTTCATCTCTCTCCCTCAAGTTCCTGGAAAAAAAAAATCCTTTTAATCTGTTAAACTTTTTCTAACAATGTCATCACAGGAAATGGTAGAAAATAAAAAACAAATAAAATAAGCAAGCTGAGTTTTTCTTGAAAAGCTAGCAATCCCAGGGATTCCAATCTAGTTCTTGAAGGACAGTCTAACTTTTTCTAAAATTGTTTTTTAACCACTTCAAGTCCGGACACTTTTACCCCCTTCTTGTCCAGGCCAATTTTCAGCTTTCAGCGCTATCACACATTGCATGACAATTGCGCGGTCATGCAACACTGTACCCATATGAATTTTCTAGTATTTTTTTGAGACAGATAAAACTTTATTATGGTGGTATTTATTCACCACTGGGATTTGTATTTTTTTTTGCTTTATAAATGAAAAAGTCAAAAAATTTTGAAAAAAAGTGTTTTTCTTATAACATTTTGCAAATAAATAATCTTTCTTCATAAATCTTGGCCAACATTTATTCAGTTATCTTTTTAGTAAAAAAAAAATAACCCAAATTAGTTTATAACCAAAAATTATAATTTTTCAAACTTTTTTTACATTTTTATTTTTTTTATATTATGTGTGGTTTTTTTTTTTTTAACATACTGTCACCCTAGCAGTACAGTGTCACCATAGTGACACTTTACTACTTGTGGGGGGCGATGAAGATTTTTTTTTTTTTACACTGATTGCTTTTACACCCATAAAGGCTGTAAAAGCAATCATTTCTCTTTCTCTCTAGCTGCATTCTTGCAGCCATTGAAAAATACTGTGAGAGCTGTGATTGGTCACAGCTTGTCATATGGTAGAAGGCTATTGTGAATAGCCTTGTACCATGTGATCTCTGTGATCATTCACAGATTTCACACGTAATAAGCAATGATGTCAGAAGTGACATCTTGCTTACTACCATTCATGTGATCACTGATTGGCCAATCAGTGATCACATGATCGAGACCTCACACAGAGGTCCCGTACAATGATTGGTGTCAGGGAGTGTGCACATGCTAAAATGGTGGGTGCCCTTTATGAACGGCAACCCGCCCTTGCACTGCTCCCGTCCAGCCGTTTACGTACATGAGCCAGACGGGAAGTGGTTAAAGAATATGTAAACCCAACATTTCATATTCCTGATATGTATCTGCTGTACCATGTACTTGTATGAAAATGTATCCTGTTCTCTTTATATTGCTTCCTTTGTGTGAAATCTCTGGTTTTCCTTCCAGTCCCTCTGCTTTCCTATTATAAACTGACCGCACAAGGCATTACAGCACACTGTGGCCATTGCTCTAGCTGGGCTCGGAACTCAGCCTGCTCTCCTCTAATGATCAGACTTTTCCTGACAACACGCCCCCCCCAAGCACAGCCTTTCACTGGGAACATCAGTGTGATGCTATTTCCTCTCCCCCAGCAATTACTGTAAAACAGAAGGAATGCGATCACTTGTAAAAAAGAGGGAAAACATACTGTTTTTATATCTATACACAAATGTTTTGCCTTTAATTTATGATTTAATCTGAATGGGTTGTTTTACAAAGTGAGGGTTTACAGTCACTTTAAGTTCTTCACCGTTCCTATTCAATGGAAGCCAATTGAAAAATTCAGCCCTACTCCAGAGGTCTTGGTACACCTCGGTCTTTGCAGAACACCATCCTTACCATCTGTGCATGAACTCTACTTGTCATGTTCATTCCCATTGCTTGGTCTAGCCCTGGCCAGATATTCAGAGGAGTACAGACTCAGCCATAGGAATAAATGGAGCAATGGCACTCATGTGGTAGAAGTTGGGAATGGCTGGAAGTTCTTCTTGCAAAAGGTGTATGGCACTAGGCAGGGTCACACAGCTACTGTAGTCAGGCCAAGCTGATGGAAAACATCAGTGCTGTCACTACAGGGAGAAAGGAGGGGGCAATTGCCCCCTCCAGGTTATTCCTTGCCCCCCCGTATGCCCCCTGCTAGATTAGGCTACCGGGCAAGTACACAAGCCACCAAAGCCAGGACACTGATTCCTCCTCGCCTAGTTACCGCCTGCAACTGATCAGTGCTTGGGCACTCACTCCAGCTCTTACCCTGAGGCGGAGCCTGTTGCTAGGCTAGAAATGGGATTGGACTCGGGGAGGGGGTGTGGCCCAGAAGTGTTGGGACCCAGCCCGCCTTCTCAGGTGCATGTAGACTCCAGAGATTAACATGGAGGGCAAGTGTGCTGCGTGCTGCTGTAGCCTCAGCTTGTGTGTGGACTGTACTAATCTGCCCAGATGGGAAATCATACACCCTGACATATTGGAGTTACATTGTGAAGATAGATGAAATCGAGATTTACATTGTGGAGAGGGATGTGGATGGTGTGTAATGATAATCTGGGCATGAGGATGATGGGATTACAATGTGGAGGGGGGTGAGAATGACTCTGGACAGGGATGAGGATGAGGCGATGACAATGTGGAGAGAGATGAGGATAGACGAGTATTAATAATCTGGGGATGAGGATAATGATCACTGAGAGGTATGAGGATGATAGGATTACAATGCAGAGAGGGATGTAAATGTAATGATAATCATGGGATGATGCTGATGGGAACCTGGGGGGGGAGGATTGTACCAGGAGACAGACTGTCCTGGGGGGGTTGTACTGGGAGACAAACTGACCTGGGGGCAGTTGTACTGGGAGCAGGGGCGGACTGACCATTTGGAAACTCGGGCACTGCCGAGGGCCCGGGGTCAGTAGGGGGCCCCATGAGATGCCCCTGGTACCTTTTTCATAGGCTTTTTTGAGTTTGGGCAAGGACACAGGGGCCCCATGATCCTCTATTACCCGGGGGGCCCATGAGTTGTCAGTCCGCCCCTGACTGGGAGATAGACTTACCAGGGGGGGGGGGATTGCACTGGAACTTTGTGCAGCTTAGAAGATGTTCCGACGTAAGGGAGTAGGAAACAGGCTGTCCAATTAGCCGATAGATCCACCGCTGCGCTCCAGGGAACCAAAGTGAACCAGGTTATTTAATACAGGTACATATATAGCGCCATCAATTTACGCAGCACTTTGCATACAATATATATTGTACATTCACATCAGTCCCTAACCCTCAAGGGGCATACAATCTAAGGTCCCTAACTTATATTCATACATACACATACTAGAGCCAAGTTACCTACTAGCATGTCTTTGGAGTGTGGGAAAAACCAGAGTACCTGGAGGAAACCCACGCAGGCACAGGGAGAACATGTAAACTCCAGGCAGGTGGTGCCGTGGTTGGGATTTGAATCAACGATCCTAGTACTGCCAGATGGAAGTGCTAACCACTTAGCCACTGTACTGCCCACATAGCAATGGTGAGTTTTAAGTGAGTTTCACACTTTAGCAAGAATTGAAAAAAAATTTACCTTTTTTCAATTTTGTTTTAACAATTCGAAGGGGAATGAATTACCTGAGGTTCAGTTTTATGTATAATGATAAGTGCAGCTATGGGACCCACCATCATTATGGATTAAATTATGTAATAAAACATCTTGACATAAGGTGCATGGGGGCAAGCAGGAGGGGGAAACCTGGAGAGCTGTTTTGGCCCTCCAGGAGAGTAAATATAATAATATAGACTGTGTGATGTATATGTGTAATATAGAGTGTGTGTGAGTGATGTAAGCTATATATGTATAATATAGGGTGTGTATGAGCGATGTGAAGTGTATACATGTAATATAGGCTGCGTGTAAGTGAGGTGTAATTTAGGGTGCGTGTTAGTGATGTGAGGTGTATATGTGTAATATAGTCTGTCTGTGAGTGACATTACACACACAGAAAAATATCCTCACATTTACTAACATTATACACATAGGAAAAAAAAAATCACACATATGCAGACGAAACAAATGTAGGAAATAAAAAATCACATGTATACTGTCATTACATGCATAGCAAAAAAATCACAGGTATACCGACATTACATACAAAAGGGAAAATGTTATATATATATATATATATATATATATATATAGTGAAGGAAATAAGTATTTTATCCCCTGCTGATTTTGAATGTTTGCCCACTCACATAGAAATGATCAGTCTAAAAATTGAATGGTAGGTGTATTGTAACACTGAGAGACCTACTTTAGGCTTGTTCAAGAGAGTATACCACAGAATAGAGGGTTTAGGGTGCACAATCCAAATCAACGCATAACAGCATAACACAGATAAAATAGAAATAACCAAATAGCAATGTTTAACCTCCTTGGCGGTATTCCCGAGTGTAGCTCGGGGTAACATTTCAGTACCACAAACGGTAACCCCGAGCTACACTCGGGAATACCATGCGGCACTGCTCCGGCATTTGTTCTTCACTTACCTTACCCTGCGCTCCCACGATGTGTCCCCTGCAGCGTCCCCGGCCATCTCCTCCGGCCGATGCCGGCATCCGGCTTCTGTGTCCTGTCCCTGTGACGTCGGGACGTACGGGCGCCGCTGGCGGCGGGAAATGTAAAAATTTTAAAAAATGTCTTTTTTTTTTTTTACATTTTACATAGTAAAACATTGCTGTCTCAACCAATTTCACATACATCTTGTCCCTAATGCTTTGTCCTGCGCCCTGCCTGCATTTTGTCTGTTCTTTCTGCCTGGAAACTGAGAAATGTCCATGGCGTCCAAAAAGTGTCCCTTTAGGTCAAAAGCTGTTTAGATCAGCTAGGAGAACAGCGATAGTAAATCAGAACCACTTGCAGAATTGAGTGATAATGATTCGTGGGGGAAATTCGTCATCAGACACTGAAAACGATTTTGCGACTTTGCTCAGCAATGTGCTAACTTGGCGCTATATTTCACATTTCAGTGTTTTTGGTTTGATTATATTATTGAATTAAATGTATTATTATTATATTATTATTTTTTATGATTATTTATTAAATTATAATTTATGATTACGTGTTTCAAATTTTATCATACCCAGGATGTTTACTAGACTCTTGTTCGGACAGATTTCAGTGAGTTATTCCTAAAAATTACAGGCCTACAATAAAAAAACTACATATTTCCATGCAAAATAATGGTACCGCTTTCAGCACCAAAAATCGGAAAGAATCATACCGCCAAGGAGGTTAACAAATTATACAGACATAAGTAGTACACTTTAACTATTTAACTACAACACCAACAGCAAGAGGGGGAAAAAAGGCTTATTGACTTATCAGCTCCCTCTGGGCCACCAACACCACAATGGGGAATGCAGAGAATTATGTAAATCTATACTCTAGCATAAATAGGTATAAGCACCCTAATTTAAACAACAATGACTTAGAAGAGAAGAGGCCCCTTTAATTGTAGATTGCAACTTTAGTCCTGTGATGTGTAAAGTTCCTGATGTGATAGGAACCGTTGTCTTCTGCTAGCAATGGTGGGGCCCAAAAACATTAGTGAATACTAGTAATTCAATTAAGTTAACAGATAGGCTGTGGTACATGCTCAAAGCAAAGATTTTTTGGTACTGAGGTGTAGAGGTGTCTACATGCAGTATCTCTAGAGTATTGCCAGAAAGAGTTTGGGCATCTACCTGCTCACCAATCCCATGGATAGCATGGCTTCCTAGGAACAAGGTTCTTGCACAGGCTCTTGACATTTCCTCTAGCTCTCAAAATAAAAGCCCATACCTCAGACAGAGCTCTAGAGGAAGAGTCTGCAGCAGTCTGGATTTAGCCTTTAAAGCCGGAGCATAAACTCTATTAAATACCTTAAAGGGTAACTCTGTAACTCTACTGTCATGGGATGAAAATATAGCAAACTAAAAAAAATAATATAGCATGTACAAACGCTACACAAGCCATGTTGTTATTCAATCTTATTAAAATTACCTTTCCTTTTCTGTCTACAGCCACTGTAATTTTCTACAAAATACAATGCAAATTGGCAACCTGGAGGCCTTTTGTACACTATTGGTTTACTGAACTTTTGCAGAAATGAAATTTCTTGATTGTGTGATTGGCCCACTGATTTTCCCAGAAGTCTGCATTGAGATAAAAGACAAATTTTAGGCCCCCCTCTGCAAAAGGAACTTTGGTTTTCGTGACATCTCCAGGGGTTTTTCTCATTAGAACACTAGAGTACACCAGCTGATTATAATGAACCAGATCCTCCCATTCAGATCTGTTTGCAAATTACATTGTTAAACAAGCAGCTATTTCTTCAGAGCTGCAAAATGTAGGAATCAAAGTTTGTTAAAATTCCTACAATGTACATTGATCACCTAAAGGGGGATCGTTTTTTTTCTAAACAAAAGTGGAATCCACACAAACTAGCTAGCATTTTAGCATGTTTAGATTCAAGACTACCTAGAGAACACTGGCAACTTTAAGGTTTTACAGTAGCTAGTGGTACTGCAAGCAAATGGTTATAAAGGTATTACTGTGTTGGTTGTGTTAAACATATTCTGGGTTAAATGTATTTTCTATTGTGTGAACTGCACTGTTTAGTTGATATTGCCTAGCAGATGTGGTGCTGTTTGGTGGACATGGGTTAACTTTGCTAGCCAGGATTTTCCTAGGCTTTTGTGCAGAGCACCACCCACTTCTGGACAAAGCATATAAAAAGGAAAACTGTATCTAAGTAAAAGGACTTTGCTCCCTGCATAAGAAAAAAGGAGAGTGATGTTAAGGATGTAATAAGCCACTTTGCTACTTCCCCACCCCTTGCGGGAACCCAGTTGGGATTTCAAGGGTTATGGTCTCTGCTGTAAATGGACTTATGGACTGATCGACTTTTTCTCAACTAATTAAGGTTTGACTATTTTAGGGGACAGCAAGTAGCAACAGGGGCATTACGTAAGAGCAAAGGACACTTAGAAGAGCTTGTACAGGAATGTGTATAGAAGATGTTGCTGAGAACTGTCCATCTGTTAAATTATACTCCTTCAGTAAAGAACATTTATGGTTAAGCTAATCCGCTTGGTCTGAAGTCACTAAAGGGATGCATGCATGGCATATGAAAGAACATGGCTAAAAATGGGGTTGAAGAGAAGTCAATGCAGACACATTACAAAGCTCTAACCTACAGCAGCTGGAGAGGACAATATTTTGCCATTGCTAGGGCAACTGTAGTAAAGTCGGGTGCTTAAGCCGCCAGCAGGAGTTGCAATGACATGACATGAATGACAGAGGGTCCGGGTAGTGAGGGGGTTTGCAAGCTCAGCCCCCTCCCTAGCAATCAGTTTTTCACATACAGGGAACGTTAATCCCATGTACTTTGCTGGAGGTGTCATGGAAGAGGAGAAGCTCAGGAACATGTGAATAAATTATCTCTGTATGTTGGGAGAAGTCTCATAAAGGGAGATTTACTACAACTGGAGAGTGCAAAATCTGGTGCAGCTCTGCATAGAAATCAGCTTCCAGGATTTTTTTTTGTCAAAGCTTAACGGAACAAGCTGAAGTTAGTAGCAGATTGTCTACCATGCAAAACTGCACCAAATTTTGCACTGACCAGTTTTGGTAAATCAACCCCAGTGTCTCCATGATAGAATGGATCACCATAAAAGTGCTATTACCCAAATTACCACTAAATTTAATCAACATCAATACGATTGTGTATAAAAAATAACTGCACACAGCGAGTTTTAAGTGACTATACTCCTAAATTGGCACCGTGACAATATATTGTTAGGTATTTCCTGGTTTTGTTCACCTCTGTATTTAAAGTTCTAGCATTGTTGGAGTAATTGGGAAACCAACTACCAAGAAAAAAAGTGATAAAGCCTATAGTTCCTTTCACACAAATGTATGATATTCGGCCCTCCCTCTTAGATTGTAAGCTCCAAGGAGCAGGGCCCTCAAATCCCTCTTGTATTGAACTGTATTGTTGCTGTATTGTCTCCCGTTGTATTGTAAAGTGCTGAGCAAACTGTTGGCGCAATATAAATCCTGTATAATAATAATAATAGTAATATTCAGAACTCACATTAGGCTTTTACTCTGCTTTCAAGGACAATCAAGGCTGTTTTTCATGGGCATCCCCAACATACTTACCTAGAAGGTACATATCCAAGATACACTATATTGCCAAAAGAACTGGGACACCCCAATTATTGTCAAAGCTTAATTGAACAAGCTAAAGATAGAAGCTGATTGGCTACCATGCTCAGCTGCAGCAGTTTTAGTAAATCTCCTCCGTAGTGTCACTGGGAGTAAGGTGACATGTCAGGCTGTGCTGGTGGAGTGGGTAGGGGAATGGTGGAGTACAGGCTTTGTCATACCCAGCCAAAAGTTCTGCAACCATTGGGAGAAGTTACAGAGCATCTACTGTAAGGAAGTGACACATGCATGAAGGGTTAACCGTACAACTAAAGTATGCTTGCTTCTATGTCAGAGTGCCTCCTTAGCAATGATATCACGTGTTAGTAGCTTCTGCCTGTATTTGCAGGCATTAGCAAGCATTATTGGCAAGTTTCCCCATCGGGAGCATTAATCCCTGCCCACAGTATAGCCATGTTCATGTAAAAAATCCAGGAGGCATGTAGATACCCCCCAGGCGAATTTAAATGTAATTACTTGTGTCTAATAGAGGAAAAATGTTATCCCCACATACTACTGTATAAATAAACCCTGACCATGGATACAACATTTACATATATTAATGTATGTATGAGTATTGTTTTAGCAGAATATTTTATGGTGGTAGGTCTCTTAGAAGAACACAGTTCAATATCTGAATCCAAATATAAGAAGTCGTTTGGCAGAGAGTTTCACTTACAGCTAGAAAAAAGAAAAGAAAAATCAATGAAAAATATTATTATTGTTGTAACTTATCAGCAAAACTGGCAAAATCTCATAATGCTGTTTTGTTTGCGTACATTAACACAGCTTGCTTGGCTGTTCAGTGCAGATGCAGACAAGAAAAAAAAAACAGAAGTGGCATTAATCATGAGATGACTCGGCAAAGCAAATTACATGATAAATTGTTTAGATGCAGCAATGGTAAAAATGCAAACCATAAAGTAGTTTTCCGGGAATCTGCTCTAGTTCTAGTATATGCTCATGGACATTACCAAAATTTCTAGATTTACATAAGCCAGTGCTAGGACAAGGTCATTTACTGCCCAGGATAAAGATGGCAACTCTGCCCCCTCCCTTCCCCAAGTAGAGGGGGCGGGGCTAATAGCAGCACATGGAGCGAAATGTATGTAATTTCCTTGGCATGTGCTGAAATAATACCAATTGTTGTGGTACACTGCAGCAAGCAGAAGAGTTTAAAATATTATTTTATTTATTTTTTATTTGTTTCAGGTATTTATATAGATAAAATAGGTGCACAAATACAGAGCTTAAAGTGGCGGAAAAAATGAAAACCTGTGGTGGTTGTGTCACTGGAAGAACAATATTTTCTTTTGTCAGTGGAGTGAAGACGTTTCCTTGCATCAGTGGTGTCACTGAAAGTGTTGTTGATGTCAGTCTGAAGAGGACTGATTGGCATCCCAAAGACATTGGCATGTCAGTGGGATAAAGGAGGGGAGGGGAACTGTTCTCTGTGGGGTACATAGAACTAAAGGGATCTATGGGGCTCTGAGGGAGGATGGGGGGCTGATGACTAATTCAGACATTTAGCCATCATTTCTGCACTACTGAAAGATAACTTTTTACAGGGAGCTTGACAGTTGGGGATTAGGCAATATATCAGTACCTCGCTGCATGTTTTAACCCTGAAAATGCTGATCCAGCTGTGTGCATCACATTCAGTTGCAGCATTGACCCATTCCATTTCATTTTTGCCGTGGCCACGAAGCAGGTGGTTGGAAGGCACTAAAAATGCAGCTAAACTGCTTGCTTTTGCCACCCTCTGTCCACCCATGTGAACCAGCCCTAAGGCCTTGTTTACACATGAGCAGCAAAAAATATCCTCATTTGATGGGCAGTATTCCCACCTAAACCAAACCCATGCAAGTGAATGGGGCCGAGCTACAACTGCCCTGCAACTGCATAAAATGCATGTGAATTTGATGTGGTTCTATATTTTAGGGGTTAAAACAGGCTGTGAGGAGGCAACATAATGCCTCCTCACTAAATGCCTCCTCACTCAAATCACTCTTCAGAGTGCTACGGTAAGTGTAAAATAGCCCAAGGCTCCATTCATAGATACTGTATGCAGGTGCGACAGTCCCTTCATTTTTGCACATCACAGTTAGCTCTGGTTCTCTTTTGCTCACAGCAGGCTGCTATTGAAGGGGAAAGGGAGCAAACTTCTCCAACCAGTAGCAATTGGCTAATGATTCTTTTGACAGGAGTGATGCTGCATTCACTCATGTCAGTGAGGAGTTGGGACAAGTGGTTGAATAGCCTAGCATGCTACCTTCTCAACACTGTGCCCCTTCTGCATCCCTTGTCCCAACCCTGCAGTTAACTGGTTTACTGCAGTAAATGGTTTGTTAAATGGATATTACAGACTGTGTAGTGTAGTTTAGTTATTTAGGTTATGGTAAAGTGAATCAATTAGAAACAAAAAATTCCTCACATAAAATAAGGGAACTACAATAAAAGCAGAGAATATTTTAATGTCATTACTTCCATCACAAAATCTTTTAAGGATGTAGGTAGAATGTATTTTTTTCTTCTCCTGCAGCCCATGTTGTCCCAGAGCAGGACCTTATAGTGGGGTGAAGGTTGACAATTGCACTCTGCAAGGGACCCAAGAGATCGACATTTCTGGAAGTTTTGGTTTCCCTGCAAATTTCCTATGAGGAGTCCCCTTGGTTGTAGTAGCATTTGGCAGTGTGGACAGCAAGAGAGATGTGTATTTTTCTTTTGCAGGGACAGCTTTGTGCAGATTTTTTGTTACCTCACAGGATAGCTTTAGCCACTCGAGTCCCAACTGCTATTATAAATTGGCATCGGAAATCAGTGACCTCTGCAGTTTCCTGTCATTATGTAGGCTGGAACTGCTTACTCTCAGTGACAGCACTAAGTTCAGGCGCTGAATGATCAGTTCCTGGGTTCTGATCTTGCTACAGTGCTCCATATAAGTGTTTGTAGTAGATCACTGTATACACACTGTTCCAACATTCAGTGTTGTATTTAGGTTTGTGCTGCCCTAGGAGGCAACACAAAAATTGGCAGCTCCCCCCCTTCCTGCAAAGAGAGAGCCTGACACTGACCAACACCACATCACCCTGCAACCCCTGTGCAGAGAGCCTGACAATGACCACCACCAACCAACCCCCCCACCCCGGCCAAGAGAGCCTTGTGCCGCCCCCCATACATGCCAGCCTCCCACTTGGTAAGAGAGGTAGACACTTGGCCCGGATGGGGGCAGTTGGTGATGGAATATTCACAGAGTCAGTGCTCTGCACTGTAATATAAAAGGGCATTGTGATATAAAGGGGACTGCACTGTAAAGGGGCACTGTATTGATTACAGTGCACCTTTACAATGCAGTCCCCTTTATATCAGTGCCCCTTTACATTACAGTGCCCCGAGAGATCAAGTTACAGTGCACCCTATATATTCAAAGAGATGGCCAAATCTAGCAAAGAAACATCTGAATCCAGCAAAGAGACATCCCCATATAGCAAAGAGACAGCCTAGTCCAGCAAAGAGACAGCCCAGTCCATCAAAGAGACATCCACATACAGCAGACACATCCTCATCCACAAAGACGGAATGTCTCTTTGCTAAACAGGGATATCCTTTTGCTGGATGGGGATGTCCTTTCTTGGAATGAGATGTCTCTTTGCTGGATTGAGATGTCTGTTTGCTGGAGCCAACTGAGCAAAGAGACAGCCCAGTCCAGCAAAGAGGCATCCCCATTCTACAAAGAGACATCCCCATCCAGAAAAGACACATCCCCGTCCAGAAAAGAGACATCCCCGTCCAGATAAGAGACATCCCTGTCCAGCAAAGAGACAGCCCATCCAGCAAAGAGACAGCCCATCCAGCAAAGAGACAGCCCATCCAGCAAAGAGACAGACCGTCCAGCAAAGAGACAGACTGTCCAGCAAAGAGACAGCCTAATCCACCGCCACTACAGAGCTGTCACAGTGTGCCGGCCGGTGAAGGAGAGGCCGCCATTGTCCTTTCAGTGCAGCTGTGTTTGCAGCGGCTGGCTGAGGAGGTGTCTATGTGTCCTTGGCGACACTTCCTGCTTGTCACTGGAGCTGTCACTGCCGCTCCTCCTGTTGGCCCTGCTTTAGACATAGCCACACAGTCAAGCAGCCTGCAGCCTCTCATGGATCCCAACTGATCCCCATGTCACGTGTGTCCCTTGTTCTGTCCCTTCTTCCACCGCCCCCCCCCCTGAAAAATGCCACTCTAGGCAAACATCTTGTTGGCCTTGTGGTGAATACGCTCCTGCCCACATTGTTTACTGTATATTATAAGTTATGTGATGTCATTTCACATCTTCTGGGTACAAAGGTTGGGCCAGAACTGTTGCTATCCCTGCAGCAATGGATCACTGCTATAATGATTTATCTTTAGCTGATTGCAGCGAGTGGTAGATCCCTATTAGAAGTGATCTGTTGCTGCACAGCTGTATGGGGGTCTAGACTAGGTCTCCACTGACCAGATTCAAACCCCCACGAACAAAATAGAGTATAAAAAAGAATGTTTAATAAATATGCAATATTATGTTTTATTTCTGTTTTAAAAATAAACTAAAAAAAAAATCCCTCCCCAGATTAATACCCAGGTCCCAACAATGAAGTCAAATGATCTGGATGACATTTGCGTTTACTGCAATAGCATCAAATGCTCATAGAAATGATCGTAGTGTCATTTGGATTTTTAGTGATTGCAAACCCATGAAAAAGTTGCCCATGTGTTAATTTGAACCCTCTTTAACTCAACCTGATCATATCTTAATGTTATGTGGACAGTTTACACAATCCCATTTTTTTCCCCTGCATGTGTTGTGATGTAGCATCAAAAGGGGGATAAACCTCCCCTAAAGTAGAATGTATACCTTCACTTTGAGATTTACTATTTTGCTGGCAGACTTTGCCAATTATTTTTGGGGTTAAATATCTTGGGGTCTGAATTACAAAAATGTTGCTTTGGAAAAAATCACAGGAAAATGTATTTTTCCAAATCTTTCATTAAATCTTTCCACAAAATCTGATAACTAAAATGTATTTATACAAATCTGTTAACAAACTAAAGCAATAATATATAGGGTAAGCTACAAATATTAAAGCTAGTGTGCAGAACCGAAAAAAAAAAGCTCTGGGATTTAGGGGGGGGGGGGTTAGGGAAGAAAAAGGCCTGGGGACTTAAGTGGTTAAGTTGATTGTAAATTAGACTGTTAAGTGTTTTGCCAGCTTTAGGCACCCTAGTTCACCTTTATTTCAGCGTCACTGCTACTTAAGGGTAAAAAGTGTGAAATAAACCTTTAAATGATATGAGACTCATCCATTAAACCTCTGCTAGGGCAAAACCAAACAGTAAGCAATCACCCAGTTGTTGCTATGGAAAACACCAAACCATTTCCCCTTCACTTTTATAGAACAGACAGTAGATATTTACTGGTTTAAATTGGTTGTTTTGTTGGGCTGCCAGACAGTTATTGCACTGCAATCTCCGCCTGGCAAAGCTTCATTTCCAGCTTCCAATAAACCCATGCATTTCAATACACTTGGAGCACTGCTAAATCTTTGAATTACTGTTAGATTCGCATAGCATTTCTTTACACCATATATAATCAATTCTTAATGCTCTGAGTGCACAGAGATTATAATATGTGACAGAAATCCTGTGCTATCCATTGTAATAGATATTTGTTATTTAAACAATGAGACCAATGAAATTGCCTTTACAAAGAAGCTATAGTCCCCTCTGTTTTCAGGACTTTTATCTTTTCTGTTTTTTATATTGCAGGTTAATATATGCTTAAATGAAACCAGAATATTTTGGGGGTTAGTTTTGTTTTAATTTTCATGTTTTAAGTCTAAATTTTAAAAATAAGTTTTAGATTTTTACTATTTAAAATCTTTATTTAAAAATAATATAAATATATATATATATATATATATATATATATATCTATCAGGGGCAGACTGAGACTGACCATTCCAGCACTCGGGCACTGCCTGAGGGCCCAGGGTCAGTGGGGGCCCCATGAAATGCCCCTGGTACTTTTGTAGGTTTTTTTGGGTGTGCTTTGAGTGTGGGCAAGGACACAGGGGCCCCATGATCCCCTATTGCCCGGGGGCCCCATGACTTGTCAGTCTGCCCCTGATATATATATAGATATATATTGTATATACACACTATATTGTCAAAAGTATTGGGATGCCTGCCTTTACACACACATGAACTTTAATGGCATCTCAGTCTTAGTCCGTAGGGTTCAATATTGAGTTGACCCACCTTTTGCAGCTATGACAGCTTCAACTCTTCTGGGAAGGCTGTCCATAAGGATTAGGAGTGTGTCTATGGGAATGTTTGACCATTCTTCCAGAAGCGCATTTGTGAGGTCAGGCACTGATGTCGAATGAGAAGGCCTGGTTCGCAGCCTCCACTCTACGTCATCCCAAAGGTGTTCTATCAGGTTGAGGTCAGGACCCTGTGCAGGCCAGTCAAGTTCCTCCACCCCAAACTCCTAAATCCATGTCTTTATGGACCTTGCTTTGTCCACTGGTGCGCAGTCATGTTGGAACTGGAAGGGGCCATCCCCAAACTGTTCCCACAAAGTTGGGAGCATGAAATTGTCCAAAATGTCTTGGTATGCTGGTGCCTTAAGAGTTCCTTTCACTGGAACTAAGGGGCCAAGCCCAACCCCTGAAAAACAACCCCACACCCTAATCCCCTTTCAGCAAACTTTACACTTGGCACAATGCAGTCAGGAAAATACTGTTCTCCTGGCAACCGCCAAATCCAGACACATCCATCGGATTGTCAGATAGAGAAGCATGATTCGTCACTCCAGGGATCATGTCTCCACTGCTCTAGAATCCAGTGCTTTACACCACTGCATCCGACATTTTACATTGCACTTGGTGATATAAGGCTTGGATGCTGCTACTCGGCCATTGAAACTCATTCCATGAAGCTCTCTACACACTGTTGTTGTGATAATCTGAAGGCCACACAAAGTTTGGAGGTCTTTAGCTATTGACTCTGCAGACGGTTGGCGACTTCTGCGCATTGTGCGTTTCAGCATGCGCTGACCCCACTCTGTCATTTTCCGTGGCCTACCACTTCATGGCTGAGTTGCTGTTGTTCCCAGTTGCTTCCACTTTGTTACAATACCACTAACAGTTGACTTTGGAATATTTAGTAGGAAGGAAATTTTGGAGGGATGTCCCAATACTTTTGGCAATATAGTGTGTGTGTATATATATATATATATATATATATATATATATATATATATATATGTATATAGTAAATCTGGGACACAGGGTTTGCAGGGAATTATGTGTTCACTAAACCTGTACCACAGGAGGAGATGTTTCCTTTCAGAATCTCTCTCTCCAAACAGACATTTTAGCGATTCAGTTAAAGCCCAACTCCAGGTTGGAAACAAGTAGACAAGTATCAAAATATACGGCGAAGCTACAAGTGTGGGAGATGTATACCTTGCAAACATTTTAGGAATTTGTATTTCTGCTTAGTCAGTTTGGTGATGCAGGATCCCTTGGCAAACCGTATAGCCAGGCTCTCTAACCCCAGTGATGCAGTGCAACAATATGGTTTAAGAACACAACCAATTTTCTCTTTGAACAGTGAAAGATCCGCAGCGGACTAATGTGTCATCAAGACAAACAAAGCATTTACATTTCTTCTATTTGTTTATTAACTAAGACTCTCAAACAGAATCCCAACAGACATCCAACAAATGCACCCTCTGTTTCTTTTAAACAGATTAGGCATAAGGTTCCGGTTGGGACAGAAGTAGAATACAGTCTGACTTTTGCCTGTTCAGCATTCACTGAACAGGCAAATACATTGGGTGTTCGCCAGCTTGCTGAGCTAAACCTCAGGCTGCTGCAGGAAGTGATCCATTTAGTAGCTGAATTACTGAGGCTGGTTTTTAGGAGGCCAGCAGCTGCATCCCTGACCATCACATTGACTATACTTAGTCAGTGACATCAGCCACTATCTTTACCCCTTTGTATACAAACTAGCTGTTATCCAAGAATCTGTCATTTGGCAAGGAGTAGCAACAGGAGCAGATGTGTTGGTGGATCAGTGTTTTTGTTTCAATGAACTTAATTTATTATGATTTACAAGGATCTGCATTGCTGGGTAATGGATATATATCGTTGGACAGTTTTTTTTAATAAACAACTTGTTGCCTTGCTCAGGACCTGACCTCCTACTCATTCACATATAGGCCCCCTTGCCCACAGACCCACAAAATCACCAGGCCAGGGTTGTGGGACAGAGGCCCTTGTCCTCATCAACATGGGAACAAGGTGATTTGCCAGGGGATTCCCCCTCCCCCAGCAAGGTACCTTCCCCATGTTGTGGGCATGTGACCTAGTAGGGTTCATGCCCGTTCCCCCCTCTTCTGGCCAGCCAGGCTGTATGCTTGGATAAGAGTTTGGTATGGGTGTTGGAAGAGACCCCTATGTCATTTTGTTTTTGTGCACAGGGTTCCCCATACAATCTACAACAGACCCTCATCAAGGGTAAGGGTTCTGGGATGAATTCTGGGGGGGACCCCACACATTTATTTCGCATTCTCACTGTAGGATGCACCACAGCAAAAGTGGCATTTTGGAAAAATGTACAAGTAATTTACATTTCCCTGCCATTTTTTCTTTGGAGGGGGTACCCATGCCACTTTTTACAAAGAAAACCATGCTGGTAGGTAAATGTCATTTACTTCCCTACTATAACTCACTAATGATCTACTAACTGCTAAAACTAATGGCCACTACTCTGTACTCTTACTACTTGACCTCTCTGCGGCATTTGATATGGTTGAACATCCCCTCCTCCTCAAAAACCTCCACTCTCTTGGCCTCCTAGACTCTGCTCTCTCCTGGTTCTCCTCCTACCTATCGCAGTGCTCCTTCAGCGTTACCTATAACTCTGGCTTCTCCTCTTCACTCCCTCTTTCTGAAGGGGTCCCTCAAGGTTCTGTCCTTGGACCCCTACTCTTCTCCATCTACACCTCCTCCCTTGGTCACTTGATAAATTCCCATGGCTTTAAGTACCATCTCTATGCTGATGACACACAAATCTATCTTTCTACCCCTCACCTCACCCTTTCAGTTTCCTCTCGCATTACTAACCTACTAAGTAACATATCGGCATGGATGTCACTCTACTTCCTCAAACTCAGTCTTTCCAAAATTAAGCTTTTAGTATTCCCTCCATCCTGTGCCCCCTCCCCTGACTTCTCCATCAAGATCAATAACACAACCATCAGTCCCTCCCCTCATGCCAGGGTACTAAGTGTAATCCTAGACTCCCATCTGTCCATTCAGTCCCAAATCCGATCGCTGTCCAAATCTTGTAGACTTCACCTCCACAACATCTCCAAGATATGGCTGTTCCTAACCTCTGAAACCACTAAGCAACTTATTCACTCCCTGGTTATCTCTCGCCTTGATTATTGTAACTCCCTGCTCATTGGCCTACCTCATCGCAGGCTATCCCTTCTTCAGTCTATCATGAATGCTGCTGCCAGACTCATCCACCTTACTAACCATTCTGTATCAGCCACCCCTCTCTGCCAATCCATCCACTGGCTTCCCATTGCCCCACGGATAAAATTCAAAACATTAACAATAACATATAAAGCCATTTATAACTCTGCCCCAAATTACATCACCAATCTTGTCTCCAAATATCACCCAAACCATACTCTCCGCTCCTCGCACGACCTCCTACTCTCTAGCTCCCTTGTCTCCTCCTCCCATGCTCATCTCCAGGACTTCTCCAGAGCTTATCCCATCCTCTGGAACTCTCTATACCAATTTATCAGACTATTGCCTACTCTGCTCACTTTTAGGTGATCTCTGAAAACCTATCTCTTCAGGGAAGCCTATCCTGCCCTCAGCTAATAATGGAATCTTCTACTCTTCCTACCAATCCATCCCCCACAGTTACTACCTTTTGCACCACTAGCCCCTCCCTCCTAGATTGTAAGCTCCAAGGAGCAGGGCCCTCCTATTCCTCTTGTATTGAACTGTATTGTCTCCCTTTATATTGTAAAGCGCTGAGCAAACTGTTGGCGCTATATAAATCATGTATAATAATAATAGTGACAATTTAAATGTTTTTTTTCTTTGTAAATGTCACTTTAGGGGCATTCCCCCAAGTATGGTAGTCAAGGGAATTGAAAGGCATGTTTAATGTTTCACTTTAAGCATTATTAAAGTCTCTGCTCCCCTCCAAACCCTGCTTATTTATTTATTGCTTTAGAACATGTTCCCACTTTGGGTGTACACATCATTCGATTCTCTCCACTAAAAAGGTGCAGCACTTTCTGTTGTGTCTCACATGAATTATAAAAAACAAGAAAATATGAATAAAAATGAAAAAACTAACTGTTGTGTGCAGGGGCGGACTCACCATTTGGAAACTCGGGCACTGCCCGAGGACCCGGGGTCAGTAGGGGGCCCCATGAGATGCCCCTGGTACCTTTTCATAGGCTTTTTTGAGTTTGGGCAAGGACACAGGGATCCCATGATCCCCTATTGCCCGGGGGCCCCATGAGTTGTCAGTCCGCCCATTGTTGTGTGTCTTTCCTCTCTGTCGCTCTGTTATTATATTAATCAATACCTGAGTGTAAAACAACCATGTGGGTAAAACTTATAACAAATACTGATAAAAATACCAAAAATATGCACATAAAACACTGTGCAACATTCAATCAAATAAAGTGCTCCCAATGTTGTGTCTATTAACTGTGTCCATATCAGTCATAATCATTTCAGTCTTCTGTGATAACTTCAAATGATTCATATATAAAGTGCTCACAACTTAAACTCCTGTACCCATGCTTCTCCACTAACTGATTGAGCAAATCGATTCTCTCCTGCATAAATGTGATTTTTTTCTTCACCCATTTCAAATGTCGTCATGAAAGATCAAATAGCTGGAGTGCTTCTCCTGTTATGTATTCTTTGCTTATCTACATGGTAAAAAATGCTAAGATTGTAATGAAACACATATTTTCTGTAGCTCATTCTATGTGCAGAAACACATAACTGAGGTAAAATTAGTTTCAATAAACAATTACAGTATTGCTGGTAATTAAAAATTTAGCAGAAAAAACAGTATCTCACCCCACCCCACCCCCATCCATACCAAGCCCTTCAGGTCTGGTATGGATTTTGAGGGGAACCCCCACGCCAAAATTTAAAAGAAAATGGTGTGGACCCCCCCACAAATCCATACCAGAGCCTTATCTAAGCATGGAGCCTGGCAGATCAGGAAAGGGGGAGGTGAGTGAGCCCCCCCTCCTAAACCATACCAGGCCACATTCCCCCAACATGGGGGAGTGCGTTGGGGCAGGGTTGTGGGGGGCTTATCAGAATCTGGAAGTCTCATTTAACAAGGGGGCCCCCAGATCTTGGGAGCCCAGAGAGATCGCAATGAGTATGGGGTACATGGTACCGCTACTTATTCACAAAGAAAAGACAAGTTCTTTATTAAAAATGAAAAAGAAAAAAAATGTCCCCCCGAATCAGATCTAACGTCAATCACGATGCCTGCCACCACTGTCGACCTGAAAAAAAAAGGGTCCACTCTCGACATTGGCTTCCGGCCATCTGACAGATGCACTGGTCTGACAGTTCTTAAATACCTAAGGGCAACCATGTGAACCTACCCCTTGTAACATCATTGTGTGCTGTGAATGGCCAAAACATTGCACCTGACTTGTGGTCAGGTACATTGCTTTGACCAATCACAATGCACTGTCAGAGTGCAGTGCATTGTGGGCCACAGTGGGCGAATAGCCCACCAAATGGGCCCTCCCAATGGTGTGTTCACTGAACATCAAGCCCAACACTATCTTATACATACATGGAAACAGATGTTTAAATTGTTCTGAGGGTCAATGGCCATAAATAGGGGCACATCAATGCATAATAGATAAGATAGATGTGCAGCTGGTAGAGATTATATGTATGTTTTGGAAGGTCTGTCCATATGTAATAAGTAGTTATACAGTTTAGCATGTACAGATAGAAAAATGTCAGACAATTCAGAACATATATGGATCATCTATTTATAATCTAAATATTATGTTGTAGTTAAAGTGTTACTAAACCCACAACAGTAAAATCAGTCTGTATATACAGTAAAGCATGCTTGTTATACTCACTGTGGTACCTAAGGGGTTAATCCTCCTGTGTAAAAAGACTGTTTGATCCCGTCTTCTCTGATTCTCCCCTTCTTCTACTGTCCCCAATCTATCTGCTGGTTGAACAGAGCTCTAAGAGTCACCCTGCACATGCTCAGTTTGGTGTGTAGTGTTAGAGAGTATTTTTTTCT
Organism: Staurois parvus; assembly: GCF_062004578.1. NCBI lineage: Eukaryota > Metazoa > Chordata > Amphibia > Anura > Ranidae > Staurois > Staurois parvus. Next base: position 343,153 of record NW_028318275.1, read on the forward strand.
TTGGGAGAGTGCACAGGGCCAATCCTCACTGTCCAGACAGAGGGTTGGGAGTTATACAGCTTCATAGGACAGTCAAAGGAGGGTTAGAAGGTCATATTGGTGCACAATGAAAACATGTGGCTTTGTGTAACCAAAAGGCAGGCTTGTTCCACACTCTGGCTTGTATACAAGTTTTGGGAATTTTTAGACATTTTGCCAAGGCACCCCTGAAGAAACCTCAAGGCACCCCAGGGTGCCTGGGCACCTGGATTGAAAAAGGCTGTTCTAATGGTTAGTGGGGCCAAATCAGCATTTATTTTTGACCATAGTGATGAGAAAATTCAAAGTAGCAGGATGGAAAGTACTTTCTTGATAGAGTGAAATTCTAACTGAGAATGTGGTTTTTATTCAGGAAAAATGATACATATTGTAATAAAACATGTGTCTAGGATTCCATTCAAGTAACAGATCTGGCCAAAATTTAAGGGAATTCATATTAAATTAGTTGACTCAATGATGGCAAATAGAAAGTTCTGATGAACAATTTTCCACATTCAAATGTTCACATAAATATCTAACAATGTATTTCCAGCTTTGCTATGTTACTCTGGTCACATATGATACACACAACTGAGATACTATGTATTTATATTATATGTAATGTTTCATAATATAGCAAAACAGCTGTGTGAACTAGATGACTTCTCTCCTTTATTATCATGATATATATACCGTATATATTTCTATGTTTTGGGTTTTATGCTGATAGGTAAAGTCCTATGTAAAGATACCCACAGTCATTGATCCATTGTGTGATTTATTATGTTCATTTCATATGACAGTCTGCCAGAAAACAGTTGCATATAACCTCAAGGCACCGCAATCAAATGTATTCCTTTTGGAAAGTAATTGTCATTGTCCTCTTTTGTTAATTTAAAAAGCAAAGCTGTTTTTCTTTTTATTATAGCATTTGAAAATTTGTATAATAGAAGCTTGCAGGTGTACCTTTGCTTCCATATTTGGCCGGTCATAGAAAGGGAACTTGCGTGGGTCATTTAATTCATGATAGTTTGTCTTTAGAAGTTAATAATGGACTGAGAAGTATATTAAGAGTCTAGGGGCAATAGAAAGTCACAACTTCCTCAAATGTAACTTTGCAAAAATTCCATTCCACTTTTAATAAATACTCTGCAGTGGACTTTTTAAATATTTTTTCGCAGAAGTTTGTTACCAACATGTCTTGCCTAACAGCTGGGCTTAGAGTCCCATAAAAACAAATCAAATGTTCATTCTACAAATGTCATTTTCCAAACTTTAGTCTGTCTGTTTGAAACACACTTCATGATGACTATTGCAACATTACTCTTGTACAGAATAAGGGGATGCAGGTGCACACTGATTCAGTGCAATCGAATATTCAAAAACATGAAGTCGCACACAACAAATAAATTCAACACAAAACAACTTTATCCATGCAGCAGCAACTAAGGACACCAGGGGCAGACTGACAACTCATGGGGCCCCCGGGCAATAGGGGATCATGGGGCCCCTGTGTCCTTGCCCAAACTCAAAAAAGCCTATGAAAAAGGTACCAGGGGCATCTCATGGGGCCTCCTACTGACCCCGGGACCTCGGGCAGTGCCCGAGTTTCCAAATGGTGAGTCTGCCCCTGAAGGACACTATACCTATACCCTCCTCTTCTATACATTTCACTTCTTGTTGGGGCTTGCTTGTGGAACCTCTATGATTAAATCCCAAAAAGAGGTGAAATGTGTCAGAAAGAGGTTTAGGTGGAGTCTCTTTAGGTGGTGCTGGATGAATAATTTTGAAATGAATAGATCTGATAAACAGTTTCACATTTTTTCAAGTTTGTACAAATACGGAAGTGATGGATCCCAAAGGTAACCAGCATCCCAGGCTGGAGTGGGACAGCATGGAAACATTGACTGTAATCCTGGACTTGTAAGTTACTGCATCCCAATACTGTGTCTAACTCTGGTACCCTAAGATTACATGTAATGGGGTGTTAGGGTCCTCTAAGGGGAGGTTCCACCATTTGGATGCTGGGTAATGGGCTTGTAATTTTTTAATCGCCCTGGGGATAGCATATAAACAGTCATATTGGCAGAGTTAAGGCAGGAGAATGTGGCCCGTGGAGAGAAGTCCCTGTAAATGAAATAGAAACAAGGACTGCATCATGCTTGCAAATACCCTAATTGGAGACATGTATGTGCCAGCAGATAGCTTGAGCTGCCTGGAGAAGGCAGGTTAGGAGTAACATCTTGGAAGACACTAAATGAGCTCTGGAATACCTTAACTTACCTATAAAAGAAAATTGCTTATTTCTTGGAACAGATGGAACAATCTATGTTTCATATTGAAATGACTTGTTGAAATTAATTTAGAGTACAGTTTAAGTTTCTTTAACCAAACCCAACTGGGCATTCTTGTGTGTTTGGATCAGGGAATGAAGAGAGCATGGTGCTTACCACTGAAGTTGATACAATACAGTGAGAGGTGATGTATCTGGAATCTGTCCTGTTTAGAAAAAGGTAAAAGTGAGTGCCATGTTTTAAATCCACAGGCTCTGCCTCTGTAACTTGGAACTTAGGGTTCCTGTATTGTAGGGGAAACTAGAAGAAGCCAATCTTAGGACTGTATGGCTTGTCTTGGAGGAAAGAAAATTGCGGTCTCCGCCACCTGTAAATCAGAAGAGCTCTGAAGTCACTGGCAATGTGACTGTCACCCTTGACCTTACAGGAAAAGTGGGACCCTGGCTAACCATTTGCCTTCATACAGGACTATTATTTGTTGCCCTTCTACTAGGACTTTGGATCTTTAGGTAATCTAACTTCCGTACACTGGTTATGAGACTTCCCCTCTTCCTACTCGTATTCTTTTAGCTACTCACATACTTTCTCAGGGTAGCATTTCACTTGTCTTCTTTACAACCAGAAACCTGATCTCTTTTCTGAGAGGAAGGAAAGGTCATTCTCCACAACAGAGTCACATCTTACTTGCAAATTGTATTGTTAGCTAGCTTCTAATTTGTGGCTGTAGCTGGTTATTAGTCTACAGCTCTCCCTCATATTTAATTCCTCCGATTCTCATTATTGCACCTTGAACCTTCTTGGCCTATAGGATAGCACAGAGTTGGTGGGGAGATTGCTTGTGCCGAGTGACCATGTATTATTATCCAGAAATGCTTGGAAGGGGAAGGCTACGAAACATCTTTAAATATCTCACAAAACATTTGGTCCTTTCAGAAAACCCTCTCATTTTCTCTCCAATTACAAAGCAAGACAGACAGTTGTTATGACAGGAAAAATGAAAACGGTTGGAGATGTATTGAAATAATAGTTGTAACAGAGGTATCACTTCAATGCAAAATATTATCACTGACTTGTAGTACTGACTGGTAAATTCTATACCTGTTAGGGATTTGGCTGATAGGATCTGAACTGATCTGATCATGATCCTTGATAGATTGACTTTTCATTATGTGAAATGCAAAAATGCTAAAACATTAAGGTTTATAATTAGAAATACCAGCAGAAGGAAATCTCTAAAAAAAATATAAGAAGTTTGTAAGTGACTAAGAACACCAGCATTCACCTATAACTGAAATATCAGTTTGGGAAAACGTACCATTAAAAGTGTATGTATTGGCGAAACATTTTTATTTTATTTTTGTGTAGCTCCTCATCCTCTTGGGATGGCATGGAATGAACCCCCACTCCCTCCTCAGTGGCTGTGATCGACAGTAGCAGGAGTCAATGGCTCCTGCTGCTGAGTCTCAGCCAATGAGGAGGGCGAGACCCAGGAGAGTCAGGGCTCTCATGAACATCACTGGATCAGGATTAGGCTCAGGTAAGTATTAGAGGGTGATGAGGAAGGAGCTTCTCACTGAAGGTTTTTACCAACAAACTAATGTTCTGAGAATGTTCTGAGGATGTTTGTACAAAAAAAACACTTTTCCTATGGATTTTTGTTTGAAATTCTATCTATCTATGGCCAGGTTAAGGCTTCGTACACACGATGAGTTTTTTGGACAAATGATCATCCTTTTTTTTTCCTTTTTTGAATACTAATCTCATCAAAAAATAAATAGGTTACCAAAATTCTTGTAAGACAGAATACAACTTTGGAAGTGATGAAATGTATTGTATTGAAATGTATTATTTTGTTTCCAAGCATGCGCGGTCTTGCTCACTCAATTCTTTTTGTGCAAATACTATACTAATTACACAAAAATCATTCATGCTGTTATTTTACAAGAAAATTTGTTGTGCTTGTCTCTTCAGATATTTTTGCATAAACTGTCAAGATCAGCTCTCTAAAGTTGTGTTCTAATAATCAGATTATGGGATGATCGATCCAAAAGCAATTGTTTTTTTTTCTCAACGTGTGTACTAAGCATAAGGGTCTTCCTGTCTATGATCCTCCCACCTGGTACAGATACCTGTTAAATGTGTTTAAACAGTATATCCCCATGATATTTGCACAATGCTTTTCCCAGTCCTCAAAACAAACTGTATGCTGAGCAGAGTTGCATTTGAGAGGTTTATTTTTCAGAGACAAAAATTACTGTATTTTTCATAATTCCCTACTGACAGTGATGTGCACAGAGATCACAGCCTAATTTCAAAAAGTATTTTCCAGGGAATTATATCCACTTTGCGGATATACATTTACAGTACGCATGCATGGTTTAACTAGGCACAGAAGTGCAAAACAAGGTCTATTGCATCTATTTTTTTCAATGGTAAATTATCCCATATGGTGTATTATTGACAATTCATAGATAAGCAACACATAAACCTCTGGGGCACAGCAGGAGATAAAGAGCAGAAAACAACTCAATACATTTTAGTGAAATATGAGAAAACGATTATTGTACTTTGGTTTAGGTTTCCTTTGGAACAAAGAGTAAAAAAAGATAAACTATTTAATTTTACACACATTAATTTAAATTTAAATTGTTATGACAACCCCAAAATGTGATATATTGCAGCGTAATAGTCCTGGGTTGGTAGCTGCGTTCTTTTACTTTTTTCAAGCTTCTTTTGCTTTATTTTTAACCTGGTAATCCTGCAGATAACATAGTTCCTGTCCTTGGGTGGCTACATCATTCCTCTACTGTATCTAAGGAGGGAGCAAAGGTTGTCTCCATAGGCTGCTCTCCTGATATGGACTATAACCATGTCTGTATCTTTTCATCTCCATTACACGGAAGACAGAACAATTGGCAGTTTACAGAAGATAACTAGGAAGGAAAACGTTCTTCACTTCAGCTGGAAAGAAAAGGACAAGGACACTGTGGGGGGGGAGGGATTTACTAAAACTGGTGCACTCAGAATCTGGTGCAGCTGTACATGGTAACCAGGGGTGTATTTGCCGCGAGGCAAACAAGGCATTTGCCTAGGGCGGCACTTTTCAGGGGGGCAGCAGCGCCACCCCCCCTTTCCCACGGAAGGGACACTGCCATGGGAAAGGGACAGGGGCTGCTGTGTCTTACCTGTGTCTGCGACGCCGTGTCCCACGTCGATCTGGTCCACAAGGTGCTGCTGGAGGAGGGATGCAGAGGGTGTCCGTCCGGTGTCTTCATCTTCCTGGATCTTGATCGCGATGTGGGTGGGATGACAAGCCGCCCCTCGAATCTGGCCACACCCTGGGATCACTGAGCAGCCTATGGCAGCCTGTCCCTCCCTCTGCAAGCTCAGCCTCCTCACCAGTGATTGGCCGCCAGATCGGTAGCTCAGAAAAGGCACACAGGTGGCCAATCACAGGTGAGGAGGCGTAGCTTGGAGAGGAGGAGCTGAGTGGCAGCGCGAAGATTGAAGATCGAATGAGGGAGCAGCTGGAGCCGGTGAAGAGGAGGAGAGCGGCTGGAGAAGGAAGACAACTGATGGGTAAGTGTCTGTGCCTGAAGGAGGGGATCCCGGGCTGGAGCAGGGGTCAGCACAGTGATGTAAGTATAATTGGTGTCAGTGGGGGGAATAGTGTCCCATCATTAGTGTCAGTGTGGGAGAAATAGTGCCCCATCATTAGTGTCAGTGTGGGAGGAATAGTGTCAGTTACACCAATGATGGGGCACTATTCCTCCCACTGACACCAATGATGGGATATTATTCCTCCCACTGACACCAATGATGGGGCACTATTCCTCCCACTGACACCAATGATGGGACACTATTCCTCCCACTGACACCAATGATGGGGCACTATTCCTCCCACTGACACCAATGAGAGGACACTATTCCTCCCATTGACAGCAATGATGGGGCACTATGCCTCCCACTGACACCAATGATGGGGCACTATTCCTCCCACTGACACCAATGATGGGGCACTTCCTCCCACTGACACCAAAGATGGGGCACTATTCCTCCCACTGACACCAATGATGGGGCACTATTCCTCCCACTGACACCAATGATGGGACACTATTCCTCCCACTGACACCAATGATGGGGCACTATTCCTCCCACTGACACCAATGAGGGGACACTATTCCTCCCACTGACAGCAATGATGGGCACTATTCCTCCCACTGACTCCAGTGATGGGGCACGATTCTTCCCATTGACACGAATGATGGGGTACTATTCCTCACACTGACACTAATGATGGGGCACTATTTCTCACACACCGACACTAATGATGGGGCACCATTCCTTCCACTGACACCAATGATGGGGCACTATTCCTCAAACACTGACACTAATGATGGGGCACTATTCCTCACACACTTACATTAAAGATGGGGCAACATCATTGGTGTCAGTGGGAGGAATAATGCCCCATCATTGGTGTCAGTGGGAGGAATAGTGCCCCATCATTAGTGTCAGTGGGAGGAATCGTACCCCATCATTGGTGTCAGTGGGAGGAATAGTGCCCCATCGGTGTCAGTGGGCGAAGCTCTAATAGGAAGAGGTGGGGCCTAAAGAGGAAGGGGTGGAGTTTGCAGATGAAAGGGTGGGACAAATTTAGATGCAGGGGTGCCAGACTTTAGTCTTGCCTAGGGCAGCACAAAACCAAAATACACCACTGATGGTAACCAATCAGCTAATAATTTCAGCTTGTTCAATTAAACTTTGGCAATAAAAAATGGAAGCCGATTGGTTTCTATGCAGATTTGCACCAGATTTTGCACACTCCAGATTTAGTAAATAACCCCTTGTATTTCTGGCAAGATCAGTAGGTATTCTCTGTATTTGATGAAAATGTTCTTAGCTTGAAATAAGCAAATTAAAGTGACCACCACAACTAAGGACTGTAAGCTGTAATATGTTGCATTTTTGTTCTTGAGTTTGGTTATCCTTTAAAGCTGAACTCCAGGAAACAGAGGCGGACTGACCATTTGGAAGCTCGGGCACTGCCCAAGGGCCCGGGGTCAGTAGGGGGCCCCATGAGATGCCCCTGGTACCTTTTTCATAGGCTTTTTTGAGTGTGGGCAAGGACACAGGGGCCCCATGATCCCCTATTGCCCGGGGGCCCCATGAGTTGTCAGTCCACCCCTGCCAGGAAATCAGCTAAATGCACACATGGAATACATGTAAACAATGCTGTTTTACCTTCCAAAGAATGTGTCTGTCCATCCATTCCTGACATTTAAACAGTCCTGCTATACAGCACAGCTTTGCCTGGCAAGGCAACAGACCTCATTTTTTCCATCTGCTGCAATCACTAACACCTATAGGTCCCCTCTCCTTCCAGCCTGTGGGTTAATAGTGAAGGAAAAGTAGAAGTAAAAGGAAAATAACAGGCGCATGGTGCAGTAATCCATGTTGGTGGTGCCAAGTTCAATAGTCACGTTTAGTCAAGTAGGCACTGTATTGGAGCGAAGCATACTCTGCAGTAAAAGGAACAAAGGAACACAGCACCTCTAAGTGTGTACTGTCGTAATATTTCATAAAAAGATAAGTAGTAACTCACATCTTAGAATATAAAAGCTTTTATATTCTAAGATGTGAGTTACTACTTATCTTTTTATTAAATATTACGACAGTACACACAGAGGCGCTGTGTTCCTTTGTTCCTTTCAAGGAGAAGTAGCACACTGCTGAGTTCACTTCTCTGTCACTCTGCTTTCTCCTCCTATCAGCATGCTCTTTGTTAGCACATGAACTAATTGACTCCTTGACTCCATCCTCTAGTTTGAGTTCTTCTGCATATACAGCCCCTCATCTAGTTTGAGTTCTGCTGTACAGGGACTGCATTGCTTTCAATGATGTGTTCGTCTTATTAATTTGTGTCTTTTATATTTGCCTGGAATTCAACTTTAAGGATCAGGATAGAGAGGCAACATACAAAAAATACATGAAATATGAAGGAATGCCTGTCAGGATTGTGAGCAAACATATTTTGAAGGTTCAGATTTGATACTGCTGCTTTGGAGATAAAATGCGGCCTAAGATGACTAAATGCAGAAAGTAATCTGCCAAGAGTAGATTACTCATACTGGAGTTATCAAGGTTCCTCGAGAAAGTAAGAGGAAAGCTGAGGTGGTTGACAATTAAGTACAGGGGGTGAGGGGAAGAGGGCAGAGCGAAATTAGGGACAAGGAAAATAGAGAAAGAAGAAAAAGGACATTTCCTTCTGTTTCAGAAAAAAGTAAAATTTACAAACCACTTATATCAACTGCCTCCCTGGGTTATTGTTTCTTTTTTTTTTTAATATGAATACTCAGCCTGACGTATGAGACTCTGTGTTCGCTTTTACCATTTTTACAATTTTTGTTTATTCCAAACAATTTTACAATGTTAATCAAATGGCAAAAATTAGTTATACTAAAAATTATGACATATTATACTTGCCTGCAGGCTACTCGCTATGCTGATATCACCCAAAAGACAAGGCAGCCAAACAATTGAGCTTATTCAGTAAAAGGAGCAAACTGCTACCGGGGGTGGACTGACAACTCATGGGGCCCCCGGGCAATATGGGATCATGGGGCCCCTGTGTCCTTGCCCAAACTCAAAAAAGCCTATGAAAAAGGTACCAGGGGCATCTCATGGGGCCCCCTACTGACCCTGGGCCCTCGGGCAGTGCCCGAGTTTCCAAATGGTCAGTCCGCCCCTGACTGCTGCATTCGTGATATGGTAACCAGCCAAGCAGAATTCACCTTACTTACATCAAAGAAATACAAGATGAATTCTGCTTCTTGACTATGGGCATTGCACTTTGTAGTATACACCTTTACCTATTTTATTAAGTAATATACAGTACTTGTATTGAAAAAACAAGGACTAATAATAATATGATAATACAATAATGAGTTATGGAGGTATGTAGGTTGCATTTATTTATTAACTTCACTGTCACTTAGGAAAGGTAAGTAGTCTAAGTGAAATGTAAGTAGCAAGTAAAATTATGAGTAGTAGAGGGCGCATAGTACCTGAACTATAGAAATGTCCTCTTGGGTAGTCCATTAATCAGTTTAAACTAAGTAGTATTTTTATTGGCTGATGGCTTTCAAGAGTAGGGAGCAACAAAAATATGGGCCAAAGCCTCAAAAAGCAGGGAATGTTACATAGTTACATACAGTAGGAAGGGTGAAAAATAGTTCAACCAGTAGAACTGAACGGTATACGCTCAGCTGATACAGAGGAAGGCAAAAAAAATCCTTCCTGATTCAGTGAAGACAATCTGATTGGACCAAAAATCTCTGATGTAATTACCTGTAGGTGTTTATATCCAGTTATATTTTGTGTATCTTTTTTAAAATGATCAACTGAGCTAGTGAGCACTAGTTCTTGACACAGACTATTTCACATTTTCACAGCTCTTACTGTGAAGAAGCCTTTCATATGTGGAGGCTAAACTTTTTTCCCTTCAAGTGTAATGGATGCCCCCTTGTACTTTGTAATGACCTTAAAGTAAATAACTTTGTGCCAATGGTCATTGTTGCAATTTTTATGCCGTACGACAATGGTATCAATGCAAATTTTCAAGAACAAAAATACACTTTAATGCATTTTAATGAACAAAAACATAATATAATACCCAGTTGTTGATAAAACATAAAATATGATGTTATGCCAAGTAAATAGATACCTAACGTCACACTTTAAAATTGCATACATTGCTAGCACAGGGGATTAACAAAAACACTTCTGACAGGTCCTCTTTATGGAGAGAACTGGGGTCCATTAGACTCCAGACCTCTCTTCTGGCCTCCAAAGCATCAAAGATTGGTTTGGTCAGATGCTTTCCCAAGCCGGTATCAGCTTGTTTACATCAGACCAAAACCAGAAGTGCCAAAATCCTTATCGCTTCTGTATTCTGACATCACAGTGAGAAACAACATCAGTTTCTCTCACTGTGTGCCAGGAACCAAATGCCACTGGTTGCATCCTTACAGGGCTCCCCGATGAGATGGGAGAGCCCAGTGAAGGCAGCAATAGTGGGAGGAGGGGAAACAGGAAGAGGGAGGAACCAGAAAGCAATGCCATTAACTGCATTTCAGAAATCTTTTCGGCACTGCGCCAAACATTACACTAGAGTTGTGCCCTTGCAATAACTTGGGGTTTATCCACTGCAGAAAAACACCAGTTATTGCACATAGCTGGAACGAGCCCTAAGGTTTCCAAAAAGGACGGTAGGTATATTTAACAGGGGCTGCACTTTGTACTGTGAGCCAGGGGCATATTTACAACAAGGCAAACAAGGCATTTGCCTAGGGTGGCATTTTTCAAGGGGGCAGCAGTGTCTTCCAGAAGAAGCGACTGAAGAAGGAACACACGCAGCATGGGGATCAGGTGGGATCCGAGAGAGGCTGCGGGCTGCTTCACGGTATATGTAGAGCCCAACTCTCATTCCAGAGGATGTCCGGAGTTGTGAATATGAGTGTCTCTCTCTCTTGCCAGGTGGGGAAGACGGTGTATGGGGGGCAATGGTAGTGGAAGGCTCTCGGGTGGGGGGTCAGGGGTGTTGTTGGTCAATGTCTCAGGCTCTCTCCTCGATGGGGGTAGAGGGATGGCATTGGTCGATGTCAGGCTCTCTCCATGGGGAGGGGGGTGTCTGATTTTTGTGTTGCCTAGGGTAGCACAAAACCTATATACACCACTGCTGTGAGCAGCACAAGTATTTAATTGTAGAAAATTTTTAAAAGCTGCAAATGGAGCAACATTTGGGAAATACTTTTTGAATAAAAGGGCAATAGATTTAAAATGATAATTTATTACCCAATGCATGATTAAAGTGCAAGGACCACATAAATCTTATAATGTTTGATTAACCTGATCGATAATGTCAAGAAAGAATCTGCAATGGTGGTTATTTGAGTGTGAAGACAGCGCATATATCTCTAACATCATTATTATCATGTCAATATGTCCTTTAACATAAAGTTCATGTGGGAGGAATAGGAAATGTACAGGTGACACATTATCAGGATTATTAATAGCACATTTCTCATTTCTGTAAGCTTCTGCCAATATATACAATATGTAGACATGACAGACTGTTATTTTATATAAATATTGTGCAAATCACAAAACACATCTGTCATGATTGCTAACCTTTTCATATTCCTGTCTTATTTATAAAAAGTGTCTCTGACAATTATCTAGCACTCAGTTGGTGAAGGGCCCACCAATTAATCTAGTTGTTAAGGATCTTCTTTTAGGAATACCATGCAAAACGCATTTTACATCATAAAAAAAGAAAAACATCTTCAGTTAAAAAATAGATGCATTTGTGTCTTGCTTCTGAGACACTAGATCAGTGATTTTCAACCAGGGTTCCATGGAACTATAGGACTCCTCCAGAGGTGGCAATGGATTTGTTGAGCTGTGCCTAACTGACCTGCTATGTGATGGAGCATGTATAGTTCCAGGTCCAACATATGACTGTGACCACCAATATAATGAGCATTCTTCCCATTGACCACCACCAATGGAAGGGCATTTTCAATAACCACCAATGTACTACTCTTAGCAGGTGTTCCTGAGGCCTGTAAATCATTGAAATGGATCCTTAGGGGTAAACAAGTCGAAAAAGGCTGCACTAGATCATACATGGTGTGGGGGCCTACCTACCCAGCAATAGTCAGTCCAACTTAACTTGTGGTATAAATGCATTTTTATATAATGTTACTTTTTAGATTCCATAGTGTGAAGGAGAGAGGTTTTTTTCAAGTGAATTTATAATGTATAAATTATAGTTTACAAATGTATAATTTGTAAACAAACCAATCCACACCCTGTCTGCTAGTATCTTACCACAACAGTTGTTACGACAAGAATTCATTGAAACCAAGATATCTAGGCCAACTTTGCATACATAAATATTCTTATGCATTTTATAAAGACATATAGGGCTTTTATTTTGTTTATTAATTATATTTTGATACTCTATTACACACACTAAGTTACTTTTTTTTTTAAATTCTGTAATTGTGTCTGAATATTACAGTATTAAACAGAGGCACACTGTCATCTTCATACAGCTGTGACATTTGGGCTCTGAAGGCTTATTTTGTAAATAAAGTCCCCAGCTTGCATGCAATTGTAACTTGCTCATTTCCAATGTCTTTGTCTATGAGACATTTTGTACAAAAGGCTTCTATCTTCCACACACAGAAAACAAACACTTATGTCACAAAGCTCACATGACAGATAACAGCATCTAGAGCAGGGGCGTCAAACTGGCAGCCCTCCAGCTGTTGTGAAATTACAAGTCCCATCATTCCTCTGCCTTTTGGAGTCATGCCTGTAACTGTCAATGTTGCAATGCCTCATGGGACTTGTAATTTGGCAACAACTGGAGGGCCTCCGGTTTGACACCCATGATCTAGAGCAGCGGTTCTCAACCTGTGGGTCGCGACCCCTTTGAGGGTCAAACGACCCTTTAACAGGGGTCGCCTAAGACCATCGGAAAACACATATTTCCGATGGTCTTAGGAACTGAGACACCGCTCCTCTATCCGTCTCCAGGCGGGTCCACCCACATGCAGATAGACTCTATGAGGTAGTGGTGAGGGAGGCCGAGGGACTCGGCAGGGTGTCCCGCACTCCCAGCTTGCTGAGAGCCTCTCACGCTGAACTAACACCAGCACACTGACTGGCCCGCTCCCTCTTCCCTGTGCATTATGGAGGCTCCTCCCCTGCAAGGGGTGGGTCGGAGGTGCCCCGCTACCGCCCATTGGCTGCCCTTGCACCTGCTGCATGTTTCCCCAGGCGGGCAGCTGCTCACAACAGCTGGATATATGTAAACCAGGCCCCCCTTTGTCTCCGGGGAGGGGGAAAGGGGGGATCTGGTTACCTGCAGAGCGTGTGCCCTACAGCCGCTCACCTCCACTGGAGGCTTCTCCTCACAGCACTTGTACGAGGGCTAGATGGAAGTACACAGCGACCAGCAATCCCAAACTTTCCGGAATCATACAAGCAGCCTCAGGACAGAAAACTTGGTGTGGGAGAGGACTGATACCCCTGGGGGAGAGGGGGGAATACTGGCCATACACACTTTCCTTCAGTCGATTGACCAGGGCGCAAAATGATCAACCGTTTTGCAATAATTTTATGGTTGGGGGTCACCACAACATGAGGAACTGTATTAAAGGATCACGGCATTAGGAAGGATGAGAAACACTGATCTAGAGGGACAGATCCAGGTAATCTGTTAAGTCCCATATCCCCCACAATTCCTTAAAGCTTTAATCAAAAGTGAAAATACCACTCATCCTCCTCCCTACCCCCAACCCTATCACATTTTTGGGGGGATATCAGAAGGCTTCTTTTACAAGCTTTTTGACAGGTACCTACTCCCAATTCCTCAATTCTTGCCAGAAACTGAAGCAAGATGTGCTCAATTTCTGGGGATATGAAGAAGGACATGTGGAGTAATATTTAAACAAGTTTCTGTTGCCATTTCTCCAGAAGGACTCAACAAAGATGTATGGTTAGGCAAACCATAGACAGTGTAAATTTCTTTCCTGCAACCATGGGTTGCAGGAAAGAAATTTGCATGATTCCCCTGTCAACACAGATGTTGCTAACAGGGGAATACCTGCTGCCGAGCAATTGTCTTCTCTTGGTGGGGTGGGGGAGGGGAGGCGGGCAGGGGAAGCCGTTACTGCTGGAAGAAGACTGTGATTATTGCTGGCAGCTATAGCAGCCGCTAGCAATATTCACAAGTGAATGCGGCAGGCTGGTTGTACCCAAGTTGATCAAGCCATAGATGGTTGAACTTGGTACATTCAGCCTCCCCACACACAGTTCGAATCGCAGCCTGTTCCTGCTGAACTGGCCAAGATTCGAACCATCTATGGCTGGCCCTTGATTATACTCTTTGAAAATGCTTCCAGGTACAGGAAGTTTCATAGTTACATAGTTAGTCTGGCTGAAAAAGACAAAAGTCCATCCAGTTCAACCATTAAAAATAGAAAAAGTTATAGTCCTATACCCACAGTTGATCCAGAGGAGGCCAAAGAAAAACCCAGCAAAGCATGATTCAATTTGCTCCTGCAGGGAAAAAAATTCCTTCTTGATCCCCCAAGAGGATATTGGATATTCCCTGGATCAACTTTACCTATAAATGTTAGTATGGTGTGTGCTGGTATTACGTATGATCATTTAATTATATTAAAGTGGAAATAAATTGGTAAAATTGCTAACAGATTGATATTTATAGTATTTTATGCCATAAAATATTTCCTCTTGCCTGCTAGCAATTTTTTACAATTTGTATGCTGACAGCCATGCATGCAGAGCTGCAAGATGAATAAACTTACATGTGCAAGGTCAGGAGTTGCCATACCAGCCAGACCAATCAAGACAGCTGAGGGCTGTCAAAAACATAAGATGATAGGGAGAAGATGAAAGCTCAGTGACAAGGGAGATCACAGACATTGTAGCACTGGATGGGGGTACTTTTCAAGGTAAGTGTGTCATAATGTGCAAGTATGCTATGCAAAACAGCTCCAGGGAACTCCTTTTACCTCTTCCTTAAAGGAAACTTTACTAAAATAATTAAAAAGGTTGACCTTCTTCTGTAAAAATTATAAAAACTCACAAGGCGTATATTGTTTCTTTGACAAGCACTGAAGTGCATATCTTTTAGCATCCCAGTGACCACCCAGGGAGTTGGGACCCCTAAGCCACCACCCATTCTTTCCTTATTATAATCCACCACTAGGTGTACTGGACAGTCACTGGTAGTCCTCACTTTGGTGACTGGGATCCACAAAGGACCATAGGCAAGTTTCTTGTGAGAATAGGTAGTGACTATTCATGCAAAGTAATCACCCTTGAAAGACTGATCTTAGCATCCATCTGTATCTCAACTGTTCCTTAGAACTTCCCATGGAACTTGAAAGTCAGAAAGAGGATAAAAATGAGTGAAGTAAGTCTGATTTTAATCCATCAATCCTTATGTTTAATAAGAAGTAATATATTACAACTAAGGATTTCAGAGAGCTGTAGGCTTCCATATAAAAAAAAGTGTTTAAAGCACCCACCTGACCTCATTCTTAAATAGCTAAAGAGGCTGACGTAAACTTTGAGTGTTATGTAATGAACAGGAAACTATTTGCATGATATTTTATATTCTTCAAAAATCTTGACTTTCTTTTTAATCAAATACATTAAAGTGTGTGTTCTCTCTGTAATTGCTCAGTGATTTTAAATTGGTTTTCATTGCTATTATAAGCCCGTCTTCTCCAAAGCCTGCCTATTCCTACAGTGATTTGTGACAGGTGTTCTAGATGTAGCTGAGAGCGAGCTTGTGTTTCCATTAAACGAGCGAAGGGCCAATCTGTGAAATGACGGTCATGGTTCAAGGAGAAGAGAAATTTCTTCAGCTGCTACTTTGTATCAGAACAAATTGCCCTATTGTACCTCATTGACTAGCAATATCAGAGCTTGCAATTCCATTTAGAAGATAACTCCAAGAATCAAAGCACTATTTACTGCACACATACATATCCCTACAAGGCAAAATGTAAATTGTGCATTTGACATGTACAATGCAGTATAAACTCTGAATTGAACATGTCAAATGTACTATTTACTTTTTACATGTCTACGTTAGCAGTCACATTCTTTCTATTTGCCATCATTGTGTGTAAAAGAATATAATGGATCCATTATTGTAGAAGAAGACATTTGCCAGCTTCCAGGAAGCTACAATAGCAAACAAAATTACAGAAACAGCACAACTATCTTTCTTAGAAAGTGCGGATGGAATTTCTACGAGGCTATGTTTGCCATGGGCCATGAGATACTTAAAGCAGAGCTAAACGCAAAACTTTATTTTCTTTTAGAGCAAGGGTCTCCCAACTTTCTAAACAAAGGGCCTGTTAACTGTCCTTCAGACTTTAGAGTGGCCAGACTGTCGTCAGTGAGAGTAGAAAATTACCTGGCGTCAGTGGGAGTGAAAGATGCCTCATCTTTGGATTAGTGGGAGATATAGAGGGTTATTTACTAAAGCTGGAGGGTGCAACTCTGCGTAGAAACCAATCAGCTTCTATGTTTTATTGCCAAAGCTGAAGTTAGAAGCTCATAGGTTACCATGCACAACTGCACCAGGTTCTGAGTGCAAGTGTTTTAGTAAATCTACCCCATAGTATCCCATCGTTGGTGTCAGTTTGAGGAACAGTGAACCATCGTTGGTGTCAGTAGAAGGAACAGCACCCCATTGTTGGTGTCAGTGGGAGAAATAGTATCCCATTGTTGGTGTCAGTGACAGGAATAATGTCCCATCATTGTTGTTAGTGACAGGAAAAATGTCCCATCATTGGACTCAGTGGGAGGAAAAGTCTACCATCATTGATGTCAGTGGGAGGAATAGTGGTCGATTGTTGGTGTCAGTGGGAAGAACAGTGCCCTATTGTTGGTTTCAGTGTCAAGAATTATGCCCAATTGTAAATGTAAGTGGGGAGAATAGTGGAAATAGTGCCCCAATGGCTCAATAAAGTCAGGCAAAGGGTCAGATTCGAGCCCCAGGCTGCAGTTTAAAGATCACTGTTTCAAAGTAGACTTCTGTCAGGTTTGTTTGCCATCTGTGTCTCTTCGGGGACATTTCCCTTTATTTCTTGTCCCGTAGCCAAAACAGGAAGCAAGAGGAAAACCCTTCAAAGTGAGGAAAACCATGGTTGTTAACAAGGTCACCAGAACTCATGTCCCAGTTGGAAGACTTCCTCTCTAATCCTGTTCTGGTCACAACCCAAAGTTTGGTATTTTCTTTCCTTTTCACTTTACTGTACTAACAGTAAACAGGACAAATAGAGGGGGTGAATCTCCCCAATAAGGACACAGGCAGCAATGAAACCCTAACAGGTGTTCTAATCCCTCTCTAATCTATCCAAAACTAAACAAAAAAAAGTTTTGCCACTAGTTATACTTTAACCTGTTCTCGCCTGCGCAATAGCAATGACGGCTGAGTGGGACCTTTGTCGATTTGGGTAGGCGTCATATGATATCCTCTCGGACTGCACCTCGTGCATGCCCACATGGCCGTGCTCTGGTGAGATCTGTCACTAACTGTGTACCTCAGAAAGAGCCATTGACGGATCTGTGTACCTGCCCATTGCCAGTACCATGACATTCACAGCAGGTCACATAACAATTGTAATCAATGGATGGCTTCCTTTCATGCCATCCATTGTATACAAGTGTGTCTAGCTGTGAATGTTCACAGTGATCACATGGACAGACTGGGCCAATCACAGCCCATCAGTGCCATGTGATTAGCTGTGGCCAATCACAGCTAATCACACTAAAAAACCTGAATTAATCAATTTCATTCAGTTAAATGCTTGCTTATAGCAAATAAATTATTAAAAAAAAATATACTGATCACTTCCCCAGAGTAGTACACAGTTACTATAGTAACATTATACTACTCTGGTCACAGTGTGTTATGAAAAACAAAATTGTAAAAAAAATTAAAAAGTAATAAAAAAAATATTTATTTTACATTTTTCAAAATTTTTTACATTTTATTTTTTTGTACTGTCAGCAGTCAGTGTCCCTGGTCACTGTCACACCAGTTATATAATGATGCTGTACTGCACTGGCGACAGTATGTTAAAAAAAAAATTAAAATTGTGATTTTTTTTTTATTTTCTTAATTTTTCATAGAATTATGGAAAAAACAACTTCAAAAAACCTGCCATGCCTCTTACCAAATACCTCAGACTGTCTACTTTGCAAAAAGGGGTCATTTTGGGGGATATCTGTACTGTCCTGACATTTTTAGGCCTCAGGAAATTAGATTGGCTGTCAGTACTGGAGGATTGATTGATTTTCAGATATATCCCATAGTTTGGGGATTCTATAACTTTCCTACAGACTAAATAATAAATACTGATTTGGGTTATGTTCACCAAACAAATGTAGCAGAATACATCTTGGCCTAAATTTATGAAGAACAATTATTTATTTGCAATTTCATAAGAGAAAAGAAGAAAAATGTGGGGAGGGGGGGTTCAAAATTGTGGGTCTTTTTTTGTTATTTTAGAAAAAGATTAAAAACTCAGTGGTGATTAAATACCACCAAAAGAAAGCTCTAGTTGTGTGAACAAAATTACAAAAATTTAGTTTGGGCACAGTGTTGCATGACCGCGCAATTGTCATTCAAATTGTGAGAGCGCTGTAAGCTGAAAATTGGCCTGGGCAGGACAGGGTAAAAGTGCCCAATACTGAAGTAGCTAAAGAAGCACTCCACTTTTAAAAGAGATGACAACATCAGTATGATATGTGACTAACAACTCTCTGGTAGAATTCCAACTCAATCTTGATTTCATCTGTCAGTAGTTATAGTTCTTTGAATCAAATATTAGCCCAGGAAGAGAACTGGTGGGTGAAAGATGAGTGTCTAATGTGATTTCAAGATAAAAGAAGAGAGGGGCACCAGACTAAGTGCAGTATTTAACAGATATTTAATAGCAAAAAAGATTGGTAACTCGCTAGATACAAGTGGGTCAGAGGCATATATCTCAAGGGTGGACGTCGTCCTGGTGGAATCCCAGAGGCAGAAGAAGAGGATAGATGGCCAAGGCTGTGAAGGAAGCCAGGTCTCCTGACATGTCTTGATCAGCATTCCGCAGCTGTGTCTGTGTAGAAACCAGGCTGGAACGCAAATGGCTGCCAGGCGGATGTGATGTCACCACTTGAACATAATGCCGCAAGTAGGGGGCGGTAACGCGTTTCACAGCAATTGCTTCTTCGTCAGACCTCTATATGCCTCTGACCCACTTGTATCTAGTGAGTTACCAATCTTTTGTGCTATTAAATATCTGTTAAATACTGCACTTAGTCTGGCGCCCCTCTCTTTTTTTATCTTCCACAACAGAGTCCAGCTTAACTCTTAGGGTGCTGCCTCATGATGTTGCTGAGTATATACGGACTACTCCTCCCAATTAATGGGACTTTAAAGTTTTCCTTTCTCTCTAGCGCCAATATCTTTAACTTAATGTGATTTGAAACCTCTCTTTTCACACTGTGATTTTGCCAGTAACACACTTAAAACTCTAAAATGGCAATACACACTCACTCGTATGCATCAGGGCAAGATTGTTGTTGAAATAATTGGTCTGTTCAGTGTTTTCTGTACCCCAGAGCAGAGATTGAGCCACAAACAGTACTTGTAGACAAACTTCACCAACAGGTACATGTAAAGGAAACCCAGCAGCTATATTTAATGCATCAGATGCTCCAGATAAACTGTACATTGTACTTTAACCTAAAGCTTAACTCCAGGTGTGATGGATATGGTAAAATGCCTATTTGGTTTCCTATTGAATATATACATATTTCTATACATTTTATACATATATACTTTTATACTTTAATACAATTTTTTATATTTGTATATGTTTTGTATGAATACATATGTTGTGTGTATATTTTCTGCCCGCTGGGCTTTGTTTCTTTAACTGACAACTAAGTGACATATTGGCATGGATTTCACTCCACTTCCTCAAACTCAATCTTTCCAAAACTGAGCTCTTAGTATTCCCTCCAGCCCGTGCCCCCTCCCCTGACTTCTCCATCAAGATCAATAACACAACCATCAGTCCCTCCCCTCATGCCAGGGTACTAGGTGTAATCCTAGACTCCCATCTGTCCTTTCAGTCCCAAAACCAATCGCTGTCCAAATCTTGTAGACTTCACCTCCGCAACATCTCCAAGATACGCCCGTTCCTAACCTCGGAAACCACTAAGCAACTTATTCACTCCCTTGTTATCTCTCGCCTTGACTATTGTAACTCCCTCCTCATTGGCCTACCTCATCGCAGGCTATCCCCTCTTCAGTCTATCATGAATGCTATTGGCAGACTCATCCACCTTACTAACCATTCTGTATCTGCCACCCCTCTCTGCCAATCCCTCCACTGGCTTCCCATTGCCCAACGGATAAAATTCAAAACATTAACAATAACATATAAAGCCATTTATAACTCTGCCCCAAATTACATCACCAAACTTGTCTCCAAATATCACCCAAACCATACTCTCCACTCCTCGCACGACCTCCTACTCTCTAGCTTCCTTGTCTCCTCCTCTCATGCTTGTCTCCAGGACTTCTTCAGAGCTTCCCCCATCCTCTGGAACTCTCTACCCCAATTTATCAGACTATCGCCTACTCTGCTCACTTTTAGGCGATCTCTGAAAACCTATCTCTTCAGGGAAGCCTATCCTGCCCTCAGCTAATAATGGAATCTTCTACTCCTCCTACCAGTCCATCCCCCACAGTTACTACCTTTTGTACCACTAGCCCCTCCCTCCTAGATTGTAAGCTCCAAGGAGCAGGGTAATCCTATCCCTCTTGTATTGAACTGTATCGTTGCTGTATTGTCTCCTGTTATATTGTAAAGCGCTGAGCAAACTGTTGGCGCTATATAAATCCTGTATAAAAATAATAATTACGTGGTCATACAACGCTGCACTCAAATGAAATTTACGTTCTTTTTTCTCCACGAATCGAGATTTCTTTCAGTAGTATTTGATCGCCTGTGCGGTTTTATTTTTTGCGCTAAAAAAAAAAATACCAACAATTTTGGGCAAAAAACAAAAAATAATATTTTTGACTTTTTGCTATTAAACATGTCCAGTAAAAAAACTTAAAAAAATCAAATTTTGTCATAAATTTAGTCCAAAACATATTCTGCTACATGTCTTTGCAAAAAAAAAAAAATCCCAATACGTGTAAATTGATTGGTTTGCAAGAAAATTATAGCGTTTACAAATGGCGATATAGATACTGGAATTTTTTTTTCATTTTTACTAGTAATGGCGGTGATCAGCGACTTATAGCGGGACTGCAGCGGGCATTTTGACACTGGGGGAACTGACTTGGTGTCACTGAAATCCCCAGTAAGAAAAAGCACTGACATTGTACTAATGGCACTGGGCAGGAAGGGGTTAACATGTGGGGCAATCAAAGGGTTAACTGTGTGCTGGGAGTGGTGTGTGTGATTCACTGTAATCACACTGCTGTGGATGGCTGTGCAGTGCACAGTCATCCACAGCAGTGTGCCCTGAGCTGACAGGGAGGAGGACTGTTAGTAAACAAACAAATCACCGGGAGCTGGTGAGTAATTACCGTCTGGGGCCCAGTGATTGACAGCCACGGCCACGAATGGCGGTGCGGGTAGGACTCACACGTGGCTCGCGCACGCCCCCTACCAGGAAATGCAAAATCACGTATATTTATACACATGCCCTGTAGCATTATTTCTGCTATAGGGTGGTCGGCAAGCGGTCAAAACGTAATTTTATATACATATATATAATTTTTTTTTATTCTTAATACAAGCAATATGAGTACCTTAATCTGACTTGGTATCTGCCTCTTGCAGTCCCTGTACAGCAGAGCTCAGAGAAGGGGAGGGAGAATTCATACAAGAAGCCAGTCGGTTGTGCTGCTGTACTTATATGCTAAAATGGAGCATGCGGATAGGAGGAAATAGAGTGAAAGAGAGAAAGGCTCCTCAGTCTGCCGCTTCTCCTTTTACTGTCCAATCACAGGCTGGGGGAGGGACAAGACCTGTAAGTGTTACTGAACTGCAGCAGAAGAAAATCAAGCCATCTCCCTTGCCAGACACAGCTGTGCTATGCAGCAGAGCTTTGTAAATCTTGGGAATGGGTTGACAAAAAATATGAATTCTTTGACAGGTAAAACAACTCACATATGTATATGTTATTTGTGTTTTTAGCTGTCTGCTTGGAGTTCAGTTTTAAACATTCTAACAACAAGGTTGAGTATTGTACATGATATTTTTTGTATTTTCACTAAGTCTCGGTCAAGATGTGAACAGGTCTCATGAAAGCTTGTCTGTTAGTGAAAATAAAAAAGGTTCACAAACTACTTAGCTGTGTTGTTGGAAATACCCTATAATGGTTTAACGTGATATTAAAGGATTGACTTTTTTTTTTTAATAACAAACATGTAATACTTACCAGTTCTATGCAGGCTCTTCTTTTCAGGTTCCCCGCTGGTGCTCTTGGCTCCTTCCCCTTGACCAGTGCCCTCAATAGCAAACCACATGCTAGACGGGCACTGCTGTATGCTCGCTATGCACCCATAATAGACATACAGCTGAGGCTCAGCCCCGTCCCCCACACTCTCATCACTGGCTATAATTGACAGCAGTGAGAGCCAATGACTCCTGCTGCTGTGTCTCAGCCAATGAAAGAAGAGAGACCTAGGACAGCTAAGGTTCCCGTGCACATCACTGGAGCAGGAGGGGCTCAGGTGAACATTTAGGAGGGCTGAGGAGGGAACAGCACAGAGAAGGTTTAGAATGCATGAAGTTAGAAAACCTTCAGCCTTTTCAAGCACTTTAACCACTTCAATACCGGGCACTTTTACCCCCTTCCTGCCCAGGCCAATTTTCAGGTTTCAGCGATCTCACACTTTGAATGACAATTGTGCGGTCAAACAACACTGTACCCAAACTAAAATTTTATTATTTTCTTCACACAACTAGAGCTTTCTTTTGGTGGTATTTAATCACCACTGGGGTGTTTATTTTTTGCTAAATTAACAAAAAAATAATTTTTCAATTTTTTTATTATTTTTATTTTTTTATTACATTTGTCTCTTTTTTTAAGATTTTTTTTTTTGCATATTGCACTATGACCAAAGTAGTATAATGTTACCATAGTGCTACTTTGGAGAAGTGATCAGTATTATTTTTTTTTTTTTTTACACAATTTGCTTATAGCAAAGAATTACTTTGCTATACGCAAGCATTTACCTGAATGAAATCAATTCATTAAAGGTTTTTTTTTGTGATTAGCTGTGATTTGGCCATGGCTAATCACATGACACAGCTGGGCTGTGATTGGCGCAGCTTGTGCATGTGATCACTGTGACCATTCACAGCTAGACACACTTGTATTCAATGGATGGCATGAAAGGAAGCCATCCATTGTATAAAACTGTGATTGGTCACAGCAGGTCACATGGTACTGGCAACAGGGCCAGTACACAGATCTGTCATCGGCTGTGTCCGAGGTACATGGCCGGTGACAGATCTCGCTACAACACGACCCTGCGGGCATGTGCAATGCGCGTTCCGGAAAGGATGCCATATGGCGTCTACCCGGAGGACTTTTACTTATCTATATATAAAATTGTATGTAATAATATTCATGTTTCAAATACAACTTTCCCCAAGGGTTGTGGATGCAGTCAATCTTAAATTTTCTCAATCATGGGAACTTTATTTTATTCAGTCTTTGATTTTAATGTAATCTATTTTCTTTGTGGAAGTGACCAGTAACATTTTCCATTCTCAGTAATTGTTGGCAAATCTGTACCGAAATTCAGCAGGACATGTATCATACCAGGAAAACAGTGTTAGCACCAACATTTATCTCTCTCTTACTAAACTTCTCTTCATAGAAGCCATTGCTTGGGCAATTACTCATATGTGCCTTCAATCTAATGACATGGTTAGCAAGTGCTCTTGTTTGATGCCCCGCCAGCACACCGGAACAAAGGACACATGGTTCACGGTGACATTATTGTACTAGCTCTCAAATCATTGCAGACAGCTTGGTACACTTAGCAGATCACAATGTAAGGGTATCATTAAGCGATGACAGACAAATCAATCAGAAACTCAAATATTTGATTGACTCATTAGTGTTCATCCGTGGGTGAGAAAACAAAGATGCATTAGAGGAGTGAGCACTCGAGAGCACTGTAAACGTGAATAACCTTTGCCGTTCCTGCTAAAGATAACAAACATGGATCAACACAAGATGGAAGGCTAGTTGTAAGTCAAATCCAATCAGCCGCACAGAGCAATATCCTACAACTTTAGCACTAAGATTAGTCCTGCATGTACAAGGACCCTCAATTACTACAAGAACCAATAAATCATATCTGTTCTTTGTTTTTTGTCACTTACCGAATAATACCAAAGACTTATTACATTACATATGGATATCAATACCATCATCATCTACCATCTTGTAAAATACAAAGGATACCTTATTTAATTCCAGTACAATATCTAATGACAGATCAATCTTGCTGCAAGCATGCGTGAATGATAAATCTGGCATCTTTGTAAAAAGAGGAATTGGGCAATTCAGCTGTGACTGTAGTTAAATGATATGTAGCAGAATCATTTTGTTTTCATTAACAAAAACATAATGTGTGGCTGGTTTACCAAAGAAAAAGAACATATCCGGGTTTAAAGTGAATGTGCAGAGAATTTTCATCTTTCTTTGAAAATGAGGTGAAGCTGTGCTGACTTCAATCATATGAGGACAAAAAAAACTGTTTTTTTATATTCATTGACTATGACTGGATATTCTTTTCAAAGTGAACTTTTACTTTGTTTCACCTCATTCACTAAGATGAGTATAAATTCACCATAAAAAGTGAAGATAAACTTTTACTTTAGTAAATCAGGTCAGTGTATCTACGTTTCTGGAACGTTTGATTAATGTTTACCTCATAGTAAAGTAGTTTGGTAAATTGTACTCATTTTTGCTGTAGACCATTTAATTTGTGTTACCAGCATAATTAATGACAGCTGACAGCACTAGTAGTAAGACAACTATACAACAGGAAGAAGGGTCAGCCTTACCCCGGAGGATAGATGAATATAGTGTATATTTATTGATCCATAGGTCACACCAAACACCAGGACATGAATACAGGACCCTGTTAACGTGTTTCACACCATCTTGTGCTTAATAATAATGTTATGATTAAGCACGAGATCATGTGAAACGCGTTAACAGGACCCTGTATTCATGTGCTGGTGTTTGGTGTGACCTATGGATCAATAAATATACACTATATTCATCAATCCTCCGGTGTGCAGCTGACCCTTCTTCCTGTTGCATCATGTGTGGTGGCAAGCCAGAGCCTGCACCTGTCATGGATTGATCTGGATTGTTTGCCTGAGTGGTATACCTCTATTCTTTGGAGTAAGACAACTATGAATAGAAAATAAAACTGTCTGTGTGGTTCCAATACCCAAGAAAAAAGACAATAAAATCTTAAGCTACTATGCTAAAAATTGCTTAAGGTATAACTAACCACCTGCCGACCGCAGATAGCTGAATGACGTCCTCCCAGAACGTCCTCCCAGAACGCGGGGGCACGCACTCAGCGATCTCCATGATTGCTGTGTCCTATGGACACAGCTGATCACGTGATGTGGTAGAAGGCCAATCACAGCAGCCTATTACCACGTGATCAGCCATGTCCAATGCCCTGATGATCGGTGCCCAGCAGTGTCACCCACCAGTTCCGCCCACCTGTGCCCAGCAATGCACCCACCTGTGCCACCCAGCAGTGCCACACACCTGTGCTCAGATGTGCCACCTAACTGTGCCCAACAGTGCCACCCACCTGTGCCCACCCACATGTGCCCACCAGTGCCACCCACCTGTGCCCCCCAGTGCCACCCACCAGTGCCCATCAGTGTAGTGCAGCAGTGCTGCCAGTCAGTACCCAGTGGTTGTGCCAGCCAGTGCCCAGCAGTTGTGCCAGTCAATGCCTAGCAGTGCCACCCAGTCAGTGCCCAGCAGTGATGCCAGTCATTGCCACCTATCAGTGATGTCTATCAGTGCCACCTATCAATGCCGCCTATACGTGACACCTCATTAGTGCTGCCTATCAGTGCCGCCTATTCGTGCCACCTCATTAGTGCTGCCTATCAGTGCTGCCTATCAGTTCCCATCAGTGCTGCCTACCAGTGCCCATCAGTGACGCCTATTAGTGCCCATCAGTGCTGCCTCATCAACGCACATCAGTGAAGGAGAAAAATTACCTGTTTGAAAAATTTTATAATAGAAACAAAGAAACTTTTTTTTTCAAATCATTTGCAATTTTTTTGTTTATAGCACAAAAAGTAAAGTGCCCAGCGACAATTAAATACCACCAAAAGAAAGCTCCATTTCTGAGAAAAAAATTATAAAAATTTCATATGGGTACAATCTTGCATGAAAGCGCAATTGTCATTCAAAATGCAACAGCGCTGAAAGCTGAAAATTGGCCCGGTAAAGTATAAGTGCCCGGTAGGCAAGTGGCTAAAAAAAAACTTTTTTCTTTTAGGTTTGGATAGAATTTGTGCAATTTTTTTCAAAAAGTTGGTGACCTACCCAGTTACTTTGCTTGTGGGTTTTGGATATAGCAGGTATCTCAAGTATATCTCATGATTCAGAGATTCAGATGACAACTATTCCCAATGGTTAGTGGATGTAGTCAGTCTTACATTTTCCTAATCACAATAACTTCATTCTATTTCTACTTTCTATCTTTGATTTTCAATTGTTCTGTTTTCTTTGGGGAAGTATCCAAACTCATTTTCCATTCTCAGTACTTGTTGGCACATCTGTACTGAATTTCTGCAGTACGTGTATCACACTAGGAAAACAGTGTTATCACCAACTTTTGTTTTTTTCTCTCTACATTTTACTTGCTTAGCATGCTTAAAGTATAACTAAAGACAAACATTTTTTTAGGGGGATAGAATTTGTGCAAGTTGATGATTTTGGAATATAACAGATATCTCAAGTATATCTCATGATTTAAGAATGCAGGGACTAACATGACTATAAAGCTTCTATTTTTTCATTAAAATAGCAAACATGTCACACTTACCTGCTGTGTGCAGTGGTTTTTCACAGAGCAGCCTAGATCCTTCTCTTCTTAGGTCCCCAGCCAGTGCTCCTTGCTCCCCCCCCCCCCGGCCTCCCGGCCCTTTAAGAGTTCCAGCAGCCGGGAGGCGGGGCGGGGTTTTAGGGTCATGTGACCGCCATGATTCGCTGTCAAGGTGGTCACATGATCGGGAAAGGTCCCGATCGAAAGAGGAGATTGAGACCTTTCTGTGAGTACCGAACATGTGTGCTGGGAGCGCACAGGGCCCACACTCTCAGCACATATGTTTTTTTAATTAGAATGCCACTGTGCGGCCACTCAGCATCTAGGCCCAGATGCCGGGAGGCTGCACATTTGCATTCGGCCGGCGCCAAGAGGTTAAAGGGTTTTTTACCTTTACAACCACTTTAATATGACAACTTTCTCCTTTGTTAGTCAGTCTTACATTTTCTCAACTACGGTAACTTCATTCAATTTAGTCTTTGACTTTCATTTATTCTGTTTTATCTGGAGAAGTATCCAATAACATCTTCCATACTCAATAAATGTTGGTATTTTTGCATGCTTTTTAAAACATTGGTGAATCCACTTGGCACTTTGCCTGGGTTTTGAATATGGTAGCTACCTTAATTATATCTCATGATTTAGGGATTAAATCATAGATTTAGTAATTTATTCTAAAAGGAGATGGGTGAGTTATGACAATTCAATTCACAGTTCAATTTGCAATTTACTTCAAAGCACAGTAGGATTTATTTACTAAAGCTGGCTCACTCAGAATCCCGAGCACCTCTGCATGGAAACCAATCTGCTTTCAGGTTTTATTGCTAAAGCTTAATTAAACAAGCTGAAGTTAGAAGCTGATTGGTACACAGGTACACGAGGTTCTGAGTGAAGCAGCTTTAGTAAATCTCCGCAGTACCTTTGTCATTGGATGCAACCAACCTCCAGGTTCAGGGTTTAGTCATGGAGAGCACCAGTAACCAGTAACTAAACAGTACCAGTAGTGCCACCTATTTGCAGATTAAATGTGGAGTACATTCTTTCCTGGCATAGACTTATTAATGATGTACCTATTCAAATAGGTTTTAAAGGAATTTATTATTCAGCTTAATAAAAATTCTTTGAATCTTTTATTTATTCTTATACTTGAAAAAATTACTTTCAGTAAATAATTGTGAAATCTAATGGCAGACTTGATCTGAAATAAAAATTACCATAATATGGAAGAATAATGTAGTGCCCCTCTAGTTAGCCAGGTGGGGCTAGCTAGGTTTTTTAGTTAGAGGCTGGATAGCAGCCTGGTATGAGTCAGCCAGGTAACTTCAGGCTGAGGTCACTGCAGGTCAGTGCCCCCCACCCCCACTCTAGAAGCTTGAGAAGTTTCTAGAAAGCAGGAGGTGGGGAGGGGCCAATCTGCATATTTAAGGGATCTTGGTCAATCCCTAAGCAGGAGGCTTGGCACGGGGCCAGGACAGCCCTTAAATATGATTGATATGGGTTGAGCCTTATCAGCAGGAGGAGTAGTGTTGGGTGGAATATGAAGTGAAGGCTGGAGTGAGGAGCCTGGGAGGGAGTCCAGGAGAGGTGCCTACCTGCAGGCAGGAGTTGAAATGGAGGATCTCTTGGCCTTAACTGTCCCCTGAAAGAGGACAGCCTGGGAAGCAGAGAAAGAGCCAACCCAGAACAAGGCCTGAAGACAGCCATCAACCAATTAGCAGGAGAGGACTGAGTGAGTAATCCCACGCCCCCTGGGACAGATAAAGGGAGAGGGAAGTCAGGTGGCCAACCCAACTATCTCCTTATCTGGAGCTGCTCTGCTAAAGTGGCAGTTTCTGGGTCCCATTGTTCAAGGATTTCCTCAGGCTTCTAGGGTCTCAGGTGGTACACCAGGAGGGCTGGAGAGCTTTCCAAGAAGAAACCTTTTTGTCTTTGGACTTGTACATAGTTGTTAAGGCGTTTGTCCTCAAGTTCACAGTTTCTCAGGGTCCCATACACCCCTTACCCCATCCAAGTTCAATACCCCTTAATAACACAAAAAAAACAAGCTCAGGGACTGTTTACTATCTCCAGTGTCAAGATCTGAAGAAAATGTGTGTTGCTTGGCTATGTAGGACCATATTGAGATCCAAAACTCAGTGACTCCTGAGGGGGTATTGCTACAATAAAATCTGAATTTTTATCAGATGATACAGGCAACAATTCTACTGTATTACTTGTTTTCTTTTTTACAGTTTTAACAATGAACTTCTCTTGTTTTCTCCCTTGTGATCTGTTAAATATACAATTGAAAGCATTTTGTTAACTAGTTTAACAAGTATGTAATAAATGTGCTTGAGTTTCACAAAACTGTTTTTATTATTAAATTGTTGCTGACCTTTAGATAGTTCATTAAAAAAATTATTGTTCAATTGAGCTTCTAGCTTTACTGGTTCTGAGATAAATGTACATTTATTTCTGGTCTACCAGTATTTTTGTAGCTTAATAGTAATTATGGTTTATTAAAACATCCAAGATTTTAGTTTTGCCATGTTATATTTTATGACAGAAAATACAAATATTCTCATGCCAACCTAAAGTATACAAATGTAAATATATAACTACCAATATAAAAGTAAACTAACCAGGCTTCATATTTCTGTCGCCTAACTAGGCTTAAGTAATAGACAAAGGAGTAACAGTGAAATGTAAATATTATACAATAGAATACTCTTATATCTAGCATTATCTATGGAAAGAGTATATACAAATTAATTTTTTTCTAAATGTAGCTCAATGATGTTGGTGGTCTAGTTATAGGAGTCTAGAAAGTAAGAACAAGTGTATTCCTATTTTGTATTAAAATACAGATTACATTTTTTAAAGAATGTATTTTAAATCTAAACTAATAATAGCATGTATAAAGAATACCATCATCATTATGTATGTTAATGTTTCTATAAATATGGAGTTATAAATCTCACATATATAGGTATATGCTCAGGCAGATGCAATTTATAGTTTATAATATTGTTAATATTGTAAGTATTTTTATTTAATGTTTGTTTACCCAATCTGTTAATGTTTTTTTATACCTATGCACACTCTTTCATGTACACTTTGAAGCTCGAAAGCACACTTGCATGAGACATTTGCCCTGTCAACAACTAAGAAGCCACAAGATGTGTGGACCCTAGGATACCACTGATGGTATTGAATGAGATACACCAATCCAGAGAATAAGCATGGTGGGGACACCTAACACCATACAGCAGCTGGGATATCTGCACTGCAGACCCCCTGCTGACATCTGTTCTCTATTTTATTATACCAGGTCAACAAGGTCTGGAAAAAAAACATGCAAGATTGCTATAAAGCAAGGATCCTAAAAGTTTCTAAAAAGGAGCCAATTCACTGTCCTTTAGAGAGGGACAAAGTGTGACCTGGGAATAGAAAATGTCCTGACAGCAGTGG
Organism: Staurois parvus; assembly: GCF_062004578.1. Lineage (NCBI taxonomy): Eukaryota > Metazoa > Chordata > Amphibia > Anura > Ranidae > Staurois > Staurois parvus. The sequence continues at coordinate 373,666 of NW_028318275.1, forward strand.
TTAGTGCAAGTAAACAATCCCTTGGCTTGTGGTGAGTGGTAGTAAAATGCCTCAGGGTTGGTGGTCAGTGGATGTAAAAAAAATTACCTAGGATCTATGTTTGGAATGGGGGGACAAATAATGCTCCATCTTTAGTGTCAGTGAATGGAAAAGTGCCCTATTGATAGTGTCAGTGGAGACAAAAGTTCTCCATCGTTGGTGTCAGTGGAAGGAATACTGACCCATCATTGTTATAAGTGGGAGAAATAGTGCCCCATTGGGGTATCATTGAAAGGAGTATTGTTTCATTGTTATTGTAAGCGGGAGAAATAGTGCCCCATGGTTGGTATAAGTGGTAGAAAAATTGGCCTTTATTTGTTATCAGTGACAAGAAATATGCCAGTTGTTATGTCAGTGGAATTGATAGTGCTCTATTGTTGGTATCAGTGGGGAAAAATGTGTCCCATCACTGGTGTCAGTGGGAGATATATGTAGCACTACCCCCTTAGGGATTGCTGATGAATTTTGGTCCCCCTATAGTCCTGCACAGCCAGTTATTCAGTATCTTCCACACAAGCTATCATCCGGAGATAGAAATTAGTTCTTGAGCGTTGGTTATTTTGTTTATTGAGGGGATTAGAATTTGGATAGGGTAAGGGGGGTATAGGATGCCCAATGGAACTGAAATCTGAAGACATCTTTCTATACTTTTCACAAGCTTCTCCTTCTCTGATGCAGTTTCTGTTGGCATGCTAGCCAGCAGCTCCTAGTTGTACCCCCCCAGACCCTAGATGAACTCCCTTCACCCAACAATCTGGGGACTTTCTTCCTGAGCAGGGTATCTGGCTCCTGTTCCTTTAAATAAGTTGCACAGTCACTAGCAGAGGGCTGATCTTGTTTCCCACTAGAGCGTTCCTTCTCCTATTCGCCCAGGGGGTGCAGGTGTACTCACTCAGATCCTCTCCTGTACCATTTGTGTGATGGCTGCTGCTACCAGGCCTATCACCTGGGATGCTGCTTCCTTGCCATACAGGTGGTCCTCGTTCAGGGGGCCAGTGATTTTTCTTCCTTTCCAGCTTCAGGCTCGTAGGCAGATCCCATCCCATCCCAAGGTGGACTTCTGTGTTTACAAGTGATAGTGGGGAGCAGGGAGCAGAGGGTATGAGCTAGAGGTGGTGGAACTGAGTTCCACCAAATTCCAGCTGAAGAAAGGCCCTGAGTAGAGGTATACGTTTATCAGTCTATTGCTGTTCTTTTCTCTGTCCGGTCAACAGGCTGGTGTGCAGAGAGAATACCCTTGTAATCTGTAACTGTAAGTAGTATCATCCACTTGGCTGTACTATATGAGGGGATGTGAATCTCAGGACTTTGGACAAAAATACTGCGGCAATGAAAAGATTTCCATTATATGTATTTGATCTGTGTATGTCCATGTTTGCCTGCAGGGTAGCTCTAACCTGTTTGTTGCCAGTTAATGACAAGCAGATAGTATACTGATACAGTGGTTAGCCTGAAAGCTGGGTTCCTCAGTCAAATAAGGCTCAAGTTCAAAGAGCAGCTAAAGTCTACAAACACTGGACTCAACGCAAGAACTTGGCTGGCTAGATCACTCCTTTTTTCTCAAACATAAACACCATAGAATAGGCAAAGCAACTACTGAGGAGACAACAGACTGGATGATCACATAACCGAGTATGACCTCAAGTCAAATATGTACAGCATACGACTGACAGAGCAGGTTCCAAATACTGAAGAACTGGCTGTTCAGGTGACAAAGGCCGAACTAACATTTTCAAGAACATATCAATCATTGTTCTGTTTCAGTGCAGAATAACTAAATGTATAACTACAACTGAAGGCCATATCCCAACCTCATTGAGCACACAGGAATGTGAATCAATCATTTAAAAACCAGGTCAAGCTCTGTAAATAGCAAAGCAGCCTAAAGAAGCTAGCACAGTTCAAAAAAGAAAGTTGGTGCCTGAATGGAAGCATGTAAATTAAAAAACTGAGAGGTATTCAATGACAATTGCTCAAAATGTTAACATTTTATCAAGTTTTTCTCTTAGTGACATTTTTCCCTTTTCTGTCTCTGTGACTTTGGGTTGATTTACTAACGTTGGAGAATGTACAATCTGATGCAACTCTGCATAGATATAAATCAGCTGCAAGGTTGTTTTTTTTTTGTCACAGCTTAATGGAACAAGCTGAAGTTAGAAGCGGATTGTCTACCCTACCATGCAAAACTGCACCAAATTTCCACTCTCCAGTTTTGGTAAAGCAACCCCAGTGTCTCTATGATAGAATGGATCATCATGAAATTCCACTAGAGTACAACTGCCAAAATTATCAGTAAATCTAATCAACATCAATACAACCGTGTATAAAAAATAACTGTACAAGCTTCAAGTGACTATACTCCTAAACTGGCACCTTGACAATATATTGTTAGGCATTTCCTAGTTTTGTTCACCTCTGTATTTAACCTCTTGCCGCCCTGCCACTGTATATATACGTGTGCAGGGCGGCACTGGGGCGCAAAACCACGTTTTAAAACGGGCTCCGCGCTCCCAACGTTTTTGCCGGCAGGGGGCGTGCGTGTGTGCTCCCGCCGACCCGCGGGTGACACCATTCGATCCCGGAGGGATCAATCATTCGATTTCAGCCAGTGATGTCTGGCTGAAATCAGATGATCAGACCCTGTCCTATCCTGTCCTGTGTTGACATTTACACAGGACAGGATATGATGTCATTCTTCTCTGCCTGGACACATTCCGTTCCAGACAGAGAAGAAGACATCCAAACAGTGAGTAAAACAGCACATACCCACAGTTAGAACACACCTAGGACACATTTAACCCCCTGATTGCCCCCCCCCCCAGTTAACCCCTTCACTGCCCTGTCACCAGTGTCACTGATCAGTGAATCGATTTTTACTGATCACTGTATCAGTGTCACTGGCGACTTCCAATAGTGTTAGCGCCCCTCCCAGATAGGGCCAGTTTGCCCGCCAGTACACCAGTAATCCTGTTTAACCCCTTAATCCCCCCCCCAGTTAACCCCTTCACTGCCCTGTCACCAGTGTCACTGATCAGTGAACCAATTTTTACTGATCACCGTATCAGTGTCGCTGGCGACTTCTGATAGTGTTAGCGCCCCTCCCAGATAGCGCCAGATTGCCCACCAGTACACCAGTAATCCAGTTTAACCCCTTGATCGCCATCCCCAGTTAACCTCTTCACTGCCCTGTTACCAGTGTCACTGATCAGTGAACCGATTTTTACTGATCACTGTATCAGTGTCACTGGCGACTTCCAATAGTGTTAGCGCCCCTCCCAGATAGCGCCAGATTTTCCGCTAATACACCAGTAATCCCGTCTAACCCCTTGATCGCCCCCCCCCGAGTTAACCCCTTCACTGCCCTGTCACCAGTGTCATTGATCAGTGAACAGATTTTTACTGATCACTGTATTAGTGTCGCTGGTGACTTCCAATAGTGTTAGCGCTCCTCCCAGATAGCGCCAGTTTTCCCACCAGTACACCAGTACTCCCATTTAACCCCTTGATCGCCCCCCACCCCCCCCAGTTAACCCCTTCACTGCCCTGTCACCAGTGTCATTGATTACAGTGAACAGATTTTTACTGATCACTGTATTAGTGTCACTGGTGACTTTCGATAGTGTTAGCGCCCCTCCCATATAGCGCCAGTTTGCCCGCTAATGCACAGGATTTTTTTTACCAAAAACATGTAGCAGAATACATTTTGGCTTAAATTTATGACTAACTTTGAGTTTACAATATATTTTTTATAGCTGAAAGTAGAAAATATTGTTTTTTTTCAAAAGTTTTGTGTTTGTTTTGTTTATAGCGCAAAAAACAAAAAGCGCACAGGTGATAAAATACCACCAAAAGAAAGCTCTATTTGTGTGAAAAAAAGGTAAATTTCGTTTGGGTACAGCATTGCATGACCGCGCAATATTCATTTGAATTAGTGCAGCGCCAAACAGCAAAAAAAGGCCTGGTCATTAAGGGGGGTAAATCCTCAGGAGCTCAAGTGGTTAAAGGTCAAGCATTGTTGGAGTAATTGGGAAGCAAACTACCAAGAAAAAGTGATGAAGCCTATAGTTTGCTGACAAAGGTAACTACAGATATCTAAGTCTGGTTGGATGTACATGCTTGGTCTGAAATATATAAAGAGGACCTCCTGCGCTCAGAACCTAATATAGCTATAAAAGGCTGCTAACACCTGCACCTTATTACCTAAAAGTGAAGGAAGACAAAAATACAAAAAATAGGTGTAGCTCTCTCTAACCAAACAGTGACTGAAATCCCCAATAGGGAATATTGATGTGGTTAATAGTGAAAAAACAACTAATTTAAAGTGTTCCAATACTGGATAAATTAACACAAGTGAATAAACTCAATACAACGTATTGATATATAGTGAAAAACCACACATGTGATCCCAACACTGGGGGATAAATCCTGCAAAAAAAGTGACAAAAAAGTGTTCTGTGTCCAAAACACTCGCATCATATAATAAATATATAAATTAATATATAAACCCCTATAAAAAAATATATGATTGATCCGGTAATGAACCAGTAAGAATATTGTGAATAGAAAACATATAAATATTCAATCCAATCTGACAAAACATGACACCAGTGTCCACAAAAAAATTTAAAAACATGCAGGTGATTCTTGTGCGTTGCAGCCTCTGGTGATGAATCCACACACAGCTAGATTGGCTCCTCACCTCCTTATCGTAACCCTAAAAGGGCCTACAAGCCTTTTGGATCACTCCTGGATCCTCCCAGATCAAATCGTATCCTCCAAGCAATTTCACAACAGAAGTAACTGCATATGCCTTCCAGACCAAGATCAGCTCGCTCTTCCTCTTTAAATGGCTCTAATCAATATGACCAGCTCCCACAGGATCCTGCTCACACTGTCAGTGTCCTCTGTCTGGTGCACAGTGTGCAGGCAGGAGATCTGCTGTTACTGGCTCATTCTCATCCTTATGGCTTATGCTCACCATAAGGATGAGAATGAGCCAGTAACAGCAGATCTCCTGCCTGTACACTGTGCACCAGACAGAGGTTGTTGGTTGTTTTTTCACTATTAACCATATCAATATACCCTATTGGGGATTTCAGTCACTGTTAGGTTAGAGAGCGTTACACCTATTTTTTGTATTTTTGACATGCTTGGTCTGGCCACCATCATTCACTGATCCTAGTGTCCCAATGCATACATGTAGCACTCACCCCCTTAAGGGCCAGTAAATTTGATGGGTCCCCATAAGCAACACACATATTCCACATCATTATACACAGCCAGTAAAACAGTCCTTGAGCTGTTTTTTTGTTGTTTTTATTGAGGGGTTAACAAGTTGGATGGGGTCTAGGGGCATATGGGATGCCCAAGGAACTGCAAACCTGAGGACAAACTTCTTATCAAACTGTACACTGTACAAAAATGTGTATCAGAAAAACAGCACTGTCTCTTTAAGGAACACTGAAGTCCCCTTGATGTAACTCCTCAGACCCTAGATGAATCCTTCCTCCTTCACCCGGCTGCACTGAGGGTATCAATGGGCAAGGGACTCAAGATCTGCCACTTAAGTAGTCCTGGATTAGAACTAGTTGGGTCTTGCACCTTACCGCCCTCTCCCTCTATCTGGCCCTGAGGGTGTAGAAGTAATCACACTGCCCTGTCCTATTAGCTTGGTGGGTTGCAGCTGCTTTCAGGCCTTACACTGGGCTGGCTCCCTCCCTGCTGACAGGATCGTTCTCGCTGGAAGACTTGGCACAGTGGAGATCCTTCTATCCAGCAACCAGCCTGTAGGTAGGCTCCCTTCCCTGGAGCCCCCTCCCAGGCTCCAGCCCCTTCCTTCAGTCCATCTTCCACCCAACTCCTCTGTTGCACAGGCACTGTCATATTTTAAAGGTTGCCCTTGGCCTCCATGCCTGGCCTCCTGCCTGGGGATTGGCCAAGTTACTCTAAATATGTAAATCTGGGCCTGCTCCCCTCCTCCACCCCTCTTCCAGAAAGTGCCAGAAGTTTCTGGAAGGGTGGTAGAGCCTCCCGGCTTGTCCTGAGGTGAGCCCACTACCTCACTCCCAGGCTGACTCATCCCATGCTTCTAACAAGCTTCGAGCACATAGAAAAGCCTATCAACACTAGAGAGCGCTACATACATATAACAGTTAAATATAACAGCTTATTTAAGGTAAATTTCACATTTGTTGCTATAAAGAGCATAGAGGGGCAGTGATGCTGACAGACACTTCCAATGCCACTTAAAAAAAAGAAAAAAAAAATGGGGTAGACTTGATGGAGCATGTTTTTTTATTTTCTCCGATCGCTCTTCTATGTTTTTTTGGCATTTCTTCTGTTTCAATTAAACAACAAAGAATGCAGAATAAAGTGTGTACATTTATGAAAGTGTGATGTAGATGGTCTTTACACATTGCGGTCCTTCGCCATGGTCAAAGCTCTCCGAAAAGAGCCTCTTTATTAACATTTGCACTTCTCATCTCTGATTGGAATACGCAGTGGATGGCTGTGATATGTAGTGTTGTGAGTGACAAGTGAGATTTGTGTCCATGATCTACCCTATTAGTTTAAGTATATTCTGCACCAGACACCCCCCCCCCCCGTATATTCCTATTAATAGAAAGTTAATAAAAGGCCAACGCTAAAGGCACTATTCAAGAATAATTGTGTTTTTATTTATATTGAGACATTCCTGTGACATATGTAACCGAGTGCATACTGTACATAGCCATACATACACTTAGGTACAAGTGTCACATGAATGTCTTGATATAAATAAAAACACAATTATTCTTGAATAGTGGCTCCAACGTTGGCCTTTTATTAACTTTAGACATGTGCAGAACAAATAAATTTGTGTTGTATCGGATCCATTTGTGAAGTTACTCATTTTGTTTTGTTGCATTTATTTTGTTTTGTTTTGTTTATTCATTTTCGACCGGATTCAAATGTTTCCAATAAATTCAAAATATTCAAATCTAATTTGAACCGATTTCATATAGAAAATATTGAATCGATCTGAACTCATTGTGAAGAATAGTTGGTTCTATTTTATTTGAAATTAAAATTTCGGAAAACGATTGTTCTATTCTGTTCTAATCTATTCTATTTTTTTCAATTCTATTCTTTTATATTTTATTCTATTCTGTTCTGTTCTATTCTATGCTATTCTTTTTGAAATTTGAATTCCAGAAGACTGCTATATTCTTTCTATTGTATTCTAATATATTTTTTTTCTGTTCTATTGCGCTCTTTTCTATCCTATGCTATTCTATTCTTTTCTTTTCTATCCATACTTTTTGTTCTGTTTTACTCTCTTCTTTTCTGTTCTATTTTGTTGTTTTCTATTCTTTTCTTTCTACTCTATGTTGTCATATTGTGAGGGACCGCCGAGCGGCACCACTAGCACTCCACTGGTCAGGCGTGCCCAGAGCGCGGAGTCTAAGCCCCAGGGTACTTGTTCACCAGGGCCCCTGATGGTGGGGATGGACTTGTAGTACCCCGAGACCAGGTCGCCTCTGCTGAGCACACCTGTCAGTGGTAGTGGTGTTCGCCAGGGGCTCCAACCAGGGAGAGCCAGATGTGAGGAGGTCGGGTGACCCCGATGGGATGGATGGATGGCTGAGCAAGTGCGTAGTCAGACAGGCCGAGTCGGTATTGTAGAGGACGGTAAGGTACAAGGGAGCAGGCAGAGAATCGTCGGGTCACACGCCAGGTCAGCAGCAGGAGGTCAGATCTAATAAGGGGCATCCAGGGAGAGAGGTCAGGCAAGCAAGGGTCTGGGCAGGAGAAATCAGCAAGGTCAAAGGCAATCCGGGTCAATAACTTACTAGGCACAGATACAGGAACACAGGAAGCAGGTAAGACCAGAAGGCAACGAAATGACAGCTCAGGGACCTTTAAATATCCCGCCCTGCGCTGCCATTGGTGCCCAGCGGGCGGCCGCGGCTTCTACTGCGCATGCGCGAACTCGAACGCCGCGGCCGGCCCGGACCTAGTGCCCGTGCGCTGGGTGGAGCAGTGCGCCTGCGCCGAGCCCATCGCGGCGGGGATCGAGGAGATCCCTGACACATATATTACACGAATGAGGAGTGATAATTATAATTACTATTGTTGATAAGGCAAGAGTTTGCTTGCCGATATGGAATGCAAAACTCCTCTATCCAAGAAATTATTTTTTCCCGCAGAAGCTTGGTTCTCCAGGAAGGCTTGCATTTACTGGGTCCCAGCACAGGACAGAGCCTGCAAGGTGTTTGCAAATAATACAATGATCAGAACCCTTCAATGTACCCAATCCTGCTCTGATGATACGTTAGCAGGCATAGAGATATTCTACCTGTCCAACATATTTTCAATCTATAATATGCACCTAGGTAGCTTCCAAAATGATGTTATGTAAGCAATCAAAAAAATCTTCTCTTGATATACAGTTTATACTCCCCATCTAAAAACAGCTGATTGATTGGTCAAGCGCTTCATCCTAACATGAAAAGACCCTACTTGCATTTTACTAAAAGTCACAATTAAGACTTACAATTAAGCTACAGTGTCTACAACCCCCCCATACCCCCCCCCCCCCCCCCTTACCCAGGACATTTTTCTCCTTTCAGTTATGCAAATACCATCTGCCTGTTAAGAAGAATTAGTATAGGAGTAATATGTCAGCTCTATCAATCTTAATGACCTCCCTTTTAATGTGTAAATGGACTTGTCACTGACCTATGTGTGTTCATTCAATATCTCTCTATCTTCTCTCTATCTATCTATATATCTATCTATCTATCTAACTTTATTCTATTCTGGTTTATTCTATTCTATTCTTTTTGAAATTTGAATTTCAGAAGACGACTATATTTGTAACACTTATACACATAACCTTTGAAGGAAATCAGCAATGTTTTCAAATTCTATTTTATGTTCGAATTTCAGAGGAAGTTGCATTTCATTATTTTAGATTTGTTTAAATTTGTTACTATTGTAATTCAGAAATTTGGATACATCCGAATCTACAAATAATGAACATTTGTCAAAATTTTTATGCGGAACAAAACGAACTGCATGTCTAATTAACTTTATGTTAACATGAATATACTGGGGGACTAGTGTGGGAAAATACTCAAACTAGACCCCAGGGTCCTCCACGCATTTGAGTATTTTTTTATACGATAAAAGACCCAACTTATAGAGGCTATAGATGGCATGGCAATTTTTGAGGGTGACCCTATATATACATAGGTATGTGTATACCTAACTTGCTCTACATTTTACAGTGGCTGCCAAACAGTGGCAGAGGGAGTAGAGGACATAATTAATTTGCTTTCTCTTTGTAGCTGATTCCCTCTTCTCTCCCTGCTATCACCACCTCTGAGGTGGAAAAGCAGGAAAAGAGATAATTTACACAAACGGTCAGGCAGATGCTTTCATTGCGCCTTATTAAACTGGCCCTTTGTGATGACAATACTGCCAGCTTCTTACTGTGCCTGCGATTAGCGGCAGAGAACAGCATCTCCACTGCTTATCACAGCTTATTAAACTGCTGTATAGTGGAGGTAAGCCGCTATTGTTACTATTACAGCTTATCTCAGTTTAATAAGTGTACACCAAAGTATATACATAGCCAAAACATTTCTTTTTCATTTTGGATAATATAGAGAATTATTTTTTGCTGTCTGAATCCCAATGGGGAAATTTCCCTTCGCCAGCTGGCCTTTCTGCAGATGCAACAGAAAGTGAGGGGGATTTTTCACTTTGACAGAAGTCATAGGAACATGTGTGCTCATTGGAATATTTCTCTTGAAATTGTGATTCGGTAACAACTCCAAAATGTTGAATGCATAATAACTTGCTATTTTGGTGGATATAGTCACAAGGACAAATATAGATAGTGCGTCTACCTGGAGGGCAAATAGAAAGCCATAAAAACTTGGCAGGGTTGGAAAAAAAAAAAGAGTTTTAGCTACACATGAGAGATTAAGGTAGATATAAACCCAACTGCTAAAATTTTATATCAGCTTTACCATGTTAACATACTATAGTTTCAAAAGGTAGTTTGAATTATTTTAAACCTGTAGCTTTCGAATACCTGGTGAACCTACTATGAAGGTCCTTGTTCAGGCAACTTCTATTATGGGGGCACAAATATTCTGCACTGTCACATATGCCCATAAAGACTATCAGAGCTGACACATCATACAGGCATGGCCCACCACTGTCAGGAAGCTGGTCTAGAGTAATGATGTGCAGCCAACACTGAAGTGTGTGCATGTAGGTAGGACATATCTGAAATAGACTGGAGGAGATCAGCAGCAAGGAGATGTAAAGAAAGGATAATAAAGAGAAAATAGTATTTTTTTTTTAATGTTGATTTTGCCACTGTGCTTTAGCAAATTAAAAGATTTTTTTGCCATCTGTGTCCCATTGGAGAGTTTTCCCTTTACGTCCTGCCCTAAAGCCAAAAGAGAAAGTGAGAACAATTCTCCCCAAAGTGAAGAAAATCCTTGGTAGTCTCCAGAACTAGTGCCCCCATTTCGAAGATTTCCCCTCTATTCCTTTTCTGTTGACCACCCAAATTTTTAAATTTTATTTTACTTTAATTTGTGGTGATACCGGTCACCAGGACAAATAGGTTGAATCTCCCTTCAGATTCACAGACATAAATATAAAAACCTGGCAGATCCACTCATTCAAAACTAAAAAAAACAACAAGCATAAATATTAATAATGTGGCATACTGATGAGAAATACAACATTTTATTTTTTTAATCTTAAGGAACACTTTCATTCTTTAAAAAAATTACAAGGGTGGTACACAGGAACAAAAAAATCAATAAAATGTAAAAAATGAAAAAGAGAGACAAATCCTTTAAATGATTATTACAAAGGGTTAAGGCTAGAACATGTATGCTCCTAAAAATATGTAATTTTGGTGATAAAGATAAATAACCCTATGAAATATTTTGTTTAGCTCTGGGTATACATCAAATGCACCTCAGTGGCTTAACACAAATATGGTTCTGACACAAACAGATAAAATAAATGTGAATAAAGCACCTAGGCAAGACGACTTACACCCATGAGTCCTCAAACAGATGAGCTCAGTTATTTCAAGTCACTGTTTTTAATTTATAGAGATTCCATAGTAGTTGGTTTGGTGCCAATGGATTGACAAAAAGCACATATGGTATTTATATTTAAAGAGGGACTACATTCTTCACCCAGTAACTATAGAGATGCAAGCTTACCTTCCCTTTCCAGAAAGATTTGTGAGGGACAACGTGTGATAGAAAAAAAATATCATACATTATATCCAGCATGGGTTTATAAAAGACAGATGTTATCTAACAAATCTAATTTTATGGGAGGAGGTAAGCAGAAACCTGAACAGTGGTCTGGATGTAAAGAAAGCATATTTGAAGTTTGCTATAGTATTTGATACAGTCCTTTATAAGTTTAATGACAAAAAGCATTGTGCACTGTACTACAGTGGAAGGTCAGCTGTGATCCAACATGGAAAAAACACACCCAAAAAGAATTGCAATCATTCTTTGGTTTGCACATCTATTTCTTTACTTTTTTGTGGCGATTTAGCTCAAGTTCTAAGCAGGGGCGGACTGACAACTCATGGGGCCCCCGGGCAATAGGGGATCATGGGGCCCTTGTGTCCTTGCCCAAACTCAAAAAATCCTATGAAAAAGGTACCAGGGGCATCTCATGGGGCCCCCTACTGACCCCGGGCCCTCGGGCAGTGCCCGACTTTCCAAATGGTCAGTCCGCCCCTGGTTCTAAGTGTGAAACTTTGGGCCCTCTTGGTTTAGAAAATGTCCTTTGTAATTGAAAACTGGTTTCAAGGCTGCATTCAAAAAGTCTTGACCAATGACTTATACTCACAACAGATTCATACTATCTATATCTTGAATAATAAAGAAAGGGTGCAGTACAAATCTTCCAAGCTGCCCTAATAAGGATAAGCTGAGTTGTAATTTGGGGGAGGCTCAGCACACGATACAGACACATGAAGGTATAAGTGAAAATACAAAAGCATACAGGCTAAATGTAAATCATGAAAAATACATTACTTCTTCAAGTAACTTTTAAAGCCTTAACATTCTGGAAAAATGTGGGTTAGGCCTGTATGATGGTGCTCATTGTGAGGCAATGATGTCCTAAAAGTGGACATTCTATCATGAATAAAAGGAGATATCATGAAAAGGTCATAGCAATCGAAATTGGGGCAGTGTGTGGTATAACTTTGACAGATAAATACTGAAAGGGTAAAAGAGAGGGAGAGAAAGAAAAAGGAACATCACAAAAAGGAACAATGGCGAGGAGAGGGCAGGAGGGAGAATATGTAGAATAGGACAGGGGAGGAGTAGTGGGACATCCTGTAAAGAAGAGCCAAGAGGTTAGGTGGATCCATGTTGATTGAGTAAAGTATATCCAACTGGTCCAGATGTTGACAAATAAGATCATGTTATCTCTACTTGAAAGATCAGCTGTGATGTGCCCAGGGACACTGATAGAAACCATGAGGACCCATACAGCCAACCGGATAGGGCCCTTTCTCCCCAAAAAAAACACAGTTTAATATGTTTTAGTTATCAATGAACACAGTGAGTGATCATCAACAATTACTCATTGTGTTCATTCAGGAAAGGGCCCAGTAAATGTGACAAATTTAATGGACCTTCCTCCACTCTCCATCCTGATGGATCCTATTGTGTGCTTGCAACTGCAAGTGGGAAGGAGAGGAGGGAAACCAGCAGCACTGTGAGGATGGGGGCACACAGGGGGGCCTGGGCAGCAGGGAGAAGTATATAGTGCACAGGGAGGGTGATGGGTACGGTGGGAGGGCAATTACTGGAACCAATCCCCTGTATGGCTCCGTCTACAGCAGCTGAAACCAAAGGGAGGGAGAGGAGAAGAAGCAAGCTTTCAGCTGCTGCAGAGAGAGCCATGCAGGGGATTGGTTCCAGTAATTGCCCACCCCCCTGCCATGCCCACATATGATTATTCCATCTGCCTGGCCCCCCTGCTGGCCTGGGCCCTATATAGGAGGACTGGTGGTACCCCCTTACCCACAGCCCTGGTTGTGCCACCCCATCCTATATCATTCAATGGAGTATTCCTAGTTTATTACTAAAAAGATGTCACATGCTTATTCCGTAGAGGATTTTTATGGAACTCTAAACATTTTTGCACTGTTTACTGGACATCATAGTAGTTCACCAAATGCTTATTTGTTCCCTGGAACTGTATTTTAAACAAGACATAGGGGTTGATTTACTAAAGGCAAATAGACTGTTTACATTAAAAAGGAATTTCCTCCAGAGTTTAGTAAATGAAGTGAAGCTTTGCTGACTTCCATCATCCAATCATGTGAAAGAAACTATGCTATGTTTTTATTATCCTTGCACGAGACTAGGTATTCCTTACAAAGTGAAATTTCACCGCATTCACTAAACTCCGGGGAAAATTATCTTGCAAATTGCAACTTTTCTTACAAAGTGAACAGCCTATTTGCCTTCAGTAAATCAATGTCTTAACTCATGAGGAGGATGGTAATATGACAGTCAGTCACCATATATATTAGTCACACAGAAGAAATGGAGATGTCTTCATAATGGGGCTATCATACTTGGTCACATGTACTGCTTCTTTGTGAAATGTTGTAGTCTGTTGTCTCAGGCAGCAGTCTTTTATACTGCTGTGGCATTTTCTTATTACATGGAACACTATCAGGGGTGGACTGACAACTCATGGGGCCCCCGGGCAATAGGGGATCATGGGGCCCCTGTGTCCTTGCCCTAACTCAAAAAAGCCTATGAAAAAGGTACCAGGGGCATCTCATGGGGCCCCCTACTGACCCCGGGCCCTCAGGCAGTGCCCGAGTTTCCAAATGGTCAGTCCGCCCCTGAACACTATCTTATGATTTGGAAAGAAACCTCACTGATACCAAGGCAGCACTTTTAATATTCTACTTGCATTCCCTGGTAACGTGGCAGCATTCTGATGACAAAACTGACTCTTTCACGTGGTTGGGGAGTGGAAAACAGAGAGACTTACACCCTCCCTGAGGAGGTTGTTCACATGTCTCTGCAAATTTAACAAGGCATGCTGAGTTAACAGGCAGCCAATTAAATCAATAGGGTCACGCAGCAACCACAAGCCAAGCGATTGGCTTGTATTTGCAGAGCATAAGACCCATTATAAATTGCTGTTCGGCAAATGAAAAAGAAAAGGCATTTAGGAGGTGGCAGGATTGCCTCCTGAACACCTGACAGCAGCTGCTTTGCTTCTCTCTGAAAAGTGATCCACCGCTAGTCACTTTTCAGAGCACAGCCTAGTGTGATGATAAATGTTTGAGTTATTTTAACCACTTAAATGGCACCTAATGGCACCCCCATTTACTTGAAACCACACTGCACTTGTGGTTTCTGTGTCGGCAGTGTTTTAAGAAAAAGTGCAGGGACCTTTTCTCTGTGTGTTCAGGAGGCACGGCAGCCCATTCAAATGAATAGGCTGCCATGTCTGTGCAAAACATGGCTCACAGAGCAGCACAAGTGTAAACCTAGCCTAAGGGACAACTGAACTCTGATGTAAGGGGGCCCTCTGCCAGATTCTGATGTAAGGGGACCCTTTGCCAGATTCTGATGTTCGGGGCAATCTTACTCTTACTCTGGGGGGGACTTTGTTGAATTCCGATGTAAGGGGGCAGTCTACCATGCTCTGATGTAAGGGGGAACTCTGCTGGATTTTGATGTAAGGGGGCACTCTGCCAGGCTTTGATGTAAGGGGGGACTCTTCCAGATTCTGATGTAAGGGGGCATGCTGCCAGACTCTGATGTAAGGGGGCACTCCACTAGACTCTAATGTGGGGGGGCGCTCTGCCAGATTCCAATGTAAGGGGGCACTTTGCCAGTCTCTGATATAAGAGGGCACTCCGCTGGATTCTGATCTAAAAGGCGACTCTGCCAGGCTCTGATGTAAGGGGGACCTCCACCCAGGGGCGTATTTACCGCGTGGTAAACAAGGCATTTGCCTAGGGCGGCATTTTCAGGGGGGCGGCGCTGCCCCTCCCCAGAAGTGGCACAGGACGTGGCAGTGCAACACAGGAGCCATTATCTGCAGGGTACACACAGTCAGGTCAGAGGTGATAGAGAGGAGGAGCTGAGTGGCGAGACGAGGAAGGAGCCTCCACTGATCAGCGATCTGAGTGCTGGGACTGGGAGCGTCCGGTGCTCAGCTCTGCTCATTGCCGGTGTGTGCAGTGACATTGCTATGGGGTGGGCGGACCGAAGCAGGGTCCATCATCAGGGGCATATGAGCTGAGACCGCACCAGCGACACTGATCCGCAGCTCTGTTGGGGGGGTTAAGAGGATATGTGCTGGGGGGGGGCACCTTGGGAGCAGAGAGGATCTGTGCTAGAAGATGGTTTTGAATTTGAAATCCAACCTGACACAAGAGCACAAGCCTTCTCCCCTCCCAAAGCGCCCCCCCCTGCACATATCCGACCACCCCACCTCCGTACTAGCACAAGTGGAAGGGGGGGTCTGTACTGGGAGAGGGGGGTCTATAATGATGGAGAAGGGTCTGTACTTAGTGGGAGGGGGGTCTATACTGAGGGAGGTGATCTATATTTAGTAGTGAATGAGGTCTGTACTCAGGGAGGGGGGGTCTGTACTGAGGGGGGACTATACTTGGTGGAGAGCAGGGGCGTATTTACCGCGAGGTGGCATTTTTCAGGGAGCGGTACCACTGAAGTAAAAAGGTCCTCCACCAGATTCTGATGTAAGGAGGCATGCTGACAAATTCTGTTGTAAGGGGGCACTCTGCCAGGCTCTGATGTAAGGGGGGACTTTGTTTAATGGGGGAATTCTGGGGACTTTGATGTAAGGGAGGACTCTTATGTGAATGTGGCACTCATCCTGACTGCTGCACTCCATATGTTGTTTTGTTTTTTACTTACTCCTGACCCCTGTTCTTTATGCACGATACTGTACATAGACTTGGCCAAGATGTTCATTGTCTCAACAGTTGCTGGTTTATGAAGCTCTTTTTTATGGTAGAATCAATAAAGCAGCCCATACATTAGTCATACTTTTCATTCACCCGCCAATCCAATGCCCTTCTGACCCCTGTCTTCCACCCTGCTGACCCCTGTTCTTTTCATTGCTGACCCTTGCTACCTCTCTGCTGACCCCTGTCCTCTGCCCTGCTGACCCCTATCCTCTGCCCTACTGACTCCTGTATACTCGCCTAATAACCTCCCATCCTCTGCCCCTGCAGGCCCACTACACACTGCCCTTCTGACCCTTATCGTTTGCCCTATTGACTCCTGTACACTTGCAGGCTGATCTCCCATCCTCTGCCCCTGCAGGCCCACTACACACTGCCCTGCTGACCCATATCCCCTGCCATACTGACTCCTGTATACTCACCTAATGACCTCCCATCTTCTGCCCCTGCAAGCCCACTATACACTGCCCTTCTGACCCTTATCCTTTGCCCTATTGACTCCTGTACACTTGCATGCTGATCTCCCATCCTCTGCCCCTGAAGGCCCACTACACACTGTCCTTCTGACCCTTATCCTTTGCCCTATTGACTCCTGTACACTTGCATGCTGATCTCCCATCCTCTGCCCCTGAAGGCCCACTACACACTGCCCTTCTGACCCTTATCCTTTGCCCTATTGAATCCTGTACACTTGCATGCTGATTTCCCATCCTTTGCCCCTGAAGGCCCACTACACACTGCCCTTCTGACCCTTATCCTTTGCCCTATTGACTCCTGTACACTTGCATGCTGATCTCCCATCCTCTGCCCCTGAAGGCCCACTACACACTGCCCTTCTGACCCTTATCCTTTGCCCTATTGAATCCTGTACACTTGCATGCTGATTTCCCATCCTTTGCCCCTGAAGGCCCACTACACACTGCCCTTCTGACCCTTATCCTTTGCCCTATTGACTCCTGTACACTTGCATGCTGATCTCCCATCCTTTGCCCTGCCTGCCAACTACACATCGTCCTGCTGCCCTGTATCCTCTGCCCTGCTGACGCCCTGTACACTGTGCTGCCAACCTCCTGACCTGCCCTGCCCTTCTGGCATTTTTTACTGTGCCCCAACATCATACTGGGTAGATCTGGCCCTGCCCATAATTATCAACCACTAGCATTCATTTCACTATTCAGCTGCACAAACATGGTCACTGTTTTCTGTAACTACACCTTACAACGGACTGCTATTTATTAATCTTTTTTTTACACTGCTGAAAAAAGATGTAAACAAGATAATCATGAAAGAAAACCTATTGTTTTTCTGCATCTGTTTTTTTATTGGAAGCAATGAGCTGTGCCTGGAACATATGTACTTGTTTGAGAGTCCAATATATCAGGAGGAAATCTAATGAACACGTCTAATGTTTGTTATGTATCGCAGATCGACTTGTGTCCTGGGGCTGTGGGATCTCGCCAGTTCTATTCAGACTCTAGAATATACCTGTTTTATTAGCTGGTGTTGGGAGGATTTCAATGTGTCATTTCTGAATTAACCTGACCCTACTGAATGAAATGCATTGTTGCTAGAATTTGGGTTTTGTATTATATTATATCAGTTTCACATTCTGCTCTTGCCTATATCTCAGCAGGTTAAAATGGACATTTTGAAATAACAGTAGACAGATGTTTTCATTTTTAAGAGGTAATATAACCAAAAGTAAAACAGATTGCAGAACACCAGGCATATATAAGTACAGTGCAAAAGTTTAAGGCAGGTATGAAGTGATTGTAGCCGTATTAGAGCACTTGCGACAGAAACAATTGAGTACTGTCCGTGATACTTTTTTTATTTGCACTAACATACAATTTTGAGGAGAAGCTTTCGGGGTATGTCCCCTTCTTCAAGGTCCAAGCAGTACTATTACAATGTTTTAGCAGAATGTTAGAAGTTGGAGATGAGAGAAAAACAAAAAACAAAAAAACAAAAAGAAACACAAGCCTAGGGTTAAACTAGAGACCCTTTACTAGAGATAAGATACAGCAAAGCAAAAGCAAAGACTGGGGGGGGGGGAGAACAAGATCCCAGAGTCATAAAAATGACGGATAATGATTGAGGAGTCCCATGTCCAAATTCAGGCCCTTATCTCTTGGGTCAAATAGAATTATCATTCTTAGTTCAAAAGTTTTTCTTTCCTGAAAGGATTTGAAATTTCCTTTCAGAACTAAAACATTGAGGTCTCCCAAAGTGTGGTCTGGTTGTGCGTAATGGTGTCCCACAGGTGTGCAGAGGTCATCTTCTTTATGTTCCTTGATGGTATGTCTGTGCAAATTCATCCTTGTTTGCAATTTCTGTCCTGTTTTGCCAACATAGGATCCTTTGTCACATTTTCTGTCTGTACCAAGGCCAAACATTCCAGGGCATGTAAACTTTTGATCCATTTGTGTGATTTCTGTTATCATTATGATTTATGTTTTTTGGCATGATCAGTCATATTTTCAATATCAGTGCCAAACGTTCACGATTTCTGCCAGGGTATGCACAACTGTACCTTCATGTTGACATTATCCCTGCAAAATCTTTCAATAAACCGTTACATTTAATTTAAATTTTACTTATTGTTTATTTAGCCTATAGTGTTGAAAACGTGGGTATATGTTTGCCATCACATTGTCACAAATAAACAATATTTAGACTGTGTTGACACCTTTCCAGGCACATTTTCATCTGTTTTAATGTGCATTATCAAAAATCATTGGTTTTAATGTGCTGCCATTGTCTTCAACAGGTTCTATAATTAATTTTGATGCATCAAGTAACAGATAACACTTCACACAGATGGGAATTAGCAGCATTTAAAAGAAAATCTAACCTGTACACTTGTTGACAAGTGTTAAAAATGCACAGGAGTCAATAGACCAATAATCAGTAGGTAGAGCCAATACGTCATAATGTTATGCACCAGTGCCTAGCCATGCTTCTAGCAAGACTGAGCTTACACTAAAGCCATTTATCCAAAAAACATACAAATGTCTTCTCTAACATGGAATGCACAGGACTGCCTTCTTAAGGACATTTTTACAGGTCTTGGCTTTTATAATCATTCAAAAAAACAAGGGTGTATGTAGGAGATGTGAGATAAGAACTTTTTTTGCCTCTACCATGGCAACCAATCAACTTACATCTGCCATTTTTGCATCACAGAGTTGAAAATAAAACAAGGATTCTGATTGGTTGATGATGATCAGATTGCAGACATGCTACAGGTTCAGTCGGAGATATGCTGCATAGGACAATGATAGAAGGAGGACATGTTACTTGAGGCTAATAAAGATCACTGCTATTACCCCTTTATCAATTGATGCTCCAACTACTGACGGTAAATATATTGTATGAAGGCGAACGCTGGTAATGACTATAAAGCAGCTAGCACACAAGGTATAGGTAATAATCCCCACAAGTATATATATATACATATATAGAAAAGGTGCAGTGCTAAAATCACAATAAAAAGCTAAATGAATCAAGTGGAACAGTAAAGTAAATCACATAAGTGCATTAAACTTGCGAATAACATAAACAGCAAATCAGCAAGTAATGATAAAGCAATAATGTCCGTGGGTAAAAGTGATGATGGGTGCACTACAAGTGGAAATAAAAATTATCAACAGATAGTATTATAGTACAGATATTCTTGATTGCACATGATAATTAGTGCAACATTAAAAATAGGTAAAATAGTATGTCCATAAAAAACTTAACTCAATCAGTGTCCATAGAATCATAAAGTGCAGCAATCTAAAGTGCAGGACGTGAACGTGATGTTAATCACACAGGGGAATCCACCACCTCTGTCAGATGTACACTCACCAGAAGGTTAATGGTAACAGGCATATATGCATATCACATCTGGAGGCCTAGAGGTAGCCAGGGGGTTAAGCGAACTGCTCTGTCATAGGCATATGTGGAAGAAGAGCCCTTGTCCTAGGGAAGATAGCTCACCACAAGAGCCAGAAATCATATATAGTGTAGTATTTATTTAATATGAAGCAGAGTAAAGACATCCACGTGGAGTAATAAAAGGTAAAGACAGATACCAAAATGGCCTCCGCTCCATCCTTCGGCAGCGGTGGCGTGACGTCAGCAAATGTGGCTCCATCCGACGCGTTTTGTGCGCATGCACATCTTCAGGGGTACACCCATTGCCAACGTCATGTACAGGTCCTATTTAAATAGCCCACAAGGCGTGAAATCTAGGCGTGCAATCACAAATATCTTACTATAATATTATCTGTTGATCATTTTTATTTGCACTTGCAGTGCATCCAACTACTGGCTGCTGAGGTCCAAGGGCCATACAATAAGTGTCAAAGTGCTGCATGTGCTCCTCAGGCCGCAGTCTTGATGCCAGAGTTTTCTTCAAAACTCACTTTTCAAACATGTTCCTAATAGATCTATATATTCTTATACTTGGAAATGCTGTTACAATTCAGCAAAAAATAAAAGTTTCTCAAAGTAACACACATCTACCCTGAATGTCCACATGTAGCAGAGACTGAGCCATAGGATCACTATGGACTCCTAAAATCTGCCACCAGTTTTCATCACCAGACATGTCTTTCACAGTGAAGGTAAAACTGACACACAGTGTAAGGCTTCTTCAAGACAGGCAGTAGGTTTAAAGACAGGGCAATATAGCAGCATCTGACTGGCAGTCAGGAGGCACTACTGTCACCTCCTGATTCCTGTATCTTTTTTTTTTTTACAAATTGCCAAACATTCATTTTAAATGCACATATCACGTACCTGGTGATGGAGGCCAATGGAGAGAAGGCTTCCCTTGTGGCTAAGTTCTGGACTCCCCTGAGAGTGGGACAGCGGGAGTCAGGCCCAAAGTTGCACAGGTCGCCTGTAGGAGTGCTGGTTGGTGGTCCACTCAGGAGCACAGCTGGTGCACGGGGATAGGTCTGCAGACTGGAGGCACCTGTGCGTGGTATGCAAGTCTTCCGGAATTTGGATATTTGCTGGTTAGTCAGTTCGAGCCAAGGTCAGGTACCGGGTGGGGAACAGAACAGACGTGGTCAGATGGGATAGCCGAGGTCATACACGGAGGAGCAAGAGAGAGAGTATCCTTTAGCCAAGCCGAGGTCAGATCAGGGGTTCAGTAGAGCAGACAGGTCCAAGTACAAGCTGGGTCTGAATCAGGACGTCACAAGCCACAGGAACCAGGAACAAACCACAGGGATCTAGAGATCATCCAGCAACCAGAGGAAGTGATGAGTCTCCTTATAAAGGCTGTGTGTCACCAGACTGAGGCTGATGTGTCCTTCTGCGGCCATGTAGAGTATTGGCAGAAACGCCAGAACTCCTGCTGTGGACAGGACCCTGACAGCACAGTGGCTAAGTGGTTAGCACTTCCGCCTGGCAGTACAAGGGTCGTTGGTTTGAATCCCACCCACACCACCACCTGCCTGGAGTTTGTATATGTTCCCTGTGCCTGCGCGGGTTTCCTCCGGGTACATGCTAGTAGGTTAATTGGCTCCTGTCTAAATTGGCTCTAGTAAGTGTATGTATGAATTTAATTTATGCACCTTATATTGTACGCCCCTTGAGGGTTAGGGACTGATGTGAATGTACAATTGTTATGTAAAAGCGCTGCGCAAATTGACAGCGCTATATAAGTACCTGTAATAAATAAATAAAATGGGACAGCACCCTAACTATGAGTCAAGCGTTTGGTTTGTAGTTGTTGTACAGCCTGATTGATCGCAATGGGCGAGTTTGACAAGTGGTGTCACCTGTCAACTCTGCAGCCTGAGTAAAAAAAATGCTACTCTGCTGTCCATAGAAACTAATCTGAATAAAATATTTCATTAGAAAAATTAAACCCAGACCCATTTGTGAGAATCAATAAAGGCATTTTCAATTTGTAAATCAGACCTCACATTTCATAAAGAAAAACCTTACACTATATCCTGAAGCTTCAGCTGGCCAAACATATTAGAAAAGGTTCTGAGTTTACTGACAGAAGACATAAATCAGCTGACATATGAACACAACTGAATAGAATCTATTACAGAAAATTTATAACAGCCACCCATTGGTTAGAATGATTGCTATGTGTCTACAGTGAAGTGCAGTCGAAGAATAAAACATTTCTTTCTTTTTTTTACTTGGGTCTCTGGTAGAATGATGGATTGTTCAGTTTTCTCTAATTACATCGGTATGGCTAAAAGCTTTCCCACATCCCGCGTTGTGTGTTTTTCAGTGTTGAGTTTATTTGTGAAATGCCGAACTAAAAGCTTTTATTAAAATACTGTTATAGGGTACTTTTAGACAGGTGGTATGCTTACTGCCCTCTGAAAAGCAATCTTTTAGAGTAGCAGCTGACAGACATTCAGGAGGTTCTACTGCAATTTAATTATACCAATTTTTTTTTTGTCTGTTTTATTGTTACTTTTTTTTCTTAATTGCTGAACAATAATTTTACATTGCAGGGTCTTGCCGGAACTGTGAGCCAAGTGTTAGGCTCATGGTAGCAGTGTGACATCATTGATATCAGTTGACAAGTTTGAAGTTAAAAATGTCGGAGACACAGACCAAAGCATCATTGGTGTGGCATGTGTACAGTTCTGTCAGGCTGTAATGTTAGAATTTGGGTAACATATACGGGAGTGGTAAAACCATGGTTCAGCCACCAGTGCCACCAGTTTTTACACCCACCCTCCCCCCCCGACTTCTTTTTCAATTACAGTCAGGTCCATAAATACTGGGACATCGACACATTTCTAACATTTTTAGCTCTATACACCACCACAATGGATTTGAAATGAAACGAACAAGATTTGCTATAAACTGCAGACTGTCAGCTTTAATTTGACGGTATTTACATCCAAATCAGGTGATTGGTGTAGAAATTACAACAGTTTGCATATGTGCCTCCCACTTGTTAAGGGACCAAAAGTAATGGGACAATTGGCTTCTCAGCTGTTCCATGGCCTGGTGTGTTTTATTCCCTCATTATCCCAATTACAATGAGCAGATAAGAGTTCATTTCAAGTGTGCTATTTGGATTTGGAATCTGTTGCTGTCAACTCTCAAGATGAGATCCAAAGAGCTGTCACTATCAGTGAAGCAAGCCATCATTAGGCTGAAAAAACAAAACAAACCCATCAGAGAGATAGCAAAAACATTAGGCATGGCCAAAACAACTGTTTGGAACATTCTTAAAAGGAAGGATTGCACCGGTGAGCTCAGCAACACCAAAAGACCTGGAAGACCACGGAAAACAACTGTGGTGGATGACCGAATAATTCTTTCCCTGGTGAAGAAAACACCCTTCACAACAGTTGGCCAGATCAAGAACACTCTCCAGGAGGTAGGTGTATGTGTGTCAAAGTCAACAATCAAGAGAAGACTTCACCAGAGTGAATACAGAGGGTTCACCACAAGATGTAAACCATTGGTGAGCCTCAAAAACAGGAAGGCCAGATAAGAGTTTGCCAAACGACATCTAAAAAAGCCTTCACAGTTCTGGAACAACATCCTATGGACAGATGAGACCAAGATCAACTTGTACCAGAGTGATGGGAAGAGAAGAGTATGGAGAAGGAAAGGAACTGCTCATGATCCTAAGCATACCACCTCATCAGTGAAGCATGGTGGTGGTAGTGTCATGGCGTGGGCATGTATGGCTGCCAATGGAACTGGTTCTCTTGTATTTATTGATGATGTGACTGCTGACAAAAGCAGCAGGATGAATTCTGAAGTGTTACGGGCAATATTATCTGCTCATATTCAGCCAAATGCGTCAGAACTCATTGGACGCCGCTTCACAGTGCAGATGGACAATGACCCAAAGCATACTGCAAAAGCAACCAAAGAGTTTTTTAAGGGAAAGAAGTGGAATGTTATGCAATGGCCAAGTCAATCACCTTACCTGAATCCGATTGAGCATGCATTTCACTTGCTGAAGACAAAACTGAAGGGAAAATGCCCCAAGAACAAGCAGGAACTGAAGACAGTTGCAGTAGAGGCCTGGCAGAGCATCACCAGGGATGAAACCCAGCGTCTGGTGATGTCTATGCATTCCAGAATTCAGGCTGTAATTGACTGCAAAGGATTTGCAACCAAGTATTAAAAAGTGAAAGTTTGATTTATGATTATTATTCTGTCCCATTACTTTTGATCCCGTAACAAGTGGGAGGCACATATGTAAACTGTTGTAATTCCTACACCGTCCACCTGATTTGGATGTAAATACCCTCAAATTAAATCTGACAGTCTGCAGTTAAAGCACATCTTGTTCATTTCATTTCAAATCCATTGTGGTGGTGTATAGAGCCAAAAATGTTAGAATTGTGTTGATGTCCCAATATTTATGGACCTGACTGTATTTTTATTGTTTTGAGTTAGATAATAAAAAAAAGATTGTAACAATAAAGCCTGCACACTTCTATGTAAATCATATTAAAGACAATGGACACCATATTGTTTTGCTACTGGGTACAAAAGATTTACATATTTTACATATGTGGAAGGACGCATGTTATAATGTCCAAAACAGACATTTCTTGCTTGCTAAAACCCAGTCCGCATCAGAAGTCACTGGTCTCATGATACCAAAATTAGGCTTTTCTTAACAAACTCCAGAGAGCAATATAGAGATAGAGAAAGAAGAAGTGTACAATAAAGGATGAAAATGACAAAGAAAAAAAGGAAGGAAGGGATGAAATAGACGATGCACCAAAGCCCAATATTCTGAATAAATTTTCCACCCAAAAGATATTGCATCCAAGGCTTTTACGCTTTAATGAATAAAAGTATTTTATCATTCATTTATTATTCACTATAATCCATGACAGCTTAGCTTTGACCAAGTCAAACAAGATGAATGAGGATTTCTAAGACCTAGCGACTGCATCCTAGCTGCTAGGAAAATAGGAGGAGATCAACTCTAGTGTGTTTCAGTGTCTCATCTGTGGGTTGGTTCAGAAGAGCCTGCCAAGGGGATTTCTTAAGATTAATTTGTGTTACAGAAGAAAATTAAATCATATACTTGAATCCAAAATCTTTTGACTTTCGGACACATCCACCAATTATGGTGTTCCATCCCATCTTCTTCGCACCTCCTGAAAGGGACAGCACCAGAAACTTGAAGGGATTATGTACAACTTTGAAGCCATGAGAGCTAGCTTTTGCCATTCAGTAGTTCTCAGCCAAATCTTGTTCCCATCTAGACATATAAGGCACTTTGTTAGAAATTGGTCTTGTCAAAGTTTCACATAGGTACTCCATCTAAGTCATTGTTGATAGGTCACCTTTCCAACCCAAAGCTTTTAGAAAACGACTTATTTGAGCATAACGATAATTTTTTTCTGGGTGGCCAGAGATATTTTTCTTGTAACATTTATCTTGACAAGATACTTTGGGCAGTACAAAAAATTAGCTTTGAGCAAAAGGACTTTATTGGACCACCAAATTAAAATTTTGTGGAGTGAGACCCATGAAGAAAGGTGAATTATGGAGAATAGGAGCCAATGGGTTATGGGAAGATTTACATTTATGAGAAGAGTTCATGCACTCCCACAGGCTCAAAGCAAATGATAAAGATGGTCAGATGATCAGGGGGGTCTGTCTTTAGTCAGCAACCACAGAAGATGGTTAACCTGCCTTGGTCTACAAGAGGAGGCTTCTATTTGCATTCAGGCTAGGTGAAGATGTTTTGAATGAAATTTAGTCAGATATGCTAGTTTCAACAAATTTGGGACTCCCAGACCGCTCTTCAGCTTTGGGGTATACAAGTTCTGCTTATTCATCATGGGCCTCTTATATCCCCAGATAAACTTGAGCATTTTGTCATGAACTGCTTTGAGATCCTGTCCCAAGATACCAATTTGCAGCATCCTAAACAAATCCAACAGTTTGAGGAGGATGATCATTATTTCTGAACAGATTCTCTCAAACCAAGAGGGGGACTTGCTTTCCACTTTTCCATGTCCTCTGTCCTCTTTTATACAGTGGGGGATCATTTTTCTGACCCAATGCAGGGAGCAAGGGTGTTAAATGAATTCCCAATTAGAGAAAGGCATGGGTCAAACATTTGAATTGAAAATTTGGAGGGTTGAGTCATCTATGGAAATATTTAAGGTTGGAAATTTAGATTGATTAGTTTTAAGGTCCAACATGGTACATAATTGATGTAGAAAATGAAGTACATCTGGTATAGAAACTACCGGAGAAGAGAGCAACATAAAAATATCGTCTAGCACAATTAATTGTTTAATTTTAATGACCAAGGGTTCCAATGCTAATATGAATTGTATTGGAGATAGGAGAACAAGCTTGGCACATGCCTCAGTAAATTTTGAAACATTTTGATTTATAACCCTTGATCGTGAGGGAAGCTTGAGGACCATTTTAAAAAATTAGCAAGATAAAGAGGAATTTTGTCCCGAACCCATATTTCTTCAGGCTATAAAACAAAAAAAGTTGAAGGCCTTCTATGGATTAAGGGACAGGAGCACACCCTTCCTCTGGCTTTAATATAATTTACCCTCCTCGTCTGATCCTAAGCTTGTCTGAGAGGAACGCACCTCAAGGACAGAGATTGCTATGTATTGTTTTTATTTCATTATTATTCCTTTTTGAAATGCACTTAAAGTTACTTAAATTTTACAAAAAAAACCTGATTTTTTTTAGCTTTGGATAGACTAAGGAATAAATAAATAAAATCCCTGTTTTTTGTTTTTAGGGGTTTCTCGCTATCTGCCCACTGAAATGAGAAAAATTCTAAAGTGAGGGTAAATTTTCTCTTAGCAGTCTTTCAGAAGGGTGACTGGGGCAGTACAAACAGAAGGGTGAGTCATGGTTTTACCGCCACCAGGAATGCTAATGATATAGCCATTCAGGGAGTTATGTATGCCACTTGCTTCATTGCTGCAACATTTTTAATTCAAGGTGCAGAGTCTGACAGGCAGCAATTCCGCTCCAAAGATGCCTATTGAACTTAATAGGACAGCCCCACAACTGCATAGTGCGGCATTACAAGGTTAAATCAGGTGGTGATATAATCTTTCCTCAACGCCTGTCAAATGCCCTCTGAACAGCGATGCAAACACTGACCCACCGCGAGTATTAAAGAGTCCTTAGACCTCTCTTTCTCAACCTTTTTAATTTAGAGGAACCCTTGAAACATCTTTACCATCTCAGGGAACCTCTGCTAAATAATACTATATCTCCAACTCATGATACATCAGTGTGATGATCAGTGGGAAGAGTGCTCCTTGTACTTGTGGCCATTGAGAAGAATTATCCCCTAACACATAGCTTAAATGATCAATGGTGTCAGTGGGAACTCATCTGAGAGGAAGAAATTGCTCATTGCTCAGGGAAACCCGAGAAACCTCTGGAGGAACCCTGGTTGAGAAACCTTGCCATGGACGCTGGAGGTGATTTACAAAAGGTTTTACTTTGCATGGGAATTTTTCCCCAAAGGTTGGTGAATGATGTGAAGCTCTTCTGAGTTCCATCATCTATTTCATCTAATCATGTGCAAGCCCTGGGGAAAATTCCCCTGCAAAGTGCAACTTCCCCTTGCAACAAGAACAGCCTATATACTGTAACTTTAGTAAAGCAACCCCATTGTTCCAAATTGAAAATTTCATCTTGTCTCAAATTCCAGTGACAGCTTTTAAATGTTGGATATAATCCAATGAGAATAGTTATTGGAACAAATGGAAAGGGTGAACTTATCCAGCAGATACAAATGCATACAAAAATCTGACAAGGGTGCTAATCACACATAGCAAAAATAAAATCTTGATATCTCAGCAATTAATAACTATTAATACATTGCAAAATAGCTTTGGCTTTAGGTACACTTAATAATATTAAGTTATATAAATTAGATAATATTGGATTTATATTAGATAATATTGGATTTATATAAATTAGAAATTGTGCATGTTGCTACATGTAGTCTGGAACATAGATGTTAGAAGCAAAAAGAAAATCTTATTGTTTTTCATGTCCATGTACAGAATAGTCTTTAAAATGACTACTGCTTGACATAAAATGTACAGTTTTCTGAGAATCAATAAAGTATATGTCTATGTCTTTTATTGTACAAAATGTACAAAATGTATTGGAACAGACTTTCAATCCACAAGACAACCAATACCCTGTGTGTAAATATATCACCCTTTATCCCTGCTTGTACCCCTCTGGCATAGCCAAGGGCTGTCATAGAAGAGTGATGCTTCTGTGGGGGCATGAGGTGACATTTCATGCATTTTTTAAGTCCTGTGGGCAAGTTAAAGACCACTTCTTTTATCTGACCTCATTTTGTTTAAAACATTGCAACAGATACAAGTTATGATATCTCTGTGCTTTCTAATAGTAAAGTGAAGGCATTAATTTTCCTAATATTGAAACAGGATTAACAATTCATACATGTGTCCACAATTTTTCCATTAAATTGCTTAAATAAATGTGGAAGTGAAAAATATTGCAGCATTTGCCATAGATGTTCGATTAGGTTAATATCTGGTGACTGTGAGGGCAATTACAGTTGAGCTCAAAGGTTTGCATACTCTGGCAGAAATCGTGACTTTTTGGCATTGGAAATATGACTGGTCATTCCAAAAACTGTCTTTTATTTAAGGATAGTGATCATATGAAGCCATTCATTTGTACATTTGTTTTTAAATCATGATAACAGAAATCACCCAAATGGCCCTGATCAAAAGTTTACATATCCTGGAATGTTTGGCCTTGATACAGACACCCAAGGTGACACACACACACAGGTTAAAATGGCAATTAAAGGTTAATTTCCCACATATGTGGCTTTTTAAATTGCAATTAATGTTTGTACACTGCTCAAAAAAATTAAAGGAACACTTTTTAATCAGAGTATAGCATCGTGTCAAGTAAACTCCTGGGATATTCATCTGGTCAGTTAAATAGCAGAGGGGGTTGTTAATCAGTTTCAGCTGCTTTGGTGTTAATGAAATTAACAACAGGTGCACTAGATGGGCAACAATGAGATGACCCCCAAACAGGAATGGTTTTACAGGTGGAGGACACTGACATTTTTTTCCTTGCTCATCTTTTCTGACTGTTTTTCACTAGTTATGCATTTGGCTAGGGTCAGTGTCACTACTGGTAGCATGAGGCAATACCTGGACCCTACAGAGGTTGCACAGGCAGTCCAACTCCTCCAGGATGGCACATCAATACCTGCCATTGCCAGATGGTTTGCTGTGCCTCCCAGCACAGTCACAAGAGATTGGAGGAGATTCCAGGAGACAGGCAGTTACTCTAGGAGAGCTGGATAGGGCCTTAGAAGGTCCTTAACCCATCAGCAGGACCAGTATCTGCTCCTTTATGCAAGGAAGAACAGGAAGAGCACTGCCAGAGCCCTACAGAATGACCTCCAGCAGACCACTTGTGTGAATGTCTCTGGCCAAACAATCAGAAACAGACTTTATGAGGGTGGCCTGAGGGCCCGCTGTCTTCTAGTGGGCCCTGTGCTCACTGCCCGGCACCATAGAGCTGGATTGGCATTTGCCATTGAACACCAGAATTGGCAGGTCCACCACTCGTGCCCTGTGCTTTTCACAGATGAGAGCAGGTTCACCCTGAGCACATGTGACAGACATGAAAAGGTCTGGAGAAGCCATGGAGAGCGTTATGCTGCCTGTAACATTCTTCAGCATTACTGTCTTGGTGGTGGGTCAGTGATTGTCTGGGGAGGCATATCCATGGAGGGACGTACAGACCTCTACAGGCTAGACAATGGCACCCTGGATGCCATTAGGTATCGGGATGAAATCCTTGGACCCATTGTCAGACCCTATGCTTGTGCAGTGGGTCCTGGGTTCCTCCTGGTGCACAACAATTCTCGGCCTCATGTGGTGAGAGTATGCAGGCAGTTCTTGGAGTATGAAGGAATCGATACCATTGAATAGCCCCCCCACTTGCTTGGCCTAAATCCAATGAAATTTCAGCAAAATGGACTAGCCTGCTGCATCATTTTTTCACTTTGATTTTCAGGGTGTCTTTGAATTCAGTCCTCTGTAGGTTGATAATTTTCAGTTCCATAAAACAATGGGGCATCCTTACATTCCTAACACATTACCCAGTCTACATCAGTATAGATATTCAGCATGATATTTTTCCTCATTGAGATTTGATGTGTTTTCAAAGTGTTCCCTTAATTTGTTTGAGCAGTGTATATACAGTAAATAGTCAGTGCGTTTGCTAGCTCCCACATGGATGCACTGAGCAGACTAGATACTGAGCCATGGGGAAGAGAAAAGAACAGTTAAAAGACCTGTGTAACAAAGTAATGAAACTTTATAAAGATGGAAAAGGATATTAAAAGATAGCCAAAGCCTTGAATATTTTAGTCAGTACTATTTAATCACTTATTAAGAAGTGGAAAATTTGGGGATTTCTTGATACCAAGCCAAAGTCAGGTAGACTAAGAAAGATTGCAGCCACAACTGCCAGAAGAATTGTTTGGGATACAAAGAAAAACCCACAAGTAAGATCTGGAAAAGTACAGGCTGCTCTGGAAGGTTGTCTCAAGGAGCACAATACAACGATACTTGGACAAAAATGCTGCATGGTCAAGTTGCCAGAAAGAAACCTTTACTTTGCCAATGCCACAAAAAAAGCCTGGTTACAACATGCCCGACAACACCTTGACACGCCTCACTAGCTTTTTTGTGCCATTGGTGTAGTAAAGGCTTCTTCCTTGCAATCAACCATTAATTCTAACCTGTGTGTTGTACCTTCATATGATCACTATCCTTAAATGAAAGACAGATTTTTAGCATGATCATTCATATTTTCAATAATAATGTCAAATTGTCACAATTTCTGCCAGGGTGTGCAAACTTTTGAACACAACTGTATATGGTGTTTCTGCTGGCAATTACATGGAGATAAAATTGCGTTCCCCTTTAAATGGTGGTATAGCAAAATTCTGATCACGCATTGCAGTGGCTTCAATATCCATCATTTTTCTGGTAAAATATAATTTTGGTTTGTTGCTATAATCTCTATCAAATTCCTGATTCCTGAACTCATTAGGATCTTTCAGGAAGAAAATATTCTGGTTGCTAACTAAAATATTCAGTATCTTACTTATTCACCTAGATATGTATAATAATTTTATCTATTTAAAGGATCTAGATCATTGCACAATTTAAGCCCTGGGGGCTATCATAACTGGTCATAATTGTCAATCTCTGTGTTTTTAGCATAGCATACTTTTTTCCATATAGTCATTAGCAGTGTTCTGCTAGGAATTATGTAAACTATGTATTTTAACAGGATTTTAACTTCTTTATTTAAATTGCTAAAAATTTTAAATTGTGCTAAAATTTCAGCAAAATGCACGGCATGCATTTGGGTTCCAATCATCACTAATGACACCCCAAAGGTAGTGTTATTTTCTCACAGCATAGCATGTGTGTATAACCAAGCCTGGCTCAGGGCTGAAATTTGGTCCTTGAGCTTCTTTGCTGCAACAAATGCATAGGGCAGCCCATTCAATTGAAGTCCATGTGAAAATTGCCCAGATAAAATTGCAAGGGGTGAAGGTGAGTTCTCGCTACGCAAATTGTGAATGGGGCAAAAGTGTGGGTTCACAAGGTTCACAAGTCATCTTTCCATCATCTGTGGGGTAATGTGGTGGGAATGTTCCAGATTGCCATTTGACATATGCTTGCTAATGTGTTTCATCCAAAGTAATAGATTTTACCTGTGCTGAGAGTGGTCATTTCTGGTACGGTAGGCATATACCAAAGTCGACAAAACTCTCAGGTTGATGATAATCGAGGGTGTATTCACAGAGTATCAAGCCTACAAACCTAGAAAGATAGGGGAATTGTGTGTAAGAAGTTATCTTTGACTAAGTTTAGTTTTATTGCTTTTATGTGGAGTGCATTTTGTTCCATGGTTATTTGTTCAAATATCTCTTCCCTTATCAAATATCCAAACATATTTAAGGAGTAGTATCCACCACAGACAGCTGTATTCTACTGATATGTTTCTAAAACTAAGTCTGGAATTGTATGAAATCTGCCAAAGTCATCTAAAAGCTTGCATCTTTAATAACTCAAGTTATCCAACTAAGGCTATCAATTAAACTCCAGACTTTTTACATTATTTGATGGCTAACATGGTACACTCTCTTATTACCGATATCACTTTCTCAAGTGATTAAATTAATCTGATTCATTTGATTATCGTTCTAATCTCCAAGGGTCACATCCATGTGATCTCTTCAAAAACCAGTAATGAGATTTTTTTTTTGATTTGCTCTATGTCTCTACCTGCTGACCTCTGGCCATTTGTTAATTTCAGTGGTAATAGTCAGTGGAGAACACCTCCGGTACACTTTCTTTAGTGCTCTGTGATTACAAAGAGCAGTGCTCAGATAAGGGGTTGTGAACTTGTGTCATCACCTTCTTATATTCTCTAGCTACTTTTTCACAGAAACACAATGCTCTTGGCTAAAATGTTCAAGAAAAAAAAGAACAATCCATGATGAAGAATGGATTGCAGGGTCATGTACAGTAAGATTTAACTTGGCAGTATAGATTGAATTAGAAATGGTAGCTATAGCCCAGTGGTTAAGGATTGGACTTGAAGATTAAATGTTTAAACCTCAGTGACCTTACAGTCTTATTCTAGAGAGAGCAAAGCACGTTGTTGTTGGAGCATGATATTTCAGCCTTGTTAAGTGAGCTGACTTCACCAAAGTACTACACAGCACCTTGAAAATGGGAGCGCCCCATCTGAAAAGACAGATGTGTTATAACAGGAGTGTCCAACCTTTTGACATTCCTGGGCCACATTGGAAGAAGAGGAATTGTCTTGGGCCACACATAAAATACACTGACAATAAGGATAGCTGAAGAGAAAAAAAATCGGGCTGGTCACAAGTTAACTGATATAGATAATGTACCTATCTGATTAATAAAACTTTTTTATATTTATTATTAAAAACGTAAAAGAGGGCACCATAAAATTAGTGTGATATTTGACACTGTTTTTGTAAATGAATACCTCAATATCTGGTTCGATGGATGTAGTAGAAATTCTCAGTGAATGCTCAAGGTGCTCATACGATATTTTGGTTCTAATTTTGCCATTCATGTGCTTCACTCTTTAAAATAGTTGCTCACAACTATAGGTGCTGCCTATAACCAAGGACATGAATGAGCGTGACTGTAAAGGATGGGATATTTTTCTTTGGGAAGATAAAACTTATAAAAGTCCAGTAAAGAGACACTATCAAATTTTTCCTTGGACGGATGTGTTCATTAAGTGTAAATGCATTTTTACAAAAAATTTAAAAATAAAAACATAAACATTTTTAAGTAAGTTTACGATTTTGTGTTGGGCAGCATTCATAGCCATCTTGGGCCACAGGTTGGACACCCCTGTGTTATAAAGTCGACATAACGGATACTCAAATATATACACAATTTAACATTTTGAAGGCTTGCTTATTCTTAGTAAGGGGAATCTGTTTGATATGTACCCATATTAACATCTGCAAAGCCGAAAAAAACATATTCTTATACAACACAAAGGAACATGTTACATTTCATACACTTTACATAGGATAGACAAAATATTGGCACAATTTAAAACGTTAAAGGCTTGCTTATTCCTAGTAGGGCAATCTGTTTGATATGTATCCACATTATGCAAGGTTCTCTATGCAAGTTTTGTTTTTTAATTTTGATTGAATTGCACATTTAAGAAGGTTAAACAGTAGGAATTTCTCTATAAAGTGTGATATAAATCACCAATCTAAACTAAAACCAGCCTGTAAAAAAAGTCATATATACCACATAATTAAATTGCTGTGTGTGCAGATATTCAGCTGCAGATATTCTCCTCTTCCTCCCCCTTACCATGTGTGCCTCTGCTTTTGTTTTATGTGGTCCTCATCAGTCCATATGTTCCTCCTCCCCCCCACTCAATACTACCTACACTTTAAATGATTCTGCTCCTTTATCCCTTTTAGTGTATGGGTTCCTCAGCCTTGTCTTCCGCAGCCACCGATCATACCTCATGTTCCAAATTATGAGCATATTGCTGTTCAGTTTTAAGCTCCATCCATTCTGTTGCCTGAAAATCAAAGCTCATCCATCAGCAGATCTGTGACCCACCAGTGCATAGAATTAAAATGTTATCATGTTGAGTTTTTTTGTGAACACTAATTGTTGTTGCAATGGAATTACTTTAAGGTTCCATGCACACTGGCTTTTGGAGTTTTGTGTTTTTCCTGTAGAAGCAGCTCAGTGTTATCCTATGTGTCTGTGGTGCTACCCCTGTAGGAGCCGCTTGTACCTTGCCCAGGCTTTCCTCTAGATCTTCTTCAGCAGCCAAGCACACAGCATTTCCTACAGTCAGGTGCACACAACTTCTGCTTGTTAATCCCATGAACAGTCTAGGGGTTATAGTTTTTGTTGTTTTTTTATTTTGTTTTAAAACTGGGATAAGGAAGAGATATAGTGGGATACTCCACATTGAACTATGCACACTTGAGGACAGCTTTCTCTAAGTAGATTTGTGTAGCAGACTGGTAAAGAAAAGCAAAACAGGGCGCACTCTCTTCATGGATTACCGTGGTGAAACATGAGTTTATTTAAAAGCATAAAAATGTATACTCAAAAACCAAAGGGAGATAAAAACAGAGATAAAGAGTCAGTAGTGATGGTCCAAAGTGACGATAGACCCTTATTGAGGTAGGCTAATGCTAAATGGTAGGCCTACATTTTAGCTCTGAAGAAGGGAGTACATCTCCCGAAACACGTTAGCCTACCTCAGTAATGGTCTACCGCCACTTTGGACCCTCGCCACTGACTCTTTATCTCTGTTTTTATCTCCCTTTAACCAAATGTGAGTATTCATTTTTATGCTTTTAAATTAACTCGTGTTTCACCACGGTAATCCACGAAGAGAGTGCACCCCGTTTTGCTTTTCTTTACCAGTACCAAGATTTCCTGATCTTCTAAGGGCTGCACCTCAATGAATGACAGTTACAGTACCCCTAGTCAGTCTGAAGATTTGAGCACTGGTTTTGTTCATTTTTTTGTGTAGCAGACTGTACAAAGTATGGAGCAAAAATAGAAATGCAAAATTAAGTGGACAGTTTCTCTTCTGGACATCAGCCAGTGTCCCATCTAGTTTACACCCAGCAGTTGACTATATGGGTCCCAAGGGGGGTTAAATAGCATCCATGTAAAACAGTCTGTACTCACAATGCCCTTACTGCAGGTCACCTTCCTTTGTGATACCAGACAGGATCTGTAGACATCCCCCCCAGTCAGTTTTCAGAAGCACCCTGAGTTTCAGCATCCTGGCCCTCAGGTTGCCCATTCAAGGAAGAAGAATCCAGAATATAAATACTAGTACCCAGCATGCTCAGGGGCACCACTTCCTGTAATTGGCTGGAACTGCATCCATATTCATGCTGCTGATCTGCATGGGTCACTCCTGTTCACCCAGAACCTTCCAAGGTCTTCTGGATACAGAGGAGCCAATCAAAGCATCAGCGGCACTGTGAGCCACACAGGATATTTTAACTAAACAATTGTAACTTTCTGTTAAGCAGAAAAGCTGCCATGTTTTGCCTATCAGTCTCCTGTAAAGCAAAAGACCACACTATACTAAACTAGACTATACACATCCTGGCATACCTAACTAGGAGGGTGATACATGTCCAGGCACTTTAGGATGATTAGAGGCATATTTCAAGCTCCAAGTTTAGGGGCAGGAAGAAAAAACCTTCTGGTTTGTATTTTTGATTGGAGCTTTCTGGCAGAAACAAATGCCAAACTTTTCTAAAAAATGCCTAAACTGTGTAAAAAAAAAACTCCATATCAGCGCTTTTTTCTGCCAAGGGAACTGGCATTTTTTTAAAGCCCAGTGTGCATTGAGCCTTACAGAGTTGAATAGTGATGCATTATGTACAGCACAGGAAATAAATATTACAGTATTATATATCCTTTAATGACTTGGCTATGCTTTATTTGTGTTGTATAGTTGATTGCTATTAGAAAAAGCCTTGCAGCATTTCACCTGCAGGGTTTGTGTGCCAATTTTATTCACTCTCGTAAGCTTTTATATTACTGAGATTGGGATGAACTATTTTTGTTATGAATTCTGTTCTGTTCTGGTTTGTAATCATAAAGACATAGCTTCCATCGCTTCAAAGCAGGGAAGACATTGTCTTTATCTTCAATCTATCCAATATTGAATACCAGTGACATAGAGGGTTGGGTTGTCTCTTGTAATGCAGTAAGGACAGTGCTCTTATAAAGGGCAGTATTTACCAAATAGCATACTAATGTTCATACGAACACACACAACCTGATATACGTGGCCTTACTGTCTCATCCCATTACATTGCCACTAGTCTCTACACTGTAGATCCTTCTATCTCAGCCCATCCACAACCATTGATTGATACCCGGTGTTTATGGTAAGAATATAATGATAATCACAACAGTAGAGCACCCAACAATAATGCTTTTTAGTAGTGTGATCACCAGGAGTGCTTTAAAAAGCTGTATCAAATACCAATGACACATAGGGTTGGATTGAGTCTTCTAACTCAGTAAGGGAAGTGCCTTTAATAAGCGAAACAATTACCAAATATAGGGATTTACAGTACATACTAATACTTATCCAAACACACTCATCCGGATATATACTGCCTCTTGCTGTTTCATCCTAAAGCAGGGATGCTCAACCTTTTGAAGAGGAAAGGCCACTTAAGTGATTTGGTAATTGGCCGCCGGCCACACTTGAATGAAATGGTTCAGAATTAAAAAAAATTTATTTTGAATACCATAATGAACATTTTCCTCCTGCAGCAGCTGGATGTTGGCTGGTGGGAGAGAAGGAGAAGCTTGAATTCAGCAGTTGCAAAAGGAAAATGGAGAGGGTCACTTCCTGTACAGTATATGTCACTCCTCCTGTGTAAAACTCCTCCTGTGTAAAACAGAATATGACAGAATGTCGCCATTGCAATCCCTGACTCTGTACCAGTGGTTGGGGGTGTGGTAAAAACACATCTCAGCTATGGGTTTTACCCCCCCAACCACAAATGTAAACAAGCCCTTACTGTCCTGAGCCCCCCAAAAGGCTGCCTTCACACCGATGTGCTCCGGTTTACCCGCACCGTGGGTGTAGTACAGTGCATCTGCGGCTTTACTGTTGGTTAGCTGCGCTTTGCCATAGACCTCTATTATATCTTGCGGGTGTGGTGCACCCCTGCATTCAGGAGTTTTGGTAAGCTTTCAGAAAGTGCACCAAACCTGCAGAATATAATAGAAGTCTATGGCTCAGTGCAGCTAACCTGCAGGAAACCCACAGCTGCACTGCACTGTACTCTCAGATTAGTGTAAAACCAGCTTAATAGTTGTTAACCCTTTGTTAATTCTTTCATGGATGCTAATATGCTCATTGCAAAAGCACAGAGTATGTGATGTTTAATACACTGGCCTTTTTTCCTCTTCCAGCTTCTGTCGGTATCGCTCTCCAGGCTACTAGAAAGGTCCCAGGTGAAGTGTACTTGGTATCACTCCTCCTGGGACAGGAGTCGGCGCTATAGAGAAAGCATCGGCTTATGTGGCTCCTGCTTTCTCTGAGGCTGTGTGGTTCCTCTGCTGCCATTGCCCGCTCGATGCACTCTGATGCTCTGGAATGGCAGGTCGGCAAGCACAGATGGCGATCAACAGGTTGTCAACCCTGGGCATGCACTTCCCTGATTTGAGGTCAAGGGCCACATCAGAGGGCTCTGAGGGCCACATGTGGCCCATGGACCACAGGTTGAGCACCCCTGTTCTAATGCATTGCCACTGATCCTCATGGAACCTGCTATCTCAGCCCAATCAACATGCATTGATACCCATGGTTTCTGGTAAAAATATAATTATCTTCATAACAATAGAGCATAAGAACTTTTAGTAGTGTGGCCAAATATATCCCACTATGATGACTCACATGCACAAAGTAATTTGGTATAGTATTATTCACAGCAGCACAGTCCTTTCTTTGCCCAGGGGAGTGCCAGCATTAGCGTGGGACGGGCAACATCTCTAACGTTAACCTGTACCATGCATGAACCCCTTCGCAACTATCCCGCTGGTTGTTTTGCTGGAGGTAGGTTATAGTGATTCTCCTGGATGCAAGCAGAGATGGAGGAAGGCAGATTCTACCCATATTTTAGTTTTCCCACTTACTGTCTCCAGGCTGAAGGCACTCTACTCACATTAGTTCTTCATCTCTAGAGTCATTTGTGGTCAGAAAAAGGTTAGACGTGTTGGTAGGTGCAGTCTCTTTTCTCTATTGCAAGTGGTGCTCAAACCATAGTGGCAATGCAGAGGGAGAGGACCTCAGGAGGAACCTACTCTTCTATGGTTTCCTGGGCCACTGGGAAGCAATCCAGTTGGATGTAGCTGTCACGTGTCACTCTCATTTGGGTTGGGCAGAGTCTGTTTAAGACCCTAGCTCTTGGGCTTGGCGTGCATTTTGCAAGTGGGCAGTACAGGGACTGGTTACACATCTGATAGGGAAAGTGAATAGCGGTAAGGAAAGGTTCTGGATGAATAGGGATAGGACAGAGACATTTTATCATCTCCAGGAGTTCTCCCAGTTGGGCAAAATCTCATCAGGCCACATTCCACCCTCTGGGACAGATGCTGTCAGTGCATCAAAACCTGCTCTGCTTTACGTTTCCACATAGAACTGTGAGTGTTCCCAGTCAGGTGTCTTCCCGCTGGGCTGTTTGTGACATTGGGCCGTTACTGCAATACAAATTTGGTTATTTGCAACTGGACTCAGTGTGACTGAGTCTGCCACACTGATCTTCACTCACCCATGGGTACTGCACAAAATGTGTATGGGATGAAGTGGGGTGGGGGAAGTAAGACTGAATAAGGCATTTTCACACATTTCTGGCAGTATGGCCACCTTAGACATTTTTGCCCCAAATCTAGAAAAGATGCATGGCAATTATCTTACTGTTTCCGATGCATGCAACAAATTTTGGTAGATCAAGTGCAACACTTTTATATTTTGAAGCTTTGGTTTTGACAAATTAAGAAATACTTCCATGCGGAAGTGGCATGTTGCAGGAGTCAATTCTGCAACAGATTCATGTAAACCTTATTCACAGCTACATGAATCTGATGCCCTTTGGTGCATGGATGGGAGACAGTGTCTATGACTTTCTTTATGAGTGTCCAGGGACTATGTTTAAGTAAAGGCACTCCTGGGTATTTAGGATATGCACACATCCTGGCAAAAGGAACAACAAAGGCTGCTAGTAACAGCTTTGCAGCTATGAAGCAGCTTGTGTTGTAAGGGACCACTGAATCCCAATGAACATGACTGACTTCACATGAATCTGACTGTGTCACACGTGGATGATATATACAAGGAAAAGCATCCGAGAATATTTGTATGTCGGGGGGGGGAGAAATTTTTTAATCCTTTTTCTTATCCTTTTCATCCATTAATAACTTACCTAACTAAATATGTAAACTCAAAATTGTATATAGACTTTAACGCGTAAATATAATTTTAAAGGACATTCAATTTGCAGCTTTCATTAAATTAATTCCTAATGATCTCATCATGAAAGTCCGTTTTTAGGAGTTTTCTATAATATGGTGACAATGATCTGTCCCTGTTCTCCAAGTGTGCTTCAAAGGTTTAGTTTACATCTGCATTGCTCTCTGAAAAGTGGTTAACAGTGGATTCCATTTCAGAGAGTGTTACAGGTGTGGCTGACAGGCATTTAGGAGGTAATATTGTGATCTCTTGAATGCTTGATTATTTTATAATTTTTTTTGACAGCCAAACAATGGTAATACTATGCTGCAACTGTGAGCTAAGGGACTGGCTCATGGGTGTGGTTCAGCCCTTATTCATTTGAGTGGGTTGCATTTGGTGCCAGTACTGCCTACCAATAATGGGTGTAATCTTTGCTGTCCTGCAAAGCATCGGGTGTACATCCCTACCTGACTACCTTTGCAGCTTAATGAGAGCAGTAAAACCACAGCTCAACCACATACTTTTACCACTGCAAATGTAATTGAGCCCTAAATGGTCACCTCGTCACATGGGCCATTTCTACACACATTATGCAGGCATGGTCCAATGTTTTCAATGTCTGGAAATCTGCTCTGAGAATTACCATGCATGCTTCAGTGGAGTGCATAAATGTAGACAAGAAGGGGGTTATTTATTAAAATTGGCGAGTGCGAAATATGGTGCAGCTAAGCATAAAAATCAAGCAGCTTCCAGGTTTTTTTGTCAAAGATTATTTGAAGAAGCTGAAGTTAGAAGCTGATTGGTTACCATACACATCTGCAAAAGATTTTACACTCTCCAGTTTTAGTAAATCAACCCCAAAGTGTCTACATGCATTCAGAAGATCTGCAGGAGGTCAGCTGCAGTGATGGGCAACAAAGGGTAAAAAAAGGTGAAACCAAGTATCTTATTTAAAAAAGACAAAAGTCTATGATACACTGGAAAATGTTCATAAAGCCTATGAGCCACACAATCAGGTGTAAATCAGTCTGTCTTTCAATCAGCAAAATCTATGTGATTTTCTAAGTATTTATGACCCTGCAGCTGTAATTCTGGGCAACACCTGCAACAAATTTACAAAGGTCTACCACAGATTTATCACTATAGACCAGACAGATTTTTATTGTAAACAGATGCACAATACAAAGTGATCAGGTTCTGGTTTAATTCTGTTGCAGTGCTGCTCTAGAACAGCTGAAGGAGGAATTATGAATCAACCTTGTAATACATTTGTCTTAAAATCTGTTTCACTGCTCCTGTTTAGCCAAAATCTGTTTCAGTGCTTGGTTTAATGGAAATTTCTTTCACTGATTTAACCTCTTGCTGACTCCATAATGCATATATGCAGTAGCAAAGTGGGTGGGCTTTAGTGATCAGGTTGTGTGTTGAGAGAGTGCTTACTATATGCTCCCAGCACATTGCCCGAGCTGTCACTGACAGCTCTCAGCAACTGCTTCTGATCAGGAGTCAGCAGGACAGGCTCCATATCATGTGACTTCTGTGGTAGCCAATCACAGCAGTAAATCTCAAGACAAGTGAGCGCTTAAAACAACTTATAAAATCAATAAGTGAACAAAATTAAAACGAGAAAATAGCAGCTGAACACCAAAAAGGTACCATAAAAACCTTCACAATAATCAGAATGCATAAAAGGGAGAGGTGCAGCGCTAACTTGATAAATATACGCTTATATAAACCAATGTTAAGGTGCTGTTAAAGTGCAAAACGGTGACTAAAATAAGTTATAGTCCATAACATGTTCAAAACCCAAGAGAGTCTTCAAAGAGCTCCAATGCCTGGATTCGTGGATGAGGTGATAAAAGTATAAATATTGCGCACTCACCAGATACGCAATCCAAATGCGCATTCAAAGCAGATAATCCTAGGGTCCTCATATGGATCTGGTCAGATCTGGTCACAAAAGCCCCTTGCCACTTGATGGTGTTTGCCACGCATAGAAGAAAAAAGGCCGCTCTGCAGATGTAAAGGGCTCCCACCGGAGCCCAAAGAACTTTAGTTATACTTCGTTGAAGTTCCTCTTTAATGGCTCTCTTTTTGATACAGGGCAGCTTGTATCATACCAACACCTCACCGCCCGCACACAGCGCTCTCTCCGCCGGTTACTTTTGATATCGCATCAGGAAGTTCTGAGAACTTCCTGATGCGATATCAAAAGTAACCGGCGGAGAGAGCGCTGTGTGCGGGCGGTGAGGTGTTGGTATGATACAAGCTGCCCTGTATCAAAAAGAGAGCCATTAAAGAGGAACTTCAACGAAGTATAACTAAAGTTCTTTGGGCTCCGGTGGGAGCCCTTTACATCTGCAGAGCGGCCTTTTTTCTTCTATGCGTGGCAAACACCATCAAGTGGCGAGGGGCTTTTGTGACCAGATCTGACCAGATCCATATGAGGACCCTAGGATTATCTGCTTTGAATGCACATTTGGATTGCGTATCTGGTGAGTGCGCAATCTTTATACTTTTATCACCTCATCCACGAATCCAGGCATTGGAGCTCTTTGAAGACTCTCTTGGGTTTTGAACACGTTATGGACTATAACTTATTTTAGTCACCGTTTTGCACTTTAACAGCACCTTAACATTGGTTTATATAAGCGTATATTTATCAAGTTAGCGCTGCACCTCTCCCTTTTATGCAAGCCAATCACAGCAGCCACTTGTTCAAGAAGAGGTGTTGCCCCAGGGCACTAAAGCACACTTACAGGGCCGTCAGTTTAACATAAATCTTCTCCTTGTAAGAGTTGCCTTGCTGAGTGACAAAATTGATAAATGCCTCCCACAGTGCTTTAGCAAGCTAAATGTCATTCATTTATGTCTACTGTACGCAATACAGTGACAGCTCGGTTCACGAATGCTTCTGTGCCTGAATAACTCGGTTCGTGAACAAAAGAGTTCACACAAATTTGCTTTGGTTCACGAACTCCGCTTCAGTTGACGAACATGAGCCGCGGCCATCTTCCCTGCTGTGACATGTGGTTGTGACTTCCTGTAGGCGAGACTGTGGTCACAGACACTGAAAGTGTACTGTGAAGACACTTACAGTACTAAGAAGCTTTTTGGTGTGCTTTTTAGCACATACTGTACAGTACTGTACTATACATCCCTGTGCACACTTGCTGTAAAGTTTTTTGTGTGCTTTTTAGCACATACTGTACCGGACATCCTGTATGGCTCCAAAGAAAATTCAGAGCAAGCATGGTGGTAAGAAGAAAGTGCGGAGAGGTAATGAAGGTGACAAAAATGTGCAGAGCAAGCATGTTGTTGAGAAGGAAGTGCAGAGCGGTAATGAAGGTGACCAGAACGTGCAGAGCGGTAATGAAGGTGACAAGAACGGGCAGTGCAAGCATGTTGTTAAAAAGAAAGTGCAGAGCGGTAATGAAGGTGACAAGAATGTGCAGAGCAAGCATGTTGTTAAAAAGAAAGTGCAGAGTGGTAGTGAAGGTGACCAGAACATGCAGAGTGGTAATGAAGGTGACCCGAAAATACAGAGCAGTGATGAAGGTGACCGGAGTGTGCAGAGTGGTAATGAAGGTGACCGGAGTGTACAGAGCGGTGATGAAGGTGACAAGAACATACAGAGGGGTAATGAAGGTGACAAGAATGTGCAGAGCGGTAATGAAGGTGACAAGAACGTGCAGAACGGTAATGAAGGTGACAAGAACGTGCAGAGCAGTAATGAGGGTGACCAGAACATGCAGAGCAGTGATGAAGGTGACAAGAACGTGCAGAGCGGTAATGAAGGTGACAAGAACGTGCAGAGCGGTAATGAAGGTGACAAGAACATGCAGATTGGTGATGAAGGTGACAAGAAAGTACAGAGCGGTAATGAAGGTGACAAGAACATGCAGATCGGTGATGAAGGTAACAAGAACGTACAGAGAGGTAATGAAGGTGACAAGAACATGCAGAGCAGTGATGAAGGTGACAAGAACGTGCAGAGCGGTAATGAAGGTGACAAGAACATGCAGATCGGTGATGAAGGTGACAAGAACATAGAGTGAGGTAATGAAGGTGACAAGAACATGCAGAGCAGTGATGAAGGTGACAAGAACATACAGAGCAAGCATGTTGTTAAAAAGAAAGTGAAGTGTGGTAATGAATGTGACCAGAAGTACCACCCCAACATAAATGTAATGAACAGATTGTTGAATCTATTTAATGATAACGTGGTCTCTCATTTCCGTAGGGTTATGCAACGCAGGAAAAGACAAGTGACATTGGACACATTTTTCTCCAAAACTGAGCCTGCAGCTAAGAGACAAAGAAGAGAGGAAACCCCTGAAGGAGATCTCCCCAATGTCCTTATGGAGAGGGACTCTCCCTCCGAATAATAACCGCCTCCCACCCACTTTCCTGTCCTCCATGCCAGAAGTCATCAGTCTTCATGCTGTACTATACTGTTC
Organism: Staurois parvus; assembly: GCF_062004578.1. Lineage (NCBI taxonomy): Eukaryota > Metazoa > Chordata > Amphibia > Anura > Ranidae > Staurois > Staurois parvus. The sequence continues at coordinate 417,763 of NW_028318275.1, forward strand.
TGTACTTTGTTTCATATTTTTGTGGTTCAAAAACAAAAGTTCAGAACGGATTAACCTTATTTACATTGAACCTTATGGGAAAGTTTGATTTCGTTGGTGACCAAATTTGGTTTGCGACCACGTTTGTAGGGGTCAGAATGGATTAACCTGATTTACATTGAACCGTAAGGGAAAATTTGCATCGGTTTGCAACCAATTCGGTTCGCGGACAGAGTCATGGAACGAATTAAGTTTGTGAACCGAGGTATTACTGTATATTATTATTTCCAACTGTTTTACTTCCTTTTGATATCATATAATTACCATGTTACCATAAATGGTCAAATTAAATCTTCAACTGTTTTCAGAAATGTCACCTTTTTGCCATCCTTTCCCTAATCCACCATTTTCAAATTAAGAAAAATGTAACTTTCTAGCCACTGTTAGCTACAGAATGTTATTTTCTTGCTGGACCGTTTTATACAGTGGCAGAAATTGCCACTGTTAAACAGTAAATCTGGTCAAATTAAATTGCACCCGTTGCTTTAAATATAATATATCCCCATAAACCAGCACAGGCTTGCTGTGCAATTAGCTGAGATAAATGTAGTTGGAGCTTCCAGTTATATGGTGCTTACCCCCCTCTAGTGGTTAGAAGCAGAGTGTCAAAGACCATGTCGTAGACCTAGGGTACCATTGGACTAGAACGCTTCCTGCACTGTAACATATCTTAAAATAATTCTAATATTTTCTTCTCAAGGAAAATCCAGTTTTTCTTCACTGCACTGTATTGCAGCGTGTTTTACATGTGTTATGACCTTATGTATTTCTGTGTGGTCACAGTATGTGTGCTTTGTTGAACTCACTGTTTAGTGGAAACATGTCCAAAGTGCATCCAAAATGCATGTAAATGAGCCTCTACTATTCTTTCTTTTATCTCAAATACAAGTTTATTGAGTAACGAGACCAGGATTCAGTGCAGATTAATAAACAATAGTAAGTACTAGGGGTTACAAAGGTTGTCCTAACAGAATATCAGTCAATTTACTACAGAACGGCAATGAAATCACCAAAGTAACACAGCTGAATACTTTGTTAGGATATGGAAGAGCCCTGGGGCCATCCTAATATTTATTAAACAAAATTATGACTTTTAAGGTGAGAATTCTGAGATTAAAGTTAGAATTCTGAGACTAAAACTCTAATATGTGAGTTTCAAGGTCAGGATTTTTAGATTCCTCTTAGGATGGCCCCAGGGCTCTTCCATAGTATGGGATTGTACACACAGCTATGCCAAAACCATTTAGTTATGACAAACCTGTTTTTCTTCAAATAAACTAACATAATTTACCGTCACCATTCACACCCACCCAAGCAGGCCAAGTGAAAGCAAAAATTAAGAAAGGAGAGAAAAGCCATCATCAGTGCCGGGATAAGGCCATCCAGTGCCCAGAGCAAAGTTGCCAAACTATGCCCCCCCCCCCTTCCCGTTCATGATGTGTGAGCTTAGGAGATCCACTTAGGGGGTGTGCAACTCACACCTCCTCCCCGCTCTCTTCTCACTGCTCCCAGTGCTGGGCTGACAAAAGTAGTGATGTTGCTGTCACCACTCCTGTCAGCCTTGTAACAGAAGGAACTCAACACAAAGTGTCCCCATTCCTGCAATAAACCATTGCGCCCAGGGCAGCTGCCCTTCTGCCCAACCCTTGTCCCGGCCCTGGCCCCCATTCTTATGCCTCTAAGCATTCTATGTACACAGGGACCTTTAGGATAGGAAGAAGACATCTAGTGCTCCTCTGCTATTCTTTTCAATTCATTGTAGAAAATCAACTGCATTTTGTATTTTAAATGTATGTAATTAAACCATGTGGGGGAAACACTGAAGGGCATATATATATAATACATGAAGCAACATTGAGGGACCATCACATTTTGATGCGCTTACATATTCTGTGTTAAAAACAAAGTCCCATGTACAGTGCACCAATATGAGGAGGGTTCAAAAGCTACCCAGATTATGTTCCATCTAACTGTGGATTGGCCCTAGCAGCCACACAGGTTTAGCCTGGGAACCCCAAGTGAATATTGCATTGGGAGGCAGTAATTGGTGGAAAGTCTTGGAGTAGATAATTTCTGAACAGCCACGCTTCCTATAGAAACTGACTTTGGGAGAGCTCCATAAAGTGGTTGTCCATGAGTGTACTAAACAAAAGGCTTGGAATTCAGGAGTTCCAGATATGTGGGGTAAATTGTGTGATGTTCCATTTCCCAGATGGTGGAGGAGCAAGCAGCCAGACCTCTTTGTTGTATTTTTCATTGAATGCCATGGAATGAGAAGAAAATTTCTCTTGCTAAGATGATGAAGCACTTAGACCAGGCTTGTGCTCTGCCTGTTCCTTTTTCTATTCTGTTGTTGAATATATTCCTCTAGCAGTCTCTGATTCCCTCTGGCCGTAACATCTGAGCTACTCTTTAAGATGCCAGGTTTTGTTCATTTTATGTAGTGTATTCTAGCATTAAGTAGGTAACACCTAGGGATTTGTGACTGGACAATAAGCTGTGCCAGGATTATTAGCTTGACCACAGCTCTGAGTGGTGTTTGTTTTTGACTTTTTATTTGAATATTTTGTGTATGTGTACAAGTGTTTTAGAAGACTTTTATGTTAATTCAAGCTTCAGACATTTTTGTTTTAGCCAATGGAAAGCACTAGGGGGAAGAGAACAGGCAAAAAAGCCTGAAATATGCATGACAAAAATGCTCAAAATGTTTGCTTTAGCATTTACTGGCATTTCTATTGAGATCTATGAAGCCCAAAATGCCCAAATCTGCCTCAGAAGTAGCTTTTTGACCTTCAAGCATCGAGGAACAGGTACTTGAGTGCTTATATGTGAACAGTCACCATTGAATTATGTTGGATTTTGTATGTTGAGAGCTTTGGAACTTTGAGCTTCAAACTACCAAACTCTCAGGTGTATATGGGGCCTTATTACACAATTTAAAAAAAAAATGTCTGTAAGTTGGAGGCTGTTTTCTTTTTAGATAGCTATTAACTCTCTGCCTATTTAGCTGGTGACTCTGGCTTGCTTGGGCAATCTTCATTGCCGTTTTGAAAAAAGTGTAATTACCTTGACAGCATGAAATGCTGCTTATACAATGATGAATCTGTTAAAGAGTTAGTTCACCATTATAATAAAATTTACAGTGCGGTCAAAGAGCCCTGGTAGTGTCCAAATCATTGTGCATTGTAGTTATATTGAGCTTTCTATAAATTATAAGCAACATAAGTAAAATAGCACTCAGGGCTAAAGGACCAAGGACCCTATCAGTCTCGTAAAAATCAAGTAAATCAAAGGAAAATTTCTTCTAAGATCATCTCAGGAATAATTCCTCCAGCAATTCTGTAAGTAATAAATGGACCTTGCTTCCCTCTTCGGATAAGTGAGAACCTTAAATAAATAAGCTAAAACAGAAATAAAGAGAGGGCTCTCCGGCCTTGTGCATTACCAAAAACCAATTCATTATATATTAAAAAGAATTCCAATATACTCACACAAGTAAGTATAGAAAGGCTTATCAAAAGATCCACTGCCTATTCCAATGGCAAAAATGTAGCAATGCCCAACAGCTAGGACTGAGGTTTCCAGGTTTTAAGGATATAACCCTCTTCATCAGATCCCTATGAAGAGGGTTCTACTCTTGAAACGTGTATACCTCAATCCTAGCTGTTGGGCATTGCTACATTTTTGCAATTGGATTGGACATTGGATAATAATATATTGGATATAATATACAATAAATAGTTTTTTGGTAGTAGGCAAGGCTGGTGTGTTATTCCTTTGTTTATGTTGTAGCTTTTGTATAAATTATGTACCTATATGCTAAAGGCAACTTCTGCAAAGCCTGGTCAAAATGTAGCATTCTGGGATATCTGCGGTGTCCTGTAAGTTAGAATGGATGGTTTATTTAGTTTGCTCCTATCGTCACAGATATGAGCGAGGAATGAGCAAACTCTCTCGACCACAAATCCACACACCATACCTCTATCCAGTGCTGCTCTGACAGGGAAAGCCCCAGGGCGTCATTCCATGCTTTTATCTGCAATGATGGAGAGAGCACTCATTTCATGCTTGTATCTGTAATGATGGAGAGAGTGCTCTTTAATGCTTGTATCTGTAGCACCACCCCCTTAGGAGTTGCAAGAAATATGGGTCCCCCTATAGTCCTGCGCAGCCAGGCAACACACAGTTCCCTCACTCAGACTTGCATTAGGAGACAGGAAACAGCCCTTGAGCTTTGTTTTAAAGTTTTATTAGGGGGTTTTGAACTTGGATGGGGTAAGGGGTGTATGGGTTGCCCAAAGGAAATGGCAACTGAGGACAAACTCCTTAGCAACTATGTAAAAGTCTTTACAGCAAAGTTTCTCTTGTGGAGAGCTAACCAGAATCTCCTGTAGTATCACCCCAGACCCCAATTGGCTCTTCTCCTCATCAATCTGTACTGGGTATATCCCTGGGAAGGGGATCCAGTGCCTGTCACTGCAGTGTAAGCATTCCTGGGTAAGATAGAAAATCCAGTTCTTCACTAGGGTGTTCTTTTCTCCTTACTGGCCAAGGGGGTGTAGGTGTACTCACTTGGTCCCTCTCCTGTGCTGCCGGTGGTCGGTGGCTGCTGTCAGGCTTTCTGCTGGGCCACTCCTTCCCTGCCAGACAGGTGGTCCTCTCTCAGAGGGCAGGTGAAGTTCCAAGTTTTCAGCCTTCCAAGATTGTCTGCCTGCAGGTGAGCCCCTTTCCATCTGAGCCCCCTCACAGGCTCTTGCCTACAGCCTCACATCCTTCTCTCTCTTTCACCCAATCTCTCCTGTTGCTGAGCTGGTTCAATCACTTTTAGGGGTTGTCCTGTCCCCTTTCCAAGGCTGCTGTTGGGGATTGACCAGGCTCCGTCAAAAGTGCAGATCATCCACTCCTCAGATCCACCCACTGCTTCTAGACCTTTCGCCAAAGGTTTAGAGCAGGGGGAAGTTCCAGAGGGCTGGTCTGCAGAGCCTCTCAGCTCTGACCGAATTTTGACCCCTGCTAGCTATTCCCAGGTTGCTAATCAGCCCTAGCTGAATTGGAGTCTAGCTCCCTCTAGCTACCTAGGAAGGTGCTACATATCTGTAATGATGGAAAGCACTCATTCCATGCTTGTAACTGTATTGATGGAGAGAGTGCTCATTCCATGCTTGTATCTGTAATGACGGAGAGAGAGCGCTCATTTCATGCTTGAATTAGTAAATGATGGAGACCGCAATCATTTCAAGCTTGTATCTGTAATGATGGGGGCGCACTCAAGAGACTCTTCATCCTAGCTTGTTTGCAGAAAGGCAATGATTTCTCAAAAAGCTTCTTTTGTGGCCAAGCTCTGTGGAAGCTGTGCTTGGCCTGTAGATACACTATGTAATTTATCTACATTTAGATACTGCAAACAAAGACCACTTTCTTTGCCCATGAACACAGGGGTTATAAATATGATAATTATGTTTGACAAAAAAAAAATGGAGCAAAGAAATCAGAAATATTTACGCTGTTTCCTACCCAAGACATATTAGCTATGCTGGTACACTATTTCCCTTTCTTGTTAATCTGCTCTCTTCCGTCACACGATGTGATGCCTTATTCATACCTTGCGATGATGCCTTTGTTCCTCCTCTTTAATAACACCTTCTTAAAACATGCAAGCGTAATAAATCCACAAAGAGGATTTCAAACAAAACACAATAAAATCATATCTGGCGGAAAATAACCAAGAATCATTGAAGGAAAATGAAATACAAAGGAGATAAGCATAATACATTTAATGAATAATTCAGAACAAACACGACTGGTTGACTATCATTATATGTTTAATTAGTAAAGTGTAAAATTACAGACTAGTTTTTCCTGATGTACACATTAGATTTAAATACATTCTTAAAGTATACAGTATGTAAACCCCAACCACGAACTTGTCTCAATTGCTTCCTTTCGGTCTGTTATATTTATCATTACAATAATTTCTTTTGATCTGTTTGATAAGTGCAAAAAAAAAAACTGTCAATCCTGCCAGAAATCATGTGAGCTGATGACTACCCATGCTCTCTGCCTCTGCTGACTGTTATCAGCTAGAAATGTTTCCATTTTTTTCTGTGGACCACAGAGTGCACCCCCCTTATTTTATGAAGATGAGAACAGGAAAGCATGTTCTGTAATCCTAACATACTTCATTCTCTAGAGCAGGGGTCTCCAAGCTTTCTAAACAAAGGGCCAGTTAACGGTCTTTCAGACTTTAGGGGGGCCAGACTGCGAGAAGTCAGTGCCGAAAATGTCCTGGCTTCACTAGGAGTAAACAACACCCAATCTTTAGAATTAGGTGAGGAATCCTACCCCATTGTTGGTCTCAGTGGAAAGAATAGTTTCTCATCATTGGTGTCAGTAGGAGGAATTGTGGCCCATTGTTGGTGTCAGTAGGAGGAATTATGCCCCTTCACTGGTGTCAGTGGGTGGAATAGTGGCTTGTCATTGGTGTCAGTGGGAGGAATTGTGCCCCATCATTGGTGTCAGTAGGAAGAATAGTTCCCCATCATTGGTTTCAGTGGGAGGAATAGTGCCCTATCGTTAGTGTCAATAGTAGGAATAGTGCCCTAACATTGGTGTCAGTGGGAGGAATAATGCCCCATTATTGTTGTCAGTGGAAGGAATAGTGCCCCATCATTGGTGTCAATGGGAAGAATAATGCCCCATTATTGGTGTTAGTGGACGGAATAGTGCCCCATTGTTGGTGTTAGTGGTGAGGACTATGTCCCACTGTTGCTGATGGTGGGGGGAATATTGCCCCAAGGGCCAAATAAAAGAAAGCAAAGGGTCGCAGTTTGGAGACCATTGTCTTAGACTGTAGAGATGATTAGAATCATTCTGGTCTCTGATCAGCTCAATAATCACCCAGCGTATCTGACCGCTGCATTCTCAGATTTCCCTGTGGGACAGGAGAGCCCAAGAAAACTGTGGAAGGCAGCAGGAGGGGAGGATGTTCCTTCCCGCTGCTCATAAAAACAATTCAGCAGCTAATTGGCCACTAAAATTGCTTTTAAATGAAAGCCGACTGCCAGCTGAAAATAACGATACCAGGATGATACCTGTAGCTGCAGGCATCATCCCGATATAACCACTCACCAGTACATTGCTGGTCCATGTTGGGCATATATGTATCGGTGGGTGGAATAGTGGCTTGTCATTGGTGTTAGTGGGAGGAATTGTGCCCCATCACATGCGTCAGTGGCTGGAATAGTGGCTTGTCATTGGTGTCAGTGGGAGGAACAGTGCCCCACCATTTGTGTTAATTAGAGGAATGGTGCCCCATGGTTGGTGTCATTGGAAGGAATTGTATCCCAGCACTGGTGTCAGTGAGAGGAATTGTGCTCTACTGTAGGTGTCAGTGGAATGAATAGTGCCCAATTGCTGGTATCAGTAGAAGGAAGTGTGCCCTATCGTTTGTGTATTTGAAAGGAATTGTGCCCCATTATAGGTGTCAGCAAGAGAAATAGTGTCACATTGTTGATGTCATTGGGAGGAATAGTGCCCCATTGTTGGTGATATTGGGTGGAATTGTATACTATCATTCATGTAAATGGGAGGATTTGTGCCCCATTGTTGGTGTCTGTGGCAAGAATGTTGTCCCAATGTTGAAATCAGTGGATGGAATAGTGCCCCAAGAGCCAGATAAAGCCAAGCAAAGGGCCACATCTGGCCCCCCATGCCACAGTTTGGAGACCACTGCTCTAGAGTGATGACACATTCCACCATACATAGAAAAGGGCAAATGAGCATTGTCCCCCTAGGACAGGGAGTGTCATTGTCAGGATAAAAATCCAAACAAGTACTAAACTAATGCTTCTACAACATCTAAGTACTAGTAAGCTGCAATTTGATACATTTGTGTGTTTTTTTAAATAGATGCATTTAAACTTTCTATTTTTAAGGTTTAGATTTTAAGTTGCAGTAAAGTTATCCTTTATTCATGTGCTGCTTTGCTTTAATCAGCTTGTCACTCCAGTAACCTCCATTATATGCTCCTGACCTTGCGAAACAAGCAAAAGTCAGTCCAAGAAGCTTTCCTCTGCATTTGCTCTGACAAGCATCAGGCACATAAATGTGCAACCTATGACAAGTATTAAACCACATAGCAATGTTAACGTATTAGCGGATCAGAAGCCAACCAGGCATTTCCATATTTGTAAGCTATACCCAGAAATGCCTTTTTTTTTATAAAAATGCAATTTTACAATGCAGAATTACTAGTAAACTTTAGAACTGAACTCCAGGCAAACACCTGAATACAGAGATGAAATACATATAGGGGAAGATTTGTATTTCTGTCCATCCAGAGATTTATACAGATCTGCCACACAGCACAGACCTGCCTGGCAAGGCATGCGTCCTAATTTTTCTCTGTTGCAGTTAAAGTGGTAACAAACGTAGAAAAAAAAAAATTTTCCTTCTGAAAGGTAATATCATAATGTGCTAGTATGCATCATTATGAAATACTTACCTTAACCACTTGCCCTCTGGAGACTTACCCCCCCCCCCCTTCTTGAACAGGCCATTTTTTTGCTATGCGGATTACGTTTTAACTGACAATCATGCAACATTGTACCCAAATGAAATTTATATAATTTTTTTTTCTCCACAAATAGAGCTTTCTTTTGGTGATTTTTGATCACCTCTGGGTTTTTATCTCTTTATGATATAAATGAAAAAAGACTGAAAATTTAAAAAAAAAAACCAATATTTTTTACTTTTTGCTATAAATTCTCAATATGTGTATATTAATTGGTTTGCATGAAAGTTATAGCATCTACAAATGACAGTATATACTGTATACTGCAAATTTTTATTATTTATATTTTTTCATACTAGTAATGGTGGAGATCAGTGACTGTGCAGGACCGTGATAGTGCGGTGGGCACTGACACTGATTGGGACTGACTAACTGCCATTGACATCACCAGTGACACTAATATAGTGATCAGTGCTCATAATATGCACTGATACTGTACTAATGACACTTGGTAGGAAGGGTTTAATATTTTGGACAATCAAAAAGGTAACTGTGCCTATGAAGTGTTAATGTGTGTGCTGGTTTTACTAAGGATCCTTGTTGTTTTTTTTCCCCTGCATAGCAGGGAATGAAAAAACAACAAGATCACCTGTCACTATAAAGAGCTCCGTGTGTAAATCACTGAGCCGATCACCTGGTCCCAATGGTCAATATTTGTCTGGGACCTGCTGGTTGGCTTGTACTGTACAAATCACAGCACAGCGGGGTCAGCCCCGGAAAAGCTAATCATATCGTAAGTACGTGATCCAGCACAGAAGAGACAATCTGCTGCTGGATGTGTAAATGATGTGGTCGACAGTTAAAATGAAGCCCACCAGTGGTGCTGTGTCTGCTGAAAGGGCTTCCACCTTCACCTGGTCTTCCTTGCAGGTTTGTGGGCTCCAGCTATTTGAATGTGCATGGGAGTCACAGTCGATGCACAGAACTCTAAAAGAATGGCATGAGTATGCCATCCCTTCAGAGCCTATGGGCCAGTAAAGTCACTAGCAGCAGAAATAGTGAATTTCTCCTAAATGGTGCATGTTTAGGAGATATTCATTGTACCTACAAGTAATCTTCATTATAGGGTACAAGTGTCCAAGGGGTGTTTACTACCACTTTTAGTAACATTTACAGGTCTTGTTCCTCTCCCATTCTGTGATTGAATAGAAGGAACCAAGCATCAAATAATCCATTAAAAGTCCATCTTTTTATCTTGATAGCAAAATCACAACCAATAGAAAAGAAATGTCTAACAAATTTTGAGGGCCAAAGCATCCCCTTCATCATGGCTGATTATGCTACTACACAGACACTAGATTCCACATGCCCACCTGGGTCTTCCAAAATTTCTATCTGGTAAGTCATACCACAGTATGGTAAGCTTGAGACCTGAAGAAGGGGGTCCCCAAAATACGTTTAATAGTCCTTTTCTACTGGTTGTGACTTTGCTATCAAGAATACAATTTTATTTAGTTTTATGAAGACTAAGAATAAAAAATATGACTTTTAATTTATCGTTTGGTAATTGGTTCCTTTTATTCACCTAATCTCCTCAAGTAGTGTGCATCTTACTTCTGTGGGTCTGTTTGTGTGGGGTGGGTCCCACTTCTCTGGGTCTACTTATCAAAATCCATTTGACAAGAACCACTATGAACTATCCTTTCAAGTACAACTAAGTTTCAAGTCAAATGCCTTGACTTCTGTCCTTGAATTGTTTTGGTATGTGATTTGACAATGATAGGAGAAGCAAGGTCATCTCTCTGTCACTCTGCCCCAACCTGCTATGAACATCTTCCTTGTTAGCCATAAGCACTGCAGAACAACTGATTGGCTACTTGTGCTGCTTGCCCATTTCTTGCCCATGTCTGAGCTCTGCTGTAAAGTGGATTACACAAGGCTGATATCAGGTCAATTTCAGGTACTTACGTGCTTGACTTTAAAAAAATGTATTTATTATGTCTTAAAGAATGCAGATGTACATTTATTGGTGTCTTTTACATATGCTTACAGTTTGGTTTTAATGGAAATTTTCTGTTCTGATAGAATGTTGCTCTTTGTTCACAAATTGGAGTGTCTAAACTGCTCTTTGCTATAATGTGTGGTATAGATGAGCATCAGAAATGTTCTCACTTTTATTAAGCCACTGGATCCAAAAGTGTGTAACCAGTTTAGCGTGAAGTATGAAGAGCTTTGCGCTTGTCACATCCAATTGAACATGGACTGCAGCATCTGTCTCTATTTGATGCTGTTGGCTTGTTCATTATCAGTGCTTTGTCTGGTGCAGAAGCTTCCAGGAAACCAAATGCAATGGGTAGGCGGCTACACCTACAGATCCGAGACCCAAAAATATCAGTTATAAGACCAGGGACCCTATGGAAGCTGCAAACCAAGGCAGAGCGACATATTCGCTACTGAATAAAATAAAATGAAATGAAGTAACCATTTCTCCTCTAGACCAACTTGTCAACTTTTTGCACACATGTTAAAATCTGCCGGTATAAAATTACTAACCCCCCCAGAATTTTATATATGTTCGGAAAGCAGAGGCCCCTTGAATAAAATAGTGGTAGTTACTTTTTTATGTCACATGATATTTGCACAATCTTTATTTTAGGGGGAAAAAAATGACATTTATTGCACACAAACAATTACATCTCTAATTTTCCCCAACAAAATAAAAGAGGCAGTAGTGTCGAGTAAATAGATACCAAATACGTCAAGCCCCAAAACTATGAGTGCCTGCAAAATGACAACAAAATTATGGTACCTATTATTATCAATAGGTGGCACTTTAAATGCTTTTTTAGCTTCTCAGTTTAGTGAGGGATCTAAAATTATTGCTGTTACTCTGATGTTCACAGTAATATATGACATCTGGCACTACCGCTGTTTACATACACATATGTGCATTTGTGAGTGTGCACAGGACAACAGGGCTTTAAATGTATCTTTCATGATATTAATTTTATAATATTTTTTTTTTACTATTTTATTTTTTTAACATTTAACTTTATTGCTACCATAAGAGAGCTAACAAGCCCCCTAAGTGATATTATTGGGCAGGTGACAGGCAAACGTTATGGAGAGGTAAGGGGTCTATTATCCCCAATTTCTCCTCTGCCCTCCACTGCAACTAATCAATCACAGATAGCCAGCACACTAAACCATATCCATATGTAGCCAGGTGCTGGCTATATCATTATGCCTTTCAGGGACTTTTACAGATGAGACTATGAATGATCCTTTCCCCCTAATGCCCAGCACTGGGACTGCTACATCACTTCCTGCTAGCAGAATGGATCTAGTGCTTCTGACAGTAGAGGATCTTGGGACTTGTAGTCCTTAAGCCAATACATCCTGTATTCCTGAGTGCTGCTTGAACTACAATTACCAGAGAGCTGGAGAACCAGAAGGATGCTGGGAGAGCAGACATGTTCTACAGCAAAGGATTGTCTCTCTCTCTTGGTGTGGGATTCCAAGCTGAACACAGGGGGGCTGCCATTCTCCTCCAGAGACAGATTGCTGGCCTACTGCTGCAGGACTCTGCACATCAGTTCAGCACAGCAGTGACACCGATCGTCACACTGGGATCGCATCAGCTTCTCTGCATTGGGAATATCACTGTCTGGTCTTCACACAGACATCTCTACTCGGTGCACTGGCAGGCTGTCAGGTGGTACCTCTGCAGTTCTCCGCAAACAGCCAAGAGCTTGGACAAGATCTCTTGTTCCTAGGAGGCCATGCTATTCATTGGATTGGTGAGCGGACGGGTGCCCAACCTCTTTCTGTCATCACTGTAGACACCTTTACACCACAGTATCAGGAGACCTTTGCTTTGAGCAGTACCACAGGCTGTTTACCTTCATTGAATTACCATTACCCACTACTGTTTATGGGCCCCACCATTGCTAACAGAAGGCAATGGATACCACCCTATCAGGAACTTTAAACATCACAGGACTCAAATTGAAATCTCTAGTTAAAGGGACCTCTTCACTTCTAAGGCCATTGCTATTCAAATTAGGTCACATATCTATTTATGTCGGAGTATTTACATAATTCTCTGCATCCATCATAGTGATGTTGGTGGCCTAGAGGGAACTGAGAAGTCAACAAGTCTTTTCTTACCTCTCTTACTGCTGCTGTTGCGGTATAGTGGTTGAAGCTCATTACCCATGACTGTATAATTTGTTAAACGTTGCTAATTGATTATTCCCATTTTACCAGTGTTCTATTTTCTTGCATTAACTGGGGTTGTATATCCTAAACCCATTATTCTTGTGGCCTTCACTTTTGAACAAAGATTAATATAGAGGTGTTACTAAAAAATGGTGTCTCTTGCATTACAGTATTATCCTATACTGTTGAAATATGTCTGAACCCATAGTGTCTATTATCTATTTTTTATTTATGCAGTATTAACTGCTTCCCATCCGCAATGTACTGCGGCCGGGTGGCAGCCACAAGCAAAGCGGTGTACCCATACATCACTCTGGCTGTACTAACACGAGGGGGCGCAGCGCTCCCCACCATGACTACTGTATCTGGCGGGCACAGCAGAATGATCATATATACGATCACATGATCACATTGCAAGCAAAGCTGTTATCAAACAATCTCATTCATAACAGCTCTGCTTCTCTTCCTAGTGAGCTGTGATTGGCCCACAGCTGTCACATGACACATAGGGCCAATCACAGCACCCTGTACCATGTGAAAAATATAAATAAAAACTCAAGTGCTTACTATGGTGAACACAAAAATATAAGTAAATACATTTGATAAGTGAAATACAAATGCTGTAGCCGCAAGTGCACACAACCAATGTCACAGTGGGCTAAATGATAAAATAATGTAAGTGAAAAAATGCTGCACTACATATACAAAAATACAAAATTGCTATAGAATAACTAAAAACCAAAAACACAGACCAGTGAAATAAACAGAAAAAAACAGAGATGTGACTCAAACGAATAATAATTAGAAAATAGTTGAATAATTCAAGTCCAATCAATTAAATGTTCTTCTGTGAACCCTCCTAGAGATGTGCAGCTGTCACAGAACTCCAGTGCAAAACATCCTCCACCATAAATCTGCTCACCTCCAGCAGTGTGACCTCACATTTTACAATGTTTTGGTCTAACTGCACTTTTGGTCCCAAATATATGGACTCTGTAGATCAACTTGCTGAATAATGGCCCCTCCAGATAACCTCCTTAATGTCAGCCGTATTTCTCATAAAGAAAAGCTCAACATAGTGCTTTATCCTTTAAAAACTTTTATTGCACAATAAACATAAGAAATGCACTCACATTCAGTAGGTGCATAACCGCATCAGGTATGATGATCATCCAGTAATGTACTAATTATGCGCAAGATGGCAGTATCATCCCCAGCAGCATAGACCCATCAAGGCTCCAAAACGTCACTGCGCAATGTGTAATGCAAGGCAAAGCATGGGCCCTATGTATAAATGCAATTGCCTCCAGATAATGACAATCCTGGAGCGGTGTGTGGATTACTATTAATGCTGTTTCGATGAATGGTAACGCCGTGACGTCATCCGCACGCTCCTCCCCGACACGTTTTGTCACCAATCACGGGACTTTATCAAGGGGATCTTATTAGACCGTCTGACAATCATTCACTTTATATAGAAATCCGGCGCCATTTCATTGTAGACCAAGGCGACATGTGATAATACATGCCGACGGGCGCTATCTGTTTAAAGATCAGAAAAGAAAAAGTACTAACCAGAACGAACCATCATTCTAAGGCTGCACTAAAATCCTAATTAAGCGAGCGGTGAGGACGTCACCCATCCACCATCTGTATCCACAGAAGTCATATACAATAGGATTCTCATCATACTAACATACTCACTAAAGGATGCATATAGCAATGGTTCATTTTTTTTAAAATTACACAAAACTACAATATAAAAAATTGTAAATAAAATCTCTGAATCAAAATAACACATTTAAATCATAATAACGAAATAAATAAAAATATGTTACAAATCACTAATGAAGCAGTTCAGGTCAAATTCCCTATTCATACCCCTAGGGGACAAAGTTTGAAGTTCATGAATCCAAAAGGACTCTTTGTTACTCAGCTCTCTTACTTTATTATCACCCCTCCAATTCTTTTTATACACTTCAATACCCCAGAAGGTCAAACCTGAGCAATCCTTATTATGCACATCTAAAAAATGCCTAGAAACATAGTGTTTAGGAAATCCCTTGGAGATGTTACGGACATGTTCTTGAATCCTATCCTTAAGCATTCTTTTGGTGCATCCAACATATTGAAGCCCAAAGGGGCAGGATAATCCATACATTACTCCTGCTGTATTACATGATATAAAATCTTTAATCTGGTATAACCTCCCTGTTGCAGAACTACTAAAACAATCCCTTCTTTTGTTCACACATTTCACCCTTATACAGTTGAAACACCCTCCACAAGCGTAAAAACCTTTTCCTTCAAAGAATGTAAATCCCTGCCTCTTAGGGGGTCCACCACATTATGCACTAATTTATCCCTCAAAGTGGTGGCTTTTGTGTATATGATCCTAGGGGTGTCCATTAACATAGGACCAAGTTGTTTATCCAAGTTAAGTATAGGCCAGTATTGCTTCACAATACGCTCAACCTGTCTAAATTGGATATTATAATCCAAAATGACTGGTACCCCTTTCATGGCTTTAAGTCCCTGAGCTTTATCCATAAGTAGGGATTCTCTGTTTAGAGACCCTACTTCTTCCCTTGCAGTTTCTATAAAACTTGACTCATAGCCTTTTGAGTCAAACCTTTTGGCCAATGCATGAGACTGGACACTATAGTCTGACTCCTTACTACAGTTCCTCCTCAATCTTATGAATTGGCCCCTCAGGTCATATATAAGCCACGGTCTATGATGACAGCTATGACTAGGTATATACAGTATGCATTTCTGTCAGTGCTTTTAAAAAATGTAACCGTCCTGAAACCACTTATATCTTTAATGAGTTCCAGATCCAAAAAATGTATCCGTGTGGTACTCCATTCCCACGTTAAACTAATGTTCCTATTGTTAACCTTCATCCTATTCATCACATCCTCAAGGTCACATACAGTCCCATCCTACAGGATGATTAAATCGTCAATGAACCTACGATATAAACTGAATGGACTTTGTAAGTGTTTTTTGAAAAATTAAAAAAAATGTTAAAAAAATACCATATTGAGAATTTTGTTTAAGGATTTTTTTTTAACTACTTGCCAAACGCTTAGCTGCATTTTGTGGGTGAGTAGCAGTTCTGGGCAAAGAGACGTAATATTGTGTCGCTTCCTATTTTGGGGTGTGAATGAGCCCCCTGCTGCCCCCGCGGTCGGTCCAGGGAGGGAAAAAAAGAACACAACACCGAATAAAAGCACTACATTTTACACAGACATGTTAGATTAGCACATTTAACCCTTTGATTGCCCCTATTAACCTTTGATTGCCCACCTAGTGCCATTAGTACAGTGTCAGTATCTAAAATTTTTCAATGATCAATGCATTCCTGCCACTAGCAACATAAGATAACGTCAGGGTCAGTAAGCTCCCGTCCAAGCCAGGGTCAGGTAGCGTTAGATTGCCCGCACCCTATCGCACTCATGCTATAGATCGATGATCACCGCCATTTCTAGTACAGTGTTTGTACAGATCAATATAATGATCATGAACAGAACTATACTAGTGCCTCCTTTGTATAGTGTCCCCAAAAATGCAGTGTTAGCCAGATCAGCTCCATTTGCTGCCAGCACTAGTGTTTAACTGCTTCACTGTTTTTCACAGAAGATTTGTACCAATTGATTGTGGGCCAATGCAATTTATACGCACAACAATGCATCACCACCCACCCAAATTCAGCTCTTGCTAGACAATTTACATGGAAACCTATCACATTTTCTGCATTTAAAACTTTGTTGGGACTTATACTCAACATGAGCATTACAAAAAAGCATGAATTGCCATCATTTTGGTCCACAGACCCACTCTGTTGTTACATATATGCCCAACATGGACCAGCAATGTACTGGTACGTTGCTGGAATTTGAGTGGTTATATCGGGATGATGCCTGCAGCTACAGGTATCATCCTGGTATCGTTATTTTCAGCTGGCAGTCGGCTTTCATTTAAAAGCAATGCTAGTGGCCAATTAGCTGCTGAATTGTTTTTATGAGCAGCGGGAAGGGACATCCCCCCCCACCTGCTGCCTTCCAATGTTTTCTTGGGCTCTCCTGTCCCACAGGGAAATCTGAGAATGCAGCGGTCAGATCTGCTGGCTGACTATAGAGCCGATCAGAGACCAGAATGATTCTAATCATCTCTACAGTCTAAGACAATGGTCTCCAAACTGCGACCCTTTGTTTTCTTTTATTATTCCCCCCACCATCAGCAACAGTGGGGCATAGTCCCCACCACTAACACCAACAATGGGGCACTATTCCATCCATTAACACCAATAATGGGGCATTATTCCTCCCATTGACACCAATGATGGGGCACTATTCCTTCCACTGACAACAATAATGGGGCATTATTCCTCCCACTGACACCAATGTTAGGGCACTATTCCTACTATTGACACTAACGACAGGGCACTATACCTCCCACTGAAACCAATGATGGGGAACTATTCCTCCTACTGACACCAATGATGGGGCACTTTTCCTCCCACTGACACCAATGATGGGGCACTATTCCTCCCACTGAAACCAATGATGGGGAACTATTCCTCCTACTGACACCAATGATGGGGAACTTTTCCTCCCACTGACACCAATGATGGGGCACTATTCCTTCTACTGACACCAATAATGGGTCATTATTCCTCCCACTTACACCAACAATGGGAAACTATTCCTCCCATTGATACCAGTGATGGGGCACTATTTCTCCCATTAATACCAATGATGAGGCATTGTTTACTCCCACTGATGCCCGGACATTTTCTTCTCCCACTGGCCACAGTCTGGCCCCCCTAAAGTCTGAACGACAGTAAATTGGCCCTTCGTTTATAAAGTTTGGAGACCCCTGGTCTAAGAAATCGGAAGCTATGAGCATTTCATCACTTCAGTTTCGCAGGATATAAACAGCACTATTTGTAAATTGAGAAAGCATCTGGTCGCACCGATCTTGGTGAGATCAGATGATGTAAGGGCACAGGAGATATCTAGAGTCTGATAGACCCCAGATTTCTCAAAAAAAGAATACCTGTCAATGCCTATTGCAGTCAGTGGGGATATTTACATTCCCTGTGATAGCAATAAAAGTGATTAAAAAAAAAAGGGACAGTGTAAAAATAATTTTAAAAAATCAAAATAATGAAAAAAAAAAAAGCAACCTTGCCCCACCTGCGCGCGTAAGCATTGACCCCATAATGGTAAACAGCGGTTGCACCATGCATGTGAAGTATCACCGTGAACGTCAGATCGAGGGCAGTAATTCTAATACTAGACCTCCTGTGTAAATATAAATTGGTAACCTTTAAAGGCTTTTAAAGCGTCGCCTATTGATAATAAAAATGTATGCACTTTGTTGCCATTGCACGGGCATGCGCAATTTTAAAGCATGTCATGTTTGCTATCGATTTACTCGGTTTAACATCATCTATTATATTTTATCAAACAATCGGGCAATATATTGTGTTTTAGCGCATTATAATTCTAAAAGTGTATTTTTTCCAAAAAATCTGCGTTTGAAAAATCGCTGCGTAAATACTGTGTGACGTAAAAAATTTCAACATCCTTTTTATTCTCTAGGGCTTCTTTAAAAAAATATATAATCTTTTGGGGGTTCAAAGTAATTTACTAGCAAAAAAGAATGTGAAGAAAAAGTGTCAGAAAAGGCTTGGTCTTCAAGAGTGGGTGATGTGTAGCATAAGCTTCTAATTTTTGCCCTGAAATGCCAGGATAGTAGAAGCAACCCCTCCAAATGACCCCCTTTTGGAAAGTAGACAGTCCAAGGTATTTGCTAAGAGGCATGGTGAGTGTTTTACAGATCTCATTTGTTGCCACATGTTTTTGGAAAACGAAGAAAGAAAACAAAAATGTATTTTTTCTTTTCTTTTTTTCTTTTTCAAAACCCTGTGACAAAAATAATGTCTGTAAAATACTCACCATGCCTCTTATCAAATTCCTTGGGGTGTCTACTTTCCAAAAAGGGGTCATTTGGGGGGGGTGCTTGTACTATCCTGGCATTTTAGAGCCTCCGAAACTGTAATAGGTAGTGGGGAAGTGATATGAGGAAATATGCCCTTTGAAAGCCTGGAGGTAGTCATTGGATTTTGGGGGCCTGTATGTAGCTAGCCTGCCAAACAGTCTCTCACATGTAAGTAGAAGAATGTGTTTTGGGGTGTTATACCACATATGCCCATGGCATGCATGAGCCAGGGGCGGACTGACAACTCACGGGGCCCCCGGGCAATAGGGGATTATGGGGCCCCTGTGTCCTTGCCCAAACTCAAAAAAGCCTATGAAAAAGGCACCAGGGGCATCTCATGGGGCCCCCTACTGACCCTGGGCCCTTGGGCAGTGCCCGAGTTTCCAAATGGTCAGTCCGCCCCTGGCATGAGCATCAATAAAGTGACAAAATTTGTGGCAAATCCCATCCCATGACCGCACAATTACCAGTTGAAATAGCGCAGTGCCGAACAGCAAAAAATGGCCTGGTAAATCTTCTGGAGGGCAAGTGGTTAAACCCAAAAGCAAACATGTATTATATTGCAGCTTACTAATTCTTAGATGGGATATCTGCACTAGTTTTCTTTTTTAGGCTTTCTTTCCCTTATTTCCACCTGGCGATCAGGCCAGTAAGTCTTTTTAAAGAACAAGCTCCCTTGCAGATGTAGCAGTTGGAGGGTTGAGATTTAATACTGACAGGGGTGTTTACAATGATCAGCTTTTATTTATTTAGGTAAAACCTATGTTGCAAAAGGAGAAAAATTGTTTGTTTGGAGTTCAACATCAATTTGTTAGTTTATCTAAATATGCTAGTCCATCTAACACTCCCCTCCCCCCAGACTGACAATGCTGCTGTCCAAAGGTGCCCCATGTGCTCCTTCATCCAGAGTGGGGGCACTCTAATACAGGAGGTGTGTTACTGGCCAGATTACCATATGAAAACAGGGAGGAAAGCCTATCTAGCTTTTTTTCTTTTGAATTTATATTCAGTGAAAAATGCATGTAGATTTGTAAATCATCACTTATGATGCCCCTAACAATAAATACACATAAATAATGACAAGGCATCTTGAGAATAATCTGATTAATATCGGTATATAATATACATCTTCTAAGAAATGCCACAAGTGTGCTAAATCTTCTCATCATCATTTTATTAGTTTTTAGTCAACATCTCTGCTTATTTTCTACTGTAACCTCCTGTCTCTCACAAGATTTGTGCAGACTAAGGCGATTATGATTAAAGATTACATGAATATAGGTCTTCGATGTGAGTCACACTGGCACATTAGGATATGTGAAGATCGAATGCCCACAGTCACATGCTGCCACTTTACTGTGTATCACTCACCTCAAATGACACAACCAATGTCAGAGCCACAAGAAATCACTAAACATTTTATTATTTTGGATTATTTTTTTTCAGATGTTGTAGTATTTTTTTCATGATTAACCACTTGCCCTCCAGAGAATTTACCCCCCTTCCTGACCAGGCCATTTTTTGCATTATGGCTCTGTGTTACTGTGCAACTGTGCGGTCATGCAACGCTGCACCCAAATGAAATTTCTGTCCTTTTTTCTCTCACAAATAGAGCCTTCTTTTGGTGTTATTTGATCGCCTCTGCGGTTTTTATTTTTTTGCGCTATAAACAATAAAAGGCCAACAATTTTGAAATAAAAAAAAACAATATTTTTTTGCTATAAAACATATCCATTAAAAAAAAATTAAAAATCAAATTTCATCATGAATTTAGGCCAAAATGTATTCTGCTACATGTCTGCTAGAAAAAATATCCCAATACGTGTAAATTAATTGGTTTATGTGAAAGCTATAGTGCTTACAAATGGCGGTATATATACTGGAATCGTTTTTTATATACAGTATATATATACTAGTAATGGCAGCGATCAGTGACTTATAGTGGGACTGCGGGACTGCGGGACTGCGGGACTGCGGTGGGCATTCTGACACTGGAGGGGAAGTGACTAACTGCCACTCACATCCCTAGTGACACTAATACAGTAATCAGTGCTAATAAAAAGCACTGACACTGTACTAATGAGATTGGGCAGGAAGAGCTTAACATGTGAGGTGATCAAAGGGTTAACTGTTTGCTGTGTGCTGTTTTACTATGTGTACTGTGTGTGCTTTACTGTGTAAGCATGCTGCTTTGTATTGTTCTTCTATGCAGAGCAAATGAAAGCAGCATGTTGGTGCTGATAGGGGATAGATCTGTATTGTTTACATACAGACCTCTCCCCTGTCAGTGCTCTTCGGCAATCGCCAGGTGCGGGCGGGGAATCTCCATCCGGAACCGTGACAAACTGACAGCCGTAGCCGTGACAAAGGTAGGGTGGTGCAGCGCCCCCCACCCGGTAATGCAAAATCACGTATACATATATACAGATATGTGATTTTGTGCAGCCCTGTCACCTTGTAGCAGCATTTGTGCTATAGGGCGGTGGGGAAGCGGTTAATACATGTGAATTTGTTAAAGGCATTTTTGTAAGACCTTTTGATTCTCTTAAAGCCCAAGTTAAGTCAAAATATTGTTTTAAAAAAATCAGCACAAGGGATGTTACTTACAGTCAACGAGAAGGGCACCTTGTGTTGATGGCTGAGATTTAGTTCAATCGTTTAGTGCTCTGATACCCCCCAGCCCTGCAGCAGTAATCTTCCAGCACTTCTGGGGTTAATACAAGCTGTCAGATGCACTTGTCAAGAGTGTTGACTTTGCCTGGTCTTTCTGCCCCTCCCACCCCCTCCTCTATTCATAAAAGCTGTATTATAGATCTATGAATAAGAAATGATTTATGAATAAAGGAGGCAGTCCTTTCATTCATCTGCCCGTCCTCCATTCATAGAACGCTTTTCATTCATGGAAACTACAGTAAAGATTCTTTAAATTGAGGAGGGGAGGGAGGACAGGCATAGTCATATTAATATTCATTCATACTCATAATAAACTCCCCGCAAAGGAAAATTACTGCGGCAGGGGTATGAGGGGTATCAGCAGACAGAAGATTTCAACTAAAGTTGGTCATAGATTAACTGGATCTCGGCAGGTTCAGCAGGGACCAGCCGAAACTGGATCTATCTAAGGGCGGGCAGGTTGTACTGAAGTCAATCCATTGATCTACTTAAGCACAATCAGTTTGTCAGATATTTTTGCCTACAATCACTGCCAAAAGCTATAGTCACTGGCAGTGATCAATATGTTCTGCAGGCAGGGAAGGCTCCCCACAAGCAGAATACAACAGGGCTGGGGGACAAATTCCCTATCAATATTGACTGTGTTGATGAAGGAATCAAGCAATTTTCTTTCCTTCCATCAGTAACACCCTCTAGTTGAGCTAGATTGGATTTTTTGATAGTTATAGGCTGGGTAGCAGCCTGGGTTGAGTCAGCCTAGGAGTGAGGTAGTGATTTCCTCAGGACAGCCTGGGAGGCTCTACAGGTCAGGTCTTCTGGAGCCCTCCCACCATTCCAGAAACTTAGAGAACTTTCTGGAAGAGGGGCAGGGGAGGGGAGGAGGCCTAAATCTGCATGTTTGAGGGAGCTTGGATAATCCCCAGGCAGGAGGGTGGGCATGGTGACTAAGGATAACCCTTAAACATGGCAGAGCCTGGGGAGCAGGTGTGAAAAGTCAGTTGGAAGATGGGCTGAGAAGAAGGCTGGAGTGTGGAGCCTGGAAGGGGGCCCCAGGGAGGAAAGCCTACCTACAGGCTGGTTCCTGGATGGGAGGATCTCCACTGTGCTGCCGTCTCTTTGGGAGGACATCCTGAGCTGCAGGGAGGAGCCAGCCCAGCGAAAGGCCTGAAAACAGCTACCAACCCACCATGTGGACAGGACAGGACAATGTGAGTACTCCTACACCCCCTGGACCAGATAAAGGGAGAGGGCGGTCAGGTGCAAAACCCTACTACAGTGAAGGAAATAAGTATTTGATCCCCTGCTGATTTTGAATGTTTGCCCACTCACAAAGAAATGATCAGCCTAAAAATCAAATGGTAGGTGTATTGTAACAGTGCAATTATGCACTGATTTGCATGTTCATGGGGGAAATAAGTATTTGATCCCCTTCACAAAACATGACTTAGTACTTGGTGGCAAATCCCTTGTTGGCAATCACAGAGGTCAGACGTTTCCTGTAGTTGGCCACCAGGTTTGCACACATAAGGTTTGGTGGCTGACGTTTGGCAACTTGAACTTTTAGCTCCCTCCACAGATTTTCAATTGGATTAAGGTCTGGAGACTGGCTAGGCCACTCCAGGACCTTAATGTGCTTCTTCTTGAGCCACTCCTTTGTTGCCTTGGCCGTGTGTTTTGAGTCATTGTCATGCTGGAACACACATCCACGATCCATTTTCAATGCCCTGGCTGAGGGAAGAAGGTTCTCACCCAAGATTTGATGGTACATTGTCCTATCCTTCGTCCCTTTGATGCAGTGCAGTTGTCCTGTCCCCTTAGCAGCAAAACACCCCCAAAGCAGAATGTTTCCACCACCATGTTTGACAGTGGGATGGTGTTCTTAGGGTCATAGGCAGCATTCCTCCTCCTCTTCCAAACACGGCGAGTTGAGTTGATGCCAAAGAGCTTGATTTTGGTCTCATCTGACCACACCACTTTCAACTAGTCCTCCAGATGTTCAGTGGCAAACTTCAGATGGGCCTGGACATGTGATTTCTTGAGCAGAGGGACCTTGCGGGCACTGCAGGATTTCAATCCTTGTCGGCGTAGTGTGTTACCAATTGTTTTCTTAGTGATTGTGGTCTCAGCTGCCTGGAGATCATTGACAAGATCCTCACGTGTAGTTCTGGGATGATTCCTCACTGTTCTCATGATCATTGACACTCCACTAGGTGAGATCTTGCATGGTGTACCAGACCTAGGGAGACTGACAGTCGTTTTGTGTTTCTTCCATTTGCGAATGATTGCTTCAACTGTTGTCACCTTCTCACCAAGCTGCTTGGCGATAGTTTGGTAGCCCAGTCCAGCCTTGTGTAGGTCTACAATCTTGTCCCTGACATCCTTGGACAGCTCTTTGGTCTTTGCCATGGTGGAGGGTTTGGAATCTGATTGTTTGATTCCTCCTGTAGGCAGGTGTCTTTTATACAGGTAACAAAATAAGATTTGCAGCACTCCCTTTAAGAGACTGCTTCTAATCTCAGCTTGTTACCTGTATGAAAGACACCTGGTAGAACACAGCAGAGTCTCCTTTAGATAGGCAGCTTGGCGCCAATGTGGGAAGACATGCACACTGATGCGTGATGGCGCATAAAAATGTGCTTACATGTCATTGGATATTTGTCTGGGCTTGTCTGTGTACTGGTACACGTGCAGGAACATTAGCTGCATGGGAATAAGCAGGAACTGCATGAGAATTAGCATTAGCTGAAGAAGAATTAGCATTAGCTGCACTAGTTTCCTGCCAATGTGGGTGAATCTTTATTCATACATACGTTGCCCTCTTTTGGTGGGGTTATGAGAAATGGCCCTCCCCAAACAGGATATTGTGCTAAACCTGTAAGTAAATATGAGAACCAGAAAATTTGCTAAGTGGAAGAATGAGTTTGATAAAGTGTGCAGTGCATCCACCCAGAACAGGGCCTCTGGGTGCAGAGGGGATTCCCATCTTAAGAAATTAACCAGCAATCTAATCAAAGTAGTTGAGGGAAGAAGAACCAGCAGGAAGCTGCATGCATACAGTATAACAATAAGTATATAGATACACAGCAGTATGGGAAGAATACCAGCTTTATATAGTATATTAAAAAGTTTATCATAGCTTTTACATCCAATGTGCAAGCTGTGTGAGTGTGCCAGTGTGCACACTCGTTATAAGCAAGGACCTGACTATAGTGCTCTACTCAGGAGACCGGAGGACTGGGAGAGCTGAGGTGACCAGGCAGGTCCAGAGGACTGAGGAAGTCTGTAAGTCTCAGAGGAGTGAAATACCTTGGGGTGCCAGGAGATCCCCTATTAAGAGGCCAGGGAGTGGGCCCCTGTGGCGAGAATATGTAACTACAGGCTGCGTTAGCCAGAAAAGCCCAGAGAGCCAGGAGAGCTTGGTGAGATGATCTGAGGGACCAGTTATTATTGAGATACATCCTTATGAATGTTGCAGCAAAGTCAAGTTGCAGGGGCCTTTGAGGATGATCACACTGTGGCATCTGTTGTCGAAGACCTGAGTCAGTCATGATGGCGAGTTCCTCCAATCATTGTAGAACTGGTCTGGAACGTAGCTTCTCAGCAGCAAAAACCATAGTGTGATACTGGAACTCTGGGTCAGTTTATCTACTCTGCTTGTTAGTCCCTAATAACTTCTAATCTGCCATGCAACTGGACCTCTTAACTACCGGGCCATAGGATGCCTAAACTAGCTCTAGCTTAGTTAGTCTCTAACCCTCAAGGAGTGTACAATCTAAGGTCCTTAACTCACATTCATACATACACATACTAGGGGCAATTTGGAAATGAACCAATTACCTACCTGCATGTCTTTGGAGTGTGGGAGGAAACTAGAGTACCCAGAGAACATGCAAACTCCAGGCATGTGGTGCCATGGCTGGGATTCAAACCAACAACCCTAGTGCTACCAAGCAGAAGTGTTAACCATTTAGCCACTGTTTGTTTTTATCTTGGGCTATCTGTGCATCTCAGTGCAGGCAGCACGTAGACCTATTACAGTGTGCACATGATAGAGTGGCTCCATAGGACCCTGCAAGGGAAAGGAGCCACCTGAAACCTGGAGTGCACAATGAGGGTATGGGATAAAAATGGAGGAAAGGCGAGGTATAAATAATGAAGAAGGTGTCCACATAAGCAACTTACATTGTAAAAAACATTGAGAGCTTAATTATACGTATTCATAACTATGGAACAATACCCACAGGAGCCTCAAAGCACTAGTAGCATTTCTGAACAAATTCCTTGTTATTTTAACTCTTGCTCATGTTATTTCCAGTATGGTATGTAAGTCTTAGTTGTATGAGGGACAATAAATATGTTATTTATCAGTAAATAGCCATGAATATTAATCACCATTAAAGCCACAAATGTCATTTTATAATAGGACGATGTTGCAGGTCCTGTCTCATTGTATTGAGGCCTTATGACTGACAGTTACCCTTCTGCTTATAAATAAATCATTACAATTAGTAACGTCACCTTCTTCCATCCCACATATTTTTTTCCACATTTGTGTATAGTCATTTCCACATGAGCACTTAAAAATAGAACACAACTATGCCACATTAATATGTCAAACTATGAATAGGAATGTTTAAGATGATAGTCTATCAACTTGGCACAGGACTGAAGTATCTGTTGTCTTCTTTAATACTTCCTCTCATCAGTCTTCACCGTCACCTTCTGTACTCTGCACTTAATTAATTACACCTCATCTTTGCTGGCAGGAAGCAGACATTCAGGCTTAAATGTCACTATGCCAGGCCGCATGAACACGACAGCTTGTGCCAGGCCAGAGATGCGTCTGTGTTAGGGGATGTCAAGGACCGTGATCCAGATTTGATGTCTCTTCAGATTAAATGAGGATGAATTTCTACTCTCAGGTGATATACTACACATCTTTGGATTTCTCAATTCTTCTTTTACTTTTTTTAACCCTATATAAGGATTTTCTGGTTTTAGCTGTTCGTTTTAGCTGTTGCGTTAAACTTGAGCACGTGTGTGTGTGTGTGTGTGTGTGTATATGTGTGTGTGTGTATATGTGTATATATATGTGTATGTATTGTGGGAACTAGCACCAAGGGTAGAGCGTTAACAGCAACACAGCCACTCACTTTCTTCTTTTTAAGGGCTGTTTTTACCCAATTTTATTTAAAAGAAAGTTCCATATAACAGGTTTCCCACGCAGGGGTATCCACTAGAGATGAGCGAATCGAAGTATCCGAAGTGGAATTCGAGTCGAATATCGGAAAAATTTCGATTCGTGCCGAATCCGAAAAACAGCCTAATTCGGACGCGCGAATCGAAATTTTTCCGAAAATGGCGGCTGACATGTGCGGCGACGGAGCGGGGATGTCGGGGAAGGCGCGCAGACAAGGCGCGCTGCCCCATAATGCATTCCTCAACGACATGTGATCGCATCAGCCAATCAGCAGCCAGCCAGCCAGCACTGTGTAATGGTCGAGGTATATATAGCGGCCATTTTGGAAATCTTCATTTGCCTGCAGTCATTGAACAGAGGCAGACCGCTCTGTACTAGGGACAGGGACAGAGTTAGGGCCACAGAAACGAGAATTGGGGACAGAGAGAAGTTACTTAGGGACAGAGAACCATTACTCAGGGACACAGACTTGTTAATGAGGGCCACAGAATCGTTATTTAGGGACAAAGAAACGCTAGTTAGGGCCACAGAATTCATACTCAGGGACAGACAGAATTGTTACTCAGTGCCAGAGAATTGTTACTTAGGGCCACAGAAACGTTATTAGGGCCACAGAATTTTTACTCAGGGACAGACAGAATTGTTACTGAGTGCCAGAGAATTGTTACTCAGGGACAGACAGAATTGTTACTGAGTGCCAGAGAATTCTTACTCAGGGCCACAGAATTCATTCTCAGGGACAGACAGAATTGTTACTCAGGGACAGACAGAATTGTTACTGAGTGCCAGAGAATTGTTACTCAGGGACAGACAGAATTGTTACTGAGTGCCAGAGAATTGTTACTCAGGGACAGACAGAATTGTTACTGAGTGCCAGAGAATTGTTACTCAGGGACAGACAGAATTGTTACTGAGTGCCAGAGAATTGTTACTCAGGGACAGACAGAATTGTTACTGAGTGCCAGAGAATTGTTACTCGCACAGACACAAAATTGTTACTTGCACAGACACAGAATTGTTACTCGCACAGACACAGAATTGTTACTCAGGGCCACAGAATTCATACTCAGGGACAGACAGAATTGTTACTGAGTCCCAGAGAATTGTTACTCAGGGACAGACAGAATTGTTACTGAGTGCCAGAGAATTGTTACTCGCACAGACACAAAATTGTTACTTGCACAGACACAGAATTGTTACTCGCACAGACACAGAATTGTTACTCAGGGCCACAGAATTCATACTCAGGGACAGACAGAATTGTTACTGAGTGCCAGAGAATTGTTACTCAGGGACAGACAGAATTGTTACTGAGTGCCAGAGAATTGTTACTCGCACAGACACAAAATTGTTACTTGCACAGACACAGAATTGTTACTCGCACAGACACAGAATTGTTACTCGCACAGACACATAATTGTTACTCAGGGCCACAGAATTCATACTCAGGGACAGACAGAATTGTTACTGAGTGCCAGAGAATTGTTACTCAGGGACACCTAATCGTTGAATTAAATAGTATGTCAGACAACATGCAGAGGAGTGGCAGAGGAGGCAATGTTTTAGGAGCGAGCAGACGTGGCAGCAGAGGAAGGGGTCGAGGCAGCAGTATTCGCAGCCAGAGGCCAGTGCTCCCGGTGTCATCCAGCGGTCGTGTCTCCACCGACAACCCTGCCGTCATTGATTGGTTGGCTCGGTCGTCTTCCTCTTCCCAGGTCACCTCTGACACCTACAGCCAACGGTCGGTGGGTACGTCAGACACAACCGTTAGTTGGCATGGCCCGGGACCAAGCCCACTGAAATCACGTGTCCTCTACCTGCCCCTGTCCTTTGCTGTTCCCTCACCAAGCGAAGTATCGCATGCTGTGGGCTCAGCCCCACTGTACAGTGAGGAAGAGCTAACAGAGGGCGGTCAGGAACGGGGGGAGACATCGGCCTTTTCAGCAGCCAAGCGAACAAGTACTGGCGAGGAGAGTGGCTCGGTAGCCGGTCTAGAGACAGGTCTGTCTCCTGACCCAGACGCAGCCGAGGGGGCTAGTAGTGAGGCGGAGACCCTACTTGATGATGAGGAGGTTGATCGCACTTGGCAGCCTCGTCGTCATCAGGCAATTTCTTCCGCATCATCAGGAGAAGAGGGTGGCAGCTTGGCAGCGAGCAAAACAGTCGGTGGGTTGCCCAGGAGACAGCAGCAGGGTCGCATCAGTGTCAGTGGAGCCAAACGTCCACGGAGTAGAGCACCAGCTCCACTGCAGCCTACCACCACGGCCAGTAGTGGTGCCGTTGCGCACGGAGGAAGTAGCAGTCAGCCAGTGAAGAGTAGCGGGGGCAAAGTTTCCTACTCGGTGGTGTGGCAATTTTTCCTCAAGCCGCCCGAGGAAGTAAACGTAGCCGTATGTCGACTATGTGGCCAGAAATGCAAGCGTGGCCAGGGGGCCCATGTTGGGACTACAGCGTTGCGTCAGCATATGCAGCGTCACCATTCGGTGGCCTGGGAAAACCGTGATAAACATACGGCGGTTCTGCCTGCCCCAGCCCCCGCTCCATCACCCGCTCCGTTACTTGCTCCGTCACCCGACGTCGTCAATCGCCCTCTATCAGCCAGTCAAGGCTCCAACACCTCTGCTGAGGGGAGTTGTCGCTCATTGGCATCTTCCGCTCGTTCAGATGCTCCTTCTCCTGCTACTCCTCTTCTCGGATTCCGTCAACAGTCTTTCTTGGAATCCGTATCCAAGAGACAACAGTTTGCGAGCACGCACCCGACGGTGCAAAAGCTGAACGTCCTCCTGTCCAAGTTGCTGGTGCTGCAGTCCCTCCCTTTCCAACTGGTGGACTCAGCACCTTTCCGAGAAATGATGGCTTGTGCCGCGCCGCGGTGGAGAGTGCCAAGCCGTCATTTCTTTGCCCAAAAGGCAGTGCCAGCCCTGCATTCACATGTAGAAGAGATGGTGGGCCAGTCTTTGAGCATGTCGGTCTCTGCCAAAGTGCACGGCAGCGCCGACGTGTGGAGCTGTAACTACGGTCAGGGACAGTACATGTCATTTACGGCCCACTGGGTGAACGTGGTGCCGGCACAGCCGCACCAGCAACTTGGACAGGTCACGACGCTTTTGCCTCCACGTTTGCACGTCCTTGGTCCAGCAAGCATGTCCGCCTCTACCACCTCTTTTTCCGCCGTGTCCTCAGCCGCCACCCCCGTGCCAAGTCCCATTACCCGACCGGCATATCACATGTGCAGGGCGCAACGGTGTCACGCTGTGCTGCACCTGGTATGCCTTGGCGAACGTAGTCACACAGGGGAGGAACTTCTGAGTGTAATGAACAGAGAAATCGACAGATGGCTGTCTCCGCGCAAACTAAAAATCGGAACCATGTTGACTGACAACGGAAAGAACATGGTGTCTGCTCTGCGTCAAGGAAGGTTGTGCCATGCGCCATGCATGGCTCACGTGTTCAATCTGGTTGTCAAGCGGTTCCTAAAATCCACCATCCCACTGCAAGACATCCTTAAAATGTCACGTAAACTGTGCATGCATTTCAGCCATTCCTACACCGCAAAGAACACCCTCATTGAGCTGCAGCGGCAGAACGGAATTCCACAGCATCGCCTGATCTGCGACGTTGCAACAAGGTGGAATTCAACCCTACACATGTTAGACCGCCTTTACGAGCAGCGAAAGGCCATCACCGATTTCCTGATGTTACAAGCGGATAAAGGTACTCCCCTGTGTAACTTAGATGTCAGCCATTGGCAGCTCATGCGTGACACCTGCCGCTTGCTCAGGCCCTTTGAGGAGGCCACGCTATTCGTGAGTCGGCAGGACTATGGGATGAACGACGTCATTCCTCTGTTGCACGTCCTGGAACAAATGCTGTTAACAATGGCTGGTCAGGGTGCGGTAGACGTGGCGCACAGATCTCAACGCCACATGACCCCTGTGGGGGCAGGACAGGAAGAAGAGGAGGAGGTAGAGGAGGACATTTGTGCTCAGGAATTATTGAGTGAAATGGGTGGTTTTTCCACTCAGCGGACAGGAGTGGAGGAGCAGGAGCATCTGGTAGAGGAGGAGGAGGAGGAGACAGAGGACCCAGACGCACCGTGGCAGTATGCTGTGGAGATGGAGGCAGGGAGTCCCTCGCATTCCTTGGCACAAATGGCCCATAGCATGCTCGGTTGCTTGCGTAGCGACAGCCGAATAATAACCATCAGACAGAGGGATGACTTTTGGCTGTCCACCTTGTTGGACCCTCGCTACCGGTCCAAAATGGTGGCCTTTTTCACACCTGCTGAGAGGGAGGCCAAAATTACGTACTATAAAAACCACCTATGTAGTCAGTTGGTCTCTGCCTTTGTGCGCCAACGTCCATCCTCAGACACTGTGGGCCCTGTGCGCTCGCGTTCCGCTGGCATGGCAGCAGGGGAGGGGTGGGGTGGTAGGAGCAGTGGCAGCTCCACCAGCAGTGGCTGCCTCAGTCTGCAGTCGATGATGAGTAGCTTTCTTCACCAGCGCAGTGAGGAAACTACTAACCAGCCGCAGCAGCAGCAGCAGCATCAGGTGGACCTGGAGCAGGAGCTCAAACAACAGGCTTGGGCCTACTTGGACAGCACCCTGCCAACCGAGGTAGACAATCCCCTT
The DNA here is from genome assembly GCF_062004578.1 of Staurois parvus. NCBI lineage: Eukaryota > Metazoa > Chordata > Amphibia > Anura > Ranidae > Staurois > Staurois parvus. Next base: position 449,054 of record NW_028318275.1, read on the forward strand.
GACTACTGGGCAACGAAACTTGACCTTTGGCCCCAACTAGCTGAATTTGCCCTTGAAAGGCTGTCATGCCCGGCCAGTAGCGTGGCATCGGAGCGCGTGTTTAGTGCGGCAGGAGGTATTGTAACTCCGCGGAGGACACGACTGTCCACCCAAAGTGTGGAGAGACTCACGTTTGTGAAAATGAATCAGGCGTGGATTAGTCTGGATTTCAAACCACCAGTTCCTGACACAACTGACTAAATCCGCCATGAATCATGCCTCAAACATGTGCCACTTTGAGGTCTCCTCACACACTGCTGGTGTGTTGAATTTTTTGACATAGGGTGCTGGCAGATTATGGGCCTCCTATAGCTGCTGCCAGGCCCCTAATCTGCCATAGGCCCCTATATACCGCTTCCTCATGCTGCTGCCAGGTCCAGAGTCTCTCATGGGTCCCTGTACGGCCTCCCATTGCTGCTGTCTCCATCGCCACACTCTGCCATGTGCCACTTTCAGGTCTCCTCACACACTGCTGGTGTGTAGAATTTTTTGACATAGGGTGCTGGCAGATTATGGGCCTCCCATAGCTGCTGCCAGGCCCCTAATCTGCCATGGGCCCCTATATACCGCCTCCTCATGCTGCTGCCAGGTCCACAGTGTCTCATGCCATGTGCCACTTTCAGGTCTCCTCACACTGCTGGTGTGTTGAATTTTTTGACATAGGGTGCTGGCAGATTATGGGCCTCCTATAGCTGCTGCCAGGCCCCTAATCTGCCATGGGCCCCTATATACCGCCTCCTCATGCTGCTGCCAAGTCCAGAGTCTCTCATGGGTCCCTGTACGGCCTCCCATTGCTGCTGTCTCCATCGCCACACTCTGCTGCCATGTGCCACTTTCAGGTCTCTTCACACTGCTGGTGTGTTTAATTTTTTGACATAGGGTGCAGGCAGATTACGGGCCTCACATAGCTGCTGCCAGGCCCCTAATCTGCCATGGGCCCCTATATACCGCCTCCTCATGCTGCTGCCAAGTCTAGAGTCTGTCATGGGTCCCTGTACGGCCTCCCATTGCTGCTGTCTCCATCGCCACACTCTGCTGCCATGTGCCACTTTCAGGTCTCTTCACACTGCTGGTGTGTTTAATTTTTTGACATAGGGTGCAGGCAGATTACGGGCCTCACATAGCTGCTGCCAGGCCCCTAATCTGCCATGGGCCCCTATATACCGCCTCCTCATGCTGCTGCCAAGTCTAGAGTCTGTCATGGGTCCCTGTACGGCCTCCCATTGCTGCTGTCTCCATCGCCACACTCTGCTGCCATGTGCCACTTTCAGGTCTCTTCACACTGCTGGTGTGTTAAATTTTTTGACATAGGGTGCAGGCAGATTACGGGCCTCACATAGCTGCTGCCAGGCCCCTAATCTGCCATGGGCCCCTATATACCGCCTCCTCATGCTGCTGCCAAGTCTAGAGTCTCTCATGGGTCCCTGTACGGCCTCCCATTGCTGCTGTCTCCATCGCCACACTCTGCTGCCATGTGCCACTTTCAGGTCTCTTCACACTGCTGGTGTGTTAAATTTTTTGACATAGGGTGCAGGCAGATTACGGGCCTCACATAGCTGCTGCCAGGCCCCTAATCTGCCATGGGCCCCTATATACCGCCTCCTCATGCTGCTGCCAAGTCTAGAGTCTCTCATGGGTCCCTGTACGGCCTCCCATTGCTGCTGTCTCCATCGCCACACTCTGCTGCCATGTGCCACTTTCAGGTCTCTTCACACTGCTGGTGTGTTAAATTTTTTGACATAGGGTGCAGGCAGATTACGGGCCTCACATAGCTGCTGCCAGGCCCCTAATCTGCCATGGGCCCCTATATACCGCCTCCTCATGCTGCTGCCAAGTCCAGAGTCTGTCATGGGTCCCTGTAAGGCCTCCCATTGCTGCTGTCTCCATCGCCACACTCTGCTGCCATGTGCCACTTTCAGGTCTCTTCACACTGCTGGTGTGTTTAATTTTTTGACATAGGGTGCAGGCAGATTACGGGCCTCACATAGCTGCTGCCAGGCCCCTAATCTGCCATGGGCCCCTATATACCGCCTCCTCATGCTGCTGCCAAGTCTAGAGTCTGTCATGGGTCCCTGTACGGCCTCCCATTGCTGCTGTCTCCATCGCCACACTCTGCTGCCATGTGCCACTTTCAGGTCTCTTCACACTGCTGGTGTGTTAAATTTTTTGACATAGGGTGCAGGCAGATTACGGGCCTCACATAGCTGCTGCCAGGCCCCTAATCTGCCATGGGCCCCTATATACCGCCTCCTCATGCTGCTGCCAAGTCTAGAGTCTCTCATGGGTCCCTGTACGGCCTCCCATTGCTGCTGTCTCCATCGCCACACTCTGCTGCCATGTGCCACTTTCAGGTCTCTTCACACTGCTGGTGTGTTAAATTTTTTGACATAGGGTGCAGGCAGATTACGGGCCTCACATAGCTGCTGCCAGGCCCCTAATCTGCCATGGGCCCCTATATACCGCCTCCTCATGCTGCTGCCAAGTCTAGAGTCTCTCATGGGTCCCTGTACGGCCTCCCATTGCTGCTGTCTCCATCGCCACACTCTGCTGCCATGTGCCACTTTCAGGTCTCTTCACACTGCTGGTCTGTTAAATTTTTTGACATAGGGTGCAGGCAGATTACGGGCCTCACATAGCTGCTGCCAGGCCCCTAATCTGCCATGGGCCCCTATATACCGCCTCCTCATGCTGCTGCCAAGTCTAGAGTCTCTCATGGGTCCCTGTACGGCCTCCCATTGCTGCTGTCTCCATCGCCACACTCTGCTGCCATGTGCCACTTTCAGGTCTCTTCACACTGCTGGTGTGTTAAATTTTTTGACATAGGGTGCAGGCAGATTACGGGCCTCACATAGCTGCTGCCAGGCCCCTAATCTGCCATGGGCCCCTATATACCGCCTCCTCATGCTGCTGCCAAGTCCAGAGTCTGTCATGGGTCCCTGTACGGCCTCCCATTGCTGCTGTCTCCATCGCCACACTCTGCTGCCATGTGCCACTTTCAGGTCTCTTCACACTGCTGGTGTGTTAAATTTTTTGACATAGGGTGCAGGCAGATTACGGGCCTCACATAGCTGCTGCCAGGCCCCTAATCTGCCATGGGCCCCTATATACCGCCTCCTCATGCTGCTGCCAAGTCTAGAGTCTCTCATGGGTCCCTGTACGGCCTCCCATTGCTGCTGTCTCCATCGCCACACTCTGCTGCCATGTGCCACTTTCAGGTCTCTTCACACTGCTGGTGTGTTAAATTTTTTGACATAGGGTGCAGGCAGATTACGGGCCTCACATAGCTGCTGCCAGGCCCCTAATCTGCCATGGGCCCCTATATACCGCCTCCTCATGCTGCTGCCAAGTCTAGAGTCTCTCATGGGTCCCTGTACGGCCTCCCATTGCTGCTGTCTCCATCGCCACACTCTGCTGCCATGTGCCACTTTCAGGTCTCTTCACACTGCTGGTGTGTTAAATTTTTTGACATAGGGTGCAGGCAGATTACGGGCCTCACATAGCTGCTGCCAGGCCCCTAATCTGCCATGGGCCCCTATATACCGCCTCCTCATGCTGCTGCCAAGTCTAGAGTCTCTCATGGGTCCCTGTACGGCCTCCCATTGCTGCTGTCTCCATCGCCACACTCTGCTGCCATGTGCCACTTTCAGGTCTCTTCACACTGCTGGTGTGTTAAATTTTTTGACATAGGGTGCAGGCAGATTACGGGCCTCACATAGCTGCTGCCAGGCCCCTAATCTGCCATGGGCCCCTATATACCGCCTCCTCATGCTGCTGCCAAGTCCAGAGTCTCTCATGGGTCCCTGTACGGCCTCCCATTGCTGCTGTCTCCATCGCCACACTCTGCTGCCATGTGCCACTTTCAGGTCTCTTCACACTGCTGGTGTGTTAAATTTTTTGACATAGGGTGCAGGCAGATTACGGGCCTCACATAGCTGCTGCCAGGCCCCTAATCTGCCATGGGCCCCTATATACCGCCTCCTCATGCTGCTGCCAAGTCCAGAGTCTGTCATGGGTCCCTGTAAGGCCTCCCATTGCTGCTGTCTCCATCGCCACACTCTGCTGCCATGTGCCACTTTCAGGTCTCTTCACACTGCTGGTGTGTTAAATTTTTTGACATAGGGTGCAGGCAGATTACGGGCCTCACATAGCTGCTGCCAGGCCCCTAATCTGCCATGGGCCCCTATATACCGCCTCCTCATGCTGCTGCCAAGTCCAGAGTCTGTCATGGGTCCCTGTAAGGCCTCCCATTGCTGCTGTCTCCATCGCCACACTCTGCTGCCATGTGCCACTTTCAGGTCTCTTCACACTGCTGGTGTGTTAAATTTTTTGACATAGGGTGCAGGCAGATTACGGGCCTCACATAGCTGCTGCCAGGCCCCTAATCTGCCATGGGCCCCTATATACCGCCTCCTCATGCTGCTGCCAAGTCTAGAGTCTCTCATGGGTCCCTGTACGGCCTCCCATTGCTGCTGTCTCCATCGCCACACTCTGCTGCCATGTGCCACTTTCAGGTCTCTTCACACTGCTGGTGTGTTTAATTTTTTGACATAGGGTGCAGGCAGATTACGGGCCTCACATAGCTGCTGCCAGACATGTAATCTGCCATGGGCCCCCGTACCGACTCCTCATGCTGTGACGTTGCAACAAGATGGAATTCAACCCTACATATGTTAGACCGCCTTTACGAACAGCTAAAGGCCATCACAGATTTCCTGATGTTAAAAGCGGATAAAGGTACTCCCTGTGTAACTTAGATGTCAGCCATTGGCAGCTCATGTGTGACACCTGCGCTTGCTCAGGCCCTTTGAGGAGGCCACGCTATTCGTGAGTCGGCAGGACTATGGGATGAATGAGGTCAAATCGGCCATGGGCCCCCGTACCGCCTGTTCACGCTGATGCTGGTCCCACAGTGTGACCTGGGTCCCTGTACGGCCTCCCATTGCTTCCACTCTGCCATGTGCCACTTTGAAATCTCCTCACACTCCTGCGGTTGTCCATTTTGTCATAGGTTGCTGGCAGATTACAGGCCTTCCATAGGTGCCACCAAGCCCCATATCGGCCATGGGCCCCCGTACCGCCTGGTCACGCTGCTGCTGGGCCCATAGTGTGACCTGGGTCCCTGTACCGCCTCCCATTGCTCCCACTCTGCCATGTGCCACTTTCAGGTCTCCTCACGCTCCTGCTGGTTTCCATTTTGTCATAGGTTGCTGTATGGCCTCCCATTGCTGCTGCCTCCACCGCCACACTGTGGCTCCAAACACTGGTTTTGGCCCCGTGACTGGCCAAAGGAGTGAAGTGTGCAGTGATTCTAAGATCGACGGCACTCATCTGCATGTCATACTGACAGACAGTATTATTTCTCTTCCCCAGCAGACTCCAAGGGCATTTAAATTAAAGGTACAGTGTTCTGCACTAATATTAAGTCTCTCTGAAGCCTAGAAACACCCTTTTTTAAGTTAAATTCACAGCGAATTTATTCGACTCGAATCGAATATTGTCCACGAATTCGCCGAATCAGTCGAATCGAATTTTTCATTTCTTCGCTCATCTCTAGTATCCACCATCAATACAAACAAAAATATTCAGGCTCCTGGCTCTCTTTAGCAGCACCACTGCTCAAGCTTCATGCCTCGGTCCTCTTGACCCTTCATATACAGTTGCAAGAAAAAGTATGTGAACCCCTTGTGATTACGTGGCTCCAATTAGCTCTGGGAGAAGTCATTAAGCTAGGGCCTCACATACTTTTTCCTCCCTGCACTGTGAATGTTTACATGTTATGTGCAATTAAACCATGGCAACATCTAATGTTTGTGTAGTATTATGTTCAGCAGACTGTGTTCTTCTATTGTTGTGACTTAGATGACGTTCAGAGCACATTTTATGCCCAATTCATGCAAAACTCCACGTAATCCCAAGGGGTTCACATACTTTTTCTTGCAACTGTACAACCCACTGCACCTGGGCTAGCGCCCTTTCTCAGCAATCCTGCTTCTCCAGCCCACAGGCTTGGGTCCTCTCTGCTCTCAGACTTCTCTGTGCCACCTTGCACACTTGTGGCTGCTCCCTTACACCCACATGGACTCCTCCAGAGGGTGGAGCCCAGAACCCTGGTCCTGACTCTAGAAGAGAGCCACACACACCTGACTAATCAGTCTCTTGGCCATTCCCAAAACCTGGTCCTAGGATTGGAGATTTCATCCCTCCCAAATCACTTTGAAATCTCCAGGCTCCAGGTCCCAAAAATGGACTTTACAAACAAATGAAGAAAGTGAAAATCCACTTTCCTCTGCATCAAACAAGTACCCTGAAGCCCCTCAACCTGCCTTGTTGAGAATCCCAGGTGAAATATCCTTGTTATATTGTGAAATATTGCCACACTGTCACAATATATATAGATATATATATATAGATATAAAATACTGTGCAAATGTTTTAGGTAGGTGTGAAGAAATGCTGTAAACTAACAATGCTTTCAAAAACATATATTTTAATTGTTTATTTTTTCAATTTACAAAATGCAAAGTGAGCAAACAGAAGAAAACTCTGAATCAAATCAATATTTGGTGTGACTATCAGCATCAATTCTTACACTTGCACAAACTCAGGGATTTTGTAGGATTCAAGTCAAGTGTATGATTAACCAATTATACCAAGCTGATGCTAATGATCATCAATTTGGTAGGTTGAAACACAGTCATTACCGGAAACAGAAACAGCTGTGCAGGAGGCTTAAAACTGGGTAAGGAACAGCCAAACTCTCCTACTAAGATGAGGTTGTGGAAAACAACGTTTCATATCACAGGTCATACACTCTGGCAAACCTGAGCCCAGCAACGAGACACAAGGTAGTTAGAATGCATCAGCAAGGTCTCTCCCAAGCAAAGACTGCAAGGCAGACTGGAACAACCTACCTGCCAAGTTCCTTCCAAAAATCTGTGAAAGTGTACCTAGAAGAACTGATGCTGTTTTGAAGACAAAGGGTGGTCATATCAAATATTGATTTAATGTGGATTTCATTTCTGTTCATTTACTTTCCATTTTATTAATTGATGAAAACTATTAACACTTCTATTTCTGAAAACATTCTTAATTTACAGCATTTTTTCACACCTGCATGATTTATTCAATATACACAGGTCCCCTGTGATAAATGATTACTAGAACAATGTGGGATTTCCTAAAAGAAAGCACAGCAGAGGTTTTCCACATACTCCCCCTGGAATTCTGTCATAGACACTCTTTACAATTGTGTTGGTGCCTGCAACTAAATTTAATGTACCTGTCAGAGGCACAGTGGAGAGTGGCATTGGTTCCACAGTGTCCTTACTGGACACTTCATACATGATCAGCCCCTCCAATCCCTGTAATGCCATTGGTGGCTATGATGTTGTCGGCTGCATCATTGGTTCCTAAGACACTAGGGTAGTACGAACTAAAACTGGAATGTGCAAAATTTGGTGCAGCTCTGCATAGAAGCCAATCAGCTTCCAGGTTTTATTGTCATACGTAATTGAATAATCTGGCGTTAGAACCATGCAAAGCTGCACCAGATTGTAAGTGCTCCAGTTTTAGAAAATCTCCCGCGCTGTCGGCTGTGCAGCTGACAGCATCACAGCAGGCAATGACAAAAACCCCCACATCTGAGCACTCGCGTCTTTCTGTATGGAAAATCAGAATTGGTCCCAATTGCTGCCAGTTTCCTAATCTGCAAACTGGAGGTAACTGTTTTTAAATTTGTTGCAGCCATAGTGACAGATGCTTAAAGAGGCACAAATTAGAACTACCTGATTCTGTATTACATGTCAGAATTCTTGTTGAAACTGGCACACAACTGTCATTAATTAGGAGTTGCCCATTTTAAAGGCGCCATACTGCTAGTACAGTGTCTCCAATGCTTTACTGAATACAGGGCTGTATGGAGAGAGGGAGAGACAGGGGAAGGAGTCACTGCTCTCGCTTGCTTGTATGAAGTGTCTGAATCTAGGTTAAAATAATTGTTCTTTTTTCCATGTATTAGAAAACCTCTGGGGGACATTTGTTAAGTAAATATGTGTATGTATGAATGTAAGTAAAGGACCTTAGATTGTACGCCCCTTGAGGGTTAGGGACTGATGTGAATGTACAATATATATGTAAAGTGCTGCGTAAATTGACAACGCTATAGAAGTACCTCTAATAATAATAATACAAATAATAATAAATAAGTAAATCAGCAGCACAACTACATACACATCTAATGCAAACCAGGCTATCTTTTACTTAGTAATGTATTGTATATGTAACAGTAACAGGTGTCAAACGGAGAACACAAGGCAGGCCTTTCGGCCATTGTAAAAAATGCCCTGGACTAGCCATAAGACCTGCCCATGAGGCAAGTGCAAGAAAAGCAGTAAGTGACGTGACCAAGTGCCAGTGAAACAGTGGGGTCCCAAAGCCATAAAGTTTTTCTGACAAGCCTAAACTGCCACTCCCAGGAGGCCCATAATTGGGAACTCCTTTCACCTCCCAACCCCTGGCCATACAAATGCAGCCCCATCCTTACGAGAAAGGCATTAACACTTAGGGCAGGGGTGCTCAACCCATGGCCTGCAGATCTCATGTGGCCTTTGGAGCCCTCTGATGTGACCCTTGACCTTAACCTGAATGCAGGAGTTTTGTTGCACTTTCAGAAAGCGCACCACACCCGAAAGATATAAAAGAGGTCTATGGCAAAGCGCAGCTAACCCACCGGCATTCAGTGGCTGCAGGAGGAAAATATTCATTATGCTATTCAAAATAAAAAAATTTACATTCTGAACCATTTCATTTCAGTGTGGCCTGTGACTGGTTACCGAATCCCTTAAGTGGCCCTCGCTCTTCAAAATGGTTGAGAACTCCTGCCTTAGGGAGAGTCCTGCTTTCAGGACAGAGGGGATAACCAGGCTAGATTCAACCCAGGAGGAAAAGGATCCCTCCCTTCATACTCACCTTGTTACATAAGGAAGTGCTGACCAGTCACCTCCACCCCCCCAGTCAAACCAGCTAATTGAAGCAATTGTACTTTTCAACTTGCAGGAAGGGACAAGGACAAGATCAACAGGTATTTTTTATACTTGCTGAATATATTCTTGGACTAAAAAATGAGAACTATTAAAGCCACGGCATCTAAAGACTGGGATGCTGCAATATAATACATTTTTGTTTTTAGTTTTAGATACACTTTATGGAGGGGTCAGGCGCAGGTTTTATTTTGTCACAGTGCTTCTTTACAGTGGCAGAGAAAGGAATTTATTGATTAAACTGCCTAATTATAATAAAGTAACCTTGCTATAACTTTAGAATTGTCTTGTGGTGATAAATATGCAATAATAATCATTGAAAATGCTCAAAAGCAATTATTTCCCTCTAGTTAATAACTACAGGGTCTGTTAGTATTCTGATTTTGCCAATAAGCCTTAAACTCATTTCCTAGCTTGCAGTTATTAAGGCCATGTATGGCCAGACCTCATAGTAAGCAGTCAATCTCAGAACAGGGATGAGAGCTAGCAAGAATAACCACATCTTTAAGCAATTCACGTTGCCATCACATGATTGTAATCACAAGCCAGAAGCCAATTCCTCTCCAGCGTGAAATGTATCATACTGCTGTACCATCATCCATGAGTGCATGTCTATGGAAATGAGAGCATGTAGATGAACAGAAGTGGCCATTAAATTGTAAATGTAAATCTATGCTGTAATTTTCTGAAGTCTTATCTTTTCAGGACACGTATTTAAGACCCTGGTTACTAGATGGCTGATGAAAGCTATAAAATATTTTAGTCCATCCACAATGTTTATCTGACTAGAATAGCTAATACAAGCCTGGTCAAAAAACACTGCAAAGTGTAAATGCAATATAAAAAAATGTATTAACACCAATAGTAATAATAAAAATAGTAAAAAAGTGAGGACAGAACATATTAGTCCCTTTAAGAATGATGAAGGGAAGTTATTTATAAATGATACGGAGAATGCAACTGTACTAACTGCATTCTTCTCCTCATTTTTTTAAGGGAGGAGTATAGTAATTAAGACTGTATCGTTATTAACACATCACAGAATGTACCCTTGTGGCTTACAGAAGCCAGTTTCCAAAAAAAACTTGAAAAGCTTAATGCAAATAAATCATCAGGAGCTGATGACTTACACCCAAGAGTCCTCAAAGAACTTAGTCAGGTCATAACCAGACCATTATTCCTAATTTTTATGGACAGCATACTGACAGGAATGTTACCAACAGAATGACGAAGGACCAATGTGGTACCAATATTTGAATACTTAGAAACTGCAGACCAGTAAGTCTAACATCGATAATATGTAAACTACTTGAAAGGATGATAAAGAACTATATCCGAGAATTTCCTGAGGAAAACAGTTTCATAAGTAGTAATCAGCATGGCTTTATGAAATGTTGTTCTTGCCAAACCAACCTGTTAACATTTGGCATGATGAAGTGAGCTGCCATTTAGATAGAGGAAGGACTGTGGATGTGGTGTATCTGGATTTTGCAAAAGCATTTGATACAGTTCCCTAGGCTTAGACCATAGGGTTTGTTCATGGAGAGAAAACTGGTTACAAGGGCACGTCCAGAGGGTGGTAATAAATAATGTGTACTCAGATTTGTGTGGAGTGGTAAGTGGTGTATCCCAGGGCTCGGTCCTGGGACCAATTCTGTTTAATCAATGCATAAATGATACAGAGGTTGGTATGAATAATCTCAGTGTTTGCTGATGATACAAAACTAATTAGGGCAATAAACTTCATGGCATGATATAGAAACTTTACAAGAAGGCCTTAATAAAATAAAGGGATGGGCAACTGCATGGCAAATGAGGGTTAATGTTGAAAAATGTAAAGTAATGCACTTGGGGGCTAAAAATATGAACTCAAGTTACTCACTAGGGGGAGAATCTCTGGGGGAATGCAGGATGGAAAATGATTTGGGTGTCTTAGTAGATGAAAAACTCAGCAACGGCATGCAATGCCAAGCTACAGCATGCAAAGATAGCATAGTATTAGCATGCATAAAAAGGGTATTTACTCAAGAGATAAAACTATAATCCCGCCACTGTATAAAACTCTGGTTTGGCCACATCTGGAGTATGCCATCCAGTTCTAGTCACCAGTCCTCAGGATGTGCTGGAGCTGGAGAGAGTCATGAGAAGGGCAACAAAGTTGATAAGGGGGCTGGAGGACCTCAGTTATGAGGAATGTCTAAAAATATTAACTCCTTCCCACCCAGCCTATATAAGATGACGTCCTTCCAGGATTGCGCCTTGCATGCCCCCCAGGAGCTGCATTCCGGTGTGATCTGTCACTGGCTGTGTCGACCGGACACAGCCAATGACAGATCCTTACACCGGCCCACTGCCAGTGTCATGTGATCACCATGACCAATCACAGCAGTTCACATGACAGTTGTAATCAATGAATGCCTTCCTTTCATTCCATTCGTGCTTGCAACTCAGCTGCTAGCTGTGATTGGTCACATGTATAAACTGGGCCAATCATAGCCCATCTGTAGCATGTTATCAGCTGTGGATAATCACAGCTGATCACAACAAAAACTACTGAATGAATCAGTTTCAGTAAGTAAAAATGCTTGCTTATACCAATTAAATTCATTGGTATAAGCAATCATAATGTGTAAAAAAAAATCCTGATCATGTGCCCCGAGTAGTACATGTTACTATGGTAACATTGTATTGCTCTGGTCACGAGAGTAGAAAAAAGAATCATACAAAAATTTTACATTTAACATTTAATCATAAAAAAAATTTCCAAGTAACAAAAATTTTTTATAAATTATCATTTTCTTTTTACATACTGTTGCCAGTCAGTGTCCCTGGTCACCGCAGCACCAGTTATATGATGACGCTGTACTGCATTGGTGACAGTATGTAAAAAAAAATTGTGAAAATATTTTCTTCATTTCTTCATTTTCCACAAAATTATGACAAAATGACTTCACAAAAGTCACCATGCATCTTACTAAATACCTCAGACTGTCTACTATCCAAAAAGCGATCATTTTCTGGGGTATTTGCACTGTCTTGGCATTTTTGGGCCTCAAGAATTGGGATAGGCCATCAGTACATCAGGATTTACCGATTTTTAAATATGTATCATAGTTTGTGGACTCTTCAACTTTCCTACCAACTAGATAATAATCACTGATTATATTCACCAAAACAATGTGGCAGAATGCATTTTGGCCTAAATTTGTGTAAAAAGATTATTTATTTGCAAAATTTTATAAAAGAAACAAAGAAAAAAGCATTTCTTTTTTCTACATTTTCAATCTTTTTTCATTAATAGTGTAAAAAATAAAAAACCCAATGGTGACTAAATACCACCAAAAGAAATCTGCATTTGTGTGAAACAAATTATAAAGATATCATATGGGTACAATGTTGCATGGCCGCGCAACTGTCATTCAAATTTCGACAGCGCTGAAAGGTGAAAATTGGCATGGGCAGGAAGGGAATAAAAGTGCATGGTAGGCACTCAACTTTGTGAACAAATGCTTAAGAGGCGATAAGACAGCAATATACAAATATCTCAATGTTGATGCTAGCATAGGGAATAAACTATTCAGTCTCAGGGAGTATAAGAAGACACGGGGCCACTCAATGAAATTGGAGAAGGTAACTGGTGTCTTTATTCAACCTCACTAACAATGTAACTATTTGTAACAAATCTTTTAGGTCTTGTTCACATTGGCATACTAGAGCGTGTGAGGGCCATGTTTGCTCATAGGAAGATGCACAGGTGTTTTGTTTTCCCGATGCAGGCAGTTCCATTCATGTCTATTGGGACACAGTAGCTACATGTACACAGCTACAGTTGTGTGGGTGCACACACTTAACAAGCATGTAAAGCCATTTTTATTTTAGCTTTGAATAGAGAAGTAAATGGAAATAAGAACATATCTTTCTCAAAAGTGAGGAGATATCCCCTTTAGTTGTTGTCATCAGAACTGGTTTTAAAAATTGAAAGATTTCACCTCACCTTCTGTTCTGTTGCCATATGTAAAGTTTTGGATTTCCCATCACTTTCCTTCCTGGTGACAATGATCACAAGAACAAACAGATACAGCTATAAAAACCAGAAAGAGGTTCCAACTCTTCTACACTGTATCCACAAATTAAAAACAAAGTTTTATCTTTGCATACGTCAACTGTTTTGGACACAATCAACTGAATTTTGATTGTTTGTTATGGGTCACTAGGCATTCATTTTTCCATTTGCTCATTGCACAATAATTTATGGTCCCTAAAAACAATCAACAAATTTCAGTGTAATGTCAGACCTGAGATAGATAGTCTATTTAAGTTAAAATGAAGCAATGGGCAAAATAAAAAATGGTACATAGCAGTTACTCCCCAAGGAGACTTTGTGTTGTTTGGGTTCTTCCTTGCTGTTCAAGTGATGACCTGCCCAAAACTGACTTCAAAGCTTACTGACACCCCTTGCGGCTTAGAGAAGGGCTTTTAAGGAATGGAAAAGCCCTGGAGGGAAAATTGGTTAAAGCAACAACATAGTATAACACCACAATAGATAATACCATAAATTACCGGCAGTAAAACAGTAATAGAACAGTTATGCAGAGAGACCATAAATGTACAAGACTACAATATGGACATAGAAATCACCACAAGGCTTAACCAAGGTATACCAAAGTCTCTTGTTACCCTACTGGTCAATAGTATCAAACCAAGTCCTGTCAGCTTGTGCCCTAAATCCCTGGAGTGGAGCTCTGTTTAACAGAGTTTTTTGTAATCTGAAACGGAAGTTAGGTTGCTATCAAAGAAATGTATCAAGAAAAGGGCAGCATTATCCCATTGAACAGACAAGCATGGAAAGTCAATGGCCAGTAGGCATCTCACCATTACATTTGGTCTCTGGGTCTCCAGCAGTCTCAGAAAAGCCAGAAAAAGGTCTCCCCCTTCCCGAGCCAGCATCCCACAGCAGTTAAAGGTGATCCTGCACCTGAGGTCCAGGTACTGCTGCTAACTTTCACTGGAACACAGACACAATCTCTCACTAGATCAGCCACAGTCTCTCTCTAGATCCAAAGGTGGCATGCAGGTCCCCAGCACAAGCTCTTAGTGGTCAGGTCCTGCACAGGGTCACAGCACTGGTGGCAGTCACTCAGTAGCCCTGCACTCAGGTTTCTGGTTTACAGAAACGCAGCCTAGGTCAGTAATGGCAACCTCAGGGTCTTAACAGCCACCAGTGCACTCCAGCAGCAGTCCTCACTACAACCCTGGTGATGTTCTTCCACTAGCAGCACACAAACCAAACAAGGAGCACTGAAATTTCCTAAACAAAGGGCACTGCCACAATGTTTGGAACCAGAGTGTAGTCAGTAAGAATAAAAATATGCCCTCACATTGGCTGTCAGTGGAAACAAAAATGCCCCTGGGTCAGTGAGAAGTAGGGTAAACATTAAATAAATAATAAAGACGCTGTCCAGGTATTGGTGTGAGCAGGAGTCATTAACCGCCTTCAAGCATTGGTGCCAGTTTGATAATAAAGCCCCCCCACCCCCCCGGGACATTGGTGTCAGCAGGATAATAAAAGAATCCCCACTTCCAGCAGGCTTTGATGTTAGTGTGATAATTAAAAAAAAAAACCTTCTTCCTTGGCATTGACATTCAGTGGTTACCTACCTTCTTGAATTCTCCACATCCTGCAATGCTCCAACTGGGACAATACAGGCATTGTGTAGATGATCACTCCACCCAAAAGTGCCTGCAATAAATTGCCAGGTTCTTGAATACTCTGCCACTCTGCACAGCAGCTCTTCTGGTGTTCATTACACTTTACATCACTTTAAACTTTGACTTAAAAAGTCAGCAGTATTGATAGCATAGTTGTGGGATATTTACAGAATTTCCGATTATAGCAGTGTATGGTATTTCTTCAGCCACTTTACAAAGAGTATACACTGTATGCTCTTTTAACTATTCTAGGTGCTCAAATGATAGCATGTTCTCTTTCCTCATTAAACTCATTAATCTTTATAAATCTGTAATTAGCACTGTTTCCCCACAGCTGGGTTGAACGGTGGCACACCATAATTGTCAAGTGATCCACAGGCAGCATCGGACAGCACCTTGAGCTGATTTCAGCAAGTCTGTCAGACAGTAATTGGGACCAAATATAGATTGCCTTTCTTTCTGTTCTTATTTTATTTTATAAGTAACAGGACACTGTAATGTTTATAATTGGATCTTTATTCACTTTCTTAATTCCCTAATGTGTTGGAATAAAATAATACATATTTCTAATTATATGTATTCTTCTTTTGCAGAGTTCCATGTTGGCCAAATAGTGGTTTTGGCGATTCTGACATTTGTAACTAAGTGACATTTTGCATTCACTGTGCCAGACTTTAAGCCTAGTCTCCATAGTTTGTGATCACTTATCTGATGAATTATTTAATTATTCCTAATTTCAATATGCTTGCATGGTTTAAGAGCACCTGTTGCTCTAGCATCAATTATATTGGGATGCCAGCTTTTTAAAAGGCAGCTTATGAAACATTATCAAAAATACAAGCATCAAAATTAGGTTCAAAACCTTAAAGTGTACAAATGCCCAGACTATGTGCATTTACATATTTTCAATGACCAGTGTATCTGTAGGTACTATGGCATTGAAATCACAGTTCCTCTCCCCTCATTTTCTCTGCCAGCAGCCTGCCAACCTTCTAATGTAAAAAAAATCACAGACTATCTTAGCTCCAGAAAACTGACTGATATCTGACTTTAAAGTCTCCACAATGATCTTTGAGGATTAATTACTCCATAGTACCTGCAAGTGCAAAGGTCAGTGAGGGTCAGTTTAAACATTCCTTTACTCCTTTTTAAAACCCGACTCTGGACACGTGTCCTCATAGCAGGTCTGTGATTTGACATAGTTACCCGTACCCCACTCCATTGTTATACTAAAGTCAACACTCAGGATGTGAGAGTGGGAGGTTAACACCCAACTCCTTTTCACATTCAAGAGTTGACTGTAAAATAGTTACAGCACTGTCAGGAACAGGGAAGTTAAGTACAAAAAGTGGTGAAGGCATCATGTCATTAAGAATTCCAGGGACAATGAATGCTGTTCACTAAGAGGGAAATATCTGCTTGCAGCCTAACAAGTAGTAGCTTGCTGATCCCCTGCGCAGCACTCTGAGAGAGGTAGATATGAGAAGATGGATGTAGGTGCTGAGTGTGCATGGTGGGCTGTGCTGAGTCTATTTGGGCAAGTGGTGGGATATCCGCTCCATACAATGTGACATTATCCAGATTGCCCAATTCTGTACACTGTGCGGAATGCTGTATACCATACCACTCCTGTCTAATATAGTGTGAAGTCTTCTTCAGGATATGTGTGACAGGATGAAAATGCGAGAGCACAGCAGGAAGACAGTTTCAGCTCGTAACAAAGGTACTTGATTCTTCCTGGCAGGATCACAAGGTAATATTCTGTGAGAGTTGCAGATTTAAAGTCAAAGTCTAGGTTTAGGTTCTCTTTCCTCCTTAAAACTATCCTCTATCCCTGTGAAGCCCCCTGCAACCATGAAAAGAATGTGTATACATTTTTTCTGCTGTCTTTGCCAAGGCTGTAGTGGCCAATATGGGTCCTTTCCTTTTCTTCCTTGGTGAGAGGCAGATTCTAAATGCTACAACATTTTGCCTGTGAGTTCCAAGCAGGGAGTGGAGCCTTGAAGCCCCGGTGTTTTGAATGATGTTGGGTGTAATTCAATCTGAAAAAGGAGCAGTGCCGCGTTAATGGACCAATGAGTCTGCTGGAGAAGCAATGGAGATTGCAGTAGCTAGAGCTGCAGTTTTCTTTCTTTTTCAGAAGCTGCCAGGTGATCAAATTTTATTTAAATGTCCAGATTAGAAGAGAGCTTTAAACAAATTGAAAACAATTTGGGGAATTACATTAACATGTTAAAGCTTATATGAGATTTTAGTGATTAGGTTTAGGTGTGCTTTAATGTGCATTCTAGCAGTATCTATGGTTTATTACAGCAATGCAGTGTGGGCAGTGCACATAACAATGGAAAAATCCACCAATGTAGTAAGTAGCTATTAGAGTACTACAGCCATATCAATTTAAACCACTTGCCTACCGGGCACTTTTACCCCCTTTGTGCCAAGGCCAATTTTCAGCTTTCGGTGCTGTCGCATTTTGAATGACAATTGCGCAGTCATGCAACATTGTACCCATATGAAATTTGTATAAATTTTTTCACAAACATAGAGCTTTCTTTTGGTGGTATTTAATCGCCGCTGAGTGTTTTATTTTTTGCACTATAAACAAAAAAAAAAAGTTTTCTTTGCTTCTATTATAAAATTTTGCAAACAGGTAATTTTTCTCCTTCACTGATGTGCATTGATGATGCTGCACTGATAGGCAGCACTGGTGGACACTGATGAGGTGGCACAGATAGGCAGCACTGATGGGCACCGATAGGCTGCGCTGATGTGGTGGCACTGATGAGGCGGCACTGGTGGGCATTGACGAGGAGGCACTGATGCTGCTGCACTGATATACAGCAATGATGGACATCGAAATACAGCACTGATAGGCAGCACTGATGGACAACACTAATGGGAGGTGCTGACTGGTGGAACTGACTGATGGCACTAACTGGCGGTGCTGCTGGGCACTGATGGGCGGCACTGCTAGGCACTGATGGGTGCAACTGCTGAGCGGCACTGTTGGGCAGAACTGATGGGCACTGGTGAGAAGCATTGCTGGGCACTGGTGGGTGGCACAGCTGGGCGGTACTGCTAGGCACTGCTGATCAGTGCCCTGATAAACTTTGCAGATGTTCTCTGTGTCATTTGCCGGTTATCGGCAGTATTTTCCTCACGCTGTGACAGCATGAGGAAGGTTCTGCCAATAACCGGCAACTGTATTTACATTGTGATATGCTGTGTCATTGGACACAACTGATCACGTGGTAAAAAGCTGCTGTGATTGGCCTCTTACTTCATTATGTGAACAGCTGTGTCCATAGGACACAGTGAGCACGGAGAGCGCAGGTTATATGACGCCCACCCAGAACTGGACAACTGCGCTGTAGCCGTCATTCGGCTATAGTGCAGTTGGCAAGTGGTTAAAGATGAAAGCTGGTTGGTAGTTGCAAAGAGGCTACTAGACATGTGCACTTCAGATATTTTCGAATGCATTCCTTCATGAGAAGTTTTATTTTGCCATGTTCACTGTTGGACAGATTTGTTTTAGGAATTTGTTTCGTATCTTCGGCATTCCTTTCGTATATTTGTTGGTCTGGGTGGATTCGAAAAATTTTGCAGTTTTTTTGAAAGATTTCTTTATATTTTGGGTGGATTTGATATTCATATATTGAAATTATTCAGAAGGATTCAAGATTTTCTGGCGCAACAGAATAAATAATGCAAAATTTGGCAGCCGTGAATTTTTCAAACCTAAGTGCATTACACTGTGCATTACACTGTGGAAATGAAGTGACTGACAGTGGCAATTATACTGTATATTCAATTTAAATTCCAAATTTGCTCGAATCTAAATCATCGAATGAATTTGAAATGTAATTTATTTCCCCATGGATCTTAACTACTATTACATTATGTGACATCATCCAAATGAAATTAATGAAACAAATGCATTCATTATTTTGTGTAACTTTTTTCGGATTTGTTGGCATTCCTTTCTATGTTCATTTGGAGATTTGTATACAACTGAATTACATTTTCGGCCCAAAATCGATTAATTATGAAACGAAATGCACATGTCTAAAGGCTACAGCAGTTGCACAAAGTAAATGATGGAGCTAATATTAGGATTTGTGGCACGCTTCTATAAAAGTTACTTTTATTTGGCACAATGTTGGCAAAAATTGTGTAAGAAGCACAACATTTACATAGCTCATTTTAATGATCAGAGAGTACAAAGTCAAGCACCTCTCTGTACTGAGCCATGGGACAAGAATGATGCCTTCTGGTGCTCCTATGTACAAAGCCTAGATATGATTCTGGAGGAGGCAAGATAGGAGTAGTTGGATCTTGAAAAGATTGATATAGAAACTGTATAGATTGTTAAGGGAAATGAGAAAGATAATGACACTGACTCAAAGACTAACTTATTGACATGAACATCGTAACAAGCATAATGATAAAGTACATGAAAAGGATAAATATGAGAAAGACAAAGGATAACCTAGGTAAAAGCAGGACAATTTGAAGTAAAAAAAAAAAAGCACACTTTAAGCGTGGAGAAAAGCACAATGGGACCTGTAATAATCATGAACAATTTTTAACATTTAATGGAAGAAGAAAGCTTTTTCACTTGTACTGTGGTTTTCTGTCATTATGATATGTCCTTATCTTAGTAAATTAATTATTATTATTATACAGGATTTATATAGAGCCAACAGTTTGCGCAGCGATTTACAAAATGAAGGTAAACATTACAGTTACAATACAATTTGGTACAAGAGGAAACAGAGGGCCCTGCTCGTTAGAGCTTACAATCTAGGAGGAAGGGTTGAGTGATACAAAAGGTAATAATTATGAATCTTTTTACAGTCCTTCTGTGCCATATCAATCCATAGAGCTATATAAAGACTCATAAGACTGAATGCATTTGTAAATCTATAGATGGAGTGTAAAAAGCTGTAGCAGCCCCAGCCGCATTATTTTATGTGTACTTTTCTGCAGGTCAGCAGATGATTTAAAAGAAGGAGATTGAATGCCAACCCCAGAACTGAAATCAATCCAGTAACTACGTCTGCTAGGAAGGAAATATTGACTGTGAACTGGTAATGGAAGATGTGTGCCGCTCAGGCTACAAGGGAAAGCAAACCTATGTCCGCTAATATGAGTGCAGGCCAGGGAAAAAGTTTGTCGCAGCTTCAAGCAACTGTTAAGCAAAGGATGGATCCCATGAAGCTGCACATCTATGCTGACCTGCTGGTATTGGAAAGAAAGAATGGCAGTCCCAGCCTGGGCTCATTCCAGACCATGCCCTCAATGCGTTTCACTCTGCCCCTCAGAGCTTAACCACTTGCCTACTGGGCACTTTTACCCCCTTCCTGCCCAGGCCAATTTTCAGCTTTCAGTGCTCTCACACTTTCAATGACAATTACCCAGTCATGCCACACTGTTCCCAAACTAAATTTTTATCTTTTTTCACACAAATAGAGCTTTCTTTTGGTGGTATTTAATCACCACTGGGTTTTTAAATTTTTGCTCTACAATCGAAAAAAAGAGATACAAAAAAAGTGTTTATTTTTAATTTTCAATTATAAAATTATGCAAATCATAATTTTTCTTTATACATTTAGGCCAGAATTCATACTGCTACATGTCTTTGGTAAAACCCAAATCACTGTATACTATTTAGTCTGCGTGAAAGTTATTCTACAAGCTATGCTTCGTATCAATGAAAATTGATTAATCCAGCAGTACTGACTTCCTATCTCATTTCTTGAGGGCCTGAAATGTCAGGACAGTACAAATATCCCCATAATGGTCCATTTTTTGGAAAGTAAACAGTCCAAGGTATTTAGAAGGAGGCATGGTGAGCTTTTTTGAAGTTGTCAATTTTTTCCCACAATTCTTTGGAAAATTAAGAAATTATTTTTTTTTTACACAAATTGTCATATTAACAAGTTATTTCTCTTACACGGCATAGGCATACTTGCAATTATACCCCAAAACACATTCTGCTACTTGTCCTGAGTATGGGGATACCACAAGTGTGAGACTATTCCACAGCCTGGCCACATACAGAGGCCCAACATCCAAGTAGCACCTTTAGGCATTGTAGGGGCATAATTTGCACATTTAATTTCCTGACCACCTAACACATTTTTGAAAGCCCTGGAGCAACAGGACAGTGAAAACACCCACAAATTGACCCCATTTTGGAAAGCAAACACCCAAAGGTATATTCTATGAGGCTTAATGAGTCTATTGACCATGTAATTTTTTTCCACAAGTTTTTGAAAATGAAAATGTGTTTTTTTTACACAGCAGTAGTCCATTTATAAGATATTTCTAACACAGAGCATAGACATACCAAGAATTCACCCCAAAATACATTTTGCTACTCCTCTTGAGTATGGCGATAAAACGTGGTCAATTAACAGGCCGAGGTCAGTTCAGGTGGAAAGCAGAAATTTTATCAGGAAAATGTCATTTGTGGAGACTGCTCACTGCATCTGAGTGAATGTTTTCTAGTGGGGGAGCCTTCCTGGTACACAAGGGCATTTTCTCTTGGTATCAGAGAAAGAGTTTGGGTCTTCCAGTGGATTTAGAGAAGAAAACATAAACATTATATGATGCCAAATTGAAAAGATAAATGGAGACTTTCTTGTAACAGTGGCGGGCTCTTCGTGCTGCAAGGTAGGGCTAGATCATCTGATCGTTGTAGTCACCTTCCCCCATGAACATATTGTACACATGTACTCATTCAGGTTTCTGGGCTGGGCCATTCCTTCTCTGGATTTGAATGGTGGTGTCATTTTGGATTGAGGAAAGCATGTAGATGTCTCATTTGTCCCTCCACTTCATAGCCAATACTTCCATGTTCTACAAACTTGCCCGCTCCCCTCTTAGTTTTGTATTTACCAGCCTTTGAGGAAAGCCCTTTCTATTAGCTCTCATATGCTACAAGCTAATGTTTTCTTCTGGTAGACATTGTGGAAAAGGGGCAAGCTGGTATAATAATTATCAACGTAGAGATGATAACCTTTTTCAAAGAGTGGGAATGCAATGTCCTTGTCAGGGCTCTGTCCTCGGCAGAGGTGTTAGGAGACCTGGCACCCCTGCCAGTACCTTGCATGGCTGCAGAAGTTCACATCAGCTCAGATTTGGTGCCAAACGGCCTTTATAGGGAAGCCCTGCACTACTCTCAGGTGCTGGTTGATCTCTGGCTCCCTAGTACCTTCGTTCCCTTGCTATCCTGACTTGTGATTTCCTGTTAACGACTCGGCTTGCTCCTGGACCTGTCTGCTCTGTTTAACCCTGACCTAACCCCGGCTTGTCTAACAGATCTTCTCTCCTGCTCTCTGTGTATGACCTCAGCTATCCCTTTTGACTACGTCTGCTCCCATCCCCACCTGGCACCTGACCTTAGCTCAAACTGGTTATCCTGTGATCCTCTGTTCTCTGGAAGACCTGCATACCTCCCACAGGTGCTCCCTGCCTGCAGACCCCATCTCAGCACATCAGCCCTCCTGCTGTCCCACCTTCAGGGGAGTCTGGAACTTAGCCGCAAGGGAAGCCCTCTCTCCATTGGCCTCTGTCACCAGGTACGTAATAGTCCCAAAGGATTTTACCACTTGTTCCAATATAATCTGAGCAGTACAGGGGATACAACTGGGTGTCCTTTTCTTTCGTGCACACGGAAGGCATACGTGTACTCCATGGCTCTGTTGCATAACTTGTAAAGTTTCACTCCATACCGGGCCCTGTTACTGGGGATGAACTGTTTAATGCCTAGCCTGCCAGTAAAGTGGACAAGCAACTTATCCACACAGAAGTGTTTTGTTTGGGATATATAAATGGGAGAATTTCTCTGAGAAAAAATTAGGAAGTGGCAGAATTTTATATCGTTTATCACATGATGGGTCATTTTGGGGGAAGGCACTGGGTGTTATCATTGTAATGGGGAAACCGCATGATCATAAAATAACATGTTCTTGGCATAACCGATGAATAAATGGGCATGTGATGGATGGGGTGGGTGGACCAATAGGAGTATAATTAAATTTTTTTTGTAAGTCCCATTTTAAATGTGAAGCCCAAAAAGATCTTGAACTCCTCCCACTGTTAATGGTTTCCATTCATAGGGACAGGCATAATATGAAGTTGGGTTGTTGGCTTTAAATTGTTGGGCATAGAGGTTGCACTGGTCAACTTAGTAAGTCATCGATGAAATCTAAATGAAAAAAAATCAATGGAAAAATAATTTTCCGTGTTGATCTGGACACCTGGCTGTGCATTAAAAGAAGGGATATTAGCTGCTCCTGAGTTAGGGGAAAGCCATAGAGGGTTTTGAAGGGCACTGATGAGGCAGCACTGATGAAACAGCACTGATGGGCACTGTGTGACAAGTGTAAAACAAGTGTTGAACAATGGACTCACTGTTTTTGGCACAGATCATCGCAGAGATGGAGTGTGAGGGAAGGAGACCTGTCAAACCCCCAATGACCCTGCTTTGTTTACACTTGTGATCACATGTCATTGGACACAGTGATCACATGGTAAAGGGCTGCTGTGATTGGCTCTTTACCCCGATCTGTGATGCACTGTGTCCCAGCCACACAGTGATCACAGTTACTTCCCGATACATGCCCCAGCGGGCATGTGGGAAGCTCGTACATGGGAGGATGTCCATGGATGTCCTCCTGGAATGAGAGAGCCGTGCTGTAGCTGACTTCTGACTATGGTGCAACAAAGAACTGGTTAATCACGGGGATCCCCATATTTAGGCTCTGGGGGGGAGTGAAAAGCATTGGGGGCATGGCCTGGTGGTAGCCCAGGCTGAGACTACCATTCATTCCAATACCACCAGGTCTGCATAGATGTGCAGCTTCATGGTATCTATCTTTTGCTTAAAAGGAAATATTGGCACTATGCTGAAGCCAAAGAATCCATGAAAGGTTCCAAGTTTTATATAATCCAAAGCAATCAAACTCAGCAAGGTTTTCCATGGCACTCCTAGGCAGGACTGCAGCCTTTGTTTACACAACCCTGTGTCCTGTACACTGCCTTTGTGAAAACTAGAGTGCAGTGCTCAGAACCTGGAATGGTTACCTACTTTTGTTTTGAGCTCATAAAAAGCACAAACAATGGTGACATAAGCTAGATGAACGTTAAAGCAATTTAACAAGTAGGCTGTATTGAGTCAAAAGTGACTCTGTCATGAGGCAAGTACAGGTAAGGCCATTGCTGGCCTCCTCAAAAAAATGCTAGTAGCCTGAATGTATCTGATTAAACACAGCATTGAAGCTGAAGCATCAGCATGACAGTCAGGGAACTAGCATCCTCAAAAAGTGAGTTCTGCGATGGTAGCATCCATGTTTTTCTAACAAGAGCATCCCTTTAAAATAAGGTTTTATAAAGTGTTTGCATATTATTAAGTTTGAAGTATATAGTTAGACAATAGGAACATTCCAAGGATTGACCCTTTGTCAAGGGTGTTTTTTAAATGATTGGATCTACAATTGTACAGCCTATGACAACATCACAGTTTTGGCCGCTGCTTGGAGGAGTTACTTATAGAAAATGCCCAAGAGCCATCCTCCTGAAATAGAGAGTACTCATGGAAATAGTAGTCTATGAGGAGAATGATGATGAATATCCTTGTAGACAACAATTCCCATGAGAACACAGGCTTCACTGTTTTAGTGGGTTGGCTTTCAGGCATTCTCTGACCACATTCCCTGCATAGTGGCGGAAATTCGGATGGACTTTGAGGGGCTTTTGTGCTGCAAAGATAGGAGAGCATTGAATTATGTCATCATTGCAGAGCCAGACATTGGGTGTTTCTGTTCTGCAAGTGTACCAATGTCACAATTCTCTCCTTCCTTTCAGTATATAGTGCTCAGGGTTAAGCAGTCAATGATCAAGCCCAAACACTCTCACATCAGGTAGAGAAAAGAGTCATTAATCTTGTGTAAGCTCTGACATTGACCATCATGGAGCTTACACGGGGATTGGAATTAGCACTCTTGATGAATGGAGCAGAGGGGGAGGTGGGTATAAATGTGTGGGGACAAGTGAATCTTGTCAAGTGGTGTTGGGAACTTTAAGATTTGTAACTGTAGTCAGATTAAGAAAATTGTCAAACAAGGTCAATAGCTCTGGCATGGTGGCTCTTCCACAGCAAAGCTTCCCTTGGAAGGCACTCAACAGTAGGTCAAACCATAGAAATACAGAAAGGCACGCTGGACCAAAATCAGATACAAGAGTCCAAGATCATTTTAATTGTTGATAAAAAAGTCATATAAAAACAATCAACATGTTTTAGGGGCTGTTGCCTGAAAACACCTTGGATGTTTTTATGTGACTTTTTTTATCAACAATTGAAATTATCTTGGACTTTTTTTTTATCCAATTCTAATCTGGCACTCCTGTCTGTATTTCTATTGTCAACAGAACCTGTCACTTTACTATGAATGAGAAAAGGGAAATAGGACTCTCTATAATACTAACTCAGCAGCATCCACAATGCACCATTGGCCTTTTAAGAGCACATTAACACTTTGTAAATGTTTATGGACGCCTCCTCTTAGAATGAAACTGCAGAACCAACACTTATAAGCTGCTCTGTACTAAGATGGGTGATCAAAAGGTTCATAACTGACTGTCACCTAATACACAAAGCACATAAACTTTTCAGTGAATCAATTATTAAAGAGGTGCATTGATGTTTACTGTGAGATTAACTTTTGACAGCTGTTATATATTTGTGACGTACTGAGGGTCATTATGAAGTGCTGATAAGCAAAACCCCACTCTAACCAGTCAGATACTTGTTCTCATTAACTAATTATTCTGGAACTGTTTATCTTGATTGCTGATTGAGTACTATGGATTTTTGCACAGTCATTAGTAAATCATCCACACTGAGTACTGAGTAGTACAGCAAAACAGATGGATTATGGATTAATCGATAATATTAAATCCTAATTGTTTACAGTTTACCAGATGACCTTAGTTCTTATGGGAGCATCTCTAGGATTTTCCATTTCTAATGCAATGGCTGTAGAAAATAGAATACGGAATCTACCTAGTATCCTGTCTGCAGTGTAGAAAATATATTTTAGTTTGGTTGGAATTAAAATGGTCAAGGAAATCTTTTACTAAGCAAAACACTCTTGTAAGAGATCTGTGGTGGAAGCAAATATTCCCAGAATTATCTACCACATGAATTGCCTTATGAGGGTTAGTGAAGCTAAACTATTCGCAAGGTCACTGCCCTGGAGTGTAGTTTTTGACATTTAAAGCTGAGCAAGTATCAAAGACAGAAATAAATGCAGCTTTGTAATCATTACATTATTTTTAATACAAGCAGTGTAAGTACCACTGGTATCAGCTGCTTGCAGTCCCTGTACAGCAGAGCTGGAGCATGAGAGGAAGAGGAAGCACACAGAGCTTCTTGTAAGTACCTGAACTGATTTTCATTTCCTAACAAGAAGCATGTTGATAGGAGGAGAAAGTTGAGTGACATATCAATGAGCTCATCACTGTACTGCTGCTTCTTTCACTGTCCAGTCACAGACTGTGAGCGGGTCCAGGATAACCTGGGCTCAGAGGAGGTAGGTAGAATGATGCTGGCCAACAGACTGGGGACATTTAGAGTACTGTGTGAATATAGCAAAAGCTGGTCTGCATATTTATTTTTATCTTGCCGCTTAGTTTCTTCCATTAGAGCTGGTACACAGAGGTGTTTTGACTTGTAACAAAGACTTTCAGTAATGTAGACTGAAAATGACATTAAAGCATATGTCCACTGCTTATAAACCTGCAATAGCGGCGCAGTGTAAGAACTGTCAACCACAATTGCTGATGAAGCTCTTCCTATCGTTGCAGTTATTAATGATTTTGGATTAAGGCTGATTCCTCTTGTAGCACTCACTCCCCGAGTGGCCACTAAGACTGCACCCAGGACTCCCACAATAGTACACAGGCTGCCAGTCACACACAGTCCTATGCATACAGACAATTCAGGCTCAGTCTAGGGAATTTCTTTTTAGTACTGTATTTAATGTTGAAGAACTTTAACAGGAGAGGGGTTTAGGGTCACAGGTTACTCCAAAACAATCAGTAACAATGATAGGAGGTCAAACTTCTTTCTAATCTTCCAGTATCATCTTTTCTGGAGGTACCAGGGAGTAGCCAGTATATCTAAGACCCTACCGCAACAGTTCATATAGCCACTTTTGGCATTTAGTTTCCTTCTGACACTTGAACAGCTACTAGTCCCCAACAAGGTCACAGTGTCTCAGGAACTGTCTGCCACCCAGCATTTATAGGTAGATCCTTAGTGAGGGAGATACCAAGACCGTCTCTAGACCAGACCTTCAGTGAAGTGCCCCGTCAGAAAATGTAATCCTTCAGCAATCTTCTCCAGGCCCTCAACCCAGCAGTTGCTGAGGCCTAGACTGCAGTTTCTTGTTTTAGTGGGGCTGCCTCCTGGAACAGTAGTCCCAAGAGACTGGAAACCCTCCCTGGTGGGAAAAGAACACTCTGGCAAGGATAAGCATGTATCACTTTCCCAGCCACCTTCTGGATGCCCCATTCCAGAGATTGGCTGGGGCATGATAAATATTCACACTGATCATTTTAATTTCCCTGCCCTATACTGTGGAAACTTCTTTCAGAGGCAGATGGCAGGAAACAAACTCTCAGCTCAGAAAACCCTGAACAGACCAAAACAACCAATCACTGCTGCACTCACTACAGTGAAGTCAAGAACTATATTTAACCTAGCAGTCTAACTAGAGGAGGGTGCTAAACCCTATATGCAAAGGCTGAGAATGGCCGGATACCTATTACTGTATGACCTTTTCAAACAAATTTGTCACAAGAATGCAAAAAAGTAGTTCTGAGTCTGATGGCATTCTGAAAAGTGACACAGGGGCAAGAACATCATGACAACACTGCAGGAGTGCAGCATTACAACCCCATGAAAGAAGGGTACATACTGGAAGAGTTTACTCAAAATGAGTGTGACTCGGCTGCCTTCCTGTTGGGTAGACTGGCCCTATTCTGCTTTTTACAGTCCTGTGGAGTGTGGCAATAACCCGTGGACATTATAGTGATCCTGTCACATTGTTATGACAGCCAAAGCTTCAAATTGATGGTTGCTACATCACTATTTAGTCCTTGCTTTACAGTTCTGGAGCCTGGGATTTGATATTCATCTGGGACACTAGCTGAGTGGACCTTGTATGATGTCATTCTGTCTGTATGAGTTTCTTTTGCTTTTCTTCCACATACCAAAATCTTCTGCTGGATTTATTGGCAGCTGAATTTCTGACCTAGCCATGGATTGTCCTAACCCCAAACTGATACAGAATGATGGTATGCTCAGTTTGTGAAAACTAACAATTACATAAAGCAAACTTGTTATTCCATATATTTTACAGGAGGTCAGAAATATCGGCTCTATTATTTTTCTTATGTCAGGTTTATTTTATGAGCCAGCAAAATATTGCTGCGTAGCATGAGTAAAAACATAGAAATTACAGTAGTAGATGCAGAAATAGTGGTGGAAATAGCATGGATGCCAAATATAATGGATCCTGTGGGACAGTCCTGGGAGTTTGGACTCTCTCCTGCAGTGTCCTCCTCCCACAGACTGTCCTGAATACAGGACACTGCATATCAGAAATTGGTGCCAAGTTCTGGAACCCTCTAACTCCAGCACCAGGCAGATTATTCCGGAACTGTCAGAGAGAGTGATCTCCTACCCAATAGTCCAAACCCCAACTGCAGAGATAGCAGTCGCAGGAGCATGTGATTAGGTAAGTCAGCAATGAACAACAATGTAACCTTCGGACAGCTTTTGCTCCCTCTGAAATTAATTATGTAGGATTTTGACAAAAAATTTGTAAATGTCCATGGGATTTTTTTTAGAGCTACATCAAAAACAAATAAAATTCATAAAAAAAGTTTCATTATAAACATGAACACTTCATCAGCAGTAGATGCTACTGACATGGGGGTTGATTTTCTAAAGGCAAATAGACTGTGCACATTGCAAAGTGCAGTTGCTCCAGAGCTTAGTAAATGAGCAGACGCTTTGCTGACTTTCATAATCAAATCATGTGCAAGCAAAAATGGCATTTTTTTATTTTCCTTGCATGTGCTTAGATTTTCTTTGCAAAGTGCACAGTCTATTTGCCTTCAGTAAATCAACCCCAAGGTGTCTACAATCTAGGAAACAATATTTCAAAAATTAGAAATAGTAATGACTGTTAGGAACTATGAACCAGGAGACAGAAAGTGCTGTTAAAATCACATCTTTAATGAAATAGCAAATATAACATAGATCAGGAATGTAGTCAAAAGAAAAGCCAGGGTTTAGATACCAGAGTGAGTTATCAGACAAGCCAGAGTCAGGAATTCAGAAGTCAGCATTGTCAGGAGCCAAAAATCAAGAACAGGAATCGGAAAACAAGCCAGCCAGAGTTGTACACAGGAACACACTGGAGATCATAGACCACACAAGGGCAAGGAGGAAATGAGCTAAACTGCTAAAATAGCAAAAAGGGCTGGCTGTAGGCTGGACTAATGAGGCAGGTAATGGCATCCAGGTAGGTCACTGTGGAGAGGAGTAGCTGGTAATTAATCAACAGCTAAGCAGCTTCTGAGCACTGAAAGAAAAGAGCTGCTCGTTAAGTAGCAGGAGCCTAGCCCTGACAAATTACACATCTATTCTTTGAGGGGGTGGGTACGTAGTCCAGCCCCTAAGAATGAATCGAATACTTACATATCAGCTTGAAAAATAATTACAATTTTGTTATGGCACTTCCAAGAATATTAATCCCCTGCTTACAGATCTTACTGACACCAACAACAGGACGTCTTATTTTTCTCCCACTGACACCATCGATGGGACTTATTTGACTTCCTGTGATGCCAATGATTTAACTTTCTCCCACTCATACCAACTATGGGACTTATTTTACTCACACTGACACCAATGCTGGACCATATTTTACTACCATTTTCTTTTCAGTGCACCCCTGAACCTATTTTGTCTGAAACATAGCAAAATGATAGAGGAACAGGATTGGTACTACATTCCAAAGACTGATAAGGAACACCCATTTTATTGGCCAAACCCTTTTTTGATCACATTCTACAGACATCAGGTAAGTGGCACCCTTTGTATGTCATTTTTCTTCTCAGATACCTCAAGATAGATGATCTTCCAAATTATTTTCAAATATTGGCAGTTAGTAGCTCAGAACATGCATTAGACATAATATGTGTCTAATCATGAACCGTTCTTGTGGAGATGACTGTAAAAATCGACATTTTGGTTCTTTCCAAGATCCACCCACCTGTGAATTCTAGCATTCAGCTAATCCACATGAACAGTTGTAATTTAGAGCTCCTTTCTATTTAATTGCCAATGATATCACCTAAATCTGCCTATAGAAAAGGGAATTGATCGAGACATGCATAAACTTCAGACAGTACTTGTTCTGGTGAAAAGATCCAGTCACATTTTATTAGTCTACGCTTCTTCTGTCTAAATGCTATTTAATGAAATGACCACTGAACTAGCTTTCCTGTGTTGTGTGTTTTTTTCTCTGCCATTGATTATCTTTCCCAGGAAAACACGTGGTATACTTACAGTAATGTAGCACATGGCTTATTGTAATACAGCTCATCCTCTAAAATCAAAGTCAGCTTTAGATCATGACCTGGACTACATTTTACTTATGTTTTCAGAAAGTGGTAAAATGAACAGACATTATGCATTCTTGCCATGGAAATATAACCCTGTGATGTCAGGCTGTACTGATACACTGAGCTTTCATGTTGCAGTATCTGGAGGTCAGAGAAAGGAAGGTGGCTCAGCATGAACAGGAATAAGTCCACAAAACAACTATAAACAGGGGCTATGTGGGAGGTCACAAACCAAGGGGACATTGGGTTTCTCTTGCCTGACACTAGCAGCATGTTAGAAAACATCTTGCTCATCTCTAAGTCCTCATGCACACTGGACGTTTTTACAGCTGCTGTTTTTGACGCTTTGCTATCTTCTTATAGCCTTCTCCAGCTTTGTGAGCGTCAACTATTTTCAGTTTCAGTTTTCTAGACAACTGCTTAGAAGAACCCATGGTGCTGATTGTTGGGGCAAGGTCAGATGAGTCTGGACATTTAAAACCTTTGAGATTGACATCACCTGGTCTTCCCAGACAATAATTGAGAATAATCCATGACACTGGCAGGTCTCAGCTTGGCAAAGGGGGCAGTGCATGCTATAAATTCTGCAGGGTGCCCAAACTTTTGCAGACGCCATTTTTTTTCTGTTATTTTGAAAGTGTAAATGATGGAAATAAAATCTAACTTTTGTTGACATATTATAAGAATGTCTAATCTGTAATTTGATGCCTTTTGGAGATTTTTCCATCTTTCCTTGGCTTCTTTATGCACATTAATACAAATTTTTAGCTGGGGTGCCCAAACTTTCGATCCCCACTGTACATGGAAGACTGCACAATGGAATAAATCAACAGAACCTATAGCTACATTAAAGCAGGCCATATTCCAGTACATTTGAATGGACATTGAAAGGAAAATTCTCATTAGTGCATTTGGTGACTTAACAAATGTCATTCAAATGGTTTTTTTTTTTTAAATGTTTGATTTTACCATTCCGTTTTGGAGTGAATGGACTTTCCTTAATGAAAATCCACATACACTAGAAATCTGTTCATTCAAGAAAAATTTTCCAGCTCCTTTGAATTTTCTTGTGAGTGCAGTAAAAAAAAAAACCCTTACTTAAAGCCCATTAACATTTACAAAATTGAAGGAATGTTCCTAAAATTACATTTAGCACCCGACCCCAAAGGCATGTGGGATACACACAGAAACAGGGTGGGATAGCATTTTCCCAGGGCTGAGTCTAGCCCTGAAAAGTGGAGGATGTATAACCATTGGGCACCAGTTACTTTAAAGATTCTTTGAAGATTTTGTTGTTCACAATAACAAATAGGAGAGAGAGGTAGGAAATTCAGAACACTCTTACGGACTTGCAGACTCACGGACTCCATCCAAAGACCTCAGTACAGGCAAAAAAAAGGGCATTTAAGCTGAAACCAGCAACCTGTACCTTTTCCAGAAGAAACAGCATCCCCATGAGCAACAGGAGCCTCAGTGATCCACTTGACCTAGGCTTCCACATCCTCAGGATTTCCAGCGGCAGAGTCACCTCTGGTATTCGATCCCAGGCACAACGTCTCCTTCCAGTCTCCAATCCTCTGCAAGGCTTCCTGACCCTAGGGCCAGCAGCAGGACTACATTGGACAGACAGGCTTCTTCTTCTCACAGGCATTTACACTAAGCACATGCAAAGGCCTCCCAGGCCCCAGACCCCTAGTCAAAAGCTGCACATGACACACCCTCCCTAGGTCAGAACCTAGAGAAAGTGAGAGCTCACAAGGTCCCCCAGCATGCACCAATGGTGATAAACCTGCTAGTGGTTGACCAGGGGGAGTATAAATATTCTTAACTCAGTTTTACTATGGCATCTTACTCTATTGCCAGATGTAGCAGTGACAGCAGCAAAGAGAAACAACAGCAACACCGAGTTAAGGGGAAAACCAAATGAGGAAACAGACTATAAATCGTCTTTGGCTGGGTGGTAGACAACCCAACTAAGGTGTCCGTTTATGAAACTGAGATCAGTGGTGATCTTGAGGATTGTTACTGATCTCAGATCGTTAGTGGTTTATGAAACAGAGATGATCACTGGAGAACATGTTCTCCGCTGATCATCTCAGCACACAGAGAATCTGTCACTGACAGAAATGGCCAGTTTATGAAGTGATGTCAACCCTTCACTGGCGATCTGTGTGAAAATTCTCCCCCCCAGATTCCCCAGCCCAAAGGTGGAGAATCGGGGAGAGAAGAGTGAATCCCGGGAGAACTGAGGAGGAAGATTATAGACTTCCTTCTTCCTCAATCAGAGCCCCCAAGACAGTGGAAAAGCCCCCCTGCCTTTCACAACCCCCGATAGGGTAGAGCACATTAGAAACACAGAGAAATAGAGAGATAGATAGAGTTAGAGATAGAGTTGGAGATAGAGATAGAGACTGTATGCAGTGTAGTGAGCTACTGAGCAGTCTCCTCTGAGCCTGGGTTCACATGTGCAGTGCAGTATATCGCATGTGATTAGCACAGGAACTGCACCGCATTCCTGTGCAAATCACATGCGATTTGTGTGCGGTGCAATTGGAGCCATACATTTTGTATGGCTCTCTTCAACCGCACCCGCACCAAAAACATGCAGGACCCTTTTTTGGGTCAACACTAGAATCGGATCACATAGGTATTCACACCTATGTGATCCGATCCTGCACATCGCACCGCGTTTTGTGGACCACTTTTGGGGTGTTGTTAACGTAACATACAAACCCGCAGAGGTTCGCATGAAAACAGCATCCCCACGAGCAACAGGAGCCTCAGTGATCCACTTGACCCAGGCTTCCACATTCTCCGGATTTCCAGCGGCAGAGTCACCTCTGGTATTCCATCTCAGGCATAACGTCTCCTTCCAGGACTCCAATCCTCCAATCCATACATTTTGTATGGCTCTATTCACACCGCGCCCACACCAAAAACGTGCAGGATCATTTTTTGGGTCCGCACTAGAATCGGATCACATAGATATTCACATCTGTGATCCGATCCTGCACATCGCACCGTGTTTTGCGGACCGCTTTTGGGGTGTTGTTAACTTAACATACACACCCGTACAGGTTCGGATGAACAAGGTATGATTTTAATGTGGTGCGGAATTTGCACTGAAAACGCTGCAAATTCCACACCGCATCAGTGTGAACCAGGGCTTAGAGAGCCACCAACAAAGCAGTGGTAATTTACTGCTTCTTAGTAAACTGTGTTTGACTGATCTCTTTCTGTAATCTTGTGAGATTACAGTAACAGGAGCCGTTCTCTAGCGTTCAAAGCTATTGTAGATCGCTTCACTCCTCATTAGGAGAAGTGATCCACACCACTTCATAAGCAGGCATTCAGAGGAGAGCTGTCTCCTCTGAGAATGCCAGAGAACTGAGTAGCGGTCAATTACCGCTGCATGATAAACGGACACCTACATTTAGATAGTCATTCCAGTTAAGCGCAAAACTGATACATGTATTCTTGATATCATACTGTTTATTATTCCGCCTGTTTTTCTTGCTGCATTGTGCTGTGGTAACTTACAACAATATGGATGTCAAGCTGTTATTATGGGTAAAAAGCTATATTTGTTGGATGATGAACTGTAACTAATGTTTATTTTTGCCAAATCATGCTTTTCTAGTAAGATAATTTGTTATTTTGCTGTGTTTTATCTGGTGTGTTACACACAACACACTGTACTAAAAATGTTGTTGTGGTTTACTCCATGCAACAAGCATTCTCGGATTCGCTGTGTTTGCAATAACTGTATGTATTATTTACCATTAAAAATGTGTTCCTGTTCCCTCTGTGTACTGTGTAGACCTTCTCCCCCCAAGATCCATAGCAGACCCTTATCCGAGCATACAGCCAGGCAGGTCAGGAAAGGGGGGACAAGTGAGCGCCCCCCCCTCCTGTCCATACCAGGCTACATGCCCTCCTGTCCATACCAGGCCAAATGCCCTCAACATGGGGGGACACTTTAGGGGGATACTCCCCAAAGCACCTTGTCCCAAAGTTGATGGGGGCAAGGGCCTCTTCCCCACAACCCTGGCCTGTGGTTGTGGGGGTCTATGGGCAGGGGGCTTATCGGAATCTTGAAGCCCCCTTTAGCAAGGGGGCCCCCAGATCCCGCCCCCCCAAGTGAATAAGTGTGGCGTACATAGTACCACTACCCATTCACAAACAAAAAAGTGTAGTGTGAAAAAAGACAGGAGGCAGTCTTTGACAAGTCCTTTATTAAAAGAAGAAACATAAAAGAAAGTCATCAAATTAGATTGAACGTAAATCACGATGCCCGCCGTCGCCTCTACCTGAAAAAAGAAAAAAAAAGTCTCCCGGCCGTCTGACTGCTCCGCTAGATTAACAGTTCTTAAATATGTAGGGGGTGGGGCCACCACATGTGTGACCCCACCCCTTGTGGCGTCTTCAACCAGGCCATGCTGAGTCAATGATGTCACAAGGAGGTGGGGCTACACGCGTGGTCACTGGGTGGCCCCACCTCTTACATATTTAAGAACTGTCAAGCCAGCGGAGCCGTCAGACTGCCTCTTCCACATTTGACTACACCCACCAATTTGTTTTGAAAGAGCCAAAATTTCTCAGTCTCCCCTAACTTGATACCAAGACAGATTCAGGTACTGTACATATTGCATTTAAAAATAAAGCTAAATATTTTATGAATAGATAGCTGATATGATGTAAAGTATCCACATCTCTACAGATAATGGCACGTGGTACTATAACACATGGGCATACTGGATAGAATTCCGAAACTCAGCAGAATATAAAGCGATTAGTTCACATCTCTCCTAGAGTGCAATTGTACTCTAGGGACAGATAAGACTGGTATGTGTTGGGCGACATCTGGAACCCACTCCTCTAGGACACCAAAACATCCTGTGTTCTAAGACCCCCCCATCTACCTCCATCAACCCCTGGGTATCATGGGAAATCAATCTTGCATCTCTAAATATTAATATCTATCGAAATGCTGGCCCCTCCCTATGTAGAGGCGGGAGGGAAGAGAGGCTACACAGGAGAGGGAGGGGGACGTTGCCAGGAGACCCCCCACTTCCCTATCCCTGCCCCCCTCATGTCCATCCCTGTCCCCCTTTTTTCTCCCTTCTAAAGCGGAGTTCCACCCATTTTTTTACCTTCCCTGTGACACAATGCCCACCCTCTGAACAGTCCGTTTTGGCAATATATCTGAAAATTATTTCGTAAATACCTTATTTTTATTAATGCAGTCTCCACTTCCAGTCCCAGCTGCCTAGTTGATTTCATCATTAGACAATTCCCTAGGGTTTCTGGGATATCGGTGTCATCTTTCCCAGGAGTCCTAGAGACGCCTAATAGCGAAATCTTGCGTTATTAGGAAACAGGAAGTGACGCAATGATTGACAGGTTGCCATAACAATGAGGTGGGACTTCCGCCGACGCCACCATTGCTGTGGCAGCCTGCAAACCAACAAGTGTTCTACGCTGTCTTCAGACTGTGCGGGCATGAGCTGGGTAGCCAGCTGCACCCTATCCCAGAAGAAAGGGTGTCTGTCCCCACTGCCCCCAGTGAAGATGGACGAGTACATGATCGTGAGCGAGTAGTAAGTAAATTTAAAAAAAACATGCAAAAGACCAATAACATATGCAACTTATGCCATGGCATAAGCTGCGACTGTCAGGGGGGTGATTAAAAAAAGAACAGGAAGAAAAGGCTTAATGACTTATCATCTCCCTCTGGACCACCAGTCTCACAATAGGGAATGCAAAGAATTATGTAAATCTATATACACTGTGTATATATATACCGCGGCATAAATGGGTACAGACCCCCCTAATTTAAATAACTTAGATGCAGAGAGGTCCCTTTAACTAGAAATAGCAACTTCAGTCCTGAGATGTTTATCATTCTACATGTAATAGTAGCCAGTGTCATCTGCTAGCAATGGTGGGGCCCATATACAGTAGTGAGTAATGGTATTTCAATGAAGATAACAGGCTGTGATAAATGCTCAAAGCAAAGATCTCTTGGTACTGAAGTGTTACACATGCAGTGTCTCTAGCGTGATGTTAGAAAGAGGTTGGGCATCTGCCCACTCACCAATCTCATGGATGGCACAGCCTCCTAGGAACAGGGTTCTTGCACAGGCTCTTGACTGTTCACAGAGAAGTGCAGAGTTACTGCCTAACAGCCTGTCAGTGCAGCAAGCAGAGATGACTGGCTGATAGTGACAGTCCCGATGCAGAAAAGCTGATGCGATCCTGGTGTGTGGTGATCGGCATTACCGCTGTGCTGAACTGGTATGCAGAGCCCTGCAGTAGTAGTCAGCAATCTGTTTCTGAAGGAGAACGGCAGTCCCCGTGTTCAGCTTTGAATCCTGCACCATGAGAGCCAGCCAGTTCCTTGCTTTAGAATATATCTGCTCTCACACCCACCTTCTCATTCCCCAACTCTCTGGCAGTTGTAGTTCAATCAGCACTCATAAATACAGAATGTATTGACTATAGGACTACAGGTCCCAGGATCCTCTACTGTCAGAAGAATTGGATCCACTCTGCTAACAGGAAGTGATGTAGTAGTCCCAGTAGTGGGCACTAGGGGGAAAAGGAGTAATCATAGACTCTTCTGTAAGTGTCCCTGTATGGCATAATGATATAGCTTGCACCTGGCTACTTAATTAATAACAAATGTATAATTGTCCATTGTACTCGGTTATTCCTTTCTACTACATCCCATTGTGTAAAGGATGGTGGACTGTTTACCCATTTTTTGTATCTAAAAACTTAATGAAACAAAATATTGTATGAGTATACTATATAGGTGCCTGTGGCTTTCCTTTTGACATTCAGCTTTAAAGTGTTACTAAACCCAAAACAGTAAAATCGGTCTGTATATGCAGTAAAGCATGCTTGTTATTACTCACTGTGGAACCTAAGGGGTTAGGTCTGCATTGTGTAAAATGCTATTTGATCCTGACTTCTCTGATCCTCCTCTTCTTCCAGTGCCCCCCTTTTATCGCCTGATAAGACATATTGTGTGGAGTCACTCTGCACATGCTCATTTTGGTGTGTATTACTAGAGAGTTTTTTTCTTCTTGGGAGAGTGCATGTGATCAGCACAGGGCCAATCAGCACGGTTGAGACAGAGGTCAGGGGTTATTCAACCGGATAGGACAATCAGGGGAGGATGAAAACTCATCCTTCAAGCTTTAACCAGTGCTTTACTGGACACTGATAGAAGTCACAAGACTGCTATATACTGCTGATGAGAAAAGGTATTTAGCAGTTTATATTTACAAAAATAATTGCATTTCCATGTTCTGTGTACTGTGGGAGACCAGATAGAGTGAATGCAGGGTCCTGGGTTTAGTAACACTTTAAATGTTGGCACAAATACAATCTTTTTGCTAAACAAAATAGATACAAACCACATCATGGTAAGACCTGATTGAGGGTTGTGAATGTAATGTTGGCCATTATGTTACTCATGTGGGCATGACTTTGTTGCCAGTGGTGGAACTTTCACCATTGCAACCTAGGTAGCCTCTGTGAGGCAAATAGGGAAGGGTGAACAATCTTCCAGTCAAGAGTCTCTCTTGTATTCGTGGACAAGTGCACTTTCAGTAATGTATATCTATTAATTCCTGAAACATGTACAAATTCTGCTTATGTTTCATGCATAGATAGATTAGAACACTTTGGCTAGTAAATTGCTTACTGCATGTAGCCAATCGAGCAAATTCACAGTGAAATATGCTTGCCAGTCCCAACCATTACATCCCTTCTCTTTTCTATATACAATGAAGTGCTTCGGTGCCTCAATCTCATATGGTAAGATTCCAAGCCAATTTAAAGTTGTAAAATAATTTGACAGCAAATGTCAAACATTTGGGAGTGAATAGGGAATATGTATAATGCTTGATGAAAACAGATTTTTTTACTTTTTAATACAGTGCTCTGGATGAAATAAAGTCAGAATGAACATGTTACATCCTAGAATAGCTCATTGCCATCTTCAACATGATATATTAGTCCTCATAAAGAACAGTCTCTTCCTATGGCTCCCCCTCCCCTGCCCAGTGATTGAGTCATAATGTATTATTGTTGTGTTTGTTGTGTAGTGATCAATTGCAGAACATCACTAATTCTGCCTGCCAATTTAAAGTGGACTTCCACCTGAAAAAAAATAAAAGGCAGCAGCTACAAAAACTGTAGCTGCTGACTTTTACAGTACAGCCACTTAACTGTTCCTCGGTCCAGCGGTGTCCTCACCACCGCTGGTTTCACCGGCCGTCTTCTCTCCCTGGTTCGGCATCTTCAGTGTGGGCACCCGGCTGTGACAGCTTGCAGCTTTGTGAATGGCCCCGTGGTCTTCTGGGACCTGTCACGTGTCCCAGAAGACTACAGGGAGGGAGGGGAGGAGGACAATTTTGCTTCCGATCACCTTAGGCAATCGCAGCAGAAGTGGGATTGGATACCTGTCAAATTTGGGTACCCGCTCCCCAAAGGTGCCAATCCTTAAAGGGGAGCGGGGGACAAATGCTTAAAGCGGAACTTCCTCTTTTGGGTTGAGCTCCGCTTTAAGCATTTTGTTTACACTATGTAATTATATAGAGAATATCATAAACCTTTTCTACAATCCTTCCCCAAATCTCAAATCCTACCCCACATTCCCAATATATCAAAAATGTCCACAATGCAAAGTCCAAAATTGTCCACACTATCCAATCTTCCAGCTGTGAAAAATATCCGATTCATCACTCCAATCCAAGATACCTCAAAAAAATGTAAACTGAATTTATTATCTGCTTACATATGAGGAAAAAAACATCCATCCTATGCAGAAACCACATCCAAGATGGTCGCGCTGCTCCTTCCGATTTTGCGTCTGACGTCACGATCTGACGCGTTTCATCACCTCCGACTTTTTCTCAAGGGATCCCTTGAGAAAAAGTGTTTGAATTTCATGTATATACTCCACTGAGTCTTCTCTTCTCTGCCCTGTGAGGAACAGGGGATCCCACTGCATACTCCCATAAGAGGAAAGCCATCTGGCATGTGGAAATGTGTGAATTGCCTGTGCAAGCTGAAAGAGGGTAATAGCATGTTATCCTAATGCAGAGTGGTGGCACCTATTTGGTCTAGTACACTTTATCACTGGCTACATATTTTGGATTTGTTGTATTTCACTTGTTGGAGTGATTATCTCACCATATCACTAGTTGAGTTGTGTGGATTCATTTAACTTCACGTGTTGATTTTATAATATTGCCTATATTATGTTTTATATCACTAGTGTTTTTGCATGATATCACATAATACTATATCATTTGAAAGATAAAGCACTATATTCAGTTTAATTTTTTTGAGGTATCTTGGATTGGAGTGACTAATCGGATATTTATCACAGCTGGAAGATTGGATAGTGTGGACAATTTTGGACTTTGCATTGTGGACATTTTTGATATATTGGGAATGTGGGGTAGGATTTGAGTTTTGGGGAAGGATTGTAGAAAAGGTTTATGATATTTGCACTTTCAAGGGTGAAATATTTACTTTTCTTTGGGGATTCACAGAGATTTGTGATTTGATTATATAGAGAATAGTACACAATGTTTAAATCTTCATCAACACAAACCTGATGAAGCATGCTACATCAGTATCTCAGCAGGCAAGTAGCAGGTTAACATGAATTGCAAAGTCTTATACAAGAGAACAAAATTACTTTGAATATGTGCCAGTAAAAATGCTGTTCTTCTTGCAGCTAAAAAGAACTGGGTGTTAAAAAGCTTTGAGATTGTCAAATAAATGTGCTTTTAAATAACAGGTAATACTGTAAATGTGCCAGGAAATGCTTATGCAGAATGCTATTATTTTGTACTAAGTACATATTTTTGAAAAGCCAGGCACATGGGGTATGCTATATCAAGGAAAGGTCCTGAGCTAGAGCATTGCTGTAGACACATTTAGATCCTAATGCAGGCCATACATGGGTCGAATTTCGTATGAATTTTCTTTAGAAAATCAGAAATGTTGTGCGTTTTGTAATCTGATGGTGCCACTAGAGATGAGCGAAGAAATGAAAAATTCGATTCGACTGATTCGGCGAATTCGTGGACAATATTCGATTCGAGTCGAATAAATTCGCTGTGAATTTAACTTAAAAAAGGGTGTTTCTAGGCTTCAGAGAGACTTAATATTAGTGCAGAACACTGTACCTTTAATTTAAATGCCCTTGGAGTCTGCTGGGGAAGAGAAATAATACTGTCTGTCAGTATGACATGCAGATGAGTGCCGTCGATCTTAGAATCACCGCACACTTCACTCATTTGGCCAGTCACGGGGCCAAAACCAGTGTTTGGAGCCACAGTGTGGCGGTGGAGGCAGCAGCAATGGGAGGCCATACAGCAACCTATGACAAAATGGAAACCAGCAGGAGCGTGAGGAGACCTGAAAGTGGCACATGGCAGAGTGGGAGCAATGGGAGGCGGTACAGGGACCCAGGTCACACTGTGGGCCCAGCAGCAGCGTGACCAGGCGGTACGGGGGCCCA
Organism: Staurois parvus; assembly: GCF_062004578.1. NCBI lineage: Eukaryota > Metazoa > Chordata > Amphibia > Anura > Ranidae > Staurois > Staurois parvus. Next base: position 490,097 of record NW_028318275.1, read on the forward strand.
TGGCCGATATGGGGCTTGGTGGCACCTATGGAAGGCCTGTAATCTGCCAGCAACCTATGACAAAATGGACAACCGCAGGAGTGTGAGGAGATTTCAAAGTGGCACATGGCAGAGTGGAAGCAATGGGAGGCCGTACAGGGACCCAGGTCACACTGTGGGACCAGCATCAGCGTGAACAGGCGGTACGGGGGCCCATGGCCGATTTGACCTCATTCATCCCATAGTCCTGCCGACTCACGAATAGCGTGGCCTCCTCAAAGGGCCTGAGCAAGCGCAGGTGTCACACATGAGCTGACAATGGCTGACATCTAAGTTACACAGGGAGTACCTTTATCCGCTTTTAACATCAGGAAATCTGTGATGGCCTTTAGCTGTTCGTAAAGGCGGTCTAACATATGTAGGGTTGAATTACACCTTGTTGCAACGTCACAGCATGAGGAGTCGGTACGGGGGCCCATGGCAGATTACATGTCTGGCAGCAGCAATGGGAGGCCCGTAATCTGCCAGCACCCTATGTCAAAAAATTTAACACACCAGCAGTGTGAAGAGACCTGAAAGTGGCACATGGCAGCAGAGTGTGGCGATGGAGACAGCAGCAATGGGAGGCCGTACAGGGACCCATGAGAGACTCTGGACTTGGCAGCAGCATGAGGAGGCGGTATAAAGGGGCCCATGGCAGATTAGGGGCCTGGCAGCAGCTATGTGAGGCCCGTAATCTGCCTGCACCCTATGTCAAAAAATTAAACACACCAGCAGTGTGAAGAGACCTGAAAGTGGCACATGGCAGAGTGTGGCGATGGAGACAGCAGCAATGGGAGGCCGTACAGGGACCCATGACAGACTCTAGACTTGGCAGCAGCATGAGGAGGCGGTATATAGGGGCCCATGGCAGATTAGGGGCCTGGCAGCAGCTATGTGAGGCCCGTAATCTGCCTGCACCCTATGTCAAAAAATTTAACACACCAGCAGTGTGAAGAGACCTGAAAGTGGCACATGGCAGCAGAGTGTGGCGATGGAGACAGCAGCAATGGGAGGCCGTACAGGGACCCATGAGAGACTCTGGACTTGGCAGCAGCATGAGGAGGCGGTATATAGGGGCCCATGGCAGATTAGGGGCCTGGCAGCAGCTATGTGAGGCCCGTAATCTGCCTGCACCCTATGTCAAAAAATTTAACACACCAGCAGTGTGAAGAGACCTGAAAGTGGCACATGGCAGAGTGTGGCGATGGAGACAGCAGCAATGGGAGGCCGTACAGGGACAAATGACAGACTCTAGACTTGGCAGCAGCATGAGGAGGCGGTATATAGGGGCCCATGGCAGATTAGGGGCCTGGCAGCAGCTATGTGAGGCCCGTAATCTGCCTGCACCCTATGTCAAAAAATTTAACACACCAGCAGTGTGAAGAGACCTGAAAGTGGCACATGGCAGCAGAGTGTGGCGATGGAGACAGCAGCAATGGGAGGCCGTACAGGGACCCATGAGAGACTCTGGACTTGGCAGCAGCATGAGGAGGCGGTATATAGGGGCCCATGGCAGATTAGGGGCCTGGCAGCAGCTATGTGAGGCCCGTAATCTGCCTGCACCCTATGTCAAAAAATTTAACACACCAGCAGTGTGAAGAGACCTGAAAGTGGCACATGGCAGAGTGTGGCGATGGAGACAGCAGCAATGGGAGGCCGTACAGGGACCCATGACAGACTCTAGACTTGGCAGCAGCATGAGGAGGCGGTATATAGGGGCCCATGGCAGATTAGGGGCCTGGCAGCAGCTATGTGAGGCCCGTAATCTGCCTGCACCCTATGTCAAAAAATTAAACACACCAGCAGTGTGAAGAGACCTGAAAGTGGCACATGGCAGAGTGTGGCGATGGAGACAGCAGCAATGGGAGGCCGTACAGGGACCCATGACAGACTCTAGACTTGGCAGCAGCATGAGGAGGCGGTATATAGGGGCCCATGGCAGATTAGGGGCCTGGCAGCAGCTATGTGAGGCCCGTAATCTGCCTGCACCCTATGTCAAAAAATTTAACACACCAGCAGTGTGAAGAGACCTGAAAGTGGCACATGGCAGCAGAGTGTGGCGATGGAGACAGCAGCAATGGGAGGCCGTACAGGGACCCATGAGAGACTCTGGACTTGGCAGCAGCATGAGGAGGCGGTATATAGGGGCCCATGGCAGATTAGGGGCCTGGCAGCAGCTATGTGAGGCCCGTAATCTGCCTGCACCCTATGTCAAAAAATTTAACACACCAGCAGTGTGAAGAGACCTGAAAGTGGCAAATGGCAGAGTGTGGCGATGGAGACAGCAGCAATGGGAGGCCGTACAGGGACCCATGACAGACTCTAGACTTGGCAGCAGCATGAGGAGGCGGTATATAGGGGCCCATGGCAGATTAGGGGCCTGGCAGCAGCTATGTGAGGCCCGTAATCTGCCTGCACCCTATGTCAAAAAATTAAACACACCAGCAGTGTGAAGAGACCTGAAAGTGGCACATGGCAGAGTGTGGCGATGGAGACAGCAGCAATGGGAGGCCGTACAGGGACCCATGACAGACTCTAGACTTGGCAGCAGCATGAGGAGGCGGTATATAGGGGCCCATGGCAGATTAGGGGCCTGGCAGCAGCTATGTGAGGCCCGTAATCTGCCTGCACCCTATGTCAAAAAATTTAACACACCAGCAGTGTGAAGAGACCTGAAAGTGGCACATGGCAGCAGAGTGTGGCGATGGAGACAGCAGCAATGGGAGGCCGTACAGGGACCCATGAGAGACTCTGGACTTGGCAGCAGCATGAGGAGGCGGTATATAGGGGCCCATGGCAGATTAGGGGCCTGGCAGCAGCTATGTGAGGCCCGTAATCTGCCTGCACCCTATGTCAAAAAATTAAACACACCAGCAGTGTGAAGAGACCTGAAAGTGGCACATGGCAGAGTGTGGCGATGGAGACAGCAGCAATGGGAGGCCGTACAGGGACCCATGACAGACTCTAGACTTGGCAGCAGCATGAGGAGGCGGTATATAGGGGCCCATGGCAGATTAGGGGCCTGGCAGCAGCTATGTGAGGCCCGTAATCTGCCTGCACCCTATGTCAAAAAATTAAACACACCAGCAGTGTGAAGAGACCTGAAAGTGGCACATGGCAGAGTGTGGCGATGGAGACAGCAGCAATGGGAGGCCGTACAGGGACCCATGACAGACTCTAGACTTGGCAGCAGCATGAGGAGGCGGTATATAGGGGCCCATGGCAGATTAGGGGCCTGGCAGCAGCTATGTGAGGCCCGTAATCTGCCTGCACCCTATGTCAAAAAATTTAACACACCAGCAGTGTGAAGAGACCTGAAAGTGGCACATGGCAGCAGAGTGTGGCGATGGAGACAGCAGCAATGGGAGGCCGTACAGGGACCCATGAGAGACTCTGGACTTGGCAGCAGCATGAGGAGGCGGTATATAGGGGCCCATGGCAGATTAGGGGCCTGGCAGCAGCTATGTGAGGCCCGTAATCTGCCTGCACCCTATGTCAAAAAATTAAACACACCAGCAGTGTGAAGAGACCTGAAAGTGGCACATGGCAGCAGAGTGTGGCGATGGAGACAGCAGCAATGGGAGGCCGTACAGGGACCCATGAGAGACTCTGGACTTGGCAGCAGCATGAGGAGGCGGTATATAGGGGCCCATGGCAGATTAGGGGCCTGGCAGCAGCTATGTGAGGCCCGTAATCTGCCTGCACCCTATGTCAAAAAATTTAACACACCAGCAGTGTGAAGAGACCTGAAAGTGGCACATGGCAGCAGAGTGTGGCGATGGAGACAGCAGCAATGGGAGGCCGTACAGGGACCCATGAGAGACTCTGGACTTGGCAGCAGCATGAGGAGGCGGTATATAGGGGCCCATGGCAGATTAGGGGCCTGGCAGCAGCTATGTGAGGCCCGTAATCTGCCTGCACCCTATGTCAAAAAATTAAACACACCAGCAGTGTGAAGAGACCTGAAAGTGGCACATGGCAGCAGAGTGTGGCGATGGAGACAGCAGCAATGGGAGGCCGTACAGGGACCCATGAGAGACTCTGGACTTGGCAGCAGCATGAGGAGGCGGTATATAGGGGCCCATGGCAGATTAGGGGCCTGGCAGCAGCTATGTGAGGCCCGTAATCTGCCTGCACCCTATGTCAAAAAAATTAAACACACCAGCAGTGTGAAGAGACCTGAAAGTGGCACATGGCAGAGTGTGGCGATGGAGACAGCAGCAATGGGAGGCCGTACAGGGACCCATGAGAGACTCTAGACTTGGCAGCAGCATGAGGAGGCGGTATATAGGGGCCCATGGCAGATTAGGGGCCTGGCAGCAGCTATGTGAGGCCCGTAATCTGCCTGCACCCTATGTCAAAAAATTTAACACACCAGCAGTGTGAAGAGACCTGAAAGTGGCACATGGCAGCAGAGTGTGGCGATGGAGACAGCAGCAATGGGAGGCCGTACAGGGACCCATGAGAGACTCTGGACTTGGCAGCAGCATGAGGAGGCGGTATATAGGGGCCCATGGCAGATTAGGGGCCTGGCAGCAGCTATGTGAGGCCCGTAATCTGCCTGCACCCTATGTCAAAAAATTAAACACACCAGCAGTGTGAAGAGACCTGAAAGTGGCACATGGCAGCAGAGTGTGGCGATGGAGACAGCAGCAATGGGAGGCCGTACAGGGACCCATGACAGACTCTAGACTTGGCAGCAGCATGAGGAGGCGGTATATAGGGGCCCATGGCAGATTAGGGGCCTGGCAGCAGCTATGTGAGGCCCGTAATCTGCCTGCACCCTATGTCAAAAAATTTAACACACCAGCAGTGTGAAGAGACCTGAAAGTGGCACATGGCAGCAGAGTGTGGCGATGGAGACAGCAGCAATGGGAGGCCGTACAGGGACCCATGAGAGACTCTGGACTTGGCAGCAGCATGAGGAGGCGGTATATAGGGGCCCATGGCAGATTAGGGGCCTGGCAGCAGCTATGTGAGGCCCGTAATCTGCCTGCACCCTATGTCAAAAAATTAAACACACCAGCAGTGTGAAGAGACCTGAAAGTGGCACATGGCAGCAGAGTGTGGCGATGGAGACAGCAGCAATGGGAGGCCGTACAGGGACCCATGAGAGACTCTGGACTTGGCAGCAGCATGAGGAGGCGGTATATAGGGGCCCATGGCAGATTAGGGGCCTGGCAGCAGCTACAGCAGCTATGTGAGGCCCGTAATCTGCCTGCACCCTATGTCAAAAAATTAAACACACCAGCAGTGTGAAGAGACCTGAAAGTGGCACATGGCAGAGTGTGGCGATGGAGACAGCAGCAATGGGAGGCCGTACAGGGACCCATGACAGACTCCTAGACTTGGCAGCAGCATGAGGAGGCGGTATATAGGGGCCCATGGCAGATTAGGGGCCTGGCAGCAGCTATGTGAGGCCCGTAATCTGCCTGCACCCTATGTCAAAAAATTTAACACACCAGCAGTGTGAAGAGACCTGAAAGTGGCACATGGCAGCAGAGTGTGGCGATGGAGACAGCAGCAATGGGAGGCCGTACAGGGACCCATGAGAGACTCTGGACTTGGCAGCAGCATGAGGAGGCGGTATATAGGGGCCCATGGCAGATTAGGGGCCTGGCAGCAGCTATGTGAGGCCCGTAATCTGCCTGCACCCTATGTCAAAAAATTAAACACACCAGCAGTGTGAAGAGACCTGAAAGTGGCACATGGCAGCAGAGTGTGGCGATGGAGACAGCAGCAATGGGAGGCCGTACAGGGACCCATGAGAGACTCTGGACTTGGCAGCAGCATGAGGAGGCGGTATATAGGGGCCCATGGCAGATTAGGGGCCTGGCAGCAGCTATGTGAGGCCCGTAATCTGCCTGCACCCTATGTCAAAAAATTAACACACCAGCAGTGTGAAGAGACCTGAAAGTGGCACATGGCAGAGTGTGGCGATGGAGACAGCAGCAATGGGAGGCCGTACAGGGACCCATGACAGACTCTAGACTTGGCAGCAGCATGAGGAGGCGGTATATAGGGGCCCATGGCAGATTAGGGGCCTGGCAGCAGCTATGTGAGGCCCGTAATTCTGCCTGCACCCTATGTCAAAAAATTAAACACACCAGCAGTGTGAAGAGACCTGAAAGTGGCACATGGCAGAGTGTGGCGATGGAGACAGCAGCAATGGGAGGCCGTACAGGGACCCATGAGAGACTCTAGACTTGGCAGCAGCATGAGGAGGCGGTATATAGGGGCCCATGGCAGATTAGGGGCCTGGCAGCAGCTATGTGAGGCCCGTAATCTGCCTGCACCCTATGTCAAAAAATTAACACACCAGCAGTGTGAAGAGACCTGAAAGTGGCACATGGCAGCAGAGTGTGGCGATGGAGACAGCAGCAATGGGAGGCCGTACAGGGACCCATGAGAGACTCTGGACTTGGCAGCAGCATGAGGAGGCGGTATATAGGGGCCCATGGCAGATTAGGGGCCTGGCAGCATCTATGTGAGGCCCGTAATCTGCCTGCACCCTATGTCAAAAAATTAAACACACCAGCAGTGTGAAGAGACCTGAAAGTGGCACATGGCAGCAGAGTGTGGCGATGGAGACAGCAGCAATGGGAGGCCGTACAGGGACCCATGAGAGACTCTGGACTTGGCAGCAGCATGAGGAGGCGGTATATAGGGGCCCAATGGCAGATTAGGGGCCTGGCAGCAGCTATGTGAGGCCCGTAATCTGCCTGCACCCTATGTCAAAAAATTTAACACACCAGCAGTGTGAAGAGACCTGAAAGTGGCACATGGCAGCAGAGTGTGGCGATGGAGACAGCAGCAATGGGAGGCCGTACAGGGACCCATGACAGACTCTAGACTTGGCAGCAGCATGAGGAGGCGGTATATAGGGGCCCATGGCAGATTAGGGGCCTGGCAGCAGCTATGTGAGGCCCGTAATCTGCCTGCACCCTATGTCAAAAAATTAAACACACCAGCAGTGTGAAGAGACCTGAAAGTGGCACATGGCAGAGTGTGGCGATGGAGACAGCAGCAATGGGAGGCCGTACAGGGACCCATGACAGACTCTAGACTTGGCAGCAGCATGAGGAGGCGGTATATAGGGGCCCATGGCAGATTAGGGGCCTGGCAGCAGCTATGTGAGGCCCGTAATCTGCCTGCACCCTATGTCCAAAAAATTTAACACACCAGCAGTGTGAAGAGACCTGAAAGTGGCACATGGCAGCAGAGTGTGGCGATGGAGACAGCAGCAATGGGAGGCCGTACAGGGACCCATGAGAGACTCTGGACTTGGCAGCAGCATGAGGAGGCGGTATATAGGGGCCCATGGCAGATTAGGGGCCTGGCAGCAGCTATGTGAGGCCCGTAATCTGCCTGCACCCTATGTCAAAAAATTAACACACCAGCAGTGTGAAGAGACCTGAAAGTGGCACATGGCAGCAGAGTGTGGCGATGGAGACAGCAGCAATGGGAGGCCGTACAGGGACCCATGAGAGACTCTGGACTTGGCAGCAGCATGAGGAGGCGGTATATATGGGCCCATGGCAGATTAGGGGCCTGGCAGCAGCTATGTGAGGCCCGTAAATCTGCCTGCACCCTATGTCAAAAAATTAAACACACCAGCAGTGTGAAGAGACCTGAAAGTGGCACATGGCAGCAGAGTGTGGCGATGGAGACAGCAGCAATGGGAGGCCGTACAGGGACCCATGACAGACTCTAGACTTGGCAGCAGCATGAGGAGGCGGTATATAGGGGCCCATGGCAGATTAGGGGCCTGGCAGCAGCTATGTGAGGCCCGTAATCTGCCTGCACCCTATGTCAAAAAATTTAACACACCAGCAGTGTGAAGAGACCTGAAAGTGGCACATGGCAGCAGAGTGTGGCGATGGAGACAGCAGCAATGGGAGGCCGTACAGGGACCCATGACAGACTCTGGACTTGGCAGCAGCATGAGGAGGCGGTATATAGGGGCCCATGGCAGATTAGGGGCCTGGCAGCAGCTATGTGAGGCCCCGTAATCTGCCTGCACCCTATGTCAAAAAATTAAACACACCAGCAGTGTGAAGAGACCTGAAAGTGGCACATGGCAGAGTGTGGCGATGGAGACAGCAGCAATGGGAGGCCGTACAGGGACCCATGACAGACTCTAGACTTGGCAGCAGCATGAGGAGGCGGTATATAGGGGCCCATGGCAGATTAGGGGCCTGGCAGCAGCTATGTGAGGCCCGTAATCTGCCTGCACCCTATGTCAAAAAATTTAACACACCAGCAGTGTGAAGAGACCTGAAAGTGGCACATGGCAGCAGAGTGTGGCGATGGAGACAGCAGCAATGGGAGGCCGTACAGGGACCCATGAGAGACTCTGGACTTGGCAGCAGCATGAGGAGGCGGGTATATAGGGGCCCATGGCAGATTAGGGGCCTGGCAGCAGCTATGTGAGGCCCGTAATCTGCCTGCACCCTATGTCAAAAAATTAAACACACCAGCAGTGTGAAGAGACCTGAAAGTGGCACATGGCAGCAGAGTGTGGCGATGGAGACAGCAGCAATGGGAGGCCGTACAGGGACCCATGAGACTCTAGACTTGGCAGCAGCATGAGGAGGCGGTATATAGGGGCCCATGGCAGATTAGGGGCCTGGCAGCAGCTATGTGAGGCCCGTAATCTGCCTGCACCCTATGTCAAAAAATTAAACACACCAGCAGTGTGAAGAGACCTGAAAGTGGCACATGGCAGCAGTGTGGCGATGGAGACAGCAGCAATGGGAGGCCGTACAGGGACCCATGACAGACTCTAGACTTGGCAGCAGCATGAGGAGGCGGTATATAGGGGCCCATGGCAGATTAGGGGCCTGGCAGCAGCTATGTGAGGCCCGTAATCTGCCTGCACCCTATGTCAAAAAATTTAACACACCAGCAGTGTGAAGAGACCTGAAAGTGGCACATGGCAGCAGAGTGTGGCGATGGAGACAGCAGCAATGGGAGGCCGTACAGGGACCCATGAGAGACTCTGGACTTGGCAGCAGCATGAGGAGGCGGTATATAGGGGCCCATGGCAGATTAGGGGCCTGGCAGCAGCTATGTGAGGCCCGTAATCTGCCTGCACCCTATGTCAAAAAATTAAACACACCAGCAGTGTGAAGAGACCTGAAAGTGGCACATGGCAGCAGAGTGTGGCGATGGAGACAGCAGCAATGGGAGGCCGTACAGGGACCCATGAGAGACTCTGGACTTGGCAGCAGCATGAGGAGGCGGTATATAGGGGCCCATGGCAGATTAGGGGCCTGGCAGCAGCTATGTGAGGCCGTAATCTGCCTGCACCCTATGTCAAAAAATTAAACACACCAGCAGTGTGAAGAGACCTGAAAGTGGCACATGGCAGCAGAGTGTGGCGATGGAGACAGCAGCAATGGGAGGCCGTTACAGGGACCCATGACAGACTCTAGACTTGGCAGCAGCATGAGGAGGCGGTATATAGGGGCCCATGGCAGATTAGGGGCCTGGCAGCAGCTATGTGAGGCCCGTAATCTGCCTGCACCCTATGTCAAAAAATTAAACACACCAGCAGTGTGAAGAGACCTGAAAGTGGCACATGGCAGAGTGTGGCGATGGAGACAGCAGCAATGGGAGGCCGTACAGGGACCCATGACAGACTCTAGACTTGGCAGCAGCATGAGGAGGCGGTATATAGGGGCCCATGGCAGATTAGGGGCCTGGCAGCAGCTATGTGAGGCCCGTAATCTGCCTGCACCCTATGTCAAAAAATTTAACACACCAGCAGTGTGAAGAGACCTGAAAGTGGCACATGGCAGCAGGTGTGGCGATGGAGACAGCAGCAATGGGAGGCCGTACAGGGACCCATGACAGACTCTAGACTTGGCAGCAGCATGAGGAGGCGGTATATAGGGCCCATGGCAGATTAGGGGCCTGGCAGCAGCTATGTGAGGCCCGTAATCTGCCTGCACCCTATGTCAAAAAATTAAACACACCAGCAGTGTGAAGAGACCTGAAAGTGGCACATGGCAGCAGAGTGTGGCGATGGAGACAGCAGCAATGGGAGGCCGTACAGGGACCCATGAGAGACTCTGGACTTGGCAGCAGCATGAGGAGGCGGTATATAGGGGCCCATGGCAGATTAGGGGCCTGGCAGCAGCTATGTGAGGCCCGTAATCTGCCTGCACCCTATGTCAAAAAATTAAACACACCAGCAGTGTGAAGAGACCTGAAAGTGGCACATGGCAGAGTGTGGCGATGGAGACAGCAGCAATGGGAGGCCGTACAGGGACCCATGACAGACTCTAGACTTGGCAGCAGCATGAGGAGGCGGTATATAGGGGCCCATGGCAGATTAGGGGCCTGGCAGCAGCTATGTGAGGCCCGTAATCTGCCTGCACCCTATGTCAAAAAATTAAACACACCAGCAGTGTGAAGAGACCTGAAAGTGGCACATGGCAGAGTGTGGCGATGGAGACAGCAGCAATGGGAGGCCGTACAGGGACCCATGACAGACTCTAGACTTGGCAGCAGCATGAGGAGGCGGTATATAGGGGCCCATGGCAGATTAGGGGCCTGGCAGCAGCTATGTGAGGCCCGTAATCTGCCTGCACCCTATGTCAAAAAATTTAACACACCAGCAGTGTGAAGAGACCTGAAAGTGGCACATGGCAGCAGAGTGTGGCGATGGAGACAGCAGCAATGGGAGGCCGTACAGGGACCCATGAGAGACTCTGGACTTGGCAGCAGCATGAGGAGGCGGTATATAGGGCCCATGGCAGATTAGGGGCCTGGCAGCAGCTATGTGAGGCCCGTAATCTGCCTGCACCTATGTCAAAAAATTAAACACACCAGCAGTGTGAAGAGACCTGAAAGTGGCACATGGCAGCAGAGTGTGGCGATGGAGACAGCAGCAATGGGAGGCCGTACAGGGACCCATGACAGACTCTAGACTTGGCAGCAGCATGAGGAGGCGGTATATAGGGGCCCATGGCAGATTAGGGGCCTGGCAGCAGCTATGTGAGGCCCGTAATCTGCCTGCACCCTATGTCAAAAAATTTAACACACCAGCAGTGTGAAGAGACCTGAAAGTGGCACATGGCAGCAGAGTGTGGCGATGGAGACAGCAGCAATGGGAGGCCGTACAGGGACCCATGACAGACTCTAGACTTGGCAGCAGCATGAGGAGGCGGTATATAGGGGCCCATGGCAGATTAGGGCCTGGCAGCAGCTATGTGAGGCCCGTAATCTGCCTGCACCCTATGTCAAAAAATTAAACACACCAGCAGTGTGAAGAGACCTGAAAGTGGCACATGGCAGAGTGTGGCGATGGAGACAGCAGCAATGGGAGGCCGTACAGGGACCCATGACAGACTCTAGACTTGGCAGCAGCATGAGGAGGCGGTATATAGGGGCCCATGGCAGATTAGGGGCCTGGCAGCAGCTATGTGAGGCCCGTAATCTGCCTGCACCCTATGTCAAAAAATTTAACACACCAGCAGTGTGAAGAGACCTGAAAGTGGCACATGGCAGAGTGTGGCGATGGAGACAGCAGCAATGGGAGGCCGTACAGGGACCCATGAGAGACTCTGGACTTGGCAGCAGCATGAGGAGGCGGTATATAGGGGCCCATGGCAGATTAGGGGCCTGGCAGCAGCTATGTGAGGCCCGTAATCTGCCTGCACCCTATGTCAAAAAATTTAACACACCAGCAGTGTGAAGAGACCTGAAAGTGGCACATGGCAGCAGAGTGTGGCGATGGAGACAGCAGCAATGGGAGGCCGTACAGGGACCCATGAGAGACTCTGGACTTGGCAGCAGCATGAGGAGGCGGTATATAGGGGCCCATGGCAGATTAGGGGCCTGGCAGCAGCTATGTGAGGCCCGTAATCTGCCTGCACCCTATGTCCAAAAATTAAACACACCAGCAGTGTGAAGAGACCTGAAAGTGGCACATGGCAGCAGAGTGTGGCGATGGAGACAGCAGCAATGGGAGGCCGTACAGGGACCCATGACAGACTCTAGACTTGGCAGCAGCATGAGGAGGCGGTATATAGGGGCCCATGGCAGATTAGGGGCCTGGCAGCAGCTATGTGAGGCCCGTAATCTGCCTGCACCCTATGTCAAAAAATTTAACACACCAGCAGTGTGAAGAGACCTGAAAGTGGCACATGGCAGCAGAGTGTGGCGATGGAGACAGCAGCAATGGGAGGCCGTACAGGGACCCATGAGAGACTCTGGACTTGGCAGCAGCATGAGGAGGCGGTATATAGGGGCCCATGGCAGATTAGGGGCCTGGCAGCAGCTATGTGAGGCCCGTAATCTGCCTGCACCCTATGTCAAAAAATTAAACACACCAGCAGTGTGAAGAGACCTGAAAGTGGCACATGGCAGAGTGTGGCGATGGAGACAGCAGCAATGGGAGGCCGTACAGGGACCCATGACAGACTCTAGACTTGGCAGCAGCATGAGGAGGCGGTATATAGGGGCCCATGGCAGATTAGGGGCCTGGCAGCAGCTATGTGAGGCCCGTAATCTGCCTGCACCCTATGTCAAAAAATTTAACACACCAGCAGTGTGAAGAGACCTGAAAGTGGCACATGGCAGCAGAGTGTGGCGATGGAGACAGCAGCAATGGGAGGCCGTACAGGGACCCATGAGAGACTCTGGACTTGGCAGCAGCATGAGGAGGCGGTATATAGGGGCCCATGGCAGATTAGGGGCCTGGCAGCAGCTATGTGAGGCCCGTAATCTGCCTGCACCCTATGTCAAAAAATTAAACACACCAGCAGTGTGAAGAGACCTGAAAGTGGCACATGGCAGCAGAGTGTGGCGATGGAGACAGCAGCAATGGGAGGCCGTACAGGGACCCATGAGAGACTCTAGACTTGGCAGCAGCATGAGGAGGCGGTATATAGGGGCCCATGGCAGATTAGGGGCCTGGCAGCAGCTATGTGAGGCCCGTAATCTGCCTGCACCCTATGTCAAAAAATTAAACACACCAGCAGTGTGAAGAGACCTGAAAGTGGCACATGGCAGAGTGTGGCGATGGAGACAGCAGCAATGGGAGGCCGTACAGGGACCCATGACAGACTCTAGACTTGGCAGCAGCATGAGGAGGCGGTATATAGGGGCCCATGGCAGATTAGGGGCCTGGCAGCAGCTATGTGAGGCCCGTAATCTGCCTGCACCCTATGTCAAAAAATTTAACACACCAGCAGTGTGAAGAGACCTGAAAGTGGCACATGGCAGCAGAGTGTGGCGATGGAGACAGCAGCAATGGGAGGCCGTACAGGGACCCATGAGAGACTCTGGACTTGGCAGCAGCATGAGGAGGCGGTATATAGGGGCCCATGGCAGATTAGGGGCCTGGCAGCAGCTATGTGAGGCCCGTAATCTGCCTGCACCCTATGTCAAAAAATTTAACACACCAGCAGTGTGAAGAGACCTGAAAGTGGCACATGGCAGCAGAGTGTGGCGATGGAGACAGCAGCAATGGGAGGCCGTACAGGGACCCATGACAGACTCTAGACTTGGCAGCAGCATGAGGAGGCGGTATATAGGGGCCCATGGCAGATTAGGGGCCTGGCAGCAGCTATGTGAGGCCCGTAATCTGCCTGCACCCTATGTCAAAAAATTAAACACACCAGCAGTGTGAAGAGACCTGAAAGTGGCACATGGCAGAGTGTGGCGATGGAGACAGCAGCAATGGGAGGCCGTACAGGGACCCATGACAGACTCTAGACTTGGCAGCAGCATGAGGAGGCGGTATATAGGGGCCCATGGCAGATTAGGGGCCTGGCAGCAGCTATGTGAGGCCCGTAATCTGCCTGCACCCTATGTCAAAAAATTTAACACACCAGCAGTGTGAAGAGACCTGAAAGTGGCACATGGCAGCAGAGTGTGGCGATGGAGACAGCAGCAATGGGAGGCCGTACAGGGACCCATGAGAGACTCTGGACTTGGCAGCAGCATGAGGAGGCGGTATATAGGGGCCCATGGCAGATTAGGGGCCTGGCAGCAGCTATGTGAGGCCCGTAATCTGCCTGCACCCTATGTCAAAAAATTTAACACACCAGCAGTGTGAAGAGACCTGAAAGTGGCACATGGCAGAGTGTGGCGATGGAGACAGCAGCAATGGGAGGCCGTACAGGGACCCATGACAGACTCTAGACTTGGCAGCAGCATGAGGAGGCGGTATATAGGGGCCCATGGCAGATTAGGGGCCTGGCAGCAGCTATGTGAGGCCCGTAATCTGCCTGCACCCTATGTCAAAAAATTAAACACACCAGCAGTGTGAAGAGACCTGAAAGTGGCACATGGCAGAGTGTGGCGATGGAGACAGCAGCAATGGGAGGCCGTACAGGGACCCATGACAGACTCTAGACTTGGCAGCAGCATGAGGAGGCGGTATATAGGGGCCCATGGCAGATTAGGGGCCTGGCAGCAGCTATGTGAGGCCCGTAATCTGCCTGCACCCTATGTCAAAAAATTTAACACACCAGCAGTGTGAAGAGACCTGAAAGTGGCACATGGCAGCAGAGTGTGGCGATGGAGACAGCAGCAATGGGAGGCCGTACAGGGACCCATGAGAGACTCTGGACTTGGCAGCAGCATGAGGAGGCGGTATATAGGGGCCCATGGCAGATTAGGGGCCTGGCAGCAGCTATGTGAGGCCCGTAATCTGCCTGCACCCTATGTCAAAAAATTTAACACACCAGCAGTGTGAAGAGACCTGAAAGTGGCAAATGGCAGAGTGTGGCGATGGAGACAGCAGCAATGGGAGGCCGTACAGGGACCCATGACAGACTCTAGACTTGGCAGCAGCATGAGGAGGCGGTATATAGGGGCCCATGGCAGATTAGGGGCCTGGCAGCAGCTATGTGAGGCCCGTAATCTGCCTGCACCCTATGTCAAAAAATTAAACACACCAGCAGTGTGAAGAGACCTGAAAGTGGCACATGGCAGAGTGTGGCGATGGAGACAGCAGCAATGGGAGGCCGTACAGGGACCCATGACAGACTCTAGACTTGGCAGCAGCATGAGGAGGCGGTATATAGGGGCCCATGGCAGATTAGGGGCCTGGCAGCAGCTATGTGAGGCCCGTAATCTGCCTGCACCCTATGTCAAAAAATTTAACACACCAGCAGTGTGAAGAGACCTGAAAGTGGCACATGGCAGCAGAGTGTGGCGATGGAGACAGCAGCAATGGGAGGCCGTACAGGGACCCATGAGAGACTCTGGACTTGGCAGCAGCATGAGGAGGCGGTATATAGGGGCCCATGGCAGATTAGGGGCCTGGCAGCAGCTATGTGAGGCCCGTAATCTGCCTGCACCCTATGTCAAAAAATTAAACACACCAGCAGTGTGAAGAGACCTGAAAGTGGCACATGGCAGAGTGTGGCGATGGAGACAGCAGCAATGGGAGGCCGTACAGGGACCCATGACAGACTCTAGACTTGGCAGCAGCATGAGGAGGCGGTATATAGGGGCCCATGGCAGATTAGGGGCCTGGCAGCAGCTATGTGAGGCCCGTAATCTGCCTGCACCCTATGTCAAAAAATTAAACACACCAGCAGTGTGAAGAGACCTGAAAGTGGCACATGGCAGAGTGTGGCGATGGAGACAGCAGCAATGGGAGGCCGTACAGGGACCCATGACAGACTCTAGACTTGGCAGCAGCATGAGGAGGCGGTATATAGGGGCCCATGGCAGATTAGGGGCCTGGCAGCAGCTATGTGAGGCCCGTAATCTGCCTGCACCCTATGTCAAAAAATTTAACACACCAGCAGTGTGAAGAGACCTGAAAGTGGCACATGGCAGCAGAGTGTGGCGATGGAGACAGCAGCAATGGGAGGCCGTACAGGGACCCATGAGAGACTCTGGACTTGGCAGCAGCATGAGGAGGCGGTATATAGGGGCCCATGGCAGATTAGGGGCCTGGCAGCAGCTATGTGAGGCCCGTAATCTGCCTGCACCCTATGTCAAAAAATTAAACACACCAGCAGTGTGAAGAGACCTGAAAGTGGCACATGGCAGCAGAGTGTGGCGATGGAGACAGCAGCAATGGGAGGCCGTACAGGGACCCATGAGAGACTCTGGACTTGGCAGCAGCATGAGGAGGCGGTATATAGGGGCCCATGGCAGATTAGGGGCCTGGCAGCAGCTATGTGAGGCCCGTAATCTGCCTGCACCCTATGTCAAAAAATTTAACACACCAGCAGTGTGAAGAGACCTGAAAGTGGCACATGGCAGCAGAGTGTGGCGATGGAGACAGCAGCAATGGGAGGCCGTACAGGGACCCATGAGAGACTCTGGACTTGGCAGCAGCATGAGGAGGCGGTATATAGGGGCCCATGGCAGATTAGGGGCCTGGCAGCAGCTATGTGAGGCCCGTAATCTGCCTGCACCCTATGTCAAAAAATTAAACACACCAGCAGTGTGAAGAGACCTGAAAGTGGCACATGGCAGCAGAGTGTGGCGATGGAGACAGCAGCAATGGGAGGCCGTACAGGGACCCATGAGAGACTCTGGACTTGGCAGCAGCATGAGGAGGCGGTATATAGGGGCCCATGGCAGATTAGGGGCCTGGCAGCAGCTATGTGAGGCCCGTAATCTGCCTGCACCCTATGTCAAAAAATTAAACACACCAGCAGTGTGAAGAGACCTGAAAGTGGCACATGGCAGAGTGTGGCGATGGAGACAGCAGCAATGGGAGGCCGTACAGGGACCCATGAGAGACTCTAGACTTGGCAGCAGCATGAGGAGGCGGTATATAGGGGCCCATGGCAGATTAGGGGCCTGGCAGCAGCTATGTGAGGCCCGTAATCTGCCTGCACCCTATGTCAAAAAATTTAACACACCAGCAGTGTGAAGAGACCTGAAAGTGGCACATGGCAGCAGAGTGTGGCGATGGAGACAGCAGCAATGGGAGGCCGTACAGGGACCCATGAGAGACTCTGGACTTGGCAGCAGCATGAGGAGGCGGTATATAGGGGCCCATGGCAGATTAGGGGCCTGGCAGCAGCTATGTGAGGCCCGTAATCTGCCTGCACCCTATGTCAAAAAATTAAACACACCAGCAGTGTGAAGAGACCTGAAAGTGGCACATGGCAGCAGAGTGTGGCGATGGAGACAGCAGCAATGGGAGGCCGTACAGGGACCCATGACAGACTCTAGACTTGGCAGCAGCATGAGGAGGCGGTATATAGGGGCCCATGGCAGATTAGGGGCCTGGCAGCAGCTATGTGAGGCCCGTAATCTGCCTGCACCCTATGTCAAAAAATTTAACACACCAGCAGTGTGAAGAGACCTGAAAGTGGCACATGGCAGCAGAGTGTGGCGATGGAGACAGCAGCAATGGGAGGCCGTACAGGGACCCATGAGAGACTCTGGACTTGGCAGCAGCATGAGGAGGCGGTATATAGGGGCCCATGGCAGATTAGGGGCCTGGCAGCAGCTATGTGAGGCCCGTAATCTGCCTGCACCCTATGTCAAAAAATTAAACACACCAGCAGTGTGAAGAGACCTGAAAGTGGCACATGGCAGCAGAGTGTGGCGATGGAGACAGCAGCAATGGGAGGCCGTACAGGGACCCATGAGAGACTCTGGACTTGGCAGCAGCATGAGGAGGCGGTATATAGGGGCCCATGGCAGATTAGGGGCCTGGCAGCAGCTATGTGAGGCCCGTAATCTGCCTGCACCCTATGTCAAAAAATTAAACACACCAGCAGTGTGAAGAGACCTGAAAGTGGCACATGGCAGAGTGTGGCGATGGAGACAGCAGCAATGGGAGGCCGTACAGGGACCCATGAGAGACTCTAGACTTGGCAGCAGCATGAGGAGGCGGTATATAGGGGCCCATGGCAGATTAGGGGCCTGGCAGCAGCTATGTGAGGCCCGTAATCTGCCTGCACCCTATGTCAAAAAATTTAACACACCAGCAGTGTGAAGAGACCTGAAAGTGGCACATGGCAGCAGAGTGTGGCGATGGAGACAGCAGCAATGGGAGGCCGTACAGGGACCCATGAGAGACTCTGGACTTGGCAGCAGCATGAGGAGGCGGTATATAGGGGCCCATGGCAGATTAGGGGCCTGGCAGCAGCTATGTGAGGCCCGTAATCTGCCTGCACCCTATGTCAAAAAATTAAACACACCAGCAGTGTGAAGAGACCTGAAAGTGGCACATGGCAGCAGAGTGTGGCGATGGAGACAGCAGCAATGGGAGGCCGTACAGGGACCCATGAGAGACTCTGGACTTGGCAGCAGCATGAGGAGGCGGTATATAGGGGCCCATGGCAGATTAGGGGCCTGGCAGCAGCTATGTGAGGCCCGTAATCTGCCTGCACCCTATGTCAAAAAATTAAACACACCAGCAGTGTGAAGAGACCTGAAAGTGGCACATGGCAGAGTGTGGCGATGGAGACAGCAGCAATGGGAGGCCGTACAGGGACCCATGACAGACTCTAGACTTGGCAGCAGCATGAGGAGGCGGTATATAGGGGCCCATGGCAGATTAGGGGCCTGGCAGCAGCTATGTGAGGCCCGTAATCTGCCTGCACCCTATGTCAAAAAATTAAACACACCAGCAGTGTGAAGAGACCTGAAAGTGGCACATGGCAGAGTGTGGCGATGGAGACAGCAGCAATGGGAGGCCGTACAGGGACCCATGACAGACTCTAGACTTGGCAGCAGCATGAGGAGGCGGTATATAGGGGCCCATGGCAGATTAGGGGCCTGGCAGCAGCTATGTGAGGCCCGTAATCTGCCTGCACCCTATGTCAAAAAATTTAACACACCAGCAGTGTGAAGAGACCTGAAAGTGGCACATGGCAGCAGAGTGTGGCGATGGAGACAGCAGCAATGGGAGGCCGTACAGGGACCCATGAGAGACTCTGGACTTGGCAGCAGCATGAGGAGGCGGTATATAGGGGCCCATGGCAGATTAGGGGCCTGGCAGCAGCTATGTGAGGCCCGTAATCTGCCTGCACCCTATGTCAAAAAATTAAACACACCAGCAGTGTGAAGAGACCTGAAAGTGGCACATGGCAGCAGAGTGTGGCGATGGAGACAGCAGCAATGGGAGGCCGTACAGGGACCCATGACAGACTCTAGACTTGGCAGCAGCATGAGGAGGCGGTATATAGGGGCCCATGGCAGATTAGGGGCCTGGCAGCAGCTATGTGAGGCCCGTAATCTGCCTGCACCCTATGTCAAAAAATTTAACACACCAGCAGTGTGAAGAGACCTGAAAGTGGCACATGGCAGCAGAGTGTGGCGATGGAGACAGCAGCAATGGGAGGCCGTACAGGGACCCATGACAGACTCTAGACTTGGCAGCAGCATGAGGAGGCGGTATATAGGGGCCCATGGCAGATTAGGGGCCTGGCAGCAGCTATGTGAGGCCCGTAATCTGCCTGCACCCTATGTCAAAAAATTAAACACACCAGCAGTGTGAAGAGACCTGAAAGTGGCACATGGCAGAGTGTGGCGATGGAGACAGCAGCAATGGGAGGCCGTACAGGGACCCATGACAGACTCTAGACTTGGCAGCAGCATGAGGAGGCGGTATATAGGGGCCCATGGCAGATTAGGGGCCTGGCAGCAGCTATGTGAGGCCCGTAATCTGCCTGCACCCTATGTCAAAAAATTTAACACACCAGCAGTGTGAAGAGACCTGAAAGTGGCACATGGCAGCAGAGTGTGGCGATGGAGACAGCAGCAATGGGAGGCCGTACAGGGACCCATGAGAGACTCTGGACTTGGCAGCAGCATGAGGAGGCGGTATATAGGGGCCCATGGCAGATTAGGGGCCTGGCAGCAGCTATGTGAGGCCCGTAATCTGCCTGCACCCTATGTCAAAAAATTTAACACACCAGCAGTGTGAAGAGACCTGAAAGTGGCACATGGCAGCAGAGTGTGGCGATGGAGACAGCAGCAATGGGAGGCCGTACAGGGACCCATGAGAGACTCTGGACTTGGCAGCAGCATGAGGAGGCGGTATATAGGGGCCCATGGCAGATTAGGGGCCTGGCAGCAGCTATGTGAGGCCCGTAATCTGCCTGCACCCTATGTCAAAAAATTAAACACACCAGCAGTGTGAAGAGACCTGAAAGTGGCACATGGCAGCAGAGTGTGGCGATGGAGACAGCAGCAATGGGAGGCCGTACAGGGACCCATGACAGACTCTAGACTTGGCAGCAGCATGAGGAGGCGGTATATAGGGGCCCATGGCAGATTAGGGGCCTGGCAGCAGCTATGTGAGGCCCGTAATCTGCCTGCACCCTATGTCAAAAAATTTAACACACCAGCAGTGTGAAGAGACCTGAAAGTGGCACATGGCAGCAGAGTGTGGCGATGGAGACAGCAGCAATGGGAGGCCGTACAGGGACCCATGAGAGACTCTGGACTTGGCAGCAGCATGAGGAGGCGGTATATAGGGGCCCATGGCAGATTAGGGGCCTGGCAGCAGCTATGTGAGGCCCGTAATCTGCCTGCACCCTATGTCAAAAAATTAAACACACCAGCAGTGTGAAGAGACCTGAAAGTGGCACATGGCAGAGTGTGGCGATGGAGACAGCAGCAATGGGAGGCCGTACAGGGACCCATGACAGACTCTAGACTTGGCAGCAGCATGAGGAGGCGGTATATAGGGGCCCATGGCAGATTAGGGGCCTGGCAGCAGCTATGTGAGGCCCGTAATCTGCCTGCACCCTATGTCAAAAAATTTAACACACCAGCAGTGTGAAGAGACCTGAAAGTGGCACATGGCAGCAGAGTGTGGCGATGGAGACAGCAGCAATGGGAGGCCGTACAGGGACCCATGAGAGACTCTGGACTTGGCAGCAGCATGAGGAGGCGGTATATAGGGGCCCATGGCAGATTAGGGGCCTGGCAGCAGCTATGTGAGGCCCGTAATCTGCCTGCACCCTATGTCAAAAAATTAAACACACCAGCAGTGTGAAGAGACCTGAAAGTGGCACATGGCAGCAGAGTGTGGCGATGGAGACAGCAGCAATGGGAGGCCGTACAGGGACCCATGACAGACTCTAGACTTGGCAGCAGCATGAGGAGGCGGTATATAGGGGCCCATGGCAGATTAGGGGCCTGGCAGCAGCTATGTGAGGCCCGTAATCTGCCTGCACCCTATGTCAAAAAATTAAACACACCAGCAGTGTGAAGAGACCTGAAAGTGGCACATGGCAGAGTGTGGCGATGGAGACAGCAGCAATGGGAGGCCGTACAGGGACCCATGACAGACTCTAGACTTGGCAGCAGCATGAGGAGGCGGTATATAGGGGCCCATGGCAGATTAGGGGCCTGGCAGCAGCTATGTGAGGCCCGTAATCTGCCTGCACCCTATGTCAAAAAATTTAACACACCAGCAGTGTGAAGAGACCTGAAAGTGGCACATGGCAGCAGAGTGTGGCGATGGAGACAGCAGCAATGGGAGGCCGTACAGGGACCCATGAGAGACTCTGGACTTGGCAGCAGCATGAGGAGGCGGTATATAGGGGCCCATGGCAGATTAGGGGCCTGGCAGCAGCTATGTGAGGCCCGTAATCTGCCTGCACCCTATGTCAAAAAATTTAACACACCAGCAGTGTGAAGAGACCTGAAAGTGGCACATGGCAGCAGAGTGTGGCGATGGAGACAGCAGCAATGGGAGGCCGTACAGGGACCCATGAGAGACTCTGGACTTGGCAGCAGCATGAGGAGGCGGTATATAGGGGCCCATGGCAGATTAGGGGCCTGGCAGCAGCTATGTGAGGCCCGTAATCTGCCTGCACCCTATGTCAAAAAATTAAACACACCAGCAGTGTGAAGAGACCTGAAAGTGGCACATGGCAGCAGAGTGTGGCGATGGAGACAGCAGCAATGGGAGGCCGTACAGGGACCCATGACAGACTCTAGACTTGGCAGCAGCATGAGGAGGCGGTATATAGGGGCCCATGGCAGATTAGGGGCCTGGCAGCAGCTATGTGAGGCCCGTAATCTGCCTGCACCCTATGTCAAAAAATTTAACACACCAGCAGTGTGAAGAGACCTGAAAGTGGCACATGGCAGCAGAGTGTGGCGATGGAGACAGCAGCAATGGGAGGCCGTACAGGGACCCATGAGAGACTCTGGACTTGGCAGCAGCATGAGGAGGCGGTATATAGGGGCCCATGGCAGATTAGGGGCCTGGCAGCAGCTATGTGAGGCCCGTAATCTGCCTGCACCCTATGTCAAAAAATTTAACACACCAGCAGTGTGAAGAGACCTGAAAGTGGCACATGGCAGCAGAGTGTGGCGATGGAGACAGCAGCAATGGGAGGCCGTACAGGGACCCATGACAGACTCTAGACTTGGCAGCAGCATGAGGAGGCGGTATATAGGGGCCCATGGCAGATTAGGGGCCTGGCAGCAGCTATGTGAGGCCCGTAATCTGCCTGCACCCTATGTCAAAAAATTAAACACACCAGCAGTGTGAAGAGACCTGAAAGTGGCACATGGCAGCAGAGTGTGGCGATGGAGACAGCAGCAATGGGAGGCCGTACAGGGACCCATGAGAGACTCTGGACTTGGCAGCAGCATGAGGAGGCGGTATATAGGGGCCCATGGCAGATTAGGGGCCTGGCAGCAGCTATGTGAGGCCCGTAATCTGCCTGCACCCTATGTCAAAAAATTAAACACACCAGCAGTGTGAAGAGACCTGAAAGTGGCACATGGCAGCAGAGTGTGGCGATGGAGACAGCAGCAATGGGAGGCCGTACAGGGACCCATGACAGACTCTAGACTTGGCAGCAGCATGAGGAGGCGGTATATAGGGGCCCATGGCAGATTAGGGGCCTGGCAGCAGCTATGTGAGGCCCGTAATCTGCCTGCACCCTATGTCAAAAAATTAAACACACCAGCAGTGTGAAGAGACCTGAAAGTGGCACATGGCAGAGTGTGGCGATGGAGACAGCAGCAATGGGAGGCCGTACAGGGACCCATGACAGACTCTAGACTTGGCAGCAGCATGAGGAGGCGGTATATAGGGGCCCATGGCAGATTAGGGGCCTGGCAGCAGCTATGTGAGGCCCGTAATCTGCCTGCACCCTATGTCAAAAAATTTAACACACCAGCAGTGTGAAGAGACCTGAAAGTGGCACATGGCAGCAGAGTGTGGCGATGGAGACAGCAGCAATGGGAGGCCGTACAGGGACCCATGAGAGACTCTGGACTTGGCAGCAGCATGAGGAGGCGGTATATAGGGGCCCATGGCAGATTAGGGGCCTGGCAGCAGCTATGTGAGGCCCGTAATCTGCCTGCACCCTATGTCAAAAAATTAAACACACCAGCAGTGTGAAGAGACCTGAAAGTGGCACATGGCAGCAGAGTGTGGCGATGGAGACAGCAGCAATGGGAGGCCGTACAGGGACCCATGACAGACTCTAGACTTGGCAGCAGCATGAGGAGGCGGTATATAGGGGCCCATGGCAGATTAGGGGCCTGGCAGCAGCTATGTGAGGCCCGTAATCTGCCTGCACCCTATGTCAAAAAATTTAACACACCAGCAGTGTGAAGAGACCTGAAAGTGGCACATGGCAGCAGAGTGTGGCGATGGAGACAGCAGCAATGGGAGGCCGTACAGGGACCCATGACAGACTCTAGACTTGGCAGCAGCATGAGGAGGCGGTATATAGGGGCCCATGGCAGATTAGGGGCCTGGCAGCAGCTATGTGAGGCCCGTAATCTGCCTGCACCCTATGTCAAAAAATTAAACACACCAGCAGTGTGAAGAGACCTGAAAGTGGCACATGGCAGAGTGTGGCGATGGAGACAGCAGCAATGGGAGGCCGTACAGGGACCCATGACAGACTCTAGACTTGGCAGCAGCATGAGGAGGCGGTATATAGGGGCCCATGGCAGATTAGGGGCCTGGCAGCAGCTATGTGAGGCCCGTAATCTGCCTGCACCCTATGTCAAAAAATTTAACACACCAGCAGTGTGAAGAGACCTGAAAGTGGCACATGGCAGCAGAGTGTGGCGATGGAGACAGCAGCAATGGGAGGCCGTACAGGGACCCATGAGAGACTCTGGACTTGGCAGCAGCATGAGGAGGCGGTATATAGGGGCCCATGGCAGATTAGGGGCCTGGCAGCAGCTATGTGAGGCCCGTAATCTGCCTGCACCCTATGTCAAAAAATTTAACACACCAGCAGTGTGAAGAGACCTGAAAGTGGCACATGGCAGCAGAGTGTGGCGATGGAGACAGCAGCAATGGGAGGCCGTACAGGGACCCATGAGAGACTCTGGACTTGGCAGCAGCATGAGGAGGCGGTATATAGGGGCCCATGGCAGATTAGGGGCCTGGCAGCAGCTATGTGAGGCCCGTAATCTGCCTGCACCCTATGTCAAAAAATTAAACACACCAGCAGTGTGAAGAGACCTGAAAGTGGCACATGGCAGCAGAGTGTGGCGATGGAGACAGCAGCAATGGGAGGCCGTACAGGGACCCATGACAGACTCTAGACTTGGCAGCAGCATGAGGAGGCGGTATATAGGGGCCCATGGCAGATTAGGGGCCTGGCAGCAGCTATGTGAGGCCCGTAATCTGCCTGCACCCTATGTCAAAAAATTTAACACACCAGCAGTGTGAAGAGACCTGAAAGTGGCACATGGCAGCAGAGTGTGGCGATGGAGACAGCAGCAATGGGAGGCCGTACAGGGACCCATGAGAGACTCTGGACTTGGCAGCAGCATGAGGAGGCGGTATATAGGGGCCCATGGCAGATTAGGGGCCTGGCAGCAGCTATGTGAGGCCCGTAATCTGCCTGCACCCTATGTCAAAAAATTAAACACACCAGCAGTGTGAAGAGACCTGAAAGTGGCACATGGCAGAGTGTGGCGATGGAGACAGCAGCAATGGGAGGCCGTACAGGGACCCATGACAGACTCTAGACTTGGCAGCAGCATGAGGAGGCGGTATATAGGGGCCCATGGCAGATTAGGGGCCTGGCAGCAGCTATGTGAGGCCCGTAATCTGCCTGCACCCTATGTCAAAAAATTTAACACACCAGCAGTGTGAAGAGACCTGAAAGTGGCACATGGCAGCAGAGTGTGGCGATGGAGACAGCAGCAATGGGAGGCCGTACAGGGACCCATGAGAGACTCTGGACTTGGCAGCAGCATGAGGAGGCGGTATATAGGGGCCCATGGCAGATTAGGGGCCTGGCAGCAGCTATGTGAGGCCCGTAATCTGCCTGCACCCTATGTCAAAAAATTAAACACACCAGCAGTGTGAAGAGACCTGAAAGTGGCACATGGCAGCAGAGTGTGGCGATGGAGACAGCAGCAATGGGAGGCCGTACAGGGACCCATGAGAGACTCTAGACTTGGCAGCAGCATGAGGAGGCGGTATATAGGGGCCCATGGCAGATTAGGGGCCTGGCAGCAGCTATGTGAGGCCCGTAATCTGCCTGCACCCTATGTCAAAAAATTAAACACACCAGCAGTGTGAAGAGACCTGAAAGTGGCACATGGCAGAGTGTGGCGATGGAGACAGCAGCAATGGGAGGCCGTACAGGGACCCATGACAGACTCTAGACTTGGCAGCAGCATGAGGAGGCGGTATATAGGGGCCCATGGCAGATTAGGGGCCTGGCAGCAGCTATGTGAGGCCCGTAATCTGCCTGCACCCTATGTCAAAAAATTTAACACACCAGCAGTGTGAAGAGACCTGAAAGTGGCACATGGCAGCAGAGTGTGGCGATGGAGACAGCAGCAATGGGAGGCCGTACAGGGACCCATGAGAGACTCTGGACTTGGCAGCAGCATGAGGAGGCGGTATATAGGGGCCCATGGCAGATTAGGGGCCTGGCAGCAGCTATGTGAGGCCCGTAATCTGCCTGCACCCTATGTCAAAAAATTTAACACACCAGCAGTGTGAAGAGACCTGAAAGTGGCACATGGCAGCAGAGTGTGGCGATGGAGACAGCAGCAATGGGAGGCCGTACAGGGACCCATGACAGACTCTAGACTTGGCAGCAGCATGAGGAGGCGGTATATAGGGGCCCATGGCAGATTAGGGGCCTGGCAGCAGCTATGTGAGGCCCGTAATCTGCCTGCACCCTATGTCAAAAAATTAAACACACCAGCAGTGTGAAGAGACCTGAAAGTGGCACATGGCAGAGTGTGGCGATGGAGACAGCAGCAATGGGAGGCCGTACAGGGACCCATGACAGACTCTAGACTTGGCAGCAGCATGAGGAGGCGGTATATAGGGGCCCATGGCAGATTAGGGGCCTGGCAGCAGCTATGTGAGGCCCGTAATCTGCCTGCACCCTATGTCAAAAAATTTAACACACCAGCAGTGTGAAGAGACCTGAAAGTGGCACATGGCAGCAGAGTGTGGCGATGGAGACAGCAGCAATGGGAGGCCGTACAGGGACCCATGAGAGACTCTGGACTTGGCAGCAGCATGAGGAGGCGGTATATAGGGGCCCATGGCAGATTAGGGGCCTGGCAGCAGCTATGTGAGGCCCGTAATCTGCCTGCACCCTATGTCAAAAAATTTAACACACCAGCAGTGTGAAGAGACCTGAAAGTGGCACATGGCAGAGTGTGGCGATGGAGACAGCAGCAATGGGAGGCCGTACAGGGACCCATGACAGACTCTAGACTTGGCAGCAGCATGAGGAGGCGGTATATAGGGGCCCATGGCAGATTAGGGGCCTGGCAGCAGCTATGTGAGGCCCGTAATCTGCCTGCACCCTATGTCAAAAAATTTAACACACCAGCAGTGTGAAGAGACCTGAAAGTGGCACATGGCAGCAGAGTGTGGCGATGGAGACAGCAGCAATGGGAGGCCGTACAGGGACCCATGACAGACTCTAGACTTGGCAGCAGCATGAGGAGGCGGTATATAGGGGCCCATGGCAGATTAGGGGCCTGGCAGCAGCTATGTGAGGCCCGTAATCTGCCTGCACCCTATGTCAAAAAATTTAACACACCAGCAGTGTGAAGAGACCTGAAAGTGGCACATGGCAGCAGAGTGTGGCGATGGAGACAGCAGCAATGGGAGGCCGTACAGGGACCCATGACAGACTCTAGACTTGGCAGCAGCATGAGGAGGCGGTATATAGGGGCCCATGGCAGATTAGGGGCCTGGCAGCAGCTATGTGAGGCCCGTAATCTGCCTGCACCCTATGTCAAAAAATTAAACACACCAGCAGTGTGAAGAGACCTGAAAGTGGCACATGGCAGAGTGTGGCGATGGAGACAGCAGCAATGGGAGGCCGTACAGGGACCCATGACAGACTCTAGACTTGGCAGCAGCATGAGGAGGCGGTATATAGGGGCCCATGGCAGATTAGGGGCCTGGCAGCAGCTATGTGAGGCCCGTAATCTGCCTGCACCCTATGTCAAAAAATTTAACACACCAGCAGTGTGAAGAGACCTGAAAGTGGCACATGGCAGCAGAGTGTGGCGATGGAGACAGCAGCAATGGGAGGCCGTACAGGGACCCATGAGAGACTCTGGACTTGGCAGCAGCATGAGGAGGCGGTATATAGGGGCCCATGGCAGATTAGGGGCCTGGCAGCAGCTATGTGAGGCCCGTAATCTGCCTGCACCCTATGTCAAAAAATTTAACACACCAGCAGTGTGAAGAGACCTGAAAGTGGCACATGGCAGCAGAGTGTGGCGATGGAGACAGCAGCAATGGGAGGCCGTACAGGGACCCATGAGAGACTCTGGACTTGGCAGCAGCATGAGGAGGCGGTATATAGGGGCCCATGGCAGATTAGGGGCCTGGCAGCAGCTATGTGAGGCCCGTAATCTGCCTGCACCCTATGTCAAAAAATTAAACACACCAGCAGTGTGAAGAGACCTGAAAGTGGCACATGGCAGCAGAGTGTGGCGATGGAGACAGCAGCAATGGGAGGCCGTACAGGGACCCATGACAGACTCTAGACTTGGCAGCAGCATGAGGAGGCGGTATATAGGGGCCCATGGCAGATTAGGGGCCTGGCAGCAGCTATGTGAGGCCCGTAATCTGCCTGCACCCTATGTCAAAAAATTTAACACACCAGCAGTGTGAAGA
Source organism: Staurois parvus (assembly GCF_062004578.1). Taxonomy (NCBI): domain Eukaryota; kingdom Metazoa; phylum Chordata; class Amphibia; order Anura; family Ranidae; genus Staurois; species Staurois parvus. The sequence goes on from NW_028318275.1 coordinate 518,172, forward strand.
GACCTGAAAGTGGCACATGGCAGCAGAGTGTGGCGATGGAGACAGCAGCAATGGGAGGCCGTACAGGGACCCATGAGAGACTCTGGACTTGGCAGCAGCATGAGGAGGCGGTATATAGGGGCCCATGGCAGATTAGGGGCCTGGCAGCAGCTATGTGAGGCCCGTAATCTGCCTGCACCCTATGTCAAAAAATTAAACACACCAGCAGTGTGAAGAGACCTGAAAGTGGCACATGGCAGAGTGTGGCGATGGAGACAGCAGCAATGGGAGGCCGTACAGGGACCCATGACAGACTCTAGACTTGGCAGCAGCATGAGGAGGCGGTATATAGGGGCCCATGGCAGATTAGGGGCCTGGCAGCAGCTATGTGAGGCCCGTAATCTGCCTGCACCCTATGTCAAAAAATTTAACACACCAGCAGTGTGAAGAGACCTGAAAGTGGCACATGGCAGCAGAGTGTGGCGATGGAGACAGCAGCAATGGGAGGCCGTACAGGGACCCATGAGAGACTCTGGACTTGGCAGCAGCATGAGGAGGCGGTATATAGGGGCCCATGGCAGATTAGGGGCCTGGCAGCAGCTATGTGAGGCCCGTAATCTGCCTGCACCCTATGTCAAAAAATTAAACACACCAGCAGTGTGAAGAGACCTGAAAGTGGCACATGGCAGCAGAGTGTGGCGATGGAGACAGCAGCAATGGGAGGCCGTACAGGGACCCATGACAGACTCTAGACTTGGCAGCAGCATGAGGAGGCGGTATATAGGGGCCCATGGCAGATTAGGGGCCTGGCAGCAGCTATGTGAGGCCCGTAATCTGCCTGCACCCTATGTCAAAAAATTAAACACACCAGCAGTGTGAAGAGACCTGAAAGTGGCACATGGCAGAGTGTGGCGATGGAGACAGCAGCAATGGGAGGCCGTACAGGGACCCATGACAGACTCTAGACTTGGCAGCAGCATGAGGAGGCGGTATATAGGGGCCCATGGCAGATTAGGGGCCTGGCAGCAGCTATGTGAGGCCCGTAATCTGCCTGCACCCTATGTCAAAAAATTTAACACACCAGCAGTGTGAAGAGACCTGAAAGTGGCACATGGCAGCAGAGTGTGGCGATGGAGACAGCAGCAATGGGAGGCCGTACAGGGACCCATGAGAGACTCTGGACTTGGCAGCAGCATGAGGAGGCGGTATATAGGGGCCCATGGCAGATTAGGGGCCTGGCAGCAGCTATGTGAGGCCCGTAATCTGCCTGCACCCTATGTCAAAAAATTTAACACACCAGCAGTGTGAAGAGACCTGAAAGTGGCACATGGCAGCAGAGTGTGGCGATGGAGACAGCAGCAATGGGAGGCCGTACAGGGACCCATGAGAGACTCTGGACTTGGCAGCAGCATGAGGAGGCGGTATATAGGGGCCCATGGCAGATTAGGGGCCTGGCAGCAGCTATGTGAGGCCCGTAATCTGCCTGCACCCTATGTCAAAAAATTAAACACACCAGCAGTGTGAAGAGACCTGAAAGTGGCACATGGCAGCAGAGTGTGGCGATGGAGACAGCAGCAATGGGAGGCCGTACAGGGACCCATGACAGACTCTAGACTTGGCAGCAGCATGAGGAGGCGGTATATAGGGGCCCATGGCAGATTAGGGGCCTGGCAGCAGCTATGTGAGGCCCGTAATCTGCCTGCACCCTATGTCAAAAAATTTAACACACCAGCAGTGTGAAGAGACCTGAAAGTGGCACATGGCAGCAGAGTGTGGCGATGGAGACAGCAGCAATGGGAGGCCGTACAGGGACCCATGAGAGACTCTGGACTTGGCAGCAGCATGAGGAGGCGGTATATAGGGGCCCATGGCAGATTAGGGGCCTGGCAGCAGCTATGTGAGGCCCGTAATCTGCCTGCACCCTATGTCAAAAAATTTAACACACCAGCAGTGTGAAGAGACCTGAAAGTGGCACATGGCAGCAGAGTGTGGCGATGGAGACAGCAGCAATGGGAGGCCGTACAGGGACCCATGACAGACTCTAGACTTGGCAGCAGCATGAGGAGGCGGTATATAGGGGCCCATGGCAGATTAGGGGCCTGGCAGCAGCTATGTGAGGCCCGTAATCTGCCTGCACCCTATGTCAAAAAATTAAACACACCAGCAGTGTGAAGAGACCTGAAAGTGGCACATGGCAGCAGAGTGTGGCGATGGAGACAGCAGCAATGGGAGGCCGTACAGGGACCCATGAGAGACTCTGGACTTGGCAGCAGCATGAGGAGGCGGTATATAGGGGCCCATGGCAGATTAGGGGCCTGGCAGCAGCTATGTGAGGCCCGTAATCTGCCTGCACCCTATGTCAAAAAATTAAACACACCAGCAGTGTGAAGAGACCTGAAAGTGGCACATGGCAGAGTGTGGCGATGGAGACAGCAGCAATGGGAGGCCGTACAGGGACCCATGACAGACTCTAGACTTGGTAGCAGCATGAGGAGGCGGTATATAGGGGCCCATGGCAGATTAGGGGCCTGGCAGCAGCTATGTGAGGCCCGTAATCTGCCTGCACCCTATGTCAAAAAATTAAACACACCAGCAGTGTGAAGAGACCTGAAAGTGGCACATGGCAGAGTGTGGCGATGGAGACAGCAGCAATGGGAGGCCGTACAGGGACCCATGACAGACTCTAGACTTGGCAGCAGCATGAGGAGGCGGTATATAGGGGCCCATGGCAGATTAGGGGCCTGGCAGCAGCTATGTGAGGCCCGTAATCTGCCTGCACCCTATGTCAAAAAATTTAACACACCAGCAGTGTGAAGAGACCTGAAAGTGGCACATGGCAGCAGAGTGTGGCGATGGAGACAGCAGCAATGGGAGGCCGTACAGGGACCCATGAGAGACTCTGGACTTGGCAGCAGCATGAGGAGGCGGTATATAGGGGCCCATGGCAGATTAGGGGCCTGGCAGCAGCTATGTGAGGCCCGTAATCTGCCTGCACCCTATGTCAAAAAATTAAACACACCAGCAGTGTGAAGAGACCTGAAAGTGGCACATGGCAGCAGAGTGTGGCGATGGAGACAGCAGCAATGGGAGGCCGTACAGGGACCCATGACAGACTCTAGACTTGGCAGCAGCATGAGGAGGCGGTATATAGGGGCCCATGGCAGATTAGGGGCCTGGCAGCAGCTATGTGAGGCCCGTAATCTGCCTGCACCCTATGTCAAAAAATTTAACACACCAGCAGTGTGAAGAGACCTGAAAGTGGCACATGGCAGCAGAGTGTGGCGATGGAGACAGCAGCAATGGGAGGCCGTACAGGGACCCATGACAGACTCTAGACTTGGCAGCAGCATGAGGAGGCGGTATATAGGGGCCCATGGCAGATTAGGGGCCTGGCAGCAGCTATGTGAGGCCCGTAATCTGCCTGCACCCTATGTCAAAAAATTAAACACACCAGCAGTGTGAAGAGACCTGAAAGTGGCACATGGCAGAGTGTGGCGATGGAGACAGCAGCAATGGGAGGCCGTACAGGGACCCATGACAGACTCTAGACTTGGCAGCAGCATGAGGAGGCGGTATATAGGGGCCCATGGCAGATTAGGGGCCTGGCAGCAGCTATGTGAGGCCCGTAATCTGCCTGCACCCTATGTCAAAAAATTTAACACACCAGCAGTGTGAAGAGACCTGAAAGTGGCACATGGCAGCAGAGTGTGGCGATGGAGACAGCAGCAATGGGAGGCCGTACAGGGACCCATGAGAGACTCTGGACTTGGCAGCAGCATGAGGAGGCGGTATATAGGGGCCCATGGCAGATTAGGGGCCTGGCAGCAGCTATGTGAGGCCCGTAATCTGCCTGCACCCTATGTCAAAAAATTTAACACACCAGCAGTGTGAAGAGACCTGAAAGTGGCACATGGCAGCAGAGTGTGGCGATGGAGACAGCAGCAATGGGAGGCCGTACAGGGACCCATGAGAGACTCTGGACTTGGCAGCAGCATGAGGAGGCGGTATATAGGGGCCCATGGCAGATTAGGGGCCTGGCAGCAGCTATGTGAGGCCCGTAATCTGCCTGCACCCTATGTCAAAAAATTAAACACACCAGCAGTGTGAAGAGACCTGAAAGTGGCACATGGCAGCAGAGTGTGGCGATGGAGACAGCAGCAATGGGAGGCCGTACAGGGACCCATGACAGACTCTAGACTTGGCAGCAGCATGAGGAGGCGGTATATAGGGGCCCATGGCAGATTAGGGGCCTGGCAGCAGCTATGTGAGGCCCGTAATCTGCCTGCACCCTATGTCAAAAAATTTAACACACCAGCAGTGTGAAGAGACCTGAAAGTGGCACATGGCAGCAGAGTGTGGCGATGGAGACAGCAGCAATGGGAGGCCGTACAGGGACCCATGAGAGACTCTGGACTTGGCAGCAGCATGAGGAGGCGGTATATAGGGGCCCATGGCAGATTAGGGGCCTGGCAGCAGCTATGTGAGGCCCGTAATCTGCCTGCACCCTATGTCAAAAAATTAAACACACCAGCAGTGTGAAGAGACCTGAAAGTGGCACATGGCAGAGTGTGGCGATGGAGACAGCAGCAATGGGAGGCCGTACAGGGACCCATGACAGACTCTAGACTTGGCAGCAGCATGAGGAGGCGGTATATAGGGGCCCATGGCAGATTAGGGGCCTGGCAGCAGCTATGTGAGGCCCGTAATCTGCCTGCACCCTATGTCAAAAAATTTAACACACCAGCAGTGTGAAGAGACCTGAAAGTGGCACATGGCAGCAGAGTGTGGCGATGGAGACAGCAGCAATGGGAGGCCGTACAGGGACCCATGAGAGACTCTGGACTTGGCAGCAGCATGAGGAGGCGGTATATAGGGGCCCATGGCAGATTAGGGGCCTGGCAGCAGCTATGTGAGGCCCGTAATCTGCCTGCACCCTATGTCAAAAAATTAAACACACCAGCAGTGTGAAGAGACCTGAAAGTGGCACATGGCAGCAGAGTGTGGCGATGGAGACAGCAGCAATGGGAGGCCGTACAGGGACCCATGAGAGACTCTAGACTTGGCAGCAGCATGAGGAGGCGGTATATAGGGGCCCATGGCAGATTAGGGGCCTGGCAGCAGCTATGTGAGGCCCGTAATCTGCCTGCACCCTATGTCAAAAAATTAAACACACCAGCAGTGTGAAGAGACCTGAAAGTGGCACATGGCAGAGTGTGGCGATGGAGACAGCAGCAATGGGAGGCCGTACAGGGACCCATGACAGACTCTAGACTTGGCAGCAGCATGAGGAGGCGGTATATAGGGGCCCATGGCAGATTAGGGGCCTGGCAGCAGCTATGTGAGGCCCGTAATCTGCCTGCACCCTATGTCAAAAAATTTAACACACCAGCAGTGTGAAGAGACCTGAAAGTGGCACATGGCAGCAGAGTGTGGCGATGGAGACAGCAGCAATGGGAGGCCGTACAGGGACCCATGAGAGACTCTGGACTTGGCAGCAGCATGAGGAGGCGGTATATAGGGGCCCATGGCAGATTAGGGGCCTGGCAGCAGCTATGTGAGGCCCGTAATCTGCCTGCACCCTATGTCAAAAAATTTAACACACCAGCAGTGTGAAGAGACCTGAAAGTGGCACATGGCAGCAGAGTGTGGCGATGGAGACAGCAGCAATGGGAGGCCGTACAGGGACCCATGACAGACTCTAGACTTGGCAGCAGCATGAGGAGGCGGTATATAGGGGCCCATGGCAGATTAGGGGCCTGGCAGCAGCTATGTGAGGCCCGTAATCTGCCTGCACCCTATGTCAAAAAATTAAACACACCAGCAGTGTGAAGAGACCTGAAAGTGGCACATGGCAGAGTGTGGCGATGGAGACAGCAGCAATGGGAGGCCGTACAGGGACCCATGACAGACTCTAGACTTGGCAGCAGCATGAGGAGGCGGTATATAGGGGCCCATGGCAGATTAGGGGCCTGGCAGCAGCTATGTGAGGCCCGTAATCTGCCTGCACCCTATGTCAAAAAATTTAACACACCAGCAGTGTGAAGAGACCTGAAAGTGGCACATGGCAGCAGAGTGTGGCGATGGAGACAGCAGCAATGGGAGGCCGTACAGGGACCCATGAGAGACTCTGGACTTGGCAGCAGCATGAGGAGGCGGTATATAGGGGCCCATGGCAGATTAGGGGCCTGGCAGCAGCTATGTGAGGCCCGTAATCTGCCTGCACCCTATGTCAAAAAATTTAACACACCAGCAGTGTGAAGAGACCTGAAAGTGGCACATGGCAGAGTGTGGCGATGGAGACAGCAGCAATGGGAGGCCGTACAGGGACCCATGACAGACTCTAGACTTGGCAGCAGCATGAGGAGGCGGTATATAGGGGCCCATGGCAGATTAGGGGCCTGGCAGCAGCTATGTGAGGCCCGTAATCTGCCTGCACCCTATGTCAAAAAATTAAACACACCAGCAGTGTGAAGAGACCTGAAAGTGGCACATGGCAGCAGAGTGTGGCGATGGAGACAGCAGCAATGGGAGGCCGTACAGGGACCCATGAGAGACTCTGGACCTAGCAGCAGCATGAGGAGGCGGTATATAGGGGCCTATGGCAGATTAGGGGCCTGGCAGCAGCTATAGGAGGCCCGTAATCTGCCAGCACCCTATGTCAAAAAATTAAACACACCAGCAGTGTGAGGAGACCTGAAAGTGGCACATGTTTGAGGCATGATTCATGGCGGATTTAGTCAGTTGTGTCAGGAACTGGTGGTTTGAAATCCAGACTAATCCACGCCTGATTCATTTTCACAAACGTGAGTCTCTCCACACTTTGGGTGGACAGTCGTGTCCTCCGCGGAGTTACAATACCTCCTGCCGCACTAAACACGCGCTCCGATGCCACGCTACTGGCCGGGCATGACAGCCTTTCAAGGGCAAATTCAGCTAGTTGGGGCCAAAGGTCAAGTTTCGTTGCCCAGTAGTCAAGGGGATTGTCTACCTCGGTTGGCAGGGTGCTGTCCAAGTAGGCCCAAGCCTGTTGTTTGAGCTCCTGCTCCAGGTCCACCTGATGCTGCTGCTGCTGCTGCGGCTGGTTAGTAGTTTCCTCACTGCGCTGGTGAAGAAAGCTACTCATCATCGACTGCAGACTGAGGCAGCCACTGCTGGTGGAGCTGCCACTGCTCCTACCACCCCACCCCTCCCCTGCTGCCATGCCAGCGGAACGCGAGCGCACAGGGCCCACAGTGTCTGAGGATGGACGTTGGCGCACAAAGGCAGAGACCAACTGACTACATAGGTGGTTTTTATAGTACGTAATTTTGGCCTCCCTCTCAGCAGGTGTGAAAAAGGCCACCATTTTGGACCGGTAGCGAGGGTCCAACAAGGTGGACAGCCAAAAGTCATCCCTCTGTCTGATGGTTATTATTCGGCTGTCGCTACGCAAGCAACCGAGCATGCTATGGGCCATTTGTGCCAAGGAATGCGAGGGACTCCCTGCCTCCATCTCCACAGCATACTGCCACGGTGCGTCTGGGTCCTCTGTCTCCTCCTCCTCCTCCTCTACCAGATGCTCCTGCTCCTCCACTCCTGTCCGCTGAGTGGAAAAACCACCCATTTCACTCAATAATTCCTGAGCACAAATGTCCTCCTCTACCTCCTCCTCTTCTTCCTGTCCTGCCCCCACAGGGGTCATGTGGCGTTGAGATCTGTGCGCCACGTCTACCGCACCCTGACCAGCCATTGTTAACAGCATTTGTTCCAGGACGTGCAACAGAGGAATGACGTCGTTCATCCCATAGTCCTGCCGACTCACGAATAGCGTGGCCTCCTCAAAGGGCCTGAGCAAGCGGCAGGTGTCACGCATGAGCTGCCAATGGCTGACATCTAAGTTACACAGGGGAGTACCTTTATCCGCTTGTAACATCAGGAAATCGGTGATGGCCTTTCGCTGCTCGTAAAGGCGGTCTAACATGTGTAGGGTTGAATTCCACCTTGTTGCAACGTCGCAGATCAGGCGATGCTGTGGAATTCCGTTCTGCCGCTGCAGCTCAATGAGGGTGTTCTTTGCGGTGTAGGAATGGCTGAAATGCATGCACAGTTTACGTGACATTTTAAGGATGTCTTGCAGTGGGATGGTGGATTTTAGGAACCGCTTGACAACCAGATTGAACACGTGAGCCATGCATGGCGCATGGCACAACCTTCCTTGACGCAGAGCAGACACCATGTTCTTTCCGTTGTCAGTCAACATGGTTCCGATTTTTAGTTTGCGCGGAGACAGCCATCTGTCGATTTCTCTGTTCATTACACTCAGCAGTTCCTCCCCTGTGTGACTACGTTCGCCAAGGCATACCAGGTGCAGCACAGCGTGACACCGTTGCGCCCTGCACATGTGATATGCCGGTCGGGTAATGGGACTTGGCACGGGGGTGGCGGCTGAGGACACGGCGGAAAAAGAGGTGGTAGAGGCGGACATGCTTGCTGGACCAAGGACGTGCAAACGTGGAGGCAAAAGCGTCGTGACCTGTCCAAGTTGCTGGTGCGGCTGTGCCGGCACCACGTTCACCCAGTGGGCCGTAAATGACATGTACTGTCCCTGACCGTAGTTACAGCTCCACACGTCGGCGCTGCCGTGCACTTTGGCAGAGACCGACATGCTCAAAGACTGGCCCACCATCTCTTCTACATGTGAATGCAGGGCTGGCACTGCCTTTTGGGCAAAGAAATGACGGCTTGGCACTCTCCACCGCGGCGCGGCACAAGCCATCATTTCTCGGAAAGGTGCTGAGTCCACCAGTTGGAAAGGGAGGGACTGCAGCACCAGCAACTTGGACAGGAGGACGTTCAGCTTTTGCACCGTCGGGTGCGTGCTCGCAAACTGTTGTCTCTTGGATACGGATTCCAAGAAAGACTGTTGACGGAATCCGAGAAGAGGAGTAGCAGGAGAAGGAGCATCTGAACGAGCGGAAGATGCCAATGAGCGACAACTCCCCTCAGCAGAGGTGTTGGAGCCTTGACTGGCTGATAGAGGGCGATTGACGACGTCGGGTGACGGAGCAAGTAACGGAGCGGGTGATGGAGCGGGGGCTGGGGCAGGCAGAACCGCCGTATGTTTATCACGGTTTTCCCAGGCCACCGAATGGTGACGCTGCATATGCTGACGCAACGCTGTAGTCCCAACATGGGCCCCCTGGCCACGCTTGCATTTCTGGCCACATAGTCGACATACGGCTACGTTTACTTCCTCGGGCGGCTTGAGGAAAAATTGCCACACCACCGAGTAGGAAACTTTGCCCCCGCTACTCTTCACTGGCTGACTGCTACTTCCTCCGTGCGCACCGGCACCACTACTGGCCGTGGTGGTAGGCTGCAGTGGAGCTGGTGCTCTACTCCGTGGACGTTTGGCTCCACTGACACTGATGCGACCCTGCTGCTGTCTCCTGGGCAACCCACCGACTGTTTTGCTCGCTGCCAAGCTGCCACCCTCTTCTCCTGATGATGCGGAAGAAATTGCCTGATGACGACGAGGCTGCCAAGTGCGATCAACCTCCTCATCATCAAGTAGGGTCTCCGCCTCACTACTAGCCCCCTCGGCTGCGTCTGGGTCAGGAGACAGACCTGTCTCTAGACCGGCTACCGAGCCACTCTCCTCGCCAGTACTTGTTCGCTTGGCTGCTGAAAAGGCCGATGTCTCCCCCCGTTCCTGACCGCCCTCTGTTAGCTCTTCCTCACTGTACAGTGGGGCTGAGCCCACAGCATGCGATACTTCGCTTGGTGAGGGAACAGCAAAGGACAGGGGCAGGTAGAGGACACGTGATTTCAGTGGGCTTGGTCCCGGGCCATGCCAACTAACGGTTGTGTCTGACGTACCCACCGACCGTTGGCTGTAGGTGTCAGAGGTGACCTGGGAAGAGGAAGACGACCGAGCCAACCAATCAATGACGGCAGGGTTGTCGGTGGAGACACGACCGCTGGATGACACCGGGAGCACTGGCCTCTGGCTGCGAATACTGCTGCCTCGACCCCTTCCTCTGCTGCCACGTCTGCTCGCTCCTAAAACATTGCCTCCTCTGCCACTCCTCTGCATGTTGTCTGACATACTATTTAATTCAACGATTAGGTGTCCCTGAGTAACAATTCTCTGGCACTCAGTAACAATTCTGTCTGTCCCTGAGTATGAATTCTGTGGCCCTGAGTAACAATTCTGTGTCTGTGCGAGTAACAATTCTGTGTCTGTGCGAGTAACAATTCTGTGTCTGTGCAAGTAACAATTTTGTGTCTGTGCGAGTAACAATTCTCTGGCACTCAGTAACAATTCTGTCTGTCCCTGAGTAACAATTCTCTGGCACTCAGTAACAATTCTGTCTGTCCCTGAGTAACAATTCTCTGGCACTCAGTAACAATTCTGTCTGTCCCTGAGTATGAATTCTGTGGCCCTGAGTAACAATTCTGTGTCTGTGCGAGTAACAATTCTGTGTCTGTGCAAGTAACAATTTTGTGTCTGTGCGAGTAACAATTCTCTGGCACTCAGTAACAATTCTGTCTGTCCCTGAGTAACAATTCTCTGGCACTCAGTAACAATTCTGTCTGTCCCTGAGTATGAATTCTGTGGCCCTGAGTAACAATTCTGTGTCTGTGCGAGTAACAATTCTGTGTCTGTGCGAGTAACAATTCTCTGGCACTCAGTAACAATTCTGTCTGTCCCTGAGTAACAATTCTCTGGCACTCAGTAACAATTCTGTCTGTCCCTGAGTATGAATTCTGTGGCCCTGAGTAACAATTCTGTGTCTGTGCGAGTAACAATTCTGTGTCTGTGCAAGTAACAATTTTGTGTCTGTGCGAGTAACAATTCTCTGGCACTCAGTAACAATTCTGTCTGTCCCTGAGTAACAATTCTCTGGCACTCAGTAACAATTCTGTCTGTCCCTGAGTATGAATTCTGTGGCCCTGAGTAACAATTCTGTGTCTGTGCGAGTAACAATTCTGTGTCTGTGCAAGTAACAATTTTGTGTCTGTGCGAGTAACAATTCTCTGGCACTCAGTAACAATTCTGTCTGTCCCTGAGTAACAATTCTCTGGCACTCAGTAACAATTCTGTCTGTCCCTGAGTAACAATTCTCTGGCACTCAGTAACAATTCTGTCTGTCCCTGAGTAACAATTCTCTGGCACTCAGTAACAATTCTGTGTCTGTGCGAGTAACAATTCTGTGTCTGTGCAAGTAACAATTTTGTGTCTGTGCGAGTAACAATTCTCTGGCACTCAGTAACAATTCTGTCTGTCCCTGAGTAACAATTCTCTGGCACTCAGTAACAATTCTGTCTGTCCCTGAGTAACAATTCTCTGGCACTCAGTAACAATTCTGTCTGTCCCTGAGTATGAATTCTGTGGCCCTGAGTAACAATTCTGTGTCTGTGCGAGTAACAATTCTGTGTCTGTGCAAGTAACAATTTTGTGTCTGTGCGAGTAACAATTCTCTGGCACTCAGTAACAATTCTGTCTGTCCCTGAGTAACAATTCTCTGGCACTCAGTAACAATTCTGTCTGTCCCTGAGTAACAATTCTCTGGCACTCAGTAACAATTCTGTCTGTCCCTGAGTAACAATTCTCTGGCACTCAGTAACAATTCTGTCTGTCCCTGAGTAACAATTCTCTGGCACTCAGTAACAATTCTGTCTGTCCCTGAGTATGAATTCTGTGGCCCTGAGTAACAATTCTGTGTCTGTGCGAGTAACAATTCTGTGTCTGTGCAAGTAACAATTTTGTGTCTGTGCGAGTAACAATTCTCTGGCACTCAGTAACAATTCTGTCTGTCCCTGAGTAACAATTCTCTGGCACTCAGTAACAATTCTGTCTGTCCCTAAGTAACAATTCTCTGGCACTCAGTAACAATTCTGTCTGTCCCTGAGTATGAATTCTGTGGCCCTGAGTAACAATTCTGTGTCTGTGCGAGTAACAATTCTGTGTCTGTGCAAGTAACAATTTTGTGTCTGTGCGAGTAACAATTCTCTGGCACTCAGTAACAATTCTGTCTGTCCCTGAGTAACAATTCTCTGGCACTCAGTAACAATTCTGTCTGTCCCTGAGTAACAATTCTCTGGCACTCAGTAACAATTCTGTCTGTCCCTGAGTATGAATTCTGTGGCCCTGAGTAACAATTCTGTGTCTGTGCGAGTAACAATTCTGTGTCTGTGCAAGTAACAATTTTGTGTCTGTGCGAGTAACAATTCTCTGGCACTCAGTAACAATTCTGTCTGTCCCTGAGTAACAATTCTCTGGCACTCAGTAACAATTCTGTCTGTCCCTGAGTAACAATTCTCTGGCACTCAGTAACAATTCTGTCTATCCCTGAGTATGAATTCTGTGGCCCTGAGTAACAATTCTGTGTCTGTGCGAGTAACAATTCTGTGTCTGTGCAAGTAACAATTTTGTGTCTGTGCGAGTAACAATTCTCTGGCACTCAGTAACAATTCTGTCTGTCCCTGAGTAACAATTCTCTGGCACTCAGTAACAATTCTGTCTGTCCCTGAGTAACAATTCTCTGGCACTCAGTAACAATTCTGTCTGTCCCTGAGTAACAATTCTCTGGCACTCAGTAACAATTCTGTCTGTCCCTGAGTATGAATTCTGTGGCCCTGAGTAACAATTCTGTGTCTGTGCGAGTAACAATTCTGTGTCTGTGCAAGTAACAATTTTGTGTCTGTGCGAGTAACAATTCTCTGGCACTCAGTAACAATTCTGTCTGTCCCTGAGTAACAATTCTCTGGCACTCAGTAACAATTCTGTCTGTCCCTGAGTAACAATTCTCTGGCACTCAGTAACAATTCTGTCTATCCCTGAGTATGAATTCTGTGGCCCTGAGTAACAATTCTGTGTCTGTGCGAGTAACAATTCTGTGTCTGTGCAAGTAACAATTTTGTGTCTGTGCGAGTAACAATTCTCTGGCACTCAGTAACAATTCTGTCTGTCCCTGAGTAACAATTCTCTGGCACTCAGTAACAATTCTGTCTGTCCCTGAGTAACAATTCTCTGGCACTCAGTAACAATTCTGTCTGTCCCTGAGTAACAATTCTCTGGCACTCAGTAACAATTCTGTCTGTCCCTGAGTAACAATTCTGTCTGTCCCTGAGAATGAATTCTGTGGCCCTGAGTAAGAATTCTCTGGCACTCAGTAACAATTCTGTCTGTCCCTGAGTAACAATTCTCTGGCACTCAGTAACAATTCTGTCTGTCCCTGAGTAACAATTCTCTGGCACTCAGTAACAATTCTGTCTGTCCCTGAGTAACAATTCTGTCTGTCCCTGAGAATGAATTCTGTGGCCCTGAGTAAGAATTCTCTGGCACTCAGTAACAATTCTGTCTGTCCCTGAGTAACAATTCTCTGGCACTCAGTAACAATTCTGTCTGTCCCTGAGTAAAAATTCTGTGGCCCTAATAACGTTTCTGTGGCCCTAAGTAACAATTCTCTGGCACTGAGTGAAAATTCTGTCTGTCCCTGAGTATGAATTCTGTGGCCCTAACTAGCGTTTCTTTGTCCCTAAATAACGATTCTGTGGCCCTCATTAACAAGTCTGTGTCCCTGAGTAATGGTTCTCTGTCCCTAAGTAACTTCTCTCTGTCCCCAATTCTCGTTTCTGTGGCCCTAACTCTGTCCCTGTCCCTAGTACAGAGCGGTCTGCCTCTGTTCAATGACTGCAGGCAAATGAAGATTTCCAAAATGGCCGCTATATATACCTCGACCATTACACAGTGCTGGCTGGCTGGCTGCTGATTGGCTGATGCGATCACATGTCGTTGAGGAATGCATTATGGGGCAGCGCGCCTTGTCTGCGCGCCTTCCCCGACATCCCCGCTCCGTCGCCGCACATGTCAGCCGCCATTTTCGGAAAAATTTCGATTCGCGCGTCCGAATTAGGCTGTTTTTCGGATTCGGCACGAATCGAAATTTTTCCGATATTCGACTCGAATTCCACTTCGGATACTTCGATTCGCTCATCTCTAGGTGCCACCATTGATTTGTGAAATTCAACCAACCAAGCCTTCAATTTCACCTCATGCTTCTACAGAAATGACTTTTCGTGGCCAAGAATTTTCTTTTCTTTCCAGGTCACAGCTCATGCTCATTTCATTTTCTATTACATCTCTCACACGATCTTCCCATCATTAATTAGAAATTTGTTCGTTTTTCAAAAAAATTTCCAACATGCTTGAATTCATTCAAATTTGATGGTTGCATGAAAATTGGCAGTTGCTGTGGCCCACTAATGGTGGAAGATGTGAATGAATATTCTTGGAAAAGATTTTCAAAAGAAAATTCTTGGAAAAGATTTTCAAAAGAAAATTCTTTTGGAATTCAACCCATGTAGCTGTGCAGTGGAATAACGTCCTTACCGGATGTCTCCAACTTACAAGCCAACCTCAATGCACTGCTTAATTGGGCAACTATGTGCCAAATGAGTTTAATGTTGATAAATGGAAGTTTCTGCACTTGTGGGCTAAGAATATGCATGCATCATACATACTAGGGAGGTACAACTGGGGGAATCAATGGTGGAGAAGGATCTGGGGGTTCTGGTAGATCACAAGCTTAATAATGGCATGCAATGCCAAGCTGTGGTTTCTAAAGCGAGCAAAATCCTCTCTTGTATTAAAAGAGGTATAGACTCCAGAGAGAGAGATATCATATTACCCCGGTACAAATCATTAGTAATACCTCATCTGGAATATGCAGTTCAATTTTGGGCACCAATTCACAAAAAGAACATTGGGGAACTGGAGGCATGGAGGAGCTCAGCTATGAGGAAAGATTAGAGGAACTGAATGTATTTTCTCTTGAGAAGAGGAGATTAAGGGGGGATATGATCAACATGTATAAATACATCCGTGGTTCATATAGTGAACTCGGTGTAGAGCTATTCACCCTGAGGTCATCACAGAGGATAAGGGGGCACTCTTTACGTCTGGAGGAAAAGAAATGTCATCTCCAAACATGGAAAGGTTTCTTCACAGTGAGAGCTGTGAAAATGTGGAATAGACTCCCTCAAGAGCTGGCTCTGGCCAGATCAGTGGATTGCTTTAAAAAAAGACCTGGATTCTTTCTTGGATACACAGAATATAACTGGTTACTATTTATAGGTAAAGTTGATCCAGGGAAAATCTGATTGCCTCTCGGAGGATCAGGGAAAAAAAATTTCCCCTGCAGCAGCAAATCGGATCATGCTTTGCTGGTTTTTTTGCCTTCCTCTGGATCAGCTGTGGGTATAGGATTATAACTTTTTTTTTATGGTTGAACTGGATGGACTTTTGTCTTTTTTCAGCCAGACTAACTATGTAACTATGTATGGTTGGCTTTAACCCTAGGCTCACACCTAAACGTTTTCTGCAGCATTTTGCAGAAACGTACTAAAGTCCATTTAACATGATTTTCTATGGGACAGGTTCACATATCCATGTTTTCACCCATGCGTTTTTTGGAAAGGATCAGACTTTTAAAAATACAAAAAGTTGATTTTTTTGGTTCTATAGACTTCAGTGGAGAATGATGCTGCAGAAAAGTATGTAGTGTGTTTTTTATGCATTTTTGACACGTTTAATGCATTTTAATCTGACAATCAACAAGAAAAAATGCAAAGTGCATAAAAAACGTGTCAAAATGCATGTGGAAAAATGAAAAACGCACAACAAAAAGCACTGCAGAAACGGATCAAACGAAACTGCATAGGTGTGAACCTAGCCTTAGGGCTGATTTACTAAAAGTGGAAAACTGCAAAACCTGGTGCAGCTGTGGATGGTAGCCAATCAGCTTCTAACTTCAGCTTGTTCAATTAAGCTTTGACAGAAAACCTGGAAACTGATTGGTTTCTATGCAGAGCTGCAGCTGATTTTTCACTCTCCAGTTTTAGTAAACCATCCCCTTAGAGCCATCTTGATAGTTTCTTCATATGATGGGGGTATTTTCATTTTGCTTGCATTTTGTTTCATCCACTGTGTTATCTGTTGTGTCCCCTAGAAGCAGTTACTGTGGAAGATAATTTTTCATTTTCACAGTTCCACAGTAAAGAACATTTCCTCCTTTTCCAAAACCTTTATCCTTCAGTTTCAAGCAGTGCTTTGTGCCTTGTGCTGTGACAATAAAGTGAATGCCTTTCTACTGAATTTACTATGTGGATTCTGGATATACTGTATGTATGTATCCCCTTTATGGTGGACATGCAGCACAAGGATTTACCTTAATTTATTCTGTGGATTTTGTGATCTTGAGGAGCCCAAAATCATCAGCCAAGCACATTGGTAAAAGCAAAGCAGTCTTTTATTTCTCAAAAGTAAAACAAAACTGCTTGCTTGTAGCATAAAATAAGCAAAACAGTCCACTCTCCTGGTGCAAATCAAATGTCTTGGCTCACCACCCAAAAAACCTTGTCCCTTAACAGGGTTACATCCCCGGATGCATTAATGGTGCCAAAGACCAGGTCACCAGCAGCTTAGCCGTGTCTCATTTTTCCTTATATCCAGTATTTTACTCTGCACCCAGGACTATCTTCACATTATAATGCAGGTCTGACATACATTCTTTTTTTGCATGTCTACACCTATACACATATTTTTATTCACAGGCTTATAGCGTACATATATTATTTCCTTTCTAATACCATATGACAACCCTATGGAGGCAAACACAGCATTAGATATAAAATCAGAGATATCCCATCCTCAGGTTACTCCATTTGATTATTTAAATGGACTATAATTAGAAGCTGGAAGAGCTGTGTCTCAATCACAAGCAGTGCTCCACTCTTGCTGCTAAGTCCCCATTCAGATGTCATGTAGCAGAAATACATGATTATTTTTGTGTGATTTACACGTGTTCTGCTTGTCGCAAATAGGGCAGCCCATTCACTTGCATGGGCTGCCCTATGCAAGGTTGTCGCACATGAGAAGCTGATGTACCAAATTTTGGCAGAGCCAGGCGCATTTTTTCATATGCATTTAGTCACGCAACACTCGGGGCAAAATTGCACCACATTTGGAGTGCCATTAAGAATGAATAACACCCAGAAAGCTTGATTTGGATACATGGGCAGAGTTGCTCAGATGTGAACTGGGCTTAAGTTTGTTCTGCTTCACAGGCACCTGCTGACTGTTTCCTGTTCCTTTTGTGGATTCTCCCTGCAGATTGGTTAACCCTTTCAGGACCCTACAGTCCCTGTAATCAGGGTTTGGATTCTCTTTCTCCCATAGTCTATCCAAGCCTCTGAATTTTGGATTCCAAATGACGACTTACCAATCCAGAGAGTACTGTAAATCCGTCCTCTCCTGTCCAACAGAACTACCCCATAATCTTTCAATCTGCATGGTTGTGGTACTACAACCCAAACAATGGGGAAACATAGCAGTGACGCAGGACACACTCCCAGTGTCCTGTAGAATCTGAACTGTCTCCATTTCTTCTGGAGCTATCATTTATCAGATCACTATTATTGTCATATGATTTGGGAGCCTCTTTTTTATCTTGTCATCAGAGCAGTAGATAATTAATCCTTATACTATCACTTTCCTACTGGATATACCTCAAAGTGGTTATAATGGCTAAAGGTTTTTTTTTTACCTTAATGCATGCTATGCATTAAGGTAATGAAAGTGAAGCCCCCCCCCAAATACTTACCTGAGCCTGATCTCAATTCAGCGCTGTGCCAGAGAGTAGTGGACTCAGTGAGAGCAGTGGGAGCCATTGATGAGTGGGTGGGGGGGGCAGGGCTAAGCCACACTGTGTGTATCAATAGATGCGCACTGCCTGGCTCGTGATCAAGCCTGCAGAAGTGCCCCTATAGCAAGTGGCTTGTTATGGGGGCATTCGGAAAGCAGGAGGAATAAGGAGCATCAGTGGGAGACCCCAAAAGACAAGGCTCGGTGCTGCTTTGTGAAAAACTATTGCACACAAAAGGTTAGGAATGAAATGTTTGCTATTTTAAAAAAAGAAAAAAAACCTTTACTATTACAAACATTAGAAATGGCCCTTTGACATTTTGCTAATACATATTACGATATAATATATATATGTATATTATATATATATAGATATAGATAGATATAGATATATTATATAGATATTATTTATATATATATATATGTGTATATTATATATATATGTATATGTGTATATTATATATATATGTATATTATATATATATATATATATATATATATGTATATTATATATATATATATATATATATATATATATACAGTCAGGTCCATAAATATTGGGACATCGACACAATTCTAACATTTTTGGCTCTATACACCACCACAATGGATTTGAAATGAAACGAACAAGACGTGCTTTAACTGCAGACTGTCAGCTTTAATTTGAGGGTATACATCCAAATCAGGTGAACGGTGTAGGAATTACAACAGTTTGCATATGTGCCTCCCACTTGTTAAGGAACCAAAAGTAATGGGACAGAATAATAATCATAAATCAAACTTTCACTTTTTAATACTTGGTTGCAAATCCTTTGCAGTCAATTACAGCCTGAAGTCTGGAACGCATAGACATCACCAGACGCTGGGTTTCATCCCTGGTGATGCTCTGCCAGGCCTCTACTGCAACTGTCTTCAGTTCCTGCTTGTTCTTGGGGCATTATCCCTTCAGTTTTGTCTTCAGCAAGTGAAATGCATGCTCAATCTCATTCAGGTCAGGTGATTGACTTGGCCATTGCATAACATTCCACTTCTTTCCCTTAAAAAACTCTTTGGTTGCTTTTGCAGTATGCTTTGGGTCATTGTCCATCTGTACTGTGAAGCGGTGTCCAATGAGTTCTGAAGCATTTGGCTGAATATGAGCAGATAATATTGCCCGAAACACTTCAGAATTCATCCTGCTGCTTTTGTCAGCAGTCACATCATCAATAAATACAACAGAACCAGTTCCATTGGCAGCCATACATGCCCACGCCATGACACTATCACCACCATGCTTCACTGATGAGGTGGTATGCTTAGGATCATGAGCAGTTCCTTTCCTTCTCCATACTCTTCCCTTCCCATCACTCTGGTACAAGTTGATCTTGGTCTCATCTGTCCATAGGATGCTGTTCCAGAATTGTGAAGGCTTTTTTAGATGTCGTTTGGCAAACTCTAATCTGGCCTTCCTGTTTTTGAGGCTCACCAATGGTTTACATCTTGTGGTGAACTCTCTGTATTCACTCTGGTGAAGTCTTCTCTTGATTGTTGACTTTGACACACATACATCTACCTCATGGAGAGTGTTCTTGATCTGGCCAACTGTTGTGAAGGGTGTTTTCTTCACCAGGGAAAGAATTCTTTGGTCATCCACCACAGTTGTTTTCCGTGGTCTTCCGGGTCTTTTGGTGTTGCTGAGCTCACCGGTGCGTTCCTTCTTTTTAAGAATGTTCCAAACAGTTGCTTTGGCCACGCCTAATGTTTTTGCTATCTCTTTGATGGGTTTGTTTTGTTTTTTCAGCCTACTGATGGCTTGCTTCACTGATAGTGACAGCTCTTTGGATCTCATCTTTAGAGTTGACAGCAACAGATTCCAAATGCAAATAGCACACTTGAAATGAACTCTGGACCTTTTATCTGCTCATTGTAATTGGGATAATGAGGGAATAACACACACCAGGCCATGGAACAGCTGCGAAGCCAATTATCCCATTACTTTTGGTCCCTTAACAAGTGGGAGGCACATATGCAAACTGTTGTAATTCCTACACCGTTCACCTGATTTGGATGTAAATACCCTCAAATTAAAGCTGACAGTCTGCAGTTAAAGCACATCTTGTTTGTTTCATTTCAAATCCATTGTGGTGGTGTATAGAGCCAAAAATGTTAGAATTGTGTCAATGTCCCAATATTTATGGACCTGACTGTATGTATATGTACATTATATATATATATATATATATATATATGTATGTGTACAGACACTCCTCGCTTAACGACCTACCTGTTTAGCGACCGCTCGCACTTACGACCATCTCTTCACCGTTACGACCGTACTTTGCTAACTTTATGTTCTGTAATACAACATTCCAGTACTGTGTGTAAATTACACAACCTATGCAAATTAAGACAAGTGGAAGTTTTCAGTTTGATCTTTCTTGTTATTTTACTTATTCAGAATACTGTATTGTCAAATACTATGCATATATTGTACTACTGTATACAGTACATGCAGTTCCTCACTTAACGACCAATTCGCTTAACGACCAAGTCGTTGAAACGGAACTCAGTCGTTAAGCGAGGAGTACCTGTATATGTATATATATATATATATATATATATATATATATAATATACATATATATATGTATATGTATGTATGTATATATATATATGTATATATATATGTGTATATATATTTATATATATAGAGAGAGAGAGAGAGAGAGAGAGATAGCCAAACATTTTTTAGTTCTATATCAGGATAAAAACATAGCTTAAAGTGTTACTAAACCCACAACAGTAAAATCAGTCTGTAGTGAAGGAAATAAGTATTTGATCCCCTGCTGATTTTGAATGTTTCCCACTCACAAAGAATTGATCAGTCTAAAAATTGAATGGTAGGTGTATTGTAACACTGAGAGACAGAATAGCAAGAAAAAATTCAAAAGAAATGCATGTCTAACAAATTATGCACTGATTTGCATGTTCATGAGGGAAATAAGTGTTTGATCCCCTATCATTCAGCAGGATTTCTGGCTACCAGATGTCTTTCATACAGGTAACAAGCTGAGATTAGAAGCAGTCTCTTAAAGGGAGTGCTGCTAATCTCGTTTTGTTACCTGTATAAAAGACACCTGTCCACAGGAGCAATCAAACAATCAGATTCCAAACTCTCCACCATGGCAAAGACCAAAGAGCTGTCCAAGGATGTCAGGGACAATATTGTAGACCTACACAAGGCTGGACTTGGCTATAAAACTATCACCAAGCAGCTTGGTGAGAAGGTGGCAACAGTTGGTGCAATCATTCGCAAATGGAAGAAACACAAAACAACTGTCAGTCTCCTTAGGTCTGGTGCACCATGCAAGATCTCACCTCGTGGAGTGTCAATGATCATGAGAACAGGAAGGAATCATCCCAGAACTACATATGAGGATCTTGTCAATGATCTCCAGGCAGCTGGGACCACAGTCACCAAGAAAACAATTGGTAACACACTACGCCGACAAGGATTGAAATCCTTCAGTGCTCGCAAGGTCCCTTTGCTCAAGAAAGTACATGTCCAAGCCCATCTGAAGTTTGTCACTGAACATCTGAATGATGCAGAGGAGGACTGGTTGAAAGTGTTGTGGTCAGGTGAGACCAAAATCGAGCTCTTTGGCCTCAACTCACTGTGTTTGGAGGAGGAATGCTGCCTATGACCCCAAGAACACCATCCCAACTGTCAAACATGGTGGTGGAAACATTCTGCTTTGGGGTGTTTTTCTGTTTAGGGGACAGGACAACTGCACCGCATCAAAGGGACGATGGACGGGGCAATGTACTGTCAAATCTTGGGTGAGAACCTTATTCCCTCAGCCAGGGCATTGAAAATGGGCCGTGGATGGGTGTACCAGTATGACAATGACCCAAAACACATGGCCAAGGCAACAAAGGAGTGGCTCAAGAAGAAGCACATTAAGGTCCTGGAGTGGCCTAGCCAGTCTCCAGACCTTAATCCGATTGAAAATCTGTGGAGAGGGCTGAAAGTTCAAGTTTCCAAACGTCAGCCACCAAACCTTAATGACTTGGAGAAGATCTGCCAAGAGGAGTGGGCAAAAATCCCTCCTGAGATGGTCCTGGTGACCAACTACAGGAAACATCTGACCTCTGACTTATTTCCTTCACTATATATGCAGTAAAGCATGCTTGTTATACTCACTTTAAAACCTAAGGGGGTTAATCCTCTGCATTGTGTAAAAAGGCTGTTTGATCCTTTCTTTTCTGCCCCTCGTCTTGTTGAAATGACTAACTGATACAGACTGAACCAGCAGTCACATGCACATGCTCAGTTTGGTGTGTAATGCTAGATAGGTTTTGTTTTGTTTTTTTTCCTTGGGAAGGGTGCATGTGATCAGCACAGGGCCAATCAGCACTGTTCAGACAGAGGGTCAGGGGTTTCACATACTACTAGAGCAGAAAGAAAGCTCCTCCTACAAGCTTTAACTAGTGCTCTGCTGAAGTCATAAGACTGCTCTAACTGTTGCTGAGAAAAGGTGTTTAGCAGTTTATATTTACTAAAATAATTGCATTTCCATGTTCTGTGTACTGTGGGAGACCAGGTATAGAGAATGCAGGGTCCTGGGTTTAGTATCACTTTAAGGTACTATGACAATGAAGCCATAGTCCAAATACCTTAATTATTTTATTTTCTTGCATAGCTATTTATTTTAAAAATTGCACTATGCCAAGCATGGTTCAAGGAGCAGCATGTGAGATAATGAGAAGCCAAGCACAGCACTATTGCTCCTGATTGCCTTGGATTTAAAAGGTGTTCATAAATCCAGATATTTCATTAGATATTTAATGATGATTATTAATAGTGCATTGCACCTGCCTGTGTTGTGCATGGTTCATCAGACTCAGTAATGAGCAATGCCCCATCTAACTCCTACTGCTTGCATACAGCGAGTGAGTTTACCAGTGGCGCGGAAATCATAAAAAGGCATAAAAAGGGCATCTATTCATCTGCATGCTTCACTAGAGTCTAGCATGGCTGTCTGCCACTGTAGGTACAAAAACAAAACACTTCAGTGCCCCCGACAGAGGTTCCAAGGCAATCTTGGGAAATTTCGGCAACAAGCTTAATTACAGATGTACGTCCCAGTGTGTAATTAATATCTGTAGGGCAACATTATTATACAGAAGTGCTGAGATTTTCTGGTTGTGTTCGGTACTGCTGGAAAACAATAATCATTCACATACATATGTGTAATTGTGTATTCATTGGTTCTCCCTAGAAATTATTCATTCAAATTTATTTTAATGTAAATTAAATTAGAGACTTGTGTCGGCAATGTTTGTGAATGGAAGGTCATTGAGTTTAATCCTTCGCTTAGAAGTCCGGCCTGTGAGATAGTTAACTGTTATATAGCCAGGAAAAGGAGTGATGTATTGCTGGAAGAGATAAAATGATAACATCATGTTTGCTGAGTCCCTACTCTACTGGATCATCATCAGGTTAGATTAATACAAATGCTAATTAGAGTAAAATGTTATGCAAGTATGTCCTGCATATAAATGTTCACATTTGTTCTGTTGTGAACACATTTCTCAACTCTGAAGACTTACTTTTGCTATACTTTCTCCACTTGCTTACTTACTCTTTTCTCTTGTCACATTTATTACTTATCAGTCTTCTAGTGTATACAGAAAGCTTTCAATCAGCGTTAATTATACAATGCTGGGTATCTTTATTAGGTTCAAGGGGTATTTGTATGTCATACAGTACATTTTAAAAAGACTGTACTGCAAAGGTAAGAACACTGTTTAATTCCTTAATGCCTATGTCTCCTGGCCCTTTAAGGGGTTCCTGATGCTGGGAGGTGGGTGGGGTTTCTGATCATGTGACTGCCATGATTGGCTGTCACAGCTGTCACATGGTCAGAAAGCTCCAAATCACAAGTAGGGATTGGGAGCTTTCCGTTAGTTGCCATTAATGTAAACGCAGAGTACGCGCCCTGCGTTTACATTCTGGTATGCATATATGCGGCCTCTCTGTGTTACAGCCCACCCACTGTGACGCTGCATATATGTGTACTGTGAATAGGTTAAATCTAGGAAAGAGCACAAGTGAGAATTTGTATTCTTCAAAATCTTAAGAGTTTGGTAAAGTTTTGCCATTTTGGCAAAATACATAGGAGTAAATAAAGACAAAGTGGAAGGAAAAATCGACTTATGATAAAGAATAATTATACCATGCAAAATAGCAACACAAGCCATTTTGTAATTAAATTTTTTTAATTTACCTTTCCGTTTTAATTCACAGTTGCTGTAATTTTCTAAAACTCTGAAAAAAAAATGAAATGCAAATTGGAAGACTTCTGTACACCTCTGTTATATAGAATGCCCCCATAAATGACATTTTCTGGCTCTGTGATTGGCTGATTAGTTTTCCCTGAAGTCTTCACTAAGATACATTTGCAATTTTAAGTGCCCTCTGCATATGGAATTTCCTTTTTGGTGAGATACTCCCTAAGGTTTGTGAACTAAAGGGATGCATACACTGCAGCCTTTCTCATTAGTGCACTGAGAGTGAACCAAGTTGTTATAATGAAGGCTGGCAGCACAGTGGCTAAATGGTTAGCACTTCTGCTGGCAGTACTAGGATTGTAGATTCAATTCCCAACCACGGCACTACCTGCCTGGAGTTTGTATGTTCTCCCTGTGCCTGCGTGGGTTTCCTCCCACACTCCAAAGACATGCTGGTAGGTTAATTGGATCCTGTCTAAATTTGCCCTAATATATGTATGAATGAAAGTTAGGGACCTTAGATTGTATACCCCTTGAGGGTTAGGGACTGATGTGAATGTACAATATATATGTAAAGCACTGCGTAAATGGACGGCGCTATATAAGTACCTGAAATAAATAAATGATAAGGCTGAACCTCCTATTCAGTAATCTATCTTTTTAGTGGTGACATGGTGAAACAAACAGCTTTCCTTCAGGACAGAAAACTAGGAATCTGCAACATAGTTTATTAAAATCCTTGCAAAATAAATTGGTTATCCAGATAAGATTTGTTTTTTCTTAACAAAGTGGATTTATACTTTAAGGTAGTTTGGGTTGTTTATAAGGGTGCATGACATCATTCCTGAGTGTTACTGAAAGCTCCTTTAGGCCATTCTGGACCTTATTAGCTGACATTTTCCTGCAAAAAAAAAAAAAAGTAAAACATTCAAAGCTAAAGTACGCACATGACTATCTTATACAAAAAAGGTGAAAGAAATACAAATAAAAAGAACACTAAGATGACAATTTATAATATAGAGTGGATATAAAAGTACTACTGTATAATGCAGCAAGCATTTTTCTCCCTATTCATAAATACAGGCCACAGTATGGAGTTTGCAATGTTCTATGAAGTTTTCCCAGCTTAATGCAGCAGAAACAATTCTCTGTTTGGAGGAGAGTCAGTTATGTGACCCGGATCTCCTCCTGGCTTTTTGGCTTTTTGTTTTCCCACTACTTCTGTTTATTTCTATTGCTCTCCACTGGCAGAGGGCAATGCACATTTGTAAATCACACTGTTGTGCTTTATAATTGTGTGGACTTTTTTAAGCAGCAGTATGCTTGCATTACCTCTAAATGAAGTGTAGTTCTCTATTGGGGGTTATGCGAAATTACTCTCCCCAATTAAGATGGTGCCCTAAACCTGTAGGCAAGTAGGGGAACCAGAACCTTCACTAAGTGGAATAGTGGGTTTGATGATAAAATTGGCAGTGCCTTCACACAGGACAGGGCCTCTGTGAACAGAGGGGTTCCCTTTCTGGGAAATTAACAAATCTAAACAAAGTAATAGGGAGCAAAACTGCTGCAATCTGCATATAACATTAACCACAAGTGTATAGATGCACACCAGTATAGAAATAATGCAACTTTATATAAGAAAAAATAATAATACGTTGTACGTTGTACAAACAGGTATTATCAGCAAAGGGCTTGTTAGGAGTCCTGGTAAATTGTGCACACATACCAGGGTATTCATAGTTATTAATAGAGGTACCTGCAGATGAATGTTGCATCAAAGCCCAATTGCAAAGGCCCCTGAGGATGATTGTGATGTGGTGTCCATCTGTTTGTTAGAGACCTGAAGATAAGATTGGCAGTGGCGGGGAGATCCTCCAACTGTTGTCCAACCAGCTTAGAATGCAGCTTTTCACACCCAAAAACTGTTGTATGTCACTGGAGCTCAGAGTCAGCCTATCTCTGCACTAGATGATGAAACAACAGGAAGTCACAACTGACTTCCCACAGAAAAGATGGCGGCACTGGAGAGCCAAAGATCAGCCTGGTTAAAAATAGTGCTGAATTCCTGGGCTGGTAAGTGTCTGTTTATTAATTTAAAAAAAACTGCCTTAGATTCTGGTTGCTTCAATTTTGATAAATTCCCCTCAGTGTCTGTAGTGCATGGGTCAAGAGTGTGTAACACACAGGCTATTTTAAAGTACAACCAAAATTGTTCCCTCTTCCCAAAGCAAATCATCCTCCCAAGCCCATACCCCCACAGTACAGATTTCCCCTAACATTTTCCTTCCCAGCCTACCGACCAGCACAAACCCCTCAGTACAGACTCCACTCACAGCACAGGCCAACCCCCACAGCACAGACCAACTCCCCTTCCCCCAGCACAAACCCTTCAGCTCCAACCCCTCAGTACAGACCCTTCCCCAACACAAAGCCTTCAGCACAGACCCCTCAGTACAGACAAACAGTTTCCCCCAGCACAAACCCCTCAGTACAGACCCCCTCCCCCAGCACAGACCCCTTAGTACAGACAGACCTCCTCCGACAGCACAGACCCCTTAGTACAGACAGACCTCCTCCCGCAGCACAAACCCCTCAATATAGACTCTCAACCAAACCCAGTGAAAATAGCCCTAACAAAGAAAAACTAATGGGGTTTTAAAGGTACTAAACCATATGAAACAATATCTATATAAAAAATGGGAAACAAAAATAGAAAAGAATTTACCACCTTTTATTAAGTTAAAAAGCCACCATACTGGTGGAGCATTACAATCAGATACATAAATAGAGGGTCATAAAAAATCCAGATGTGTTAAATGAACAGAACTACAAATGGTAGTCTAATTGCTGTACATATCGTTACTGATACTTAGGATGTTAAAGTAGCATCATAAATGTCAGTTTACATATTGGTAGGTTGCTCCAGCCTTGAGATATGAAATGATGCTTTGTTGATATATTCAAACGCGTTTCACGAAACAAAGCCCGCTTCTCGACCAAATCCACCTGTAAAGACTGACTCCCCAGCATAGACCCCTCAGCACAGACTGACAACCCATCACAATCCCCTCAGTACAGATGGACCCCCTGCTTTCTAGTAAAAACTCCTCAGAATAGAGGGATCCACAACACAAACCCCTCAGTACAGCCTCCCAGCAAAAATCCCTCAGTCCACCCCCTAAGCACAAACCCCCCAGTACAGACCCCCCAGCACAGACTACTTCAGTGCAGATGACCCCCCCCAGCACAAACCCCTCAGCATAGACTGACCCCCAAGCAAAGACCCCTCAGCAAAGACTGACTCCCCCAGCACAGACTGACTTCCCTCCCACACATGAAGCCCCCCTGTACAAACCCCTGAGTACAGAACTACCCCCTCTCCCCAGCACAGACCCCATAGTATAGATGGAACCTCCTAACATTCCTATATCCCACCTTCTCAGTAAAGACCCCTTGGTACAGACACCCCTCCCCCCAGTATAGGCTCCTCAGTACAGACACTCCTCCCCAAGTACAAACTTCTTCCCCAGTACAGACCTCTCAGTACAGATGCCCCCAGGGGCGGACTGACAACTCATGGGGCCCCGGGCAATAGGGGATCATGGGGCCCCTGTGTCCTTGCCCAAACTCAAAAAAGCCTATGAAAAAGGTACCAGGGGCATCTCATGGGGCCCCCTACTGACCATGGGCCCTCAGGCAGTACCCTAGTTTCCAAATGGTCAGTCCGCCCCTGGATGCCCCTCTCCAGTATAGACCCCTCAGTACAAAGACCTTTGCCCCCCTTTTCATATTCAGACACCCCTCATCCCTCCCAGGTACAGACCCCTCAGTACAGGACAGTTAATCTCTCAGACCCCTCAGTACAGGACAGAACCTTTAGAACCACTCCTGCCCAAACTCACTGATAGAGTACTGGGAGTTCAAAAGGAAAGTCAAGGGCAGGGAAGGAAATTGATGGGGGGGAGCAGGTGAGGAGACTTTTTCTCACTCTGCCCTCTTCAGATCCTCAGATTTGGGGGAGGGGGGGGCTGTGACCACCTTGCATTTTTATTTTGTATTGCACACCTCTGTGATAGAGCACTGTGCAACACCAACATTAATGTCAGGCAGCCGCAGCACCCCCAGTAAGTCCGCACCCCATGTGTACTGCACCCCCAGCAACGCTATTAATATGCCACTACTTCTCTGTGAGGTCAGTTTTGCTAATCCATATTTATATATATTGGATCATACCAAGTAATTTGTGTTATTGCTGATAAGGATATACTACAGAATCAGTCATTCCACAAATACTGTATGCTGGTTCTCTCAACATAAGAGTTTACTGTACCCATATAGACCACTGAAGTCAAGACTCCCATAGCTAAACGTTCACTATCACAAAATGACCAGTCACAGTGATCACAACAACCACATGGTACCCGGCCTCTCAGATCTGCTTGGTACAGTGTCTTTATGTACCAAGCCATCTAATGAGACATTATTAGAGGCTAAATGTTTTCCAGGGGTAACAATTTTTTTTTTGGTTCCTAATTAGGCTCAATTCACTCAGAAGTATTAATTAATTTAACTGCACAATCTTAATGTTCGTGGAAAGGGGCATTTTTTGCTTGAAAATATTGTTTAAAGCTTTAAAAATACCAGTAATTTCCCTCCAGAACAGTAAGGGATTAGGTCATAGAGACAAGGCTTCAAAGGCTCTAGGTGCTAACACTTCATCCTTGACAGCTTTTGTTTTTATCCACAGCATTGCTTTACTCTTGAAATCTTCTCTTTCTTATGAACTGTTTGTTTTTTTTACCATATTATTAGGTATTTTACTCCACATCTCCACGGTAGACAACTCATAGAACCTCACAATTATCAACAGCCAAAAGAATTTTGAAGTCAACCCTTGCATTCCCCATGAATGGCAATACAAAAGGTTCACCTAAATGCCCCCATTTTCCTGTATGCTGACATTAGCTTCATTCTCTTGCCATTCCATTTGGCCGCTTGGGAAAAAGTCTAGGCTCCGTGTACAGACTGGGCCTAGAATCCAAAAGGCTCCAATGGGATTACAGTGAGGATTGGAATAGGTACTTCCCAGTACTACAACATCTCTGCACTTCAGCACTGTACCATAAAAACATTTTAGATCAGATTTGTTTTACAGTACAACTGCACTTTCACTATAAAATGATGTATGTTTATATTTGTCTCAGCAGCCTCTGATAATGAATTTTCTGGAAAGTCCTTTTCTCAGAAATATTGCCTGCGCCTCCTGGTCCTGAGTACTTCTTGCAGTGCTCTGAAAATACTGCTCTTGAGAGAGGGATTGCTCATTCATGTCAGTTCAGAGAAGGTCTCCTATATAAGACGGATGGAATTATTAATTCTTGAAACAAGATTTATCTTCATAAGGTGTAAACAATCATATTGACATTTCCATAAGCAGCAGGGACACATACAAATGTATAATATTTAGTGAAAGTGCAGCTATACAATACAATTTAAAAAGCAGATCACAACATTCTCCAAAGTGATGTTCAATACAGATATAACAGAAATGACTGTATCCATGTAGGTAAAATCTAAGCCCCAATCCCATAAAAAAGGGATAGCCATTTTTTCCCGCCGTTTCAGGAGGATCTACTCACAAGGTAACGGGCCACGTTTGTGTTAAAGAAGTACAGCTTGAAGATAGAATTTTTGCAATAGTGTGAATCTGCTGCCTATATTCTGAGAAACTAGCACAGTATGTTGCACCCTCAAATAGAAAGGAACAGAGATTTATATGAGATTATGGAACCATAGACAATAATGGATAGTGTTTTTTCGGGAAAGATTTTTGCTAGGGTATTCACAGTGGCTGTACAGAATGCCAGGATTGGGTCCTGATTATCAGGTATATTTTCCCACTATTTTGGTTGTGCTCCCTTTAAGGGAGATGATTTAAAGGTAATGTTGAGTATTCAAGAGTTTTCACACATGCAGGGTGAGGGATTCCAGGGTAAGCCAGCTGGAGAGGAGAGGACTGGTGTTTGGAACTCTCTGGAGTGTTAAATCCTTATTAGGGACCCAGAATTTCAAGGGCTCGAAGAGTTCTGGGCGGGAAGGACCTTCAAACTCTGATTACAAGAAATCTGGATCTGAAAGGATTAAGGCACAGGTATATGGAGTCTTGAAAAGGAACAGGAAACACCCAGCACCCATCTTTGAGGACAAGGAACCTTTTATGGGTGTCACACGTTCTGCATTTTTGTTCGCTGCAAAAACACCACGAGTTTCCAGGTGCCATTGAAATGAATGGCACCTGGACAGGCAATTGTGCGTTTTCACATTGTCACAGCGCGTTTTCAAATCGCAGGCCAAATCGTGGCAATTACATCTGCAATTTGAAATGCAATTTAAAATGAAAAAGGGGGGTGAGGAATTGGGTAGGGGAAGAGGGTAGGAATAGTCTCCACTTTCTTGTATCGCAGTCCCCTTCAAAGCCTCCCCCTTACTTGCATCCCAGTCCCTTCACAGGCTCCCTTTCCTAACAGCATAGTCCCCCTCAAAGCCCCACCTTTCCTTGCACCAGTTCCAATCAACGAGGTCCGATAATTCAAATGTAAGCAAACAAAGGGTT
The DNA here is from genome assembly GCF_062004578.1 of Staurois parvus. NCBI lineage: Eukaryota > Metazoa > Chordata > Amphibia > Anura > Ranidae > Staurois > Staurois parvus. Next base: position 548,726 of record NW_028318275.1, read on the forward strand.
TACCTAGCTGGCCAAGTATCATACATTCCCAGATCATCTTAAGCTCCTGGTTTCAGATCCTCAGGGTCCCCTGTAAATCAGCTCCTGGTTACAAGCTTTCTAAAATGTCTTGAAAATGTTAAAGATAGGCAACTCCTAACAGGAGCGGACTGACAACTCATGGGGCCCCCGGACAATAGAAAATCATGGGGCCTGTGTCCTCGCCCACACTCAAACCACAACCAAAAAAAGACTATGAAAGGTACCAGGAGCATCTCATGGAGCCCCCTACTGACCCCAGGCCCTTGGGCAGTGCCCGAATGCCTAAATGGTCAGTCCACCCCTAACTCCTATCCTAATATTGATCAGTGGTTACAAATTAATAATAATTACTGCAGTAGGGAACAGACACAAAAATAAATAATAAGCATCTTTCCAAATAATTGTTGTTTGTTCAGCGCATTTTAAGGCTTTTTTTTATATAAACATGATTATGTAGGTATCACATTAATATTACAATTGTACTTAAACAGTACACAGGCAAGCTAGTTTTTTTATCAAAGTAATTTAATCTTAGGAATGTGAGTATGTGGTAGAACAGTTAGTATAATGTCAAGGACATTTGCTGCAGTGAAGAAAGCATACAAAATGAAATGCATGTATATACAAAGTGTAATTTTGTTTAACACAGAATAAAATATGATCTATAAATGGAGGGGGTGGACCTTTCTTTCATCTTCCTGTCCTCCATTCTTAGATCACTTTTAATTTGGTCACTTTTATGTTTCAGTGTCTTGAAATAGACATACTGAGCTCCATTTAAACATTGATAGTAAAAATGCTGTTGCTTTGACTTATCTCTAATGCAAGATCCGTGAGTGTCTCTATACATTTTTGGATTTGCTTGGCTTACATTCTTCCACAGCATGAAGGTGACAATCCTACACTATTGTCCTTATCTGGGCCGAGGAATGGTGGACAAAGACTACCACAAGTCTCAAGTAATTTTGCTTCTACCAAAGGTTGTTTCTCAATCTTTTTTCAGTCAAGGCAAGCTTTAGAATTGTGCTCAATCTCGGGTCTGAGGGCTCATTCACAGGTGGAGGTGCATTCAAGTTTATGCGTTTTTGTGCTTTCCTACACGTCACTTTTTTTAAATGGGCTGCTCTATGGGAGCTCCTCTCCCTCCTGTCTGAATACAGAGGGTGATGCAGAACACTCCCAGATTGGGACTGTACAGGGTTTGATTACTATCTCCTACCCACAATTTCTGCTGCCATGAAAAAAGCAAACTGAGGAGGAGATACGAGGTGGTAATCAAATCTTGTATAGTCTGATCTGATCCTGTGTAACCCTTGTATACAGACAGGAGGGTGGGAGCACAACCCGTTAGAGGACTGAGATTGAGCTCTGCAGTCATTTTTGCAGCAGTTGTTTCATTAATCCGGGTCACAATCCTGCACAATGTCCCTTTGCCTCTTTCAGTCAGTTGACCATGTTGACCACACTTATGCTTATCAGATGAGGTTTTCCTGAAAACTGCATATGTTGTCCTAACCTTTGATACTGTACCTCGCAACAGTGCAAACATATTGGCAACTTCAGTCACAGAGACACCAGCTAAGCAAGCACCAACAGTTCTCCCTCTTTGAAGCTCAGTAAGCTCTGATATGACTGTAGTACTAGCAGCACACGCAGTGAATGATGAAAGTGAGGCTTCCCACCTGTTAGGTAGGTGTCTCATCACACAGCGGAAGCAAAAGAATGTTACTTCATTTCCCCTTTCAACGTGGAACATGTCCTCACTTTCACACCTGCAAATCATGTAGCGTTTCCATTTTTTGTCTAACCCAATATTTTATATTGTTTTTTAAAATTTTGTAATTTAATAGTGAATACACCAGAAATGGTTTGAAGAAGGCATAATTGACAGAACAAAAGACAAATTAAATTACTACACATGTGAAAAACGTACATTCATGGTATTGTTTGTGTATTTAGCTGCAGCAAACTAAAAGAGAGAAAAATTAAAACAAGTGAGTAACGATACAATTGATGATAACTTTTACAGCTGTAAGAATCTCTACAAAAATAATTTATTCTATTACTTTTTACTAATTCATTAATCATTGCATATTTTTAGTTGTATAAGGTACATAATTAAAAAATCTTTACTTAGAGCACAACCAACAAGTCAGACATTATTTAGGTAAAACACATTGCCAAAAATGAACATTGAATTGTACGCAACACTTGACACTGCGAGAATTCTCTCCCTTGCTGTGAACCATCAGCATAATGGGAAAATAAATTACATTTTCTCGGTCTACCAAAAATGTATTTATTAAACAGACAGTCTACCCAGAACTGATATTTCAGTTTTTGGTAGATGCAGGAGAGTTATATTTTTCCAATTTCTTTTGAAGAGCCCAGTGGCATTGGAAATATCTCTACACTTGGCCGCTCAGATCCTCGAACCGGTCATTGCTTATACCATTAGGTCCCACTCTGCCTCTTTGGATGTGTTTTTTTATGTTCACCACTTCTCGTCCATCCTATAGTAAACTGACAGCCGGGTGAGTCTCTCGTCCCTCCAAGAGGGCGTCATATGACGTCCTTCACGGATCGCACCTTGCGCGTGCCCGCAAGGTTGCGCTGTGGTGAGATCTGTCACCGGCTGTGTACCTCGGACACGGCCGATGATAGATCTGTGTACTGGCCCCATTCCCAGTACCATGTGACCTGCTGTGACCAATTACAGCAGGTCAACTGACAGTTGTAAACAATGGATGGCTTCCTTTCATGCCATCCATTGTATACAAGTGTGTCTAGCTGTGAATGTTCACAGTGATCACATGCACAGGCTGGGCCAATCACAGCCCATCTGTTTCATGTGATTAGCTGTGGCAAATCACAGCTAATCACAACAAATCACAGCTAATCACAACAAAAAAAACTGAAAAAATCAATTTCATTCAGTTAAATGCTTGCTTATAGCAAATAAATTCTTTGCTATAAGCAATCAAATTGTGCAAAAAAAATAAAAAATACTGATCACTTCCCCAAAGTAGTACAATATTACTATGGTAACATTATACTACTTTGTACATAGTATAATATGAAAACAAAATCTTAAAAAAAAAGAGAAAAAAATAATAAAAAAAATTTAAAAAAATGTAAAATAAATTATAAATTTTTTTTTTACTGTAACCAGTCAGTATCCCTGATTGCCACCACACCAGTTATATAATGATGATGTACTGCACTGGTGACAGTATGTAAAAAACAATTGTGAAAATAATTTTTTTAATTTCTTAATTTTCCGAAAAATGATGACAAAAAAATTACAACTTCAAAAAACTCGCTATGTCTCTTATGAAATACGTCAGACTGTCTACTTTGCAAAAATGGCTAATTTGGGGGATAGCTGTACTGTTCTGACATTTTTGGACCTCAAGAAATTAGATTGGCTTCGGGACTGATCAATTTTCAGATATAACCCATAGTTTGTGAACTCTATAACTTTCCTACAGACTAAATAATAAATACGGTTTTGGGTTATTTTCACCAAAGACATGTAGCAGAATACATCTTGGCCTAAGTTTATGAAGAACAATTATTTATTTGCAAACTTTTATAACAGAAACAAAGAAAACGTGTTTTTTTTTTTTCAAAATGTTCGGTCTTTTTTTGTTAATTTAGCAAAAAGTAAAACCCCCCAGGTGATTAAATACCACCAAAAGAAAGTTCTAGCTGTGTGAACAAAATTATAAAAATTTAGTTTGGGTACAGTGTTGCATGACCACGCAATTGTCACCCTTGCATGTCACCGTAATTGAAAACCTTGAAAATTCGAACAGGGTGCAGCACTGAAAGTATTGGTACTCCAGCCCAATTTATGCACCTGTCAGAGACAGATACATGAATCTGTCAGTGCCTGCACTGATGTTGGTCTATTCATGCTGGACACTGTTTCCTTAGGAGAAACTAGTTCCTCATCATGTCTGCTTTATTTTTGATTCAGAGTACATGGCAGTGTGTGGAACATAGTGACTATTCAGTCCAATAGCGGCTTTTGAATCCGATTTGCTGGCAATCAAGAGTGGACCTGATGGGGAACTAGCCTCTCAATTCCCACTCATTGTCAAGTTACTTCCAAATATATATATGAGCATTTCCATATTCAGGTAATGACATCACCACTATCCTGGCCCCTCTGTTTACATTTAGCTTTGAGCCGGGAAATCTCATGACAGCTTCTCAGCACATACATGTCTCACTCTAAGTACTGGTGTACCTCTGGTCTTAATTACCACAGTTTCTTAATCTGAGAACTGGAGGCAATCTGTTGCTGCCATAGCAACTTCCTAAAGTGCCGGTAATAAGAACTAACAGAATTTAATGAATCTCTTTTAACAGATCTACAAACCCAAGCAACAATTGAAACCAAGTTAGACCATTCCTTTTGTTACAATAATTTATACACCTTGAAACTCCTGGTCCTATCGGAAACCCACAAATGCTACATCAGAAGTATATTAATTGGCCTAGGTTTGCAAAAGAAGTATAAGCCCAGATGGAACTGCTCAACAAAACTAGGAGATTGGAGCAAAGCCACAAACAATCCCTAGTTCAAACTGTGGCAGTGGAAACACAAATACCTAAAGAAAAACTCAATGACCTCATCTTAGGTAAAGTCTAGGCCCACTTGACTAAATCTTAGAGAACTTACTCTGAATGCAGCAACAAACCTGGCAAATTGTTAACCAGAGCAAAACTCACACCACTTAACGACACATCACCAATGCTTTCTCTGAATTATGTCAGTCTCTCTACAATCTTCACCTTCCCCTCCAAAGCCCAGTGAGAGCCTAAAAGAGAAGTATGGGTTTCTATTTTTTCCCCCAATTATACTTACCTAGGTGGATGCAGTATCGGTCCAATGATGCATCTGTTCCCAGCCGGTTATAAGTGTGAGAACTCAGTGATCTCATGAGCGCGGATCGCAGAGTTCTCACAGCCACTCTGAGCAGAGATCGATGACTGTCAGTCTCCGCTGTCTGCTCTGAACCCCCACCCACGCTCAATGGAGCGCTGAGTTCTGGGGGTGGGGAGCGCCTGGTTCAGGCTCTCAGAGGGTTGCTGAGAAGCTGCACAGGTGCTGTTCCAGACACTGGGGTGGATCCCAACTTTAAAGTTAGCCAACAGCAGGCTTCAGCCTACTGTCAGCTGAAAATCGGTCACAGGAGTGCAGAACAAACTGCATTTCTGTGATTCACAGGAGAAGTACAGCTAAAAGAGCTTTGGCTGTATTTCTCCTTTAATTCATATCCTAAGCACATTTGCACCTATATTCATAACTTCATATTGCCTAAACTAAAGAAGTCAGGGAGGGATAATCTAGAAGCTGAAATCTTGGAAGAATAAGTTACCATGACCAATAAAACAACGAAAAGCCCCTGGGTCCGAGGAGTTCACGCTACATTATGATAAATTCTTCCAATACAAACTAATCCCAACATTTATGATATCTTTTCATTCCATTCTTGAGGGCATTCCAATCCCTTGTGACACACTCTCAGCATACATCTCAGTCATCCCGAAAGAGGGTGAAGATTCCACTAAATGTAGCAAATATTGCCCCAGACTTGAAAATATTCACTAAGATCCTCGCAAACTGCATACTGCCCTTTCTGCTAACCCTAACCCATCCCAATCAAATGGGTTTCTTATCCAAGAGAAAATAATACCTTAGCTACTCTGAACTTAATCCATCTTGTAAACCCTTTCAAAATGCCTTTCCTCCTCCTATCAACTGAAACTGAAAAAGCTTTAATATGGTGGATTGGAACTTTATCTCAGAAAAGCTGGTTTGGTTCCAATATGCAGAAATAGATTCATGCAATATACTCCTACAGTGGTGGCAAAAGCCTTTGATATACTCTCTAACATCGTCCTATTTTCTATTGGTACATGAAATAACAATTGGGGGGGGGGGTGTTTCTTGAATCTCCCTATTGATATTAAAACTATGTACTATCTTGTCAGTCCCTATAATAAATTAGTATACAGTATATATCTAAGCTCTGACAATATTGATGAACGTAATATACTGCAATATTAGCTATAATAACAAACACAAAGCTCAAAGAAGCAAGGTCTTATTTATTTACAAAGGAAGTAAAACACTAACAGAGAAATCTAAACCAATATTACAGAGTATATAGAAATAGAGGCAAAGATGATACATTAAGTAAGTTCATCCTCAACGCTGAGTATCCTTTAGCTGGGTCCCAGGTAGAAAGAGGGAACAAAGAGAGAAGGAAGCATGGGCAGAACTGTGTTTAAAAGCCCTTTTAGGCACCACCCACACACACACCCTTGACCCGCCTGGTGTAGTCCTCCGTCCAATGAGCGAACGTCCATAACTCATAAGAAGCTGTCCTCCCTACTCATTAGGAAGTGTAGTATTACCCCAGCCATCCTCCTGGAAGTATGTTGTCTCCACCAGGGGGCACTGCTATATTGACAACAATGACCCAGGTCAACATTCCAGTCCACATTCGGTTTCTTCCTTCTGGCTAGCAGCCATATAATCTGTCCTTTTAATCTTCGTATCACCAGGGAGTCTGAGCTGAGGCTATCTTATCTCCATACCCCACTGCTAAAGGGTATGTGTGAACTCCCTGGACATGGATTTTGGTATGCAGCTTTTTGTTACACAGGCCCTGTTGTGGGTACTTGCTTTATTGGCCCTCCAAGATGACATTCAACAGGCCAAATAGTCCTTTGATAACCAGGCAGTAAGAATCCAAAAATGTCGGATATAAAAACATTCTGCTTTCAAACAGTACACTCCAAGGATGCCCCATATTCCTGTAAGGAATACCAAGTGCAGGTATCTATCGACAGTAAGGATGACCAGATTAGTGAGCTGCACTCAAGGAAGCAGGCATCAGACCAAGTATGATTTATGTAAGATTTATTAATAGTGAAAAGAACAATCAGGATGATGTAACTAGGACTGGGATAGCAGGATGCAGGAGGTAGCAGGGTGCAGGATCGTGAAAGGAATCAGGATCAAGAAAATCAGCATGCAAAAATCTGGCTAACACACAAAACAAAGATGCAAATCAAGGGCGGGGTTATATACCTTCCCAGCAGCCAGCTAGAGCCTAATTATTGAGATCGGCTGGCTCATGGGAGACATCCCCTGGTGGCCACTGGAACTCGGCCCTTCGGCTCTGCGAAACACAGTGCCACCACCAGATGATAGGGTCCTTACAATCACTCTTAATTTTTGTCCTCACAATGGAGTCAATATTTACCAGACATTTGAGGCTTTTCCATTCTATCTGGCACTCACAAAGTTGCTGTATACGCAGATGATCTCCTCTTTTTCCTTACACAGCCTGAGTACCTTTTTTTCCTAATTGACATACAGCGGTCATGTGACCCAGCTCTTTCCCAGCCTGTCTGTAGGGAAACAGTGGCAGGAGGAGCTTCTAGTCCTCTGCTACTGGTCACATGTTCAAAATTAAAAACAAACAACATCCTTTGGGATACAGAGTAAAAATAAATACATAATATCAATAAACTGTTTTAAATTGTCATACAAATATATATTTGAAATCAAATCTTTATTATTATTTGTAAATAACATTGTATAGGCAGCGCCAGTCTGCCAGTCACAGGCTGTGTCATGCCCCTGCAGCCTGTCTCTTAGAATAAGAGGAAGTTGAATCCTTCATCAATTGCCCCATTTATTATTATTATTATTATTATTATTATTGTTATTCAGGGTTTATATAGCTCCAACTGTTTGCGCAGCACTTTACAAAATGAAGGTAGACATTACAGTTACAATACAATTTGGTACTAGAGGAAACAGAGGGCCCTGTTCGTTAGAGCTTACAATCTAGGAGGAAGGCTTGAGTGATACAAAAGGTAATAGCTGTGGGAGGGATGAGCTGATGGAGGAAATAAATGGTGGTTTACTAGGTAGAAACAGGATAGGCTTCTTTAAAGAGAAAGGTTTTCAGGGATCATCTAAAGGTGGATAGGTTAGGAGACAGCCAGACAGATTGGGGTAGGGAGTTCAATAGGATGGGAGAAGCATGGGAGAAGTCCTGGAGGTGAGCATGGGAGGAGGTGACACAGAAACTAGGGAGCAGAAGGTCTGGGGAGGATCGCAGAGAGCAGTTTGGTTGATATTTTGAGAACAGCTTGGTTATGTAGCTGAGGGCAGACTTGTGGATGGCTTTTAAAGTTGTTGTTGTTAGTATTTTGAATTTTATTTGTTGAGCGAGTGGAAACCAGTGGAGGGATTGGCAAAGAGGGGTAGCAGACACTGAACAGTTGGTAAGGTGGATGAGCTTGGCAGCAGTATTCATGATAGACTGGAGGGGGGATAGCCAATATAAAGGTAAGCCAATGAGGAGGGAGTTGCAGTAGTCCAGGCAAGAGATAACCAGGGAGTGAATTAGAAGCTTTGTGGTATCATTGGTTAAAAAGGGGTGTATTCTGGAGATGTTGCGGAGGTTGAGGCGGCATGATTTGGACAGGGATTGGATATGCACCTGAAAGGATAGTTCAGAATCCAGGGTTACACCTAGCACCCTGACATGCAGGGATGGGTTGATAGTGGTGCTATTGATCCTGACTGAGAAATCAGGGGAAGAGGCACGTGGGGGAGGAAATATTATGAGCTCAGTTTTAGATAGATTGGGATTTAGGAAGTGGTGTGACATTCAGTCTGATATGTCTGTTTGTAAATCGGTGATACGTGTGGAAACTGATGGGGTGAGCTGAGGAGTAGAGAGATAGATCTGTGTGTCATCAGCATAGAAATGGTATTGGAAACCATGGGAAGCTATCAGCTGACCCAAGGAAGAATTGTAGATTGAGAATAGGAGAGGTCCAAGGACAGAACCTTGGAGGACTCCAACAATAAGAGAAGTAGAAGAGGAGAAAGTAGAGTTGTAAGAGGAGTGGGTGGTCAACTGTGTCAAAAGCCAAGAGAGGTCCAAGAGCAAGAGTACAGAATAGTGACCATTGGTTTTAGCGGTTAGTAAGTCGTTTGTGAGTTTTAGGAGAACAGTTTCTGTGGAGTATTGTGGGCGAAATCCAAACTGAAGGGGATCGAAAAGGTTATTTTCAATAAGGTGGCAGCTCAGCCGGTTGTAGACTAGACGTTCAAGGAGTTTGGAGGCAAAAGGGAGTAAGGAGATGGGTCTTAGGTTTCCAAGACTGGCAGGGTCCAGTGAGGCTTTTTTAAGTATGGGGATGACTAGCGCATGTTTTAGAGTGTTGGGGAAGATGCCAGTAGAAAGGGAGAGATTGAAGATATGAGTTAAAGACTTAAGGATATTGTGTTTAGCTAGTTAGTGGGCATAGAGGAGGAGAAGGGAGATGGCTTTCATGTACCACTGTGCATGCGCCCACATGTGTGACTCTGTATTCACATGGGCTGCTCAGATGTGATAGGGAGGAAATGCTCAGGGTAGAAATACATTGAAAACTGAGTGTGTGCACTAGCTGCAAACACTGCTCTGCAAAATACCCATCTGCAGTGTGGACATGGACAGGAGGGGGAGACGGAGAACAGCAGGATCAACTAGGTTTTTTTCTTGTGGAATATAGAAAATGAATCCCATAATGACTGAGTGAGTATGAACAACGTGTGATACAGTATTTATTGATGGATTTCAATGATGTGGGTTTAATGACACTTTAACTCCATAACTACTGTGCGAGATAAGCAGCGCTCAAGCTTTTGAGTGCATTACCATACAGAGATGCACAAGACACAGCTCGGGACTGTTTGAGTGGCAAATAAGACAAAATCATTCAAGCCTGAATCCAATTTATATGTTATAAAGATGCTGCAGTTGTCCTTAACTGAAATACGGGGGAAAATAATCAATACTTTTAAAAGAGATTATTTTTTCACTGGCTTTATGGATACCACAGATCAGTAATTTTTTTAGAGACTGCACCTATATTTTTGAACAGTTGACAGCTCTGCTTCACGGATGACTTTCATCAAAAGGAAAACAAAATAGTTTCTCGGTTTTGCTTCAAAAAACTACCGGTTTTCTGAAATCTTGAGCAGCAGTAGATATAGACAGCATTTTGTTAGATTTCTGTAAGCAGACTGAGTTTAGTGCTGTCCCAGCCGCAGTGGGGTATCATCCATGGGTGCAAGGTGTTCACTGCACACGGGCCCCGAGGGGGGGGCCTACTGTACTCTGACACACACTGCACCCATGGATGACTTACGGCGCCAAGATGGGGGGAGGGTGGTAACATGCCCCTTCACCTGTGTAGAAAGATCCCCTGCACACCTGATCAAGACACAGCAAGCAGGGGGGAGGCCGGTCCAAGAGAGAAAGTAGGAGCAGAGCACTCCATCACTAATGAGAAGTGCTTATTTGATAAATGGGGAGCCCAGCCCACAGGTGGTTGGCTGGTGATCCATGGAGTGAGGTTCAGGCAGGAGGCAGTGGGGAGAAGAAGGGGAGCCGGGCAATGGAGGCAAGCAGGGGGCACAGGGCGCATTCTTTGAAGTAGCAGGATGTCTCCAGTATCTCAGTTCTCTGGCATGTTATGTCTCATTCAGGATGAGAGAAGATCGGCAGAAGGAGTGCAGCAGCTGTCAGAGCTGGACACCTGCATGAAGCTCTCCTGACCACTGCCATCCCTGTGGTGATCCCGCACCCCCAGTTTATGAGCACCTCTTTGCCCCCCACACTCACCCCCCTAACTGGGACTGCACAAACTCCATCACCCACCATTGCCTGATGACCTGATGCTGGAAAGGTTCTCCTCTGTCCTGTAACACTGCCCCCTCCTATCTTGCTGCTCCTCCTCCTGTAACACTGCCACCCTCCTATCCTGCTATGCCCCTCCTGTTCCACTGCCCCCCTCCTGTGATGCTGCCTTCTCCTATCCTGCTGCCCCCATCCTGTTACACTGCCCTCCTATGTCCCACTGTCCCCCTCCTATCCTACTACCCCCCCCCCCTCCAGTAACACTGCCCCCTTCCTGTCCCACTGCTCCTCTCCTGTCCCACTGTCCCCCTCCTGTCCTGCTGCCCCTCCCCTGTAACCCCCACGTGTCTTGTGCTTTCACCCTGGCACTGCAGTGGCTGCTCAGGGTGCCAATGGTGATGTCTGTATGAGGAGTCCAAGAATGGGGAGGATCCATCTGCACGAGGAGTCCAGGGATCTGGTGAATCCAATGATGGCGAGGATCTGTGTGTCTGCACACATTACAATCTGCACAGGGACACATGGCCGCTCTGTCCATCACTCAGCTGCACAAAACTCAACTTTTCCATGTGCCTGTACTGGCTTCTGGAGCCCACACACACCTGGACACATCACACCTTAATGGGGGATCACACATACACACACACTGAAACACACACATTCACACAAACATGTACAGATGCATATATACATACATACATACACACACACATGCCCATACATGCGTACACAAATACTTATATGTACATATCTACAGGCCCAATGACAGCATAAGGCTGCTTAGGCAACTGCCTTAGAGTTCCAGGATTGGGATACTCCTCTCCCTTCACATACTACCCACCACATGCACTCTGTACCCCTCTTCTGCACATACTTCTCACCGCCATACACTCCGCACTCCTGTTCTGCACATACTACCCACCGTCATACACTCTGCACTCCTCTCCTGCACATACTGCCCACTGTAGTACATTCCGCAAAATACATTCCCTATTTAACATTACCACATTCTGCACTAAGTAAGTCATCTCAGACTCTATCTAATCACACTATCCCTTTAAGCCACACCCAATAGTTATATCAATTTAAACCACTCCCACTTTTCACTATGGCAAAGCACACCATATTTTGATTTTTCTCGATGCATAGGGCCCACTTTTGATCTTACACATGGGCCCACTGAATTCATGATACGCCCCTGCCCAGCTAAGATGGTTAGAGTTAACTTGCTTCCCAGGTCTTTCTTGGTGGCCTTTTTTGGGTCCAGCCCACAGGGCCTGTGCTGTAAAAATTGGAAGAGGGGCCTGATCCTAGGGGTTGCACATAGTAGAAAACATGTTTTCCGATGCCAAATCCCATTTGTCCAGACTATTGCCGAATCCAGAGCACCCATGCATAAAGACCCTGCTACAGAGTACGGGACCACTGAGATCTACAAATCGACCAAAGATACCAGTTCTGCAGATCTGCCATAAAATAATTATCCTGTGCAGTATGCTGGGGGCAGCCACAAGCTTAAGCTAGGGACTAGGTAAGTTAGGGAAAGACTGTTATGGTTATCATCTGTAATGTCTAAATTATTTTAAGTGCAGTGTCTTTGTCTGGGCCTGGTCTGAAGTTACTAAACTGGTGTAATGCAAGCAACTGGCACATTTTACACTTAGTCTAAAGCGTGGGTCAGTAAGGTACACTGGAGTATGAAGACAACTCCTTTAGAGTTAACATGGTGTAGAGTACAAGCAAGTTACAAAGGGTAACAGGTTTTAGCTGCAGCCTATAGTAAGTGTGTGCCTGTGATAGGTGGGATAGCTTCTTGAAGGAGGGAGTTGTTGTCAGCACTCTCTCTGTGAGCGGTCCATCTCTCATAGCAATGAGTACAGATCTGCACTGCAGAGGTCCCCAGGATGACCACTGGAATGGAAGAGATAGAGTTAAGGAGTAGTTAAGAAAGTGTGCGCATGAAGTCCATGCAGTGGGACCCCATTCCGTTACTGGGTGTTAGGTAGTGAAGACACACTAGACAGGTAAAGATGCAACAGTGACGGTGGTGGTGTATATTAACGTTAAGAAAGTTAACTAAAGTTTGGTCATCTGTTCAAGTAAAGGTACCTCATGATTAAGGCAATGATGCTGTTCAAGGTGCCTAATGTATCTCAGAAGAAGCCACCCAAGGATGGCCACTCAGGTGACCCACACTTGGAACATGGAGAGAGTGTCACCCACCTGCCCCCTACAGCTTACATTTCCCCAGCATGCTCAATTTTTTCCCCAAGGATTTTGCTGTTGTTAGAATTGAATATCTTGACAGGGTACTTGCAGAAGACACATTCCTCTACTTTTTATTGCTTGCCTTGTCATCAGTGCCAGCAGTATTCCAGTTGAACAAGAAAGTGTATGAATCAGGTTAGGTTCACTCTGAAGTGTTTTCCCAATTAAAGTTGATCTGAATTCAAAAGGTAATTTTATAAGGAACTAAAAGAAATGTTAAAGAGTAACTCCACGTTTGTTGAGAAAAAACATACCCATCTAAGTGATCAATGTACATTGAAAGGATTTTAATAAATGTTGTAGCAGATTCCTACCTTTTGTTGCTCTGAAGAAATAGCTGTTAGTTTCACCATGTGTGTAGACTGATTCTGAATAGGAGGGTCTGGTTCATTATAATTACCTGGTGCACTCTCCGTGTTCTAATTTGGAAAGTTGCAGGGTCTGCATCCCTTTAGAAATAGTTAACACTTGGGGAGTATTTCACCAACACTAAAATTCCTATTTGGATACCTAAGGTTTGGCTTGCATCTTAGTGAAGACTTCTGAGAAAATTGGTGAGTCAATCACACAAGCAGGAAATGACATTACTAGGGGTGTTTTGTATACCAACAGTGTAAACACCTCCAGGTTGCCATATTGCTTTGAATTTTATAGAAAATTATAGTAGCTGCAGAAAGGTAGGCACAGAGCGAAAAAAAAAAATTAAGTGCAGGGACGACATGACTAGAGGAATAGAGAGACAACCTAATAGAGTTAAAAGAAGGGTAGGAATTTGGGATTGCAGCTTACCTGATTGGATGGCGTTGGTTGGGGAGGGGTCACAGGAAGGAAGGAGAGTTTGATCCCGGGAAGTCCAGTGAGGAAGTTTGAAGAAGGAGAAGCTTCCCACCCTCACTCCCTTTCGTGCTTTGGTTTGGATTGTCACGGTGGCCTTGGCAGTGGTTGGTTGTTGGAGGAGGAAAGAATTCTGTATGGAGAAAGATTCGGGACCCATTGATGGTATAGGGACCTCGGTACATTTCAGTTAATAAGGGTTAACTTGGAATAGGTAAAATGGTGTCACTGCGGATAAGTAGGGTTATCTCCGAGCCAGTGTGTTGCGGCTGGGGATAAGTAGGATTGTACCCGAGCCGGTGGGATGCAGCTGGGGGCCTAAGTTTAAGGAAAGTTTGCCGCAGAAGATAAGTCGGGTTTATTGCCCTCAAATGACCACAACGTTTTTTCCTCAGTTTCTATTTTGGAATGTTATGTTATTTTTTTGAAATAATGTATTGGTTAATAAAAGGCTGCTATGGCCATTTGACTCCAAAACTTGGTTGGTGTAGTTTGAACATCTGGGTCGGTGGAGGGGTATGACCTAGAGGGCTTGGTTAGGTTGGAAGGCATATATTCTACCCTTGTCATGAAAGCAAATGTATTTTTTTAAACATTAAACTAATACATTGCTTGTGTAGTAATTGTATATGGTATATATTTCTTTTATTTGCTATATTTTTACAAAAGTAGAGTTACCCTTTAATTGTGCCTAAGCTGTACCCTGAAAAAAATACCTTTTCTTTTGAATTTCTCCTGAAAAATAGCAGTTCGCTTCCTTTTTCTTGAGTCTTGAGCTGTGTATCTGCAGTATACTCTGACTCCCTGTAACAAGGAAACACACTTCGGCTTCTAATAATTTGGCACCTCTTCCTTGGCAGTCACAACACTGAATTTGGCTCCCTTTATAGCGGTGTCAATTTTGATCATGGCTCCTGCCCTAAGTCACTGGCATACTACACAGTTCCACCATGTGTACTCTTTTCCGGGCTTTCTCTAGGACTGTCCTTTTTTTTATATATATTTTCTTTTTACTGACCATTGGATTACCTGATGGAATTTTTCAGTTGTAGCTTTGCATCTGGAACACCCTGACAAGTAATTACTATTATTATTGCAGAGGTAATATATCAGTCCCTGTATGGGAATCCTAAAGTGTAAATCTCCAACCAGTGACACTGATCTAAAAAGTGTGGTGTGCTTGTGTGATCGTTCTCAGATATTATAATTGGAATATGTGAAAGGGATAGGATGCACTGGTTGAATTTTTTTATCTGATCATTTCTAGTGGTGAAATCAAACTGAAAAATTAAAGGTATATATGTGGATGCATTGCAAATACAAATAATTAAGACAATTTAATAGTGTTCATAATACCTGTAGTCTCACTGAAATAATTAGCTCCCTGTTTTATTTTTGAACATAAAAATGTACTTTTTGTTGAAATCGGAGCTGTTTAATGTGTTTCCTGAATGTCATTAGGAAATAAAGTAAGTACAGTAACATGGGGGCCCCTCTGGGTGCTAGTTTTCAGCATGTGTAGGTGAACTGAGTCTTATTCAATTACTTCAGAAACAAGGTCACAAGATGTTAGCCAACACATACCAATTCCAGAGCCAGACTGCCTATTATGTTCCCTGTAATAGACTGAGCTATGCTCACAAATGTATTTTTGGAAAATAACCATCCCTGGATTGAAAATACATCTCAAAAGAAAATGACACATAAAAATTGAGAACTACTCAATTCACAGCTTAAATCTTATAAAGAATAAAATAAGCTTGAAACTTTAAATACATTATGTGTGTACTTTTTATTTAAACAGATTCATTACATACTCTATACTGTATAGTTATATGGCCAAACATTATGTGCAAATATATTTATCTACATTTTTTTTTACATTTAACAGATTCCCAAAGCACTGTGGTATAAAGATACAGTAGTTGTTGCCTCCCTTCAGATACACTGTCGCTGTGTGATGGAGAAATGAGAGGAAGAATGAAGGGGAGGAGTGACTGCTCTGACTCAATTTTCTATATATGTAAATTCAGCTTGAGCTTTTGAGTTCTGTGAACAACAGACTTTTTATAATAAGATAATAGGAGGTGAGTAGAAACTAATATACTGAATATCCTGCTCATTTTTTTATTAAAAGTGTAGCCACTGGTCTGCAGTACTGCTCTGTCTGGCCACAGAGACCAGGCTACTGTTGTAGATACTGCCCCCCAATCTCCTCTTTTCCCACTTTTGCTGTCAGGAGAGGCTGTGGGAAGAGAGGAGAGAGATGACCCTGATGCTGCAGGGCTGTGTGCAGCCTGAGCAGCACAAAGGAAGAGGAAGTTGAGCTGCTGTACATTCTAAGGACAACAAGAGCATGCTGGGAGGAACTAGGATTTGTGAAGGACAAGATAGATTGAACCTATGTTTCGGTTTAGCACTGTAACTACATATCCAAGGATTACTGAGCTTCTGTGAAAAGGAAAAGGAACGACTGTTCTGAGGCTTGAGGCGGTCATGAGAAAAATGTTGTGGTAAACAGACCATGTAGCAGACTGCTAACGGGGCATTTTCCCACCATGTTGGGGATTCAGAGAGGAGAGTAGTGGACACCTCCTGGTTTGTGTGAGCTCTACTGTTTAGCCTGGTGATGCCACCTGACCGCTGGGAGGATGCCACTGCAGCTGAGTTCACATAAACCCCAGAAGGAGACCAGAAGGAGTCAAGTCATCACCCTAGGAGTTGGTGAATGGCTGCTGGTCATAGCGTACCAAACCTTACTTAAAGGACTAGTATTGTCTTCTGAGGACACCATTCTGGCACCTATACCCAGGTTCCGAAGGAATTGATTTTTAGCACTCAAGGCCAATTGTGGGCCCCAAACGTAGAGAAGAGTCATGATCCACGCCAGCTTCTGTCCCAAACTGGGTAATGAATGCTCTTTCCACAAGCTACACAGCAGTTAAAGGATAAGTTCACCTTTGGAACAATTCACTTGTTCCACCCATTTTTAGGGTGGAACATGTAACATGTTCCCATAGCTGCAGCCATGCCAGCCGCCCCCCTCCCTCCGACAGATAATACGGGGAGAAGTTTCCCCATACTATCTGTCCGATTTGAAAACAGCACAGCTGTGCAGGGCTCCGCCCACACTGCCACTGTGAATGAGTGCTCACAAGTCACGACAGCCTTAGCGGCTGTCTGCTTGTAGTTTTCAGTGAACTACCACGAAGCTGTAGAGTGCCATGGTAGTTCACTGAAGCATCCTGTCAGTTTATTTGCTTGATCGTAGATCCCGTACGACAAGAAGATATTCTGACAGGTCTGCAGGAGACCTGCATGGCATCAGCAATCTACTGATCGCTGGTGCAATGCTTTACAAGCTCCTATGGACAAAAACAGGGGCGGATTGACAACTCATGGGGCCCCTGTGTCCTTGCCCAAACTCAAAAAAGCCTATGAAAAAGGTACCAAGGTCATCTCATGGGGCCCCCTACTGACCCCGGGCCCTCGGGCAGTGCCCGAGTTTCCAAATGGTCAGTCCGCCCCTGGACAAAAATAATAAATGCACATTTTTTACCTGGAAAAAATATGCATTTATTCTTTTTGTCCAAAAGGTGCATTTATCCTTTAATTTTAAACCATTATATAAGATACATTGTAGAAGAATATGTATGGTGGAACCATATATGGCTGGACTTAGCTTTGTTCTCCTCAATAGGTGTACCCCTGAGGGCGTGCATGTGCACGAAACGTGTTGGGTGGAACAACCATATGCTGACGTCATGCCGCCGCTACCGATGGTCGGAGCGGTGGCCATCTTGGTACACTTTTTATGCTTTTTTATTTCTGTCTCTACGTGGATACTTTTGTAATGTTTCAATAAATACTACACTATATGCAACCTTATTGGCTCCTGTGGTGAGCTATTACCCCTAGGACAAGGGCTGACTTCCCATCCGAGTGCCCAGGACGAATTTGGTCCGGTTTAACCCTTTGGCTGCCTTCTATTCTCAGATGTTTAATGCTTGATTGCCTGTTACCAGTTTTCATCTGGTGAGTGTGCATCCGAGAGAGGTGGTGGATTCTTCTGTGTGATCATCAGCACATTTGCACTTTGCACCTTAATTATACTGCGCATTATGGTTTCACGGATAATTGCTTCCATTTATGCATATTTGACTATATAAATAGCACGTGTAACCACGGACATTGATGCAGAGTTTTATCCTATTTATATATCTCAGATTTTATATGTTTATTGTAACATCATTTACTACTGCACTTTACTTCATGGATCAGCTCGGACATTATTGTATTTAGATTCTGCCCGTGATACACTTTATTGTTTGGCATTTGCTTTTTGAGCTGTTTAGCTGATATTTTCATGCTTTCACTTGATGCAATTTACTGTTTCACTCAGCTCATGATGCACTTTATGATATTGTTTGATTTTTAAATTTTGCATTTACTAATGTTTTTTGCACTTTTATATGTTGCACTCTACCATTCCGCAATATGTATATATATATATATATATATATATATATATATATATGTATAAATGTGTAGCGCTGCACTTTCTTACATATAGCTTTGTTCTCCTGTATGGTATCTTCAATAAAATATGACTGTATTTGATAAACACCTAATGTGTTAATCGAGATTTTGGTTATTTGTAACTAACAATACTGGTACAACCATACATCTGTTGCTTACTGTGATCTGTAAACCAAAGTCTGACATTTTTCATATCCATGTTGTCATTCCAGAACACCATATTAACTGAGGAGTTGATTACGAAAGTTATTAAAGGTGATTTCTAGTTAACACAGAAATATGAGATAAACAAATATTAAACCCTTCAAAAAGTATCTTTAACATAAAATAAGATAACAGAATTAAAAGGAGTACTATTTATTTTTAAGGTATACCTCCATTCCCAATTTACATTAATCCTATCAGCAATAAAAGCAAACTTCTGAGTAGAATATTTTTCATTACAAGACTGATCTGGTGTTGGTGTTCATTACCAAGTACAACTGAATTTGCTATTATGCTAACATCAAGCTGTTGTAGCAGTTATTGTAACCTGAAAGAAGTACTGGAGCATGGCTATTAGGTCTATGAGACATGAAGTCAGATGTATAAAAGAAAATGTCTCCTGTTACTTATTGCAATGCAAACTCATTATTGTTACTGATAGCCACTAATTCTTATAAGGTGTGTAAACTCTTACACAGAAAGCACAAAGGTTTGATCTGGCTTTGCAAGCACAATTATATTGTTTGTGCACATGCACAAACAATATCTGTTTAACGTGTTACTAACAATGTGTTTTTAGGTTTTAAAAACCATGTTCCTACTTATCATATTTAGAAATACATGTATAAAGGCCACCAATATTTTGTCATTTGACATTATATTTTCACATATTCAGGCTATCACTGCAGTTCCTAATACTTTCTTACCTACCTTCAAACATTAGGCTTAAGGAAATGTATATGTACAAACATGTAAGTTCACATTAGTTAAACATTCAAGATTGTGCATATGAAGGCACAATGGCTAAATGGTTAACACTTCTGCCTAGTAGCACTAGGGTCGTTGGTTCCAATCGCAACCACAGCACTACCTGCCTGGAGTGTTGCATGTTCTCCCTGTGCCTGTGTGGATTTCCTCTGGGTATTCTGGTTTCCTCCCACACTCCAAAGACATGCTGGTAGGTAATTGACTCCTATCCAAATTGGCCCTAGTATATGTGAGATCCTTGAGGGCAGGGGCTGATACATATGTACAATATATACTGTATGAAAAGTACTGCGTAAATTGACTGTGCTTTAAAAGTACCTGAAATAAATAAATGAGTGCGTTGGCATGTATCTTGAGCAGAACAGTAGTAATTGCCCAGGAAAATCATCTTGCTCCGCTTTTCCCCCAGCCAGCTTAGCTTCGGAGCACTGACTAGGATTGTGAAGATATCTACAAACAAATAAACATATCTCGATCAAACTATGAGCCAGCAGACTGTAACCAATTTTATTGAATTCTAAGATGAAAGCCTAGGAAGAATATCCACAAGCTTGATATTGACGACCCTCATCTAGGACCCCCCTCTAGCATGTTTCACGCATAAGGCTTAGTTATAGAGATCAGCTTTACGGAATAGTAAAAGATGTTGCCCATCTAAAGGATATCTTCAAACAAGTTTTTTTTTTCTTATGCTTGATCAATACAATCCAAATTCTTGTATTTCCAGTTGTGTCATGATATATATATATATATATATATAAATCACAGTTTGCAAGTTATTCCTCATATGTATTTATTTTATTATAACTAGAGACATGTTCATGTCAGTTTATTTTAGAAGAATATTTGTCAGTTAATGTGAGACAAAAGCAGTGTTACTTGAAGTAGGAATAACATACATTGTAATGGATTGTTAAAGCAAACCATTTCTTAGTTTAGGACTCCTTGACTACTGAGCAGATTGTGTGGCAGGCATGGTACCCCATGGTATCCTTTCTTACCCTGCCAGCATTCTAATGCTGCTTAATTAACCATTAGAGCACCTTAACATATTCGAAGATCGAAATTTGCCTAGTGATAAACATCCCTCACCCACAAACCCACCCATGGTGATTGACTGTTCAGGCACTAAGCACTAAATTGTGGGAGAAGGAGGAATGTCACATATTCCACCATACTTGGGTTTTCAAGGTCAGTATTGATTATTATTATTATACAGGATTTATAGAGCGCCAACAGTTTGCTCAGCTCTTAAAAATATAACAGGAGACAATACAGCAACAATACAGTTCAATACAAGAGGGTTAGGAGGGCCCTGCTCCTTGGAGCTTACAATCTAAGAGATGTATTATTTATTTATTTATTAATTTTATTTATTACAGGTACTTATATAGTGCCATCAATTTACGCAGCACTTTACATATATTGTACATTCATATAAGTCCCTAACCTTCAAGGAGCGTACAATCTAAGGTACAATTAAACTGCACTTTAACTGCACACAGTTTAAGACATCTCTGAGATCATTCCAAATTTAAAGGCTAAGCTCACCTTAAGCAAAATGTTATATGTTACACCCCTATTTAGGGTGTAATATGTTACTAAGCACAGTACGCCCCCCCCCCTTGATTTCCTTCCCCCATGACAGCAGATGGGGGTTTCTCTCCCTGTATCTGCTGTCACAAAAAATATATTTGAATCATATTTTAAAAATATTCTTCCCAAATATATTGCCATATATTTGAAGTGCTACAATTTAGGCCATATTGAATATATTGCAATAAATCTGAAAAGTATTTTTAAAAATATTCTTCATATATTTTGTAATAAAAACGCATTTCAACATGCAGTATATATATATATATATATATATTGTAACAGGGTTAGCTCGGCAGCGGGTGTGTGTGACCCCCTGGATGGGTGCACAACACAAAAAGATAGGCACAGCACAACAATAGTGGAGGTGAAAACAAACAGGTGCAATTTATTTACAATATTTACAGAAAAAATGATAAACAAAAAGAGACATCAAAATAAATCCTGGCCAACTTGGCTACTTACTGCAACAACAGCTTTTCCCTAGCTACCCACTAGGTACAGCCTGCTGCTATACCTAGTTGCTAGTACTGGGAGGTTAGCCACACAGGCTTTGGTCTCTCTGCACACAGATAACAGGTCAGCTCCCCAGACAGTTCAGGCACAGATCTGGTTCCAGGGTGGAGCAACTCCCTAAGCACTCTGGGAAGCTTTATACAAGTGTTAATGAGCCCACTACCTTCAGCTGGGCTCATTATCTCAGTGCTGAAGGACTCAGCACTTCCCTCTAGTGGTACAAATCCCCATAAACCCTGAATCTCGGACAAATATATCGTCCATCCAGGACGCAACCAGGTGATTTCACTTGCCTACTGTCACATACCCCCCCCTCTTGTTTCAACCTTGGGGTTGTAACACCAGTAACCAGGCAGGCATGTACCCGGGATAAAGCATCCACATTTCCCATCTGAACACCGGGGCGATGCTTCACCATGAAGGTAAATTCCTGTAGGGCCAGAAACCACCTATTTACCCTTCTATTGGTCTCCTTATTTTGAGCCATCCATTTCAAGGGAGCGTGATCTGTGATCAGGTCAAAATGTCTGCCCAGCAGATAGTACCGAAGGGAATCTAGGGCCCACTTTACCGCTAAACACTCCTTCTCAATCGTGGCGTAATTTTCCTCGTGAGACTTTAGCTTTCGGCTGAGATAGATTACCGGGTGCTCCTCCCCCTGTTAAACCTGGGACAGCACTGCTCCTAAGCCAACATTGGATGCATCTGTCTGGACCACAAAGTCTTTTGAGAAGTCTGGTGAGTATAGGACTGGCTGGCTACATAAGGCCCTTTTTAAAGACAGGAAGGCTGCTTCAGCCTCAGGGGACCACTTAACCATGACCGACTCCTTCCCTTTTGTCAGGTTGGTTAGGGGTACTGCCATAGAAGCAAAATGGGGAATGAATCGCCGATAGTAGCCAGCAATTCCTAGAAAAGCCCGTACCTGCTTTTTGTTATTTGGGCGTGGCCAATTCTGTATTGCTTCCACTTTGTTTATCTGAGGTTTTATTACCCCTCTCCCAATAGTGTACCCCAGGTACTTGGCCTCCTCCTGTCCAATCGTACACTTCTTTGGGTTGGCCGTAAACCCAGCTTTCCATATTGAGTCTAGCACAGCCTGAACTTTTGGCAAATGTGAGGCCCAGTCTGCGCTATGGATAATCACATCGTCCAAGTACGCTGCAGCATACTTCTGATGGGGACGAAGAATCTGATCCATTTTTCGCTGAAAGGTGGCCGGTGCATTCTGTAACCCGAACGGCATTCTTTTATACTGGAATGACCCTTCTGGGGTTACAAATGCAGTCTTCTCCTTTGCCGACTTAGCTAGGGGAATTTGCCAATAACCTTTCGTCAAGTCTAGTGTTGTCATGTACCGGGCTGCTCCCAGTCGGTCGATTAGTTCATCTATCCTTGGCATGGGGTAGGTGTCAAATTTTGTAACTTTATTCAACTGTCGAAAGTCGTTACAAAATCGCCAGCTCCCATCTGGTTTGGGCACCAACACTATGGGGCTGGACCAGTCACTTTGGGACTCCTCTATCACCCCCAAATCTAGCATTCTCTGTACTTCCCCACGTATTGCCTCCCGTCGAGCCTCTGGGATTCTATAGGGTTTCAGTTTTACTCTTTCACCCGGTGGGGTGATAATGTCATGCTCCACCCCCGAGGTTTGTCCCGGCAGCTCAGAAAAAACCTCTGTGTTGCGGAGCACAAACTCTTTAGCCTCCTGTTTTTGAATTGTAGACAAGGTGACTGCTATTCCAACCTCCGGAACCAAGCAGTTAGATGGCGCTGGTGACAAACCCTCAGCAACTAGGGATTCCCTGTCCCTCCAGGCCTTTAGCAGATTGATGTGGTAGATATGCTCCGGTTTCCGCCTTCCTGGTTGTCTGACCCTGTAATTCACCTCACTCACTTTCTCAATCACCTCGTATGGGCCATGCCATTTGGCCAGGAATTTGCTTTCAACCGTAGGGATTAGCACTAGCACTCTATCTCCTTCAGCAAACGACCTGGTCCGGGCCCCCCGATTGTACACCCTCTGCTGCGCTAACTGTGCTTGGGACAAATGTTCCTTTACGATAGGCATGACCTGGGCAATTCTATCTTGCATTTGGGCGACGTGCTCAATCACACTCCGGTGGGGAGAACTCTCACTTTCCCAAGTTTCCTTGGCGATATCTAACAGCCCCCTTGGGTGTCTCCCATAGAGCAACTCAAATGGTGAAAACCCTGTGGAGGACTGGGGTACCTCCCGGATGGCAAACATCAAATAGGGTACTAAATAATCCCAACCCTTTCCATCCTTATCTACCACCTTCCTTAGCATTTGTTTCAGGGTTTTGTTGAACCTTTCCACCAACCCGTCAGTTTGGGGATGATACACAGAGGTGCGCAACTGTTTTACCTTGAACAGTTTGCAGAGCTCTTTCATCACCCGGGACATAAAGGGGGTTCCCTGGTCCGTCAGCAGTTCCTTTGAAATACCCACTCGGCTGAAAACGAGGAATAGCTCCTTAGCTATTGTCTTGGCAGAGGTATTTCGGAGTGGAATTGCTTCTGGATAGCGGGTGGCATAGTCGAGTATGACCAACAGGTACTGATGCCCCCTAGCGGATTTCACCAGCGGACCTACCAAATCCATGGCAATCCTTTCAAAGGGGACCTCAATGATGGGAAGAGGTACCAGTGGACTACGGAAATGGGGCATAGGGGCCGACTTCTGACACACAGGGCAAGAGGAACAGTAATTTTCCACCTCCTTAATGACCCCAGGCCAATAGAACCGCTGCAGTACTCTTTCCCGTGTTTTCTCCGCCCCCAAATGACCCCCAAGGATGTGTCCATGGGCCAACTCCAACACCAACTTCCTGTAAGGTCTGGGCACCACCAGTTGCTCAATGGTTTCTTCTGCCCCCTGAGCAACTCGATAGAGTAGGTCCCTTTCCACAAGGAAGTATGGATAAGCAGCAGTTTTCTCAGGACTCACTAGTTGGCCATCTACTTTTACTACATTTTCCCGGGCTTTTATCAGCGTGGGGTCTTTCAGCTGTTCGGTGGCAAAATTTTCCCTATGCACCTCTAAGTCCGAGAAATCCAAAACCGGCAGATTTTCATCTGAGGAGGTGGGCTCCTCCCCAGTTCCTTGGGTCTCCCCAGCTAATACCGACAAGGGGAACTTGGGAGAGACCTCACCACACTCAGACGCTTTCTGGGATTCACCTTCCTGGTCTGCAGGGGAGACAGTGGGGGGGTCAGAACAATCCCAGAGTTCCCAGAATTTTGGAAAATCCCTCCCCACAATGGCATCATGTGGTAAATGAGGTACCAATCCTACCTGATGAGACAGGTTACCTTTGGGGGTCTCAAAAAACACAGTAGCCACGGGATACTCCCTAGTGTCCCCATGCACACAAATCACTGCCACCTTTTTATGCCCAGAGACCTTTGTAGTGACCATCTCCTCTCTTATCAAGGTTACCAAGCTACCTGAATCCAGCAACCCCACAATATTATTTCCATTAACAGTCATTTTGCACAAATGTTTCTCAGTGCCCGGGCTGGCCGTGCATACCACTGTCGCAAACAGCGACTGACGTCTATTGCTCAGAAAGTCACACTGCATAGGCTCATCCACCACTGGGCAATTAGCTGCAATATGTCCCGCTTGCCGGCAGCGGTAACAAATAATTTTTTTCACCGCTTCTTGCGGCCTTGGCCTTCCTGGCCGCTCTTGCCAGACATTGGGTAATACTCCCACCCTCTCACTCTCTCCACCCTCACCCCTTGTAGTCATCTTACCCGCCGCTGGGGATGGTCTGGTCTTAGGGTGGAAAGTCTGTGAGTCTCTGGAAGAGGAGGTCAGGTTCTCAGTAGCCAAGTATCTCTCCACTAGATCCACCAGCTTGTCTGCAGTTTCTGGGTCTCCATGGCTGACCCACTTTTGAATAGTATTAGGCAGAGACCTTAGGAACCGATCCATGACGACACGTTCCACAATTTTTGGGGCGGTCAAAGTCTCTGGCTGCAGCCACTTCCTGCTCAGGTGAATGAGATCATACATCTGTGACCTGGGAGGTTTCCCAAGCCGAAAAGTCCAATTATGTACCCGCTGAGCACGGACAGCGAGGGTAACACCCAACTGGGCCAAAATTTCCACTTTTAGCACATCATAGTTTTTGGCTTGGTCCGGCTCCAGGTCATAGTAAGCTTTTTGCGATTCTCCAGTTAATAATGGGGCCATCAATCCAGCCCACTGTTCTTTAGGCCACTTTTCCCTTTCAGCAGTCCTTTCAAAGGTGGTTAGAAACACCTCCGGATCATCCTCTCCAGTCATTTTTGGCAATAAACGGCCCACAGAAAATGATGGTGTTTTACCAGAATCATCACCAGCCTCAGTCTGCTGCCTCTGCTGGAGCTGCTTCAAAACAGCCTCAATTTGTTTCTGGTGTTTCTGGTCCTGTTGCACCAGCAATTCCCTATGGCGGACCTCTGCTTGTTCCAAGGCCTTCTGCTGGGCTGCAATGCTCTGCTGGAAACTTGCATTTGCCTGCTGTTGATTGGCATTTGCCTGTTGTTGATTGGCATTTGCCAGAGCCAACTGTCTGATTATCTCCTCCATGCTGGCCTTTAGTTACCACAACTGCCCGCATCCTCCACCATATGTAACAGGGTTAGCTCGGCAGCGGGTGTGTGTGACCCCCTGGATGGGTGCACAACACAAAAAGATAGGCACAGCACAACAATAGTGGAGGTGAAAACAAACAGGTGCAATTTATTTACAATATTTACAGAAAAAATGATAAACAAAAAGAGACATCAAAATAAATCCTGGCCAACTTGGCTACTTACTGCAACAACAGCTTTTCCCTAGCTACCCACTAGGTACAGCCTGCTGCTATACCTAGTTGCTAGTACTGGGAGGTTAGCCACACAGGCTTTGGTCTCTCTGCACACAGATAACAGGTCAGCTCCCCAGACAGTTCAGGCACAGATCTGGTTCCAGGGTGGAGCAACTCCCTAAGCACTCTGGGAAGCTTTATACAAGTGTTAATGAGCCCACTACCTTCAGCTGGGCTCATTATCTCAGTGCTGAAGGACTCAGCACTTCCCTCTAGTGGTACAAATCCCCATAAACCCTGAATCTCGGACAAATATATCGTCCATCCAGGACGCAACCAGGTGATTTCACCTGCCTACTGTCACAATATATACTGCATGTAGAAATGCATTTTTATTACAAAATATATGAAGAATATTTTTAAAAATACATTTCAGATATACTGTATGTCTTTAAAAATACAAATCTACATTTTTGGAATGTATTTACAAATATATGTAAAAATATATGTTAAAATGACTTTTTTATATGTATAAAAAAATCTGAAAAATGTATTTTACAAATATATATTGGCCACTGTGGTAGACAGACTTGTAGTTTCCAGCAATCCCTCGAGCACTTACCTTGTCCTGCAATCCCGTGATGTCCCCCCTGCAGTGTCCCCGGCCATGTCCTCCGGCCGATGCCGGCATCCGTCTTCCGGGTTCCGTTCCCTGCGAGCGTTGGTAAGTATGGGGGGCAGAACTGGTGGGAATTTCAAAAATGTAAAAATTTGACATTCACTCAATACACTAAAATCTGATAGTATTTCATTACTGTATCAAACCATTTCACATATATTTTGACCCTAGTGCTTTGTCCTGTGCCCTGCCTGCATTTTTACCATTCTTTCTGCCTGGAAACTGAGAAAAGTCCATGGTGTCCAAAAAGTGTCCCTTTAGGTCAAAAGCAGTTTTAGACCAGCTAGAGAACAGCGATAGCAAATTAGAATCACTTGCAGAATTGAGTGATAATGAATTGTGGGGAAATTCGTCATCAGACACTGAAAGCGATTTTACAACTAAGCTCAATGATGTGCAAACTCTATTCAAAATGTCAGTGTTTTTGGTTTGATTACATTATTGAATTAAATTTATTATTATTTTTTATGATTATTTATTATATTATAATTTATAATTTCGTGTTTCAAATTTTATCATACCCGGGATATTTACTAGACTCTTGTTCGGACAGATTTCAATGGGTTATTCCTAAGAATGACAGGCCTACAATAAAAAAACAACATATTTTCATTGAAAACAATGTACCGCTTTGAGCACAGAAATACTGACATAATCATACCACTAGGGAGGTTAAAGCCTGTTTCTGACCCCTTGCCTTTTATTGGTAGAGAAGCAGTTCTGACCCAAACCAAAACCCATCAGTACAGGCCATGATTGGGATGCAAGCTTCAGACCCAATGACAGGTGAATGTCAGCAAGGAAAGAACAGGTACCTTACTGTGGTGCTACACAGCTTGGCAATTTAGTTGAAAGCCAGAAGCTACCAGTGACCTCTGGGTATAAAACTATTTGCATAATTAGGAATTGACATAAAGGCAAGCTTTCAGTTTCACGCAGTAAAACACACTTAGTCACCTGCTTTTTCACAAAAAAGGTTTATAAAGACATAAAGCCTGTTAACAGCTTCAACCTATACTAAAAGAACAGCACCCCTTAGATCTTGCCATATACAGAATCATTTATTATTTAACATTACACATGACAAATCAACACAACTCTAACATGTTTAAAACAATAGTATTCATTCATGGATCATGTTGAGGTTTACTGACTTTATAAAGTGGAGAAAACTATTGCTAATGGTTGATACAGTTCTCTACATTTATTATTGACTTCATTTTATGTTCAATTAAATTAATACTTTCTTGTAATTGCTGGATAGCATAAAAACCTATTGTCATTCTAATTGTATTTCTATGCATAAAATAGCAACACAGACACAGGAGAAGGTCTGTTTTTACTGAGCATCTGTATTTTTGACAGTTTGAATACATTTCACTAATAACGTGCTCTAGGTAGGACGTTTAGGGTGCAGTAAATAGCTAGAAAAATCAAACATGCAAACTTTACAGTTGCAAGTTCTCTGAACATTTTGTCTAGTTTAATAAATCAAATATTAATTATTACAATTTTTTTTCTTTTTTACTGGTGTTTGCAATTAGTTAATACTACCATATATTTAGCAGTGTAGATCAGAATATGAATTAACATATAGGGGTATACATGACAAAATTTGCCAGGGACCTCCCTGGGAAGGGGCAGAGATAGCGATGACATCGTTGCCCAAGTATGCTCATGGCAATATTTGAGCAATGTTGTTATTGTGGCCATATTTAGACAATGATGTCATTCCTCAATCTGTGCCCCTTTGCTTACGTGTAAGCACCCGCTGCTTCCTTAGCAACCATTAACAGCCAGAAGCTGTTATGTTTGTTCACGCCGAACACCCTAAATATTTGAAGCTTGAATGAACATCCGAACTGCCAGTGTATGGTCTAAACGTAGGTTGAGACCAACTGAGACCAACCACTAAGTCATTCCTAGTCTTCACCAGAGTTACCAATGGTGCAAATATGCTCCTAACACTCCAGGTTACAACTTGGAGAAGGTCCATGAGTGACAGATGACAAGAGAGCAGGCAGACACTGTAATGTAAGTTCCCAATGGGTGGTTTTAGTATCATTAGTAACAGGCAGATGATCAGAACAAAGGCAGGCTAATGTCTGAATTCCAAGTACTGTAGGTATGACTTCATTATTATATACATGTGCATCAACACCCAATACATACAATATGCATGACAAAGAAAAAGTGTATAAACCAAATTCATCAATCCTATCCCTCTGCATTAATAAATTTCTATTACATGTAAAAAGCTTCTATTTTAGATAAACAGTGTACTTTCAATTAATCCACATTTTATTTGACTCAGCAAAAGAATAAAATCACAAACCCTTGGACAGAGGGGTGGCGGTGGAAGTGGTATACTTGGATTTTGCAAAAGCATTTGACACAGTTCCCCACACACGGCTAATGTGTAAGGTAAAGTCTACAGGCTTGGACAAATCTGTATGTAAATAGATAGAAAACTGGCTAAAAGATCGTATTCAGAGAGTAGTGGTTAATGATTCATACTCTGAATGGTCTAGGGTTGTCATTGGTGTACCCCAAGGTTCAGTGTTGGGACCCTTACTGTTTAATATATTTATAAACAATATAGGGTCTGGGATTAAAAATCCAATTTCAGTCTTTGCAGATGACACCAAGCTGTGCAGTGGAACAACTTCCTTATAGGATGTCTCCAACTCACAAGTCGACCTCAATGCACTGTTTAATTGGGCAACTATGTGGCAAATGAGGTTTAATGTTGATAAATGTAAGGTTATGCACTTGGGGGCTAAGGATATGCATGCATCATACATACTAGGGGGGGTACAACTAGGGGAATCAATGGTGGAGAAGGATCTGGGAGTTCTGGTAGATTACAAGCTTAATAATGGCATGCAATGCCAAGCTGCAGTTTCCAAAGCAAGCAAAATCCTCTCTTGTATTGAAAGAGGTATAGACTCCAGAGAGAGAGATATCATATTACCCCGGTACAAATCATTCGTAAGACCTTATCTGGAATATGCAGTTATGTTTTGGGCACCAATTCACAAAAAACATCGGGGAACTGGAGAAAGTACAGAGAAGGGCAACCAAACTGATATGAGGTATGGAGGAGCTAAGCTATGAGGAAATATTACAGAAACTGAATTTATTCTCTCTTGAGAAGAGGAGATTAAGGGGGGATTTGATCAACATGTATAAATACATCAGTGGTTCATATATGAACTCTGTGTAGAGTTATTCACCCTTAGGTCATCACAGAGGACAAGGGGGCACTCTTTACATATGAAGGAAAAGAGATTCAATCTCCAAATATGGAAAGGTTTCTTCACAGTAAAAGCTGTGAAAATGTGGAATAGACTCCCTTAAGAGTTGGTTCTGGTCAGCTCAGTAGATTGCTTTAAAAAAGGCCTGGATTCTATCTTGGATACACAGAATATAACTGGATACTAACATTTATATACGTATCTAGTGAGTGCTGTTTACCATATAGTTTTCTGATGCTCATGTAGACTGACCTTTGTTAAACAAAACAAGTAGATCATGTTGAGCACAGTTTTGAGGTAGTCCCACACCAGTGACACAACCCTGGCAGAGAAGAGGAGTACATTAGGATTTCAGCTCTCAGGGAGCCATAGAGGAGCATGAATGCTAGGAGGAGAAAGAAAGCTAAAAAATCCTGTACTGCAAGGGGCCAGTCTCATGTGGGGAGCAGAGTGAGGAGAGCCCCTTGTCCATTGCTACTCAGTTATCTTCTGCATCAAAGACCCCTGGTGCTGCAGAGCAGAGCATACTGATTCACATCCTGTGGCTACTAAGCATTCTGTTCCCTACGTGGCTCTGTACCTGCTACCTGTAAAGGAAAGGCCATGTTTATGACACCACAAGGTTGAGCAGTGGGCCAATAGGGTCTCTCACTAGAGCATGGTGGGTGTCCTGAAGACAACAGAACTTGTGAAAGGCCTCTTAGCCACAGACTTCCTTCGCTGCCTGTTCTGCTGGATGGTGTTGCTCCCTTTGGAATTACACATTATTTGAGCATTCCAGTGCAGGACTTTAGACCCCAATGCATGCCAACATCAATTATCTCACCACTGGCTAGTGGTGTAGAGAGGGACTGTACTGTACAAATTAAGACCCTGTGGGTAGATTCCTTTTTAGTATGAGACTGGTTTACCCAGAGACATTGGGAAGAATTATAATTTATTTATAATTGTTTTATCCTACTTGAGAGTGGTATAGTAGAGTATTCTTCTCTTAAGTTCAATACAGTATTGCTCATCCCATTTCAGTTTCTGTGTGTTAGCATTCTCAGGAATTGTGCATGAGCTATTTATTTTCTACTCTGTTCATTAGCCTTGTCTTTGCTTACTTTTATGCTATTTCACCATTTGATTCACTTTTTAAAAGGGCTTTGCCATTTATTAAGGCCCATCAATCGCCACAAGGTGTGTCAGTGAGTTTTGGGCCAGTTTTGATAGGTCATTGTGGGAGAAGGAAAGAAGAACATGATCTTCAGTAGTTCCTTTTGGGGGTAAGTGCTGCCAGGATTAGGCACCTATAGGTTTCATACATACTGTACACCCGAAAAGGGGAAGAACTAGCCACCCAGGATCTGCAAGCTTGATGAAGTGGATGGATAACTACAATGGGTGGCACAAATAGGGTGCAGTATACAAGCAATATATCACATTTTGCCAGGAGGACACACATATGGGACTCTTCAGCATAGAAGCCTAAACTATTTTTTTCAACTAGGAATCTTCTCTCTGGGTACACCACTAAAAAACATAAAGATATGAATGCATGTATTGTATGATGTCAATAAGTTCACATTACTTAATACCAGATAGGAAAGCTGACAGAAGTCCAGATGATCGTTTCTTGCAACACATATTGCTGGTTATTGCATTTACATTACTGCTTCTAATATTGTTAACCCAATAATTGTTTAGTTGTTACAAATCTAAAATCCAAAAGTCTGGCAGTGTTCCCATATTTCTGGCTGTAAGTCCAAGTCTCTACAATGGCGTGCTAGAGGTCAGAACATCTGGTGTTAAGATAAGCAATAACTATGTTGCTGTACCAATCCCCTGTTGACACAGTTTTATACAGGGAATGATTCTTTATGCTGACTCGTAAGTACCAAGGACAGCTTAGAAATGAGTCTATAAAGTCTCTTAACTCTAATTCAATAGTGTAAGATTCATGTTAATATTTTCTCATCTCTTATCTTAATCCATCAGTCCCCACTGTATAAAAGGTAAAGCACCCATTATTCAGACAGGCAAATAGGAAAACAAAATATCCTGTTAAAAAAGCATTTTTATAAAATTCGCAAATTATGAGATACACTTATAACCTTTTTAAAATGACTTTTCATTGAAATGCATTAAAAAGTAATAAAGGTGAAGATGAAAACTTTATTTGAAATAAAAAAAACCACGAAAACAAAAACTCTCTTCTACCGTAGAACAGCCTGGGTGCCAAAGCTTTGCTTAAATGACTAGAAGAATTTTGTTGTGTTGGTTTATTTATCTAAACCCAAGAACAAAATGGTAATTTAATGCACCTTACCAGTCCTTACATGTGGTGGCTGCATTAGTTTTTGTTTTTTTTTAGCTTTTTTTCTTTATTTTTACCTGATGTAATACAGTAATACACTTCCTATATTAGGGGGACAACACTCACTCACCAAACTGTCTCTACGCAGGAGCAGCATTGTCACCCCAGGACAGGACTCAACACACCTCCCTCTCTCTCTTCTAATTAATATAGCAGCTTGATTTATAAATAGCATAATACTAAAGTGCAAGCATTCCGTATCTGTGGGAGATTATATAAGACAAACAGTTTATATCAAATTGTAACTTATCTGATCTTCCAGTGACAATGATAGTTAAGGAAAGGGAAATCGATGTCCAGTCTCTTAATCCAAAGAACTCTTGGGTTGATTAAAATCCTGTTATTTAACTCAGTTGTCTCATATGTGGATTTCAGGCCTTTAGAAACATTCAACTCATTACTTGCTAATAGTGCAGGTTTGATTATTGCTAGTGGGTGTAACAGCTCCTAGTGATAATTGCATGTAAAACATGACAGGCTGTTTGTACCCAAGTTGATTGATTGATCCCCTCGGGTACATTCAGCCTGCCTATACATGGTTCGAATCTTGGCTGGTTCCTGCTGAACCAGGTGAGATTCGAACTGTCTATGGTCAGCTTAAAGCGGAGTTCCACCCAAAAGGGGAATTTCGGCTTTAAAGATTGGTCTTCAACTCCCCATTAAGGATTGGCACCTTTGGGGAGCTGGGGGGGAACAGGTACCCACATTTGACAGGTACCCGCTCCCACTTCCGCTGCGATCACCTAGGAGGTTAGAAGCGGAAGTTGTCCTCCTACCCTCCGTCCCCAAAGTCTTGTGGGACATGACAGGTCCCAGAAGACGACAGGGCCATTCTTGAAGCACAGCACTACTCGCGCATACACAGTGGGCACCCGGCAGTGAAGCCGCAAGCTGTCACAGCTGGGTGCCCACACTGAAGATACCGACACCTGGAATACAGGACGGCCAGTGAAACGGGCTGCGGCGGGGGCAACGCGGGATCGTGGGACAGGTGAGTGGCTGTTTTTTAAAAGTTAGCAGCTACAGTTTTTGTAGCTGCTGACTTTTATTTTTTTACAGAGTGAGTGGAACTCCGCTTTAAGTAATTTTGTGCATCTTAAGTGCATTTTGGAGCACTTCCTGTGCTGTAGACAGGAAGCAAGAAGATATCTATCCAGTGTGAGACAAATCCTCTCTTAGACAGTTTTCACAGAAACAAGTGTTTCCATTGGAAAATGTATCCTCTATTCCTGCTCTGGTTGGCAATTCAAAAATTCGTATTAATTTTATTTATTAATAATTTTTTTATTTACTTTCCCAGGGACATTAGGGATCAGTGACAACTAAAGAGAATAAATCTCCCTAATGGGACACAGACAGTAATCAAAACCTATTTATAGGAAATAATTCAAAAAGGTTTATATAGTGAATAATACATTACACAACTTTGAGGTATTCACACTTAAAATTATACAACTTTATTGATTACTCATATCAAATAACCATGATCTGAGAAAATATTAGGATAAAACAGACAGGTTAGTAATTCATAAAGTTCACACACCAAATCTACGCAGTCACCAACACATATATTAACCACTTAAGGTCTGCAATACATTGCGGGCCGGTGGGAGGACGGGTGGCCCGTACAGGCACAGTGATGTACCTGTATGTCACTGGTCTCTTCTGGGCATAAGGTATACACGTGACACACCTACCCAATGATTCTTGGAACTTGCTTATCAAATGTCCAATAACAGCCCAGAGCCCTGTTTTGTCAATCAACAGTCAACACAGGGCTCTGTACAGAGGAAACAATCTCTTTGTTTTTTCTCCTTGCAAAGGGAGAAGGAACAGAGAGATTTTTAGTAAAAATCCGCACATAATACACACATTAACACTTGTTGGGCACATTTAACCTCTTGATTACCTCAAGATGTTAACACCTTCCCAGCCAGTGTCATCAGTACAGTGACAGTATATTGTATTATCACTGATCACTGTATTAGTATCACTGGTGGTGTCAGTTAGTAAGTTCTCACCCAGTGCCAGTTAGTATCAGATTGCCTTCCACACTATCACAGTCCCAGTATAATTTGCTGATCACCGCCACTACTAGTATATACAAAATGATAAAATTACAGTATATATACTATAGTTTATAGTAGCTATAACCGTAATGCAAAAGGGAAAACAAGGAAACACAGCGCCTCTAAGTGTGTACTGTGAAGGTATTTAATAAAAACATAAGTATTAACTCACATCTTAGAATTTAAAAACAGGGTCATGGGTAAGAGGGTGAGATGTCCATAGCCAGATGATGTTGTGTGTCTGATCCAGAGAGGAGATCGATTGAGTCTGTCAGCAGGTGGTGCTGTGCATGTGTAACATGGATGGTAAGCCTGGTGGAATCTCCAAGGTGTCTGCCAGCAAATGGTGTTGTGCATATGCAGCATGGATGGTGGAGCTTGGCAGAGTCTCCAAGATGTCCGGGATCAGCACATGTGGCATCTTACATCATCAAAATGTGATGCGTTTCTGAGCATGTGCAGGATGAGATGAGTCCAGGCATGCTCTTTCATCAGGCAGGGGTTTTTCCCTTCTGCAGAGTTATGCTTCGCTCCTACACAGCTTGCCCTTAGTGCCTACTGAACTACCCTCACCCCTGCCCATTTGGAACTCATCAAACATACATGGACTACTACACCATGCGCCTGTTATCCTTTTGTAAATAACTGTCATGCAAACCAATCAATGTACACTTATTGGGATTCTTTTTAGCAAGGTCACCTTTTTATTGGATATTTTATATAGCAGAAATTAAAAAATATTGTTTTCTTTTTTGTTTTTTACATTTTTTGTCTTTTTTCATTTATATAATAAGAAACCGAAAAACCCAGTTGTGATCAAATACCACAAAAGAAAGCTCTATTTGTGTGAATAACAATGATATAAATTTTGTTTAGGTACAGTGTTGCATGACTGCGCAATTTTCAGTAGCGCAGTGCTAAATAGAAAAAAAATGGCATAGTCATGAAGGAGGCAAAACCTTCTGGAGCCAAAGTGGTTTATATATAAAAAATAGTATGTGAAATACACAGTCTATCAATTACCTATATAAAGTCATAGGAAGCCATGCTTATTGTGATCATATTCCAACATTATACCTGATGACTTTTCATATAAAAGGATTATGTATTATATGCAAATCTTCTCGGTATATAATATAAAGGTTTTGTTAAAATTTACTTAAAGATGCTTAAATATCTCTACATCATCCAGTTTTAACATTAGTAATTGATTATTCTGGTTCCATAAAGTCCGTCCGTAAATTCAATTATTTAATCATTTAAAGCACTATTCCAGTTGTTTACTCAATATAGTAATTAATTCCATTATACTGGAGAGGTAAAAAAAAAAGTTAACTGGCGTATAAGACTACTTTTTATACTTAAAAATATACCCCAAAAATTGGGGGTCGTCTTATACGCGGGGTATAAAATGTGAACCTTGAGTTTGTTTGGGTCAAGCTGGCTGGATGTGTGGTAATACTGTACATACAGTATACCGTGCTGAGCCAAGCTGGCTCAAAACAAATGTCCCTATGACAGATTAATCTGTCAGCCCGCTGGATGTGCGGTATATACAGTATACTGCGCTGAGCCAAGCAGTTTCAAAACGTACTGGTACGTCCCTACTGTAATCAGCCCGCTGAATGCGTGTATGTACATTAGCTGTTGCTACATTGCTATACACTGGGCCAATCACTGCGAGTGATGTATTCTTCTAATGAATACAAAGCCTGCTCGAATTGGCTGAGTCAGAGAGGTGAGCTGATAACGGCACAACCTCAGCCAATCCGAGCAGGCTTTGTATTCATTAGTAGAATACATCGCTCACCGTGATTGGCCCAGTGTATACTGTATGTAGCCGCAGCTACCGTACATACATGCATCCAGCGGGCTGATTACAGTAGGGACATACCGGTACGTTTTGAAACAGCTTGGCTCAGTGGATCGCTTCTCGGCCTTTTGGCTAAGATCAAGTGTAGTATCGACCTTGCCTTTAGGGGTGTCCCTGCTTCCAGCTAGGACGTTGAGAACCACTTGCATCTATCCCAGCCATTTGGTCTGTGTGGGGTACCCTCTACTCGGCCTGGTAGGATCGTCGATTAAATTCGGCTTCACCTGCTTGCTGCTATTGGGTTTGAGGCTTAGCCCCCACACAGAACGAGTTTGTGATCTTCCCCCCCCTTGTTCACTCTGCGTTACTACCTCCGGGCAGTAGACGCTCAATAGCCTTTTCAAAGGCTAAGCAAGAGTGAAGCCGCCGAGGAAGAAGAAGGAGAAGGAATCCGCTGAAGATCTCTGGGAAGCCCTCCTGAGAACTCCTCTGCGACAAGATGGGGAAGAGACAGACCACCAAGAAGCCGCTGACCGCCGCCGCCGCCCCTGCCAAGACCCCGGGAGAAGCCCCCTCCGCCTCCACCTCCACCTCAGAACGCTCTGGCCCTGCAGACGGTCTCCCCCCCCTGGAGCCCTGGATGAAGCAGACAGTCGTGCTGCGGCTGAAAGAAGTGGAAGGCAGAGTCCCGGACATGACCCCGGAAGTCTTCGGCAAGAAGATGATCCTTGAACAAGGATTTAGCAAGGCAGAGACCCTGTCGGTGCAATCCTTCATGAAAGGTATTTTCTTCGTAACTTTTGTATCATTACAGGTATGCAGAAGGTACTGGGAGACGGTGAAGACCTCTGGGCCCGATTCCCTTTTCCGCAAGTTTATTGCGAATTCTCCCATTCAAAGGGACGAAAGGCGGATCACGGTATCCATGAGGAACCCTCACGTCCCTGGAAGAGACATCGCCACCTATCTCCAAAGGTTTTGCGTCGTGTTGAAGGACCCAGTCCGGATACTAGACGCCAACGGCTTCTGGACAGGTAAGTGGTCTGTGTTTTGCAGATTGCTGAGAGATCGTCCCGCTGGAGATCTCCAACACCTGCAACAGTGCTTTTCCCTGGGAGCGTCAGCAGGACTCCTACATTACCCGGATCAACCCCAGTCATGCTGCAGGTGCGGACAGCCGGGGCACGAGGGTAAGGATTGCCATGTGCTTTCATGTAGGTTCTGCCGGTCTGCAGGTCACGAGACCAAGGATTGCCCGAAGTCCAAAACCTGCAACCTCTGTGGACGGTCAGAGCACGTCTACAGGGACTGCCCAGAGAGAAGCAGGACGTACGCTGGGGCCCTGAGCAAGGGCCCTGCTACCAAACCAGCGCCACAGAAGCCTCAGAAGGACCCAGGTAAGAGGAACCCCCCTCCCCCACCCCAGCCCCCCCGGACCCTGGTCCCCCCGTTCCTGGCCCTCCTGCCCCCCCCTGCCCCTGGCCCTCCTGCCCCTCCCGCCCCTGCCCCTCCCGCCCCTGGCCCTCCTGCCCCTGACCCTCCTGGCCCCCCCACCCCTGGCCCTCCTGCCCCCCCCGCCCCTTGCCCCCCTGCCCCACCCCTCCCGGGCCCGGTTCCACCCCCCCCTGACCTGTCCTCACAGGAGGATTTCCCGCCCCTTCCCCCTGCCACCCCCGTCAGCAGCTCTGCGGCGGGGATCAGGAAGCAGAAGAAGGAGCAGGCTAGCCCGGCGGCGGAGGAATCCTCCTCCGCCACCAAACGGCCTGCTGTCCTCCAGGATGCCGCAGGTCCCGACCCCGTGGGGGAGGACCTCGACACACTGGAGGAAGAGGAAGAGGTGGAAGAAGAGATGGCTCTGACCCGGTCGGGGCCAGATCTCTCCACCGACTTCGATAAGGTCCTCAACGAGGTCCTCAACCAGATCGGACTGAGCCAGGACCCTGGCCAGGCCGCAGAGGTCGCCCCCCCTCTCCAGGGGAGGTAAGCACAGCCCCTGCCGACTAACCCCTTCATCTCTTTCCCATGATGGCTGAGATCTCTATCTTTTCCATTAATGTGAGGAGCATCAAGGATGTGTCTAGGAGGCAGACTGTGCTGACCTTTCTTTCCACACAGCAGAGTGATGTCTACATGCTTCAGGAGTGCGCACTTCCCCCTCTGAGGAGGTACACTCATTTGTCCTCCAAGTGGACCCACGGTCCCTCCTACTGGTCTGGGGGTGGCGATTGCAAGTCCGCAGGGGTAGAGGTTTTTATCAGGGGAGGACGTTTCACTGTTGACTCCGTCCATGAGCTCGTCTGTGGCCGCCTTTTGGTCATAGACGGTTCGTGGGCGGGGGAGCCCGTTAGGCTCATCAACGTGTACGCCTCCCCGGAGAAGAACGCGCAGCTGGAACTTTTCCAAACCCTGCGAACGCAACTCGTCACAACGAGAACAGTAGTAATCGGCGGTGATTTTAACTGTCCGATAGAGGAGGATGGGCGCAGCTCCAGCATGTACGCAAAACTCGATGCCACCTCGAAGCTGCTCCGGGAGGTGATTGCGGAGGCTTCCCTGCAGGACGCAGTGGGATCCGTGGGGCGCGGTTCCGTGAACTACTCATGGAGCCTCCCCGACGGATCTGTGCATTCCAGGATTGACTTTGTGCTCACCTCCAGGGCAGTCAGGCACCGCGGGTTCTCCATGGTTCCCTGCTTTTTCTCTGACCACAGGGCCATTCACTTTCAAGGTGATCTGGGAGAGGGCTTTGCCCCGGGCCCAGGCTCCTGGAAGCTGAATTGCACCCTGCTGGACGATGAGGAACTGCTAGAGGAGCTCAGGGAAACCTACGGTGCTTTTGTGCTCACCTCCAGGGCAGTCAGGCACCGCGGGTTCTCCATGGTTCCCTGCTTTTTCTCTGACCACAGGGCCATTCACTTTCAAGGTGATCTGGGAGAGGGCTTTGCCCCGGGCCCAGGCTCCTGGAAGCTGAATTGCACCCTGCTGGACGATGAGGAACTGCTAGAGGAGCTCAGGGAAACCTACGGTGCCTGGCGAGGGGAGAAGTCTTTCTTTCCCAAGGTAAGCGACTGGTGGGAGTTCGTGAAAGTCAAGCTGCGCAGCTTCTTTCAGGCCAGGAGATGCCAGCAAGTGTGTGCCAGGAGGAGGGAACTCAGGAGGCTGCAGCGTCAGCTGCAGTCCCTGCAGGACCTTCATCACTGTGGCTGGGACGTGAGGCAAGACCTGGAGGACACCAAGAAGAGCTTGAAAAAGCACTTTGAGGAAGAATCCAGGCACATTGTCTTCCGTGCCAAGGTGGAGCATCTAGAGAAAGGTGAGAAGTGTAACTCTTTCTTTTTCAGGAAACTCCACTCAGGACACACACCCCTGTCTGAGCTGCGCGACAAGGCTGGAACACTCCAGAAGGGGAAGGAAGGCGTGATGGAAGTGGTCAGCGACTACTACTCCGACCTCTACTCCCCCAAAGAAACAAACACGGAAGCGGCCGACAGGTTCTTGTCAGGTATCTCTAACGCTATTGATCCTGCAGGTTTGTCGGCCACCAACGCCCCCTTGACGTTGGAGGAGCTGCACTCTGCCGCTAAATCCTTTAGGCAAGGCAGGACCCCGGGCTGCGACGGTCTCCCAGCAGAGCTTTATGTAGAGCTGTGGGACCTCGTGGGCCCGGACCTGCTCGAGCTGTACGAGGAGATGGTGGTGGAGGGCAAGATGCCTCCTTCGTTGAGGGAGGGGATGATCACGATCCTGTACAAGCATAAGGGGGAGAGATGTGACTTGAAAAATTGGCGTCCCATCTCTCTCCTGATTGTGGACTACAAGATCCTCGCCAAAGTCATGGCGAACAGGCTGAAGGCTGTCATCGGACAGATCATCCACCCGGATCAGACTTGTGGCATTCCTGGCCGCAGGATTGCGGACAGCCTTGCGCTTGTCCGGGACACGGTCCAATACATCAAGGACCGCCGTGTGCACGCGGCCCTGGTCAGTCTTGACCAGGAAAAGGCCTTTGACCGTGTCTCCCATGGGTTTATGTGCAGAGCCCTGCACAGGTTTGGTCTCGGGGAAATGTTTTGTTCGTATGTGGATATTATGTATAATGACATTTGCAGTTCCGTGCAGGTGAACGGCTGGAAAACTGACCCCTTCCCGGTCCTCTCCGGGGTCAGACAAGGCTGCCCTCTTTCACCTCTGCTTTTTGTTTGCTGTATAGAGCTATTCGCCGAATGCATCAGACGGAATCCAGAGATCGGAGGAATCACCGCAGCGGGACCAGACAGACGGGAAGTGAAGTGCTCGCTCTACATGGACGACGTGACGGTGTTCTGTGCCAACCAGCGCTCCATCGACCTGCTTGTCCAGACCTGCGAGGACTTCGGCCAAGCTTCGGGGGCAAAGGTCAACTGCGGGAAGTCGGAAGTCATGCTCTTCGGAAAGTGGTTCCTGCCTTCTTCTGCATCCATGCCCTTCGGCATCAAGACAGACTTCATGAAAATTTAGGGAGTTTGGTTTGGTGTCGAGGGCGCAGCCCTGAAGTCTTGGGAGGAGAGACTGGCTAAAATGCGGCAGAAATTCGGACTTTGGAGCCTCAGAGACCTCTCCATCGAAGGGAAGACACTGGTACTCTGCAGCGAGATTCTCCCTGTGTTGCAGTACCTTGCCCAGGCCAGGCCCCCACGGGTCAACACCTGTAAGGCCATCACCAGGGCGGTGTTTCACTTCATCTGGGGCTCCAAGATGGACAGAGTGAAGCGGGCAGTCATGTTCAAGGAACCCCTCAAGGGCGGTAAGGGCGTGCCCGACATCGCCACCCAACTGAGGGTGTTCTTTGCTTGCAACTGCATCCGCAGAACCTTGCCCAAACGGATTATGGACTCTGGCGGGAACGCAATGTCTCGCTTCTTCCTGTTGCCTCTCTGGAGGTCCCTCGGGTGAGACACTTGGGATAGTTCCATCCCCTACAACTGGGACACTCCTTGGTACTACTTGGATACCTTCAAGTTCATCAGGGAGCAGGGGCTGCAGGGAGTCAAGCCTGACTTGTGGAAGCCAAAGACCATCTGATCAGAGCAAGCGACATTTTGGAGTCGGTTCCAGGCCTGCCTTCAGACACCTGCAAGGTGGTCTGGAGGAATGTTTCTTCCAACATTCTCACCAACAGGCACAAAGACCTGGCATGGATGGCAATCCAAGGGGGGTTGCCTCTCAGGACATTTATGCATGCCAGGAACCTGAGCAGATACAGACACTGCCCCTTCTGCATCATCCATGAGGAAACGTCTCACCACGTTTTCTGGGAGTGTTCATTTGCTCAGGCCCTGTTGGGGGCCCTGGAACCTGAACTCAAGGACTTTGTACCACAGACAGCCATCACCCACTTTGGGGTGTTGAATGGACTATTCTGTGGGACTTTTTCTCTGGATGACATTGACGGCGCCTGGCGGGTGCTGTGTTGTTTTAAGGACGCTTTATGGTGCGCCAGAAAGCGCCTCATCCACCAGCGGGAGAGGATGTCCATTGAGGACTGCCGCAGACTGATCCTCAGTCTGCTCAGAGACTATACCTTGATGGACTTTAAGGAGGAAGAGGACGTTTGAAGATTCCCCCTTCCCCCTACTCCCCCTTGCGTGTCTTTGTCCCTTCAATAAAGCTTCGGGCCTGTGTTTCCCCCTTTTTTCCCCTTCCCCCCCCACACACCCGATGCCTATTGTAGACTGTAACGTTCGGTTTTTCGTTTTTGCATGATTTTGTGACATTAGGAAAAGTATTGTGTATTAGGATGCTACGGTTTTTGGGGTAAGCGGCGTTATGCATGACGTGGTGGTCTGGAGATTCGTCTTCCACTCACATCACGTCAGGCATCATACCGCTGAGCGAATGTATTTATTTCTGAATGTATTTATTGTATGCTTGGAACTGTATTGCAATGTGGTGCGCTGCGTCGCAGTACAGGGTGAGATGTACCCCGATTACAAGTATCATGTTGTTTTTGATGCTTCTGTAATAAAAGTATCTTTTCAATCAAAAAAAACAGCTTGGCTCAGTATACTGTATATACCACAGTGATATATACTCAGTATACTGTATATACCACACATCCAGCGGGCTGACAGATTAATCTGTCATAGGGACATTTGTTTTGAGCCAGCTTGGCTCAGCGCGGTATACTGTATGTACATTACTGCACATCCAGCGGGCTGTATATATACTGTATGTAGCTGAAGCTACCGTATTACCACATATCCAGCAGTAACCATCTGGTTTGGAATTTGATCCATATGATGACTATCTTACAAATGTATCACAAGATGTCATTCATGAACTTATGATGTCAGAGGATGAACACGAGGATTTTGAAGGATTTTAAGTACCGGTAAGTCATAACCACTTCAATTAAAAAATCTGATGTTTTTAAATGGTGTTGCCTCGGAAGGGGGGTAGTCTTATACGGCGAGTATAGCCCAAAACCTATGTTTTAATTGGAAAATGAAGGGGTTGTCTTATACACCCAGTCCCCTTATACGCTGGACAATATGGGTAGGTACATTACCTGCAATGATATTAACTGATGGTGGTATACTTGAAATAAAGGCCCTAGATTGCATGGAGACCAATTTTGCATTCCAGAGGTTTGATGAATAATATACCCCTTGTGTATAAATTGATGCATTTGTGTCAAAGACACATACATACAGTATATACATACAGTAAGCAACAGCAAATGGCTGTACTTAAAGTATGACCAAATGCAAAACTTTTTTTAGCTTTGGGTAGAGTGGAGAGGAATTACAACACCTGTCAGGTCTTTATTGTTGCTCGTGTCCCCGTCAGGGAAATTCACCTTCTCTATTTGTCCTGTTTACTGTTATCACCAAGAGTAAAAGTGAAAGAAAATCCCAAACTTTGGGTTGTCACCTGAACAGGAATATAAGGTAAATCTTCCACTGGGGAAAGTAGTTCTAGTAACCCTGATGAAAACTAGGGAATTCCCTTACGTTGGAGGAATTTCTAATCACTTTTCCTTTCACATAGGACAGGAATGAAGGGAAATTATCTCAGCTGGACATAGATGACAAAATAAAAAAAAAAATTACAAGGGTTATAATCTTCCCTTGCTCTATCTAAAATGAAAAAAAAAAAAAAAAAAAAAAGTTTTGCCATTAGTTCAACTTTACAAGAAATGACTAATAATAAATACTCATAAATAATGTACAACTGGTTGAAGCAAACCTAAACTGTAGCCAGAAAATTGTAAGAAAAGTTTAAACAGAC
Source organism: Staurois parvus (assembly GCF_062004578.1). Lineage (NCBI taxonomy): Eukaryota > Metazoa > Chordata > Amphibia > Anura > Ranidae > Staurois > Staurois parvus. The sequence continues at coordinate 592,474 of NW_028318275.1, forward strand.
TGATGCAGCACGAAGGGTATGAATCATCAGATGTATCACATAACTCAGCATGATGAAATATTCAGTCCCAACAGCTTAATTACAGCAGGCAAAAATCTAGCCAAATGGATGTAACCTGCATTATATCCAGCTAATTCAACTAAAGGTATCGTAAGCAGATGGATGTATCATAAATAAAAGAGTAACTACAAGTTTAGGCCAAGCTGTATGTGAAGCAATTATTTATATATATTTATATATATACATATATATATATATATATATATATATATATATATATATACACATACAGTATACAGTCATGTTTAACAATATTGGCACCCTTGCATTTCTTTCAGATAATGCACCACTTCGCCCAGAACATTGTTGCAACTACAAATGTGTAGACATTCTTATATTTGTTTCTTTTGTTTGTATTAATTTATCTACTGTGAATCCTGTTGCTAAACCTTTAGTGGTCTTGAACCCAGTTACAATGAATAAATCTACAATTCCTGAAAATTGTATGAAAGAAACTCTTCCAGGTGAGCTCACACCTTTAGGTTTTCATTTGTCTGCTTCACTCAAAGATAAAATATGGAGAGGCAAATTTATAGATATATTATCTTTACTTCCAGACTCCAAAAAGTAGTTAAAACTGAAAAGAAACCAGAAGACAGATAGAAAACAGGAGAAGGGCAATCCCTAGAATTTTCCAGAATTGGCTTCAAGCCTTCTGCATATAAGCAGCTGTTCTAGGTGAGCGTTCTCCAGAAAAATGCTATGGCCTTTTCCAACATCTGGATATAGTGGCTGAAGCTTTTTGCCATTTTGGTGGCACAGCTTGGTTCACTTTCGATGAAAATTTTAGACAAAAATTAGCAGTCCATTCTTCATTACGCGGTGGACTTAAAGACGTTGGACTCTGGTTAAATATAATGTTACCCCAGAGATCCCAATTTTCACAGAAGTTACCTCAATCTTCAGAATTCCTTTCGTAAAGGCTTCTGCTTTGCTTTCAATGAAGGACAATGTAAATTCTTATATAATTGTTGGTACAAACACGAATGCTCCTATTGCACTGGTTCACACCCTGCAGTCTGATGCTTTCGTAAGACCTCCGCCTCAGCAGTTCAACCCCAACCTTGTGACAATATTATCAAAAACCAAGAAGCCAGTGAAGCTCTAAAAAATGTTTCCTTGGCTCACCGCTATCCAAACACCAAGATGGCAGATCTTTTGCATAATGATTTTCAGGTAGGTTTCCTATTACCCATCTTTACAGGTAAGGGCTGTAGTTTAATGAATAATTTGCATTCAGTCATTACTCATCCAGATATTGTTTATGAAAAAAAAGAAGGAGATAGAATTGCTGTTCCCTTTTCTTTCCCTCGATTTTCAAATTTTAGATTATCACCATTAGGTCCCCATATGTGAACCAGGCTCCTTTCGTTTAATACACCATTTGTCATATCCAATAGGTACTTCTCTTAACGATGAAGTATCTGATTTTGAGTGCACTGTGTCTTATGCATCATTTGACGATACTCATATGTTATTAAGACATTTTGGCAGACTTGCATTGCTCTCTAAAGCTGACAATAAGTCAGCCTTCCATTTACTACCAGTTCACCCACAAGGTTTTAACTCGCTGGGTTTCCACTTTAATAATTCTTTCTTTTTGATAAATGTATGCCCATGGGGGTTTTTTTTATCCTGCTTTTACTTTGAAGCGTTTTCTACTTTTCTTCAATGGGTGGTCTCAGACCTCTATCTGGAAGGGGGTTTGTTTGTTGATTTCTTCTTTTCTATCTCAAAGCTTTGCTGAAAGAAGTTCAGTCACTCTTGGTCCTTTTTGCCTTTGCTGCAAGGGTCATTCCTGTAGCAAGAGAATTTTCAAGACATTTAGCCTGAACAACTTAGGGCCCAAACATCCTTATTTTTATATTTAACATACCAAACAAATCAAGGAAGATTTAAAAATTTGGGATTCTTTATTAATCAGCTTTAATGGCTCCACCATATGGCAGTTAAATTTTGTTGATGATTCTGCTTTAGGTTTCTCTACAGACACCTCAGGGTCATTTGGTTTTGGTGCCTTTCTAGCAGGCCATTGGTTTGCTTCAGAATGGCATATCATGTGGCAAATTTCTGAAATCTTGCACAATTTAGTTTTGTTAGAGCTCTGACCAGTAGTAGTTTCTTTTGTTATTTGGATGGATATATTTAAAAACCGTCGAGTCTTGCTACATACCGACAATAAAGGTGTATTATTCGCAATAAATTGTTTGACTTCAAAATCTGAGTTAGTTATTAAAATTCTAGTAAAAAACAATATTTGGTGGAAAGCAAAGCATATAGGTGGAGTTAATAATGTAATCGCGTATGCTTCATCTTGTTCCCAGTTCACAAATTTCGGGAACTAGCTCCGAAAGCGGATCCAGCAGGTTTCCCTTTCCCAGATTTCCTCTGGGGCTTGATCTGGGACTGAGTTCATGTGCTCTCAAGAACTCTCTAAAACTTGGGAAGATTATCTTAGCTCTTGGGATAAATGGTTTTCTTTTTGTTCTACCAGAAATATTGATTGTATGGCTGTTAATTCTTATGGTGCTTTATCCTTTTTTTCATATCTAATTCATTTTTTCAGTTTTTCAGGCCTACCTGCATTATCATCTTTTCATCCAGGTTAAACAAATTCTTAAAGGAAGAATTTCGGCAATTTTAGGCATAGTTTATTTTTCTTCATTTGAAGTCCTTCTGTTTTGTTCTGCCTTTACATTGGCATTTTTTGGAGCTTTAAGACTGAGGGAATTTACAGCTCCCAATAAAACATCTGGTTCATTCCTTCTAAATTCAGATGTCTCCATAGGGGGTAACTCCTTGAAATTATTCATCAGGAGATCCAAGACTGATATTTCAGGCAAAGGCCATTTAATTACCCAGTTTTGTACTCCCAATTCAGATATTTGCCCGTTATGGCCTCATCCAAATTTATGTCTGTACGACCATTGTTTAACAGTTCATATTTTATTCATTTTGATTTAACTCATCTAATTCAATTTTCAGCTGTCTTGTCTTCAGGCCTTAAAAAACTCAGTCTTCATGGTTTTCAATTTTCCTCATATTCATTTAGAATAGGTGCAGCTACTACTGCTAGTATTTTGGGTTTTTCTCCAGAAGAACTAAAGAGGGTTGGTAGGTGGGGCAATGATCGTTATAAGATTTATGTTCACCCTGAATTGATCATTAATTAATTTTTTTTTCAGGTACCTCTAAATATATTATTTGGATAGTGGCCCATTCGTTCATTTATTGAGCCAAGAAACAGGTAGAATTCAGGATTTACTCTACTAATTTAGGTTTGGACAATAATAAATTTCAAGTTCTTTGGTATAGTATCAGGGGTCTAAGATGGAAACATTTTACAGATCATCTCATTTATTTATCAGATTTTTGGCCTATGCCTGATATCTTGATTATTCATGCTGGGGCCAATGATTTAGGTAGTTAGAACATGGGACCTCCTGGGAGAAATCAAAAGAGATTTGTATTCTTTTAAAATGTTATTTCCTCAGGCTGTCCTTCTATTTTCAGAAATGATTCCTGGACTATTGTGGTCTCCAGCCAGAAAATTGCTTTACATTGATAAGATTCAGAGATGTCTTGATCACACAATTCACAATTTTTTGGCTATGTCTGGAGGTCTTTCATGTTGATTTGGAAGGTTTTTCACCAGGTCTATATCATAACAACTTGGTACACCTTTCTGAAATTGGCCTGGACATTTTCAATGTAGGTTTACAAAACAGTATTGAATTGGCCATGGTGTTGATTAGAGATGAGCGAATTATTCAAAAATTCGATTCGGCTGATTCGGCGAATTCGCGGAATAAATTTGATTCGAGTCGAATATATTCGCTGCGAATTTAACTTATAAAAAGGGTGTTTCTAGGCTTCAGAGAGCCTTTATATTAGTGCAGAACACTGTACCTTTAATTTAAATGCCCTTGGAGACTGCTGGGGAAGAGAAATAATACTGTCAGTCAGTATGACATGCAGATGAGTGCCGTCGATCTTAGAATCACCGCACACTTCACTCATTTGGGCAGTCACGGGGCCAAAACCAGAGTGTGGAGCCACAGTGTGGCAGTGGAGGCAGCAGCAATGGGAGGCCATACAGCACCCTATGAAAAAATGGAACCCACCAGCAGTGTGAGGAGACCTGAAAGTGGCACATGGCAGAGTGTGGCGATGGAGACAGCAGCAATGGGAGGCCGTACAGGGACCCATGACACACTCTGGACCTGGCAGCAGCATGAGGAGGCGGTACAGGGGCCCATGACAGATTACGGGCCTGGCAGCAGCATGAGGAGTCGGTACGGGGGCCCATGGCAGATTACGGGCCTGGCAGCAGCAATGGGAGGCCCGTAATCTGCCAGCACCCTATGACAAAATGGAACCCACCAGCAGTGTGAGGAGACCTGAAAGTGGCACATGGCAGAGTGTGGCGATGGAGACAGCAGCAATGGGAGGCCGTACAGGGACCCATGACACACTCTGGACCTGGAAGCAGCATGAGGAGGCGGTACAGGGGCCCATGACAGATTACGGGCCTGGCAGCAGCATGAGGAGTCGGTACGGGGGCCCATGGCAGATTACGGGCCTGGCAGCAGCAATGGGAGGCCCGTAATCTGCCAGCACCCTATGACAAAATGGAACCCAGCAGCAGTGTGAGGAGACCTGAAAGTGGCACATGGCAGAGTGTGGCGATGGAGACAGCAGCAATGGGAGGCCGTACAGGGACCCATGACACACTCTGGACCTGGCAGCAGCAAGAGGAGGCGGTACAGGGGCCCATGACAGATTACGGGCCTGGCAGCAGCAATAGGAGGCCCGTAATCTGCCAGCACCCTATGACAAAATGGAACCCACCAGCAGTGTGAGGAGACCTGAAAGTGGCACATGGCAGAGTGTGGCGATGGAGACAGCAGCAATGGGAGGCCGTACAGGGACCCATGACACACTCTGGACCTGGCAGCAGCATGAGGAGGCGGTACAGGGGCCCTTGACAGATTACGGGCCTGGCAGCAGCATGAGGAGTCGGTACGGGGGCCCATGGCAGATTATGGGCCTGGCAGATGACGACGAGGCTGCCAAGTGCGATCAGCCTCATCATCATCAATTAGGGTCTCCGCCTCACTACTAGCCCCCTCGGCTGCGTGTGGGTCAGGAGACAGACCTGTCTCTAGACCGGCTACCGAGCCACTCTCCTCGCCAGTACTTCTTTGCCTGGCTGCTGAAGAGGCGGATGTCTCCCCCCGTTCCTGACCGCCCTCTGTTAGCTCTTCCTCAATGTACAGTGGGGCTGAGCCCACAGCATGCGATACTTCGCTTGGTGAGGGAACACCAAAGGACAGGGGCAGGTAGAGGACACGTGATTTCAGTGGGCTTGCTCCCGGGCCATGCCAACTAACGGTTGTGTCTGACGTACCCACCGACCGTTGGCTGTAGGTGTCAGAGGTGACCTGGGAAGAGGAAGACGACCGAGCCAACCAATCGATGACGGCAGGGTTGTCGGTGGAGACACGACCGCTGGATGACACCGGGAGCACTGGCCTCTGGCTGCGACTAGTGCTGCCTCGACCCCTTCCTCTGCTGCCACGTCTGCTCGCTCCTTAAACATTGCCTCCTCTGCCACTCCTCTGCGTGTTGTCTGACATACTCTTTAATTCAATGATTCTGTGTCCCTGAGTAACGATTCTGTGTCCCTGAGTAACAATTCTGTGTCCCTGAGTAACGATTCTGTGTCCCTGAGTAACGATTCTGTGTCCCTGAGTAACGATTCTGTGTCCCTGAGTAACAATTCTGTGTCTGTCCCTGAGTAACAATTCTGTGTCCCTCAGTAACGATTCTGTGTCCCTCAGTAACAATTCTGTGTCCCTGAGTAACAATTCTGTGTCCCTGAGTAACGATTCTGTGTCCCTGAGTAACGATTCTGTGTCCCTCAGTAACAATTCTGTGTCCCTCAGTGACAATTCTGTGTCCCTCAGTAACAATTCTGTGTCCCTGAGTAACAATTCTGTGTCCCTGAGTAACGATTCTGTGTCCCTCAGTAACGATTCTGTGTCCCTGAGTAACAATTCTGTGTCCCTGAGTAACAATTCTGTGTCTGTCCCTGAGTAACAATTCTGTGTCCCTGAGTAACAATTCTGTGTCCCTGAGTAACGATTCTGTGTCCCTCAGTAACGATTCTGTGTCCCTGAGTAACAATTCTGTGTCCCTGAGTAACAATTCTGTGTCCCTGAGTAACAATTCTGTGTCTGTCCCTGAGTAACAATTCTGTGTCTCTGAGTAAGAATTCTGTGTCCCTGAGTAACGATTCTGTGTCCCTCAGTAACAATTCTGTGTCTGTCCCTGAGTAACAATTCTGTGTCCCTGAGTAACAATTCTGTGTCCCTCAGTAACGATTCTGTGTCCCTCAGTAACAATTCTGTGTCCCTGAGTAACAATTCTGTGTCCCTGAGTAACAATTCTGTGTCTGTCCCTGAGTAACAATTCTGTGTCCCTGAGTAACAATTCTGTGTCTGTCCCTGAGTAACAATTCTGTGTCCCTGAGTATCAATTCTGTGTCCCTCAGTAACGATTCTGTGTCCCTGAGTAACGATTCTGTGTCCCTGAGTAACAATTCTGTGTCCCTGAGTAACAATTCTGTGTCCCTCAGTAACAATTCTGTGTCTGTCCCTGAGTAACAATTCTGTGTCCCTGAGTAACAATTCTGTGTCCCTGAGTAACGATTCTGTGTCCCTCAGTAACAATTCTGTGTCCCTGAGTAACAATTCTGTGTCCCTGAGTAACAATTCTGTGTCTGTCCCTGAGTAACGATTCTGTGTCCCTGAGTAACGATTCTGTGTCCCTCAGTAACGATTCTGTGTCCCTCAGTAACGATTCTGTGTCCCTGAGTAACAATTCTGTGTCCCTGAGTAACGATTCTGTGTCCCTCAGTAACAATTCTGTGTCCCTGAGTAACAATTCTGTGTCCCTGAGTAACGATTCTGTGTCCCTGAGTAACGATTCTGTGTCCCTCAGTAACAATTCTGTGTCCCTGAGTAACGATTCTGTGTCCCTGAGTAACGATTCTGTGTCCCTCAGTAACAATTCTGTGTCCCTGAGTAACAATTCTGTGTCCCTGAGTAACAATTCTGTGTCCCTGAGTAACGATTCTGTGTCCCTCAGTAACAATTCTGTGTCCCTGAGTAACAATTCTGTGTCCCTGAGTAACAATTCTGTGTCTGTCCCTGAGTAACAATTCTGCGTCCCTGAGTAACAATTCTGTGTCCCTGAGTAACAATTCTGTGTCCCTCAGTAACAATTCTGTTTCCCTGAGTAACAATTCTGTGTCCCTGAGTAACAATTCTGTGTCTGTCCCTGAGTAACAATTCTGTGTCCCTGAGTAACAATTCTGTGTCCCTGAGTAACAATTCTGTGTCCCTCAGTAACGATTCTGTGTCCCTCAGTAACAATTCTGTGTCCCCGAGTAACAATTCTGTGTCCCTGAGTAACAATTCTGTGTCTGTCCCTGAGTAACAATTCTGTGTCCCTGAGTAACAATTCTGTGTCCCTGAGTAACGATTCTGTGTCCCTAAGTAACGATTCTGTGTCCCTAAGTAACGATTCTGTGGCCCTAAAGTCTCTCTGGCCCTAACTCTGTCCCTAATACAGACAGGTCTGTCTCTCTTGAATGACCGGAGGCTAATGGAGAATTGTAAGATGGCCGCAATTTATAGCTCCACCATTACACAGTGCTGGCTGGCTGGCTGCTGATTGGCTAATGCGATCACATGTCATGAATGAATGCATTATGGGTCAGCGCGCCTTGTCTGCGCGCCTTCCCAGAGATCCCCGCTCCGTCGCCACACATGTCGCCGCCATTTTTGGGAAAATTCGATTCGTGCATCCGAAGTTTGCTAATTTTCGGATTCGACGCGAATCGAATTTTTCCTGATCTTCAAAACGAATTCCACTTCGCCATGTTCGATTCGCTCATCTCTAGTGTTGATGAGGCCTCAGCCATCCAGTTTATGTTTGTCTTCAGCTGGTGAAGTTTAGTCGTCCAGTGTATCTGGATGGACAACATGACTGTATTGATAATTGTTATTTTGGTTTCAGCCAGGATGGCTAGATATTTTTCTTGGATATGTATGTATTAATCATTTAAGGTTACCTTTGAATAACACCATGGCCAATAAAATATACAATAAATATTTGAGAGTTAAATTTCTTGGTGTGTGTTGTTTTATTTAATAAATGTACATCAGCTCCTTTGTGCTATCCCATGTACTATGGACAGATAAAACAAAATGACAGCTTTTTGGTAAAGCCCATCATTCTACTGTTTTCAGAAAAAGCAATGAGGCCTTTAAAGAAAAGAATACAGTCCCTACAGTCAAACATGGTGGAGGTTCACTGATGTTTTGGGGTTGCTCTGTTGCTTCAGGCACTGGATGTTTTGACTGAGTACATGCCATTATGAAATCTATCAGAAGACTATCAAAGAATTCTGGGATGCAAAATAGGGCCCAGTGTCAGAAAGTTGGGTCTCTATCAGAGGTCATGGATCTTACAGCAGGACAATGACCTAAAGTATATGTCTAAAAGCACCCAGAAATGGTTTCAGAGAAAATGCTGGAGAGTACTGAACTGGCCAGCTACGAGTCCGGATCTCAATCCCATAGAGCAACTGTGGAGAGATCTTACAATAGCAGTTGTGAAAAGGAACCCTTTCAATCTGAGAGACCTGGAGCAGTTGGCAAAAGAAGAGTGGTTCATAACTCCAGAATAGAGGTGTAAGAAACTCATTGCTGGCTACAGGAAGCCATTGATTTCAGTTATTTTTTCCAAGGAATGTGCTACCAAATATTAAATTGAGGGTGCTAATAATTTTGTCCAGTCAATTTTTGGGGTTGTGAGTGGAATGTGTCAGATTTGACTTTTTGTTTCTGCACTTTTTCTGTCATACCAATACAAAAAAAAGAAATAAACATGAGAAAGCCTAAACGTTTGTAATTGTAACAATTTTTTGGGTGAAGTGGTGCATTGTGTGACATAAATGCAGGGATGCCAATATTTTTGATCATGATTGTATAATTAAAATGAAGAAAAAAACTGTGTTATTTTAAAATACTTGCATCTAGCTGTGCAATAACAAACAACAATGTTTTTCACTAAAAAAAATCCAAATGCATGTTCTTCAATAAATAAACATATGTAAAACTTAAATATAATGCAGCCTCAGATGAATAAGACGAGACATCCAAATAATATGGATTTCCTAAGAATCTTTTTCCCATTTTCAGTAGTGCTCTTCCCAATGTGAATCACACTTCAAAAAACAGCACTCATCAGATACCCATAACCTTTTGTTACAAATGTCACAGTACAGCACAATCTTTGAACCAGCAATGCAGTTTCTATGTAGTCTCCAACTCTCCAGGGGTATTCAGCATAGTCACATTTTGAGCATGTAAGAAAAAGAACTAAATAGTGTAACATTGCTTTTTTTTTTTTGGCTCGGCAAAAGAAAATCACAGTTACACTTTGAAAGAGCCTTACAGCACTATTGGTACCAGCAGACTTCAAATAAAAATGGTACTTCCCAATCTTACTGGCTCTGTTACTGTCCAAAATAGCAATTAATCCAACAACAAACACTCACAAGACATTAGGGATCCAACAACAAACAGGAAATGATGTATAACCACAAGCCAACAGGAAATGATGTATAACCACAAGCCACACATGCATATAGTATATCATGAATTTGCATAGTAGTAGGTTTTTTTAAATTTGGCCCTTGGAGCATGGTTTGTGCATTTTCCAAAACCAAAAAAGAGAAAACTGCCAAGTACAGTCAGAGAGTTTACACACAATACAGAAAAAAAACAATATAGAGGCCTTCAGCCTGCAAGTGACCCAGTTTGAGGTATCCAACCATAAAAGGAGGGACAGTATCGCCTCACAGGATATATACAGTGGGTACCTAGAAAATAAAACAACAATCAATCTGAAAACCAACCATGTGGTGATCATAAAGTACTAAGAAACATTATCAACAGCAATGCTATCATATTATTAGCAAGGTTGCCATAGGGTGATAGAGCTTTGTGACAAGGTGCATGGGCATAAACAGCTTAGCTTACCCCTCGCAAAGCGGAGCACATTCCCAGCATACAATCAGCGTCAAATGAGTTTATAAAGCTGAACTGAGCCAAGGGGAAAAAGAAACCCCCAAAGCAAAACAATCTTAAAAAAACTGAATAAATAAATACTGTGAACTGGGCATCTAGTAGAAGTCATGCTTCCAGAAGGAAAGGGGGGAGAGGGAAATAAGAAAGAGATTGAAGGCGAAAGGAAAAAAAAAGGAAGAAAAAGAAAAAGAAAGTCAAGAGATAGGTTGTCCGCCCCTCAGGTCGTTGTAGGAACACTCTTCATGCCAGAGTTTGCAAGTATTGAATCCAGGGAATCCAGACCCTCTCAAACCTTGCTGTAGTGTCACAAAGTATACTGACTAACTTCTCATTAATCATTATCCAGGTAAGTTTGCACTTCATCACAGCCAGCTCCACCACTTGCTATTTTAGCCGCCAGGAACATGAAGTGAATTAGGGTCTGCATATGTCGAGAAATCCCCTTCACCGGTTTATTAAGTAGGGCCATTTTGGGGTCCTTGATCACATTTACCATGGTTACAGAGTATATTAGCGAGTGGACCCTAATCCAAAATCATCTGACTTTGCTGCACGACCACCACGTGTGGATCATTGTGCCTACTTTACCGCAACCCTTGAAGTACAGGGCTGAAGAGTCTGGGTACATCTTATGCAATACCAACTAGAGGCCACCTTGTAAGCAGCCTCAACTAGAGAGACATGCACGTGACCCTTATATGTCTGCACTGACCAATCCCTCCAGTCCTCCTCCAGAATTTCAATTCCCAAACCATTTTCCAAAGCTTGCATATAGGGCACTTTACCCGGTGTGTTCTTAAGAGTAATTCTACAAAACATGCTTTGTTGGTTGGGTTGATGGCAGATTTGAGATCCTCTTCTCTAGAGGATGCCTGTATATTAGGAATTATAGCCAAATCCCTAAGAGAACAGTAAAGCACTATTACTCTTCAGCTCTAAATGTTAAAGTGGAAGGAAGTCAAAACCTAAGTTTAAATCTACTCCCACCCCCATTCAAAGCCTATTCTATCGATCTTGTAGAAGGAAAGATGGCTATACATACCTATTTTGAAGTCACTCTGGTCCAGTTACATGAATTACTTCCAGCGCTGGCTTCAGTGTAGAAGAGGGATAGCTGACAACGGATGTCCCATAGAAAGCATATGGGTGACATCATAGCCCAGGCTCTGCAGCCATTGTCGGCGATATCTCCGTTTCACTGAAGCCAACTCTGGAGAGATTATGTGACCAGACCAGAGTGACTTCTGAATAGGTATGTATACAGATCTTTCCTTTTACAGGGTAGATAGAATAGGCTTAGAATGGGGGGTGGGAGTAGATTTAAGCTAAGCTTGGTTTTGACCCGCCTTCCACTTTAAGACTATTCCAGCTATGGTGCCCAATTTACTATGCTCTTCACCTTTAGCAGCCAGATTTCAAAGATGCTTTATACAAATGCATCTGTACTAGAGTGCTCCCATAACCTTTGCACTGCTTTATGGGATTACCCAAGAAGCTACAACAGAGCAAATTCATAAGGATTACAGAGAAGTTTAGTTGGAGATGACCAAGAGATCAATAGCCAGGAGGTTAGGACTAGAGTGTCCAAGTCAAAGAGAAACCAGCAAAGCAGTCAAACAAAGCAGAGGTCAGGATAGACAAAAAAAATCATAACCCCATCTCCCTGTAGGCCTTTCTTTGGCTCCCCCATAACTTAAGCCCTTCCTCCCTGATCCCCTTGATGTTATATAGCCTGAGGGTGAGACTCCGTTCGATACTCAAGCAATTTTATATACTCATTTCTGCCACTCCTACCTATCACTCACAACCCTCTCTTCCCTCGGGACCTAGAGGAGCCTCAAGCATTGTCTTGGTGGCTCTCCCATAGCTTTATGAGGGTCTAACATTTTCTTTCCTCTCTCTCCTTTCTGTCTTTGGAGACTTTTCAAGAGATGCATAAAGCTCCAGCAAAGGAATACTTTCATTTTCTCCAACTAAATCACTGAATTGCTGCCCTTCACTGCACATCCACCTACCCATATCAGAAGACCCATATTGAGCATATACTGTATGTCAGCATGCCAGCATGGGCCTCTGGCCTCATTTCGGCTATCCGTGCTTCCTTGAATGGCCACCTGTCATCAGCACCCCTTTCTTATATGTCCCAATGGGAGCGGGATCTCAAAACCCCTATAGATTTGGAGGACTGAAGGAAGACATGGAAAATGGTCACCAAATATTCTTTCAATACCAATACACTTGAGGCTGCATATAAGGTCTTCCTGAGGTGGTATTGGGTGCCTGCTAAGTTCGCCCATGCCTATCCCTAGTTTAGTGACAGATGCTTTGGAAACTGTGTGCAACAAGGAGATGTCTTGCACATCTGTGGGTCCTGCACAAGACTGGTGGGGTTTTGGTCAAGTGTTTTTGGCCTGCTCCAGGCCTTGTTCCACCTGATGGTCCATAAAGATGTGAAGTTGGCCCTGATACACTGTCCTATACCCAGTTTATATGCACAGCAGCAGAAACTGGGTATCTACCTCTTTATTTCAGCCAAACGGACCATAGCCCAGGCCTGGAAGACACCATGCATTGCCTTCCAGGGGGTGAGGACTCACATTACCACACTGATGCTCAATGAGCAAATGTCCAGTTTCCTGAAAGACTCACATTCCAAATTTTTAAGGTATGGGAGCCCTGGATTTCTTTCAAATTTCCCACACTCTAAATGGCCTGTTCAGGCCACATATGATCACTACTGTCAAGGCTTCTGAGTCTGAAATGTTCTTTCTCCTCCTTTTTCTTCTCTTGTTACAACTTTTCCTTTCTTTTAATTTTTCCTTTCTGGTCTCTCTCTCTCTATTTCTCTTGTGTAGGGTCATATCAATGTTCATTGATATCTGCCACTGTGATTACGGCCTTTGCTGGTTTAATACCTGCTCATTGCTTAGCTACTGCGTGGGAGAACCATAAGCATGTAACATAAAAATGAATCAAAATACCAGCAATATGTGGAGTTGACAACTGTAAGTGAAGATAGAAAAAACTTTACTGCAATTAATAATTGTATAATGGGCACTAGCAAAAAGGGCTGCTATCATTAAATCCTTAAACTAGTACAGAGCACAGGAAGTGTTGCTATTTACAAACTGAGCTGACTAGAGATTGACTGCAGCTGGAAGGCAGATGGAGCTAAAGAGTTAAAACACCAAGCAGAGTATATCCTGCAGAGGGCTCAGACCCTCAGGTGGCAGACAGGAACATGACAGTAGTACAAAAAAGACTTCAAAAACATTGTCTATATTTAAACTGAGTACTCTGTTAAAAGAGTAGTGCAAACATTTTGAATCTCAACATCCAAACTTTCACAAGAATAGTGTTTTCTATCTTTCAATTGAGCTTCCTGCCTCAAGTGACCATCGCTTTTGGTGCAGTTCCAGAGAATTCTTTGGTACTGCCTCTTAGGTATAACCTTAAGTCAAGAGGGATGGTGGCTGCTCCCGACCGGATGTATCCATTCCAGTCCATCTTCTTAAAAAAGGTCTTTGTACTTAGAGATGGCATGAAACACATCAACACTTGCTCTTGTTGTGTGTTATGCTATTTGGATTTTTTTATTTATTTTTCCATAAACGTATGGATCTTAACAACAACAGTATTGTAATCCACCTGTTAATTGGTCATGTTCTGCGGTACCTGTGTTTTTTAGGGTTAGAGAGAAGTGGACCAAACTGGAGCGGTGTTTAGTGTTTTGAATTGTTGAATCTCCTTAAAGGGTGTGTTGGACAAGGACCCAAAATTTGCCCCGAACCATAAAGGAAATAAGTTTGACATATTCATTGACATTCATAAATTCATTTGTAAAATTAATATAAAAAAATATTTTTTTCTGGCAAAGGCCCCACAAATGAAGCAAATCCTGTACTACTACCTACCCAAATATATTATGTTTCATCAGGACTGAGGACTAAATGTATTTTCAATCCCCCTATAAATAATAACAATTTAATTGAATTATTTAAAAAATGTAAATAAACAATGGAGGTTATTTATTAAAACTGGAGAGTGCAAACTCTGGTGCAATTCTGCATAGAAACCAATCAGCTTCCAGGTTTTAATGCCAAAGCTTAACTGAACAAGCTGAAGTTGGAAGCTGATTGGCTATCATGCACAGCTGCACCAGATTCTCAGTTTTAGTAAATCAACTCCAATGTCTTTTTGATGACATCAAGAACATTTACTTGAAGAGGGTACTAAATGCTCCCTATATAAAATTGGTAATAGAGGAACAGGGGCGGACTGACCATTTGGAAACTCGGGCACTTCCCGAGGCCCCAGGGTCAGTAGGGGGCCCCATGAGATGCCCCTGGTACCTTTTTCATAGGCTTTTTTGAGTTTGGGCAAGGACACAGGGGCCCCATGATCTCCTATTGCCCGGGGGCCCCATGAGTTGTCAGTCCGCCCCTGTAGAGGAATTATCTAATTGAAAAGTCTTTGGAATACCAGACAATAATAGAGTTGTCTTAAACAATAAGGAAATTTAACAACTGCTATCAGAGTCTTCAATTTATGAAAACATAAATGGGAACTCCTTGTCTATACTGATGCCCCCCAGAGCTAGCTTTATGGGGGAGGTATACTGAATACATTTTCTTTATTTGTAATGGAGAAGAGGGGGCCAGTAGGCAATTTGATTATTTTTACATGCAATAACATAGTTTTCCCAAAAACCTTTATAAAATAACTGACAGAAATAGTTTCATCCTTTGGTCCAGCTACCATCATTCAAGATGGCAGTAAGCCAAAGCAATAAAAGAACACCTGACATAGTGACATCATAGCCAATTATTACTGAACATCAGGAGCTTCCTGGCACAGATCTGCCATATCCAGCAGCATTCCTGCCGAACTCTGCAATGATGGCAGCTCCTTTTAGGGTCCTACTTGGAAATTGTTGATATGCCATATTACTCTCCAATACAGTGAGTGCAACATACTGATTTTAACCTTTATTTTATTAAATGGCTTACACTTAGAGGCTGTATGCCCTCCTGTGTTTATTGGAAGCCAAAGCAAAGCCCAGAGAGGACAATTAATGAGATTTAGGAGAAATTGTCGATTTTTGATTAATTATTATGAGCAAACAGATATTCTAAAACCTGTTTTATTGAAACAGAGTACAAAGATGAATGTCTAAACAGAGAAATAGAAAAGGTTGCTTCAACAAATAGAGTGATCTAATTGGATATACAGTAAGAAGTAAAAATTGATTAATGAGGATGGACATAAATGGGCCCTTATTACTGAAATAAACTTGCATTATAAGAATTTGGAGGACATTTTCACAAAGAAATGTCCTATAACTATTACAAATAAAACCATTGGTTTAATTCTTTGCAAAAAAAAGGTTCATTTACAGTATAGAAAAATACCCTCATTACAGATTAAACTGATTCACAACACAAAAGACCCTACTCATATTACCAGGTATTTTTTGTTGATGGAAATGGTTTCTTTAAATGTGGAATATGCTCAGCATGATCTAATTATAACAAGTTGAGAAAAAAACATAGATTTCCAGTAATTTCTTCCAGCAGAAGAAGGTTTAATATTGGTACATTTAATTCCTGCAATACAACACATGTATCTGATAGAATGCCCATGTAAACTGCGATATATTGGAGGAACTAGTAGAACCTTAGCAGTCTAAATGTGCTAACACTTTTGAAATATCAGAAATGGCTTGGAAACACACCGCCTGTCTTTACATTATAAGAAACATCATAAAAATAATCCAGCAGGTATTAGATCTGGTCAGTAAAATTTTCTTCCAACAGAGATCCGAGTGTCAGTGCTATGACTCAGATCCTTCACATCACAGCCTCCCGTGCACATCACAGTTCCTCCACCCATCCCCATCCCCCTTTTTACATCACAGACTGCCCCATCACCTGGCATGCTTCACATCTTGTGTGAATAAGGTAGGACAGTGTGGGCAGTGGGGGAGTAAGGGGGGAGTACTGCAATGTTATGAAAGGGACAGACCTGCTGGGCCTCAAATGTTGTGCCCTTCCTTGAGGATAATAGTGGCAGCCGGCACCAGGGAGAGGACATTCAGGCAACTATTTGGTGAGGCTGCAGTCTGCAAAGGAATGTTTCTGAGTCCAGATCCAGACCATGGTCTGCCATTTAGTGATGCCTGATATAGTATAATGCTTAAGTTTATGTTTGAAGTCCACAAAGTTATAGCTACATATTTTATTAGATGCATTTATTTTAGAAGTTAATACTTACATATTTGGAAGGTTATTTATCATCAATTTTAAATTATAGTTTGTTTATCATAATTTTCCTATAGATATTCAAAAGTTACTTAAAAGTCTTGAAGCATGGGTATGTAGCAGAAATGTTAAAGTATGAGGTTAATAACAGAGTTTACAGGTTTGAATCACAGTCTTGTTAGGTGGTTTTAATACAATTAATATGTTTCTTTTGTATGTATGGGCAAAATATTGGTGGTGGGGTACTTGTCAATGTGGTGGAAAGGGTCTTATTCCATGAGCTGGAATGGGAACGTCTTGAAGTCCCTGGGAAGGAAGATGATTTGAGGACTTTTTTAATTCCATTGCAGCAGTTGAAAAGGAGACTTCTGCCATGGGAAAGATTCTGCTGGAGATGGCAGGGTGGGTGTAGGGGAATTCAGCAGAGGTTCAAGCCTTCGCTTGACCCCTTCTCAGTGTGTCAAAATGACCCTTTTCCCACTTGATGTGGCATATCCTAAGCCTCTGAAACAGTACTGTTGGCCAGCATGTGGAACACATTTCGTATGTGTCACTCTGTCAGTGGCAGAGTGCAAATGACCATGGACATGTGGTCCAGTAAGCATGGGCAGGGATGCTACATGTGGTCACCAAAGAAGGACCCCATGTTGTAAACAAAAGGAGAGCGAAGGATTGTCACATGACCGTGGCTTCGGGAAAGTGAAATGGGTCAGGGGTGTGGAAATTTTTTTAAAAACTACTTGTCCAGGAACTAAATCGATGTTCCAATCTGCGTGTCCCTCATAACAATCTACTTGTGCTGATAAAAAAATAGATTTTAACCAAAAACATATTTAAATCTGCTTTAAGTAATATCTGGGACTTTTAAAAACAAAAGGGGCTTTATGGCAACTTAAACGTTTAATATTTTTACCATTGTGCTGTTTATCTCCTTCCCTCCCTGCCTGTCTCTAGCACCGCACTCGGGAACTAGCAGGGAGGGGAGAGACCTTGTAGTGTAATGAGCTCCGATTGGGTGTTTTGTCAGGAAAGGAAAGGGGAGTGTCGGGCTTAACCTTTATCCCTTTTGCTGCCACAGCTGTTTTTGCATTTTTTGCACACGTTTAAAAAAATAATTTAAGTCTTGAAGATTACACAAAACTCCAAAACACCCTGAACTGAGATCCAATTCATGAAATGGGTGGGCCGCGGACAGTAAGGCTAGGGAGAAGAGGGTTAGATGATGCTGGACGTCCTCCAGGCAGAAAATGAGGAGGTCTCTATCTAATTTGCTGTAGCTTTTAATGCACAATGTCTGTAGCTCACAGTGTGCAATGAAATCCAAGTAAGCAATTTCAGAACAGGAGAGGAGCCTGTACAGCTGTGCAAGATTGAAGAAGGCTTAAGTCCAGCTTTAACTGTAAACAGAAGACAAAATGTAATAGTGATGGACATTTAGCTTGTAAAGAAAGCTTATGGAGAAAATTAGGGTTTATATGCCTAGGTAACTAGGTTGGGAGGTAGATTGCAAGATAGGTTGCTAGGCTGGTTAGGTAAATTTAGTTCTTTTGGCTTCTCTTTATTCAGTGGAGCAGTTTGTGATTGCTCTGAGCTGTTTTGGACTTCACTGGTTACAGGTTTGATTGTTTCCCCCTGCCTTCTGGAGAATTCTAGAATCTAGTGGGCTGGAAATCCAAATCAGCAACCTGAATATTTATGTTGTCTCAGCCAATCCCTAGGGGATGGTGCTCAGTAGGTGGCTGGGGAGTACACAAATAATCTGGGGTTTGGAGCTACCCTGTTCTTGCCCAGGAGAAAAAGTTCTCAGCCTGAAGGGCTGCTGTCCTTCTGGGCAGTTCAGATGAAGTACTTACAGGAGCTCATCAAGGTCCCACCTAAGTTAGAGCTGGGGGGGCTTCTTTTCTGAGAGCATCTGAAGCTAATAAAGAGGTCTCACTGGGATTTCAGTCTGAATAGCTCATGGGTGAATGTCTGGCTGATATTGGAAGGAGGCATCCTAGTATAAAGGGACATTGTAAGTACAGACCTGATTCTAGGATCCTAGTGACTGCTGTTACTTTGCCCAGACTGGCCATATGGCGCACAGGACATCTGCCCATTGGGGCCACCTGGATGGGTCAGGGCCACCTGGATAGGACGGGCAGTGGGGCCGCATATAGAAAAACTGATCTGTCCATTTCCCTCCTGCCACTGATGAATGCCTGGTTCTCCTCCTCTCCCTCCTGCAGGCATCCAACAGCTGCAGGATAGAAATGGACAGATCAGTTCCTCTGTATGCTACCCCTCCGCCCCTCCTATCCATCTTCTTTCTGCTGCTCCGTCCTCTCTCCTGGTCACCCTGTGCTTTTTCCAGGCCCCTGTGTGCCCTCTACCAGCCCCCCTCCTCCCCCGAAGTGCTGCTGGGTTCCCCCCTCCCCTCTCCCGCCAGCTGCTGCAAGGAATCTGTCAGGATGGAGAGGGCTGGTAAATATGTCATATATCGGCGCGGTACCGTTCACTGGCTTTGGTCATTCATAACTGAGGCATAGTAAACTGTGTTTACACAGAGCTGTACACAGATTCCGTAGAGATGGTTTGAGTGTCCTCAATCATCTTTCTCTGTCCCAAAGGTGAAATGTCAGGGGACTGTTTAGACCCCTGATATCTTGCCAAAGCCCTCCAATGGGGCTCCTAAAAATATTGTAAAAAAATAAAATTGTAAAATTAAAAAATAAATAAATAAAATGGTAAAATATTATTTAAAAAATAAACTAAAAAAAATTGACACCAGTAGCTAAAGTACAAGCCTCACAAAGGTCGCACCTGCAACTGGACCCTGGCGTTCCACCACCAGGCTCCAAAGGAAGGGCCCCTGGGCTCGAAGCTGCTCAGTCTATTTTTTGTCCCAGTCGAGGCCTGCCAGTGCCATTGCTTGCTTGGACTTGGAAAATTCTTATAGTGTTCTAGTGATGTTCATTTCCTTGGTTCCAACCAGAGGGACTCTTCTAAGATGTAGTGAACAAGAGTGTCCTCTTGTTACTGTACCATGTTACTTGAGTATCCGACAACTCCCTGCATCCCAGTACAAATTTATTCAGCAATAATTCACACAAAGACAACCCCCTAGACTGATCCTTGAGCCAGAGTGAATGACTATGCTGTGTGCCTGGCTGCCTCTGCACTAATCTGGGACAAGAGCCAGTGGAAATTCAGCAGGCCTATTTTGGGATGAGCTCTACATAGAGATAGATTTCTCTATAGAAAAAGAGCAAAACACATATTTAAAAAGAAAAATACTTTTTAAATATTTTTATGCAATAGGGCCTGAATTTGTGCAGTGAAATATAGACTTAATTAAATACAAACAACTGAAAGTTTCAATGGCCTTTTCAGTTTGTTGCCAGTTTCTCCTGTATGTGGTTGTCTAATGCATCACATCTCTCCCTTGTGTTTAATTTACAATTTAATTGTAGTACAAGATTTGGTTCTTTAAACAATAAATACGTGTATGAGTAGCTAAAACATGCTGTAGAGGCAAAAGATGCCATTACATTATGTGGTATAATACTATTTACAGTAGTTGGCTATGGCTGCATGTGTCTACAAGGGCACCCACACATTAGAATGCTAGTACTGCAGTCTATTGTGATTCCAAATAAATGTATGGTTACTTCACTCTGTACTATTGGAGAATTGGAGTTGTGATTTTGGGTAACTTAACTCAATGATAGTAGCATTTCCAGTGAGGCACTCAGGCAATCTGTTTTAGGGCTTCTTGGCCCATCTTTTTGGGAATGAAAAAACAGTTCCACGCAAATTGATAAAAATGTCCCTCTCAGGGGTTTCCACCTTCACTTTAAACACCAACTTAAACAACAACATCCTCCAGGCTTACTCTGGCAGTACCACTGCTTAGGCCTCAAACCTTGGCCTTTGACTGGCCCCTCAGACCATCTTCCACAGCACCTGTGTTCATGTGCCTCTCTCTCAGCTTCCCCAGTTCTAAAGGCCCTCTCAGTCCTCTCAGACCCCTTGAATCTCTCAGTCCTCTAGACTTGCTCAGTTGTCTAACTCTCTGATTCCTCTAGACTTGATCAGTCATCTTAACCAAATCCATTCAGGAACCTCATGACTCCATTGTGGAGTACTGTCTTCTAAGTGAATCAGACCTATATCCTGGCAGGAGTCCTGAACTGTGCCCAAGCCTATGCTTATAAAGACTGTGCACACCTGGGCACCCAGTTTGCTGGTCTCTGGCAAAACCTGGACACTTCTTGCCTCCCAACGCCTTTGAAGCCTCCAAACTCTGGAACCCAATTTGGAAATTACAAAACCCGTAGAAAACTGAAAAATAATTTTTATCCTCTCAAAATTGATATTCCAATGCCCTGCACTCTGCATTCATGCAAACCCTGTGTCACTTTGACTACTTTTTCACAGTGGCAGGGCCTCGCACTGTCATGTCAGATACACTGATTATCTTCCCATTCTAGCTCTCCAAGCAAAAACATATAATTTAGAACAGTTCCTGCTATCACCTCATCTGCTAACTTTTGTGACATTAGTTTGTGCTGTCCATAGGTAGCTGGTCCTAAGATACCTCTTGGAGGAATATCTGTGACATTGAACAGATATGGCCCTCTACTATATACCACAATGTTAATCTACATTGTGCTCTGCATTTTAAAGAATGCAAGACGATGTATGGTGTCTGAGGTGTCCCCTGGAGTTCTCTCTGCTGTTTTTGTTTTTTTAAACTTTCTGTATTTCTTTAGAGTAAGGGAGGATTATAATCCCCAGCAGTTTTATTGCCATCTGTGTCCCAATGGGGAGATTTCTCTTCACTTCCCGTTGGAAGGCTCAACATTTATTTTTAAATATACTGTATATAGATACATTTTTGGACTGTTAAGGAATAGTTAGACTAAAGCCATCTGGATTAGCAAGATTATCTAGCGGTGTGTGTATAGCAGAAGGGTGCATATAAGATCCTCATCTGAGAAAGGATTCATGTATACCCCCTGGCAGTGGGGTGTGGGAGATGAGAAAGCCTCATGTCAGACATCCTGGTGATGCGGAGATTAAAATGACTGATGTACTGACCTGCAATAAGATCAAAGGAACCAGATTTGGACTGGAATGTTGACCTGAGTGAAGGCATTTTGATCACAGGGTGCCATTGCCCACTAGTGGAGAGCAGCAACATACTTCCTGGAGGATGGTCTGGGTAATACCATAAATCCTAGTGATTAGAGAGGACAACCCTTTATAATTTTTGAATTGTTGCCCATTGGAAAGAGGACTACACAGGGTGGACAGAGGATGTTTGCATGGGGTGTGTCTGCGAGTGCTTTAAAATGTGAGGGCCAAGGATGAACGGCCTATCTTCCTGGAGCCCAGCCACGATACCCAGCTTTGAAGAAGTACTCACATAACATATCATCTCTGTTCTTTTATTTCTATATGCGCTCTAAAATCCTTTTAGATTTCTGTGTTAATGTTTTACTTTCCTTAGTTAACAAAACAGTCCTACTCCCCGTCTGAGATCTTTGGAAATCACTGGGCACCGGCGAGTAATTACCGCCGATTGATAGCCGTGGCCGCGAATGGCGGCGTGGGTAGGGCGGACGGGAAGTGGTTAAAGTGTTATTAAAGGTCCAGCATTTTTTCTTTAAAAATACCAATCATATTGACCTGCTTTGTGCAATAATTTTGCACAGAGCAGCCCCAATCCTCTTATTCTTGACTCTCCCTCCAGTGTTCTGGGCTACTCCCACCTGCTGAGTGCCCCCACAGCAAGCTGCTTGCTCTGGGGGAACTTCTGCATGCTCACTACTGAGCCCGGCTCTGTGCACCCATAAGACACATAGAGCCACAGCTCTGCCTCCCCCTATCCAGCTCTCTCCTCATTGGCTCACTGGCTTTGATTGACAGCAGTGGGAGCCAATTGCTCCCTCTGCTGTCTCAGCCAATGAGGAGAGGGAGTCCTGGGACAGCTTAGGCTCTCCTGCACATCACCGGATCGAGAGGGGGCTCAGATGAGTATTAGGGGGGCTAAGGGGGGAGCATCAAACAGAAGGTTTTTTACCTTCATGCATAAAATGCATAAAGGTAAAACAAACCTCCTGCCTTTACAATCACTTTAACAAGGTTTTTGCCTGGTCTGTGGTTCCAGAATCCAATTCAATGTAGTATAAGTCTGGCCTAATGTATCAAAGTCATTGGCCCTCAGAATAACTCTTGGGGTGGGAAGGAGCCAGAGAAAAAAATATCTTTTAAAAAAGTCACAGCTTAGGCTTTCGAATTTCAGAACAATAAGGTTTCCCTGTGTTCCTTACTCAATTTTGGGGTTCCTTTTGGGTTTATTATCTTCACAGCAACTAAATGAAAGGCAATCTAATCAGAAATCTGTGCAGTCTTGTAGCGCTCTCCTCTTGTCACTTGTGTTCAGTTCCTCCTTGTCTCTGTTTGCAACAAAGACAAATTCCTTGTATGCCTGTACATATTTGGACAATAAAGCTCATTTTGATTCTGATACAGGTTGGTGTTCCTAGAGCCACAGGGCCATGAATGTGTTTATGCCTGCTTTGTTAAGGCCAATCTTTATACAATTCTGCACTGGTCAAGTAATTAGAGAGATTCAAAAATACCCTCCCCCCTCTGAAAATACCAACCTCATTCAGATGTTTAGCAGGCTCTTTGGCACCACTATTGCCCTAAAAAGGTTATGCTCCATTAAACTGTTACCTCAACCCTCTCGAACTGGTGATCCCAAATCATATATTTTTTTAATCAAGAAAAAATAGTTATTGAAGACATGGGCATGTACATCTAACATAACACTGTACATCCAAAGGAGAAATGGAGTGTGATACAGTGCATAGACTGCGTTTACAGAAACTAACATTACAGCAATACAAGAGATAAAACATAAGGCACCGTTAATTGAAAAATTTAATTTTGTCTGACACAAAGCATGCTAACATTACCATGTCAACCAAGAATTATACAAGAAAAGTAGTGTAACCTGAAAGTTCCTGAGACTAAACTTCAAATTCTTATCATCTGGCAAAGAATACAGAGAATCTGTGAAGATCCCTCCTACATGGTCTATCCCTGAAAAAGCCTATTTCAAATCAATTGGTGTAGTGCTAGGCCTGGGACATCCAGCCAAGGCTGCCATAAAGAACAAAAATTTCCTGGGTAAATTTTTATGTTGATATGTGAGTTTTTCCCGAAAAAGCATACCATTTACTTGTTCCACCCACTGTTTTTTAGTTGGTATTTGGTCAGACATTCAGTACCGAGCTGTCAATTTACGAGCAATATATAATAAAGGTAGAACCACTACATGAGTTTGTGGCATGAGCGATTGCTTATCCAAAGCACCCAACACACAGACAATAGGGATGCTTGGGAGTGGGAATAGAAACACTTGGGATATGGTAGTAATAACTTCTGACTAGTAGCAGAATAATTTGGGACAACTCCAAATCCTGTGCAAGAGAACCCCAATATCCTTTTCGCACCTTGTTCACAAAGGGTCAGATCTGTTCCCTCATTTATTTAACCTGGCATGTGTCCTATAAGCCCTGTGTAAGGGGTATAACTGGGAGAGTTTCTGGGATGATGATACAGATACTAGAGGGGTGAAGGTTAGGCAGAGTTCCCAGACAACACCTTCAATAGGACCCAGATCCTTTTCCCAACCCTTTCTGCAGGGCAAAAAAGAAGCATCATGGGTGGAGGCAAGAAAAATGGAGTACACCCTGGAAATCATACCCTGCTTTTCTCATTCCATAAGTACTCCTGACATCAGAGGGTGTTCTGTTAGATACAATTGGGCAGGGCCGTCTTTAAGGAGGGGAAAAAGGGTCCGCTGCCCTGGGCCAGTCATTGTTGTGAGGTTCAAAGCAGCTGCCCCATACTTGCCAACTGTACTGGTTCACATTCCCTTGTCCCTTGAAGTCTTTGTCCCAGGCTGTGTCTGATATCTCAGTGTGAAGTGCTGCCCAGCTCTGTTCTATTGCCATGTACAGATAACTCAAGTGTGCAGACTGTGTCAGCATTCACATGTAAATAATGGCATAATGGCAGCATTCATATGTAAATATGAGCAGCAAGGTGGCATTATGCCCCCACCCTAAGGTTCCAGCCACCAACACCTCTGCTGATGGTCAGTTTAAATTCCCCCTTACATTGGTGGCCAGTGTAGAAATGTATTAGTTGTTGGTGTAAAATCCACCATTATATTGGTTGTCGGTGTGAATTCTTCATTGGTGGTCAGCGAAAATTCCCCATCACATTGGTGGCCAGTGTAAATTTCCCTTTACATTGGTGGTAAGTGCAGAATTTCCCTAAAACTGGTGGTTAGTGTAAATGCCCCTTACATTGGTCATTAGTTTGAATCTCCCCGAACATTGGTGGTTGGTGTAGAAATGTTACTTACCATCACCATCCAGCACTGCCAATGATCCCATCCTCTCCAAGCACTGCCATTGATCTCATTACCGCACACACACTGTCACTCATCCCATCCCCCCATCAGCACTGTCACTCATCCCACCCCCCCAGAAATGCCACTGATCCCACCCCCCCTCAACTGCCACTAATCACACCCTCCCCCCCAGCACTGCCATTGATCCTAGCAGTCCTTTGAGTTTTGACAACCGTCAAGGGAAGTTTTGTCTAAGAAGCACACTTAGAGCAGAAATTGCGTAACAAAGGCAGCAAATTCAGCTCTATGTATTGAGTAGTGTCTGAGGTAACCTGTATGCCCAAATAGCGGAAGAAGGATATTATCTGCACTGCACTAGCACAGGCAGGTAGAGGAGCTATAATGGGGTCTAGTGGCATAAGAACTGACTTACTCCATTTATCTGAAAACCCGGACAAAGCCCCAAAATTTTTAATAAGAGATATAGCATTTTGCAAAGATCCTTGAGTGTCCCCTAGATAAAGCAGTGTGTCATTGGCATAAATAACATTATCTATTTACCCCTCACAAATCCTGTAATAGTTGTAGATGCCCCCAAATCATATATTTAAAAAACATAATGACACTCGTCCTATTTCTCAAAAATGCACCCCTCCTCCATTTATAGACTAAATGAATGGAGCAACTGAGCAGAAATGGTAGGCATAGCCAGACACTCTTGATGTCACTGCCCCTTAGTTTTATTAACCCCACCACACTGAAAGATTAACCACTTACCTACCAGGCACTTTTACCCCCTTCCTGCCCAGGCCAATTTTCAGCTTTCAGTGCTGTTGCAATTTGAATGACAATTGCGCAGTCATGCAACATCGTTCCCATATGAAATTTTTATAATTTTTTTTCACTCAAATAGAGCTTTCTTTTGGTGGTATTTAATCGCCACTAGGGTTTTTATTTTTTGCACTGTAAACAAAAAAGAGCAACAAATCTGAAAAAAATTTTTTTTTCTGTTTTTATTATAAAATTTGCAAACAGGCAATTTTTCTCCTTCACTGATGTGCATTAATGAGGCTGCATGGATAGGCAGAACTGATGGGCACTGATAGGCTGCACTGATGAGGTGGCACTGACGAGGCGGCTCTGATGGGCATTGATGAGGAGGCATCGATGATACTGCACTGATATACAGCAATGATGAGCACTGATAGGTAGCACTGATAGCTGGCACTGATGAGCACTGATGGGCGACACTGACTGACGGCCTTGACTGGTGGCACTGCTGGACACTGATGGGTGCAACTACTAGGCAGCAATGCTGAGCAGCACTGATGGGTGGCACTGCTGGGCACTGATGGGCACTGGTGGGTGACACTGATGGGCACTGGTGGGTGGCACTGTCAGGCACTGATGGGTGGCACTGCTGGGCACTGATGGGTGGCATTGCTGGGCAGCACTGCTGGGCACTGATCATCAGGACACTGATCATCAGTACCCTGATTATCAGTGCAGCTCTGCTCTGTGACATTTGCCAGTTATCAGCAGTACTTTCCTCACGTTGTGACAGCGTGAGGAAAGTGCTGCCGATAACCGACAACTGTATTTACTTTGTAATCTGCTGTGATTGGCCTTTTACCTAGTCATGTGATCAGCTGTGTCCGCAAGACACAGCGATCACTGACAGCGCCAGATGCGCACCGCTGGGGGTGCGTTATGGGAGGACGTAATATGACGCCCTCCCAGAAATGGACAACCTCGCTGTAGCCATCTTTTGTCTATAGCGCGGTTCTAAAGTGGTTACGTTGATGGGGGGGAGTTGTTTCGGTGGAGGATTTTGGCGGAAGGAGGAGACAGCAGGAAAAGAACACATCTCATAGAAGGTAGGTAACGTCCATTGTTTTGTATTTTTTTGTTTTAGGTACACATATTTTCAGGGATTAGTTAAAATAACGTTCCTATCTTTTTCTATATATTTTCATATTTTTTTCACATTTGTCTAGCCATTTAACTATTTTGCTTTTTTGTAGACATTAAAAGTTATGTAGGACCTACACAATGTGCTGGAGATGCACACTTGTTCTTGTTGACTTGCACAATGGGGTCAATTCACTAAGAGAGAAATGCTGCATGAATTTCTGAGTTAAAATAGCTCAAAATATTTTTTTTTAAGTAGTCCATTCACTGAAAAATATGCGTTATTTACTGAAAGCATTAAATATTTATGTTTTATATTTATCACTAAAATTTTGCATTATTTTTGGTGTTGTATTTTCAAGTTTTTTTGTACATGCTAACATTAACATTGCATCAGAGGAAGATAGTTCTGTAAATGCACGAAGAAATATTATGAAACTGTATAAACATTCTGGTGTGCTTTAATTCAAAAACAATCTCCCTCTGGTGAAATGTTAAAATTTATTTTCATTCTTGAGCTCAGGGCAGAACATTTGCACACTAATACATTGTATACTTTTAACTTACAGGCCAGTGCAGAGTTCCCATTGTTATTTTGTAGATTGCTAAAATACTGACTGCCTACTGGCAGGTGATAAATAATGAATGTTTGTGTTCTTTAGGGAATTGATTTTAATGATTTATCTTTTTTTTTTTTTTTTTTTTTTAAACGAATGTGCAGTATTTACCCCACATTTAATATTTTACTTTGATGAATTGACTCTTTTATTATATCCTGAATATTATGTCATGCATGGGTCACCTGACCTTTATATTTCATGCAAAATCATTTAGTGAATTGACCTCATTATTTTCACTGCAGCCTGCATTAAGAATAGAGGTGAGTAAGAGACAGTTTGTCAAGACTAATCTATGGGAAGAAATGGCTATTTTTTGAAAATTGTCTAACATTAACTTAACCTGATTAGATCCCAAAGCTTGTATACATTGTCTGTGTTTACCAAGGAATTAAGGTTTAATAAATCCAAGTACAAGCCCACACTGTGTCTATTACAATAACAAGAGAGAGCTTTTCAGAGGGACTAATTACAAAATAATAAATACCAGCTGCCTAAGCCAAAACCTTGGCATGATAGGAGAGAACAGCCTTTTTTACTGTACAAACTATAAATATTAATTTCAGAAATAAATAAAGCACTTTGCAATAAACCAAGTATGTATTCAAGAAATCTGAACTTTTCCAAAGCTGCCCGGGAGGACCAGAGGCACTTGGCACCAGACCAGGAAAGGAGACAGATGAGTGAACGGAGTGCTGAATCAATTAGCACCTGTTTGCCCATGCAGCCTATAATCAGCTGCCCAGAAACACAGAGCAGAATCTCTGATCTGTCTTCAGATGTATCAGAAACACAGAAAGGGGTTGCCAATCCCACCTCAGCTGTACCCGAGATACAGACCAGAATTGCCTATCCTCAGCTTTCTAGAGACACAGTACTGGGTCTCTTGTCTACCTCAGCTGTCCCAGAAGAGCCAAGTGGGTTAGCTGGAGTCTTCACATTAGCCCATGAGGGGTCCCTCCACCATCAGGACCTACCACTAAATTGTTGGAGTTTGGTGAGAGGGTTTGCATTCCTTGTGGTTTTTAAAATACATGTAGCACTACCCCTGTAGGGCCCACTTTGTAATTTACATATAGTTAGATAGTTAGTCTGGCTGAAAAAAGACAAAAGTCCATCCAGTTCAACCATTAAAGAAATGGTTATAATCCTACACTCACAGTTGACCCAGAGGAAGGCAAAAAACCCAGCAAAGCATGATCCAATTTGCTCCTGCAGGGAAAAAATTCCTTCCTGATCCCCCAAGAGGCAATCGGATATTCCCTGGATCAACTTTACCTATAAATGTTAGTATCCAGTTATAGTCTGTGTATCCAAGAAAGAATCCAGGCCTTTTTTAAAGCAATCCACTGAGTTGGCCAGAACCAACTCTTGAGGGAGTCTATTCTACATTTCTTTCTGTGAAGAAACCTTTCCGTAATTGAAGATTAAATTTCTTTTCTTCCAGACGTAAAGAGTGCCCCCTTGTCCTCTGTGATGACCTGAAGGTGAATAACTCTACGAGTTCACTATACTGTATGAACCAATGATGTATTCAGGGGTGTGAACATTTTTGAAAAAAACTACTTGTCCAGGGACTAAATCGATGCCCCAATCTACTTGTCCAGATGAAAAAAATTTTTTTTTTAACCAAAACTGTTTTTAAAAGCCCCAAACATTCTTAATATCGCCTCCAATTTAAATACAAAAGGGGCTTTATGGAGATTTAAATGTTTAATATTTTTAACATTGCACTGTTTATCTCCTCCTCCCCTCCCTGCCTCTTTCCAGCACTGCACCCGGGGACTAGCAGGGAGGGGAGAGACCTTGGAGTGTAATGAGCACCGATTGGCTGCTCCTCAGGAAAGGGTGAGTCAGGGTTTATCCTTTATCCCTTTTGCTGCCAGAGCCATTTTTGCATTTTTTTCACAAGTTTAAAAATTCATTTTAAACCTGAAGATTACATAAAAAAATTATATATTTTCTGAAAGCAGAGACCCTAGAGAAGAAAATAGTGGTAGTTTACATTTTTCATGTCACATGATATTACCACAAAATTTCAGTAAATAATACAAGTAAATTAACTTTAGGGCTCAAAAAAGCAATAAATTACCCTATTTTTTTGTAAAATATAAAAGATGAGGTTGCACCTAGTAAATAGAAATCCCACTTGTCAAACCTTAAATTTGTGCGTGCTCGGGAAATGACAACAAAATTCAGTACCCCGTATTTTCTATAGGTGACACTTTTAAAGCTCCTTACAGATCATTAGTTTAGCGTTATGGAGGAGGTCTGGTGCTAGAATTGTTGCTCTCATTCTGGCGTGCGTGGCGATATGTGACATGTGTATTGCAATTGACATTTTCATGCGTAGGCGCCCCAGCATGTGCTTTTATGTTTGTACTTGCGTATATGTGGGGGTGGAGGGCCTAAATTTTTTTTTCTGGGGGGTGGTATATGCTTGGGTGTAATGTTCATTTTTTACAATAAAAGAACACTTTGTGATGATTTTTGTGGTGACAGGTTCTCTTTATTGAGGCATCCAGGGTCTAAAAGACCCTGCATGTCTCCCCTATGCTCCACTGAATGTAATGCAGTACACATCATGGCTGGGAATCTCTCAACAGGGACCTGGAAGTGACATCATAACGTCAATTCTGGGTCAGAACAAGAAGGGGAGTGGACATGTCCGCTCTCCTCCCTCCCCTCTAGCCGAAGGTGGTGAGCCAGTCCCGGGCCCGTAGATGGATAAGCAGAGCTCGGGATACCTCACAATGGGAAGGAAATTGCTGCCGCCCAAATGCTTCCACCTGACAGGTGAGCCCATTGACTGCCCACTCGGGGCTAAAGGCAGAAAAAAATTACCTGCTCGATGCCCAGAACTACATGTCTTGGGCATTGTGTGAAAGGAATCGAACATCCCTGTGTATTTATACATGTTGATCATATCCCCCCTTAATCTCCTCTTCTCAAGAGAGAATAAATTCAGTTCCTCTAATCTTTCCTCGTAGCTGAGCTCCTCCATGCCTCTTATCAGTTTGGTTGCCCTTCTCTGTACTTTCTCCAGTTCCCCAATGTTCTTTTTGTGAACTGGTGCCCAAAATGGAACTGCATATTCCAGATGAGGTCTTACTAATAAATTGTACAGGGGTAAAATTATATCTCTCTGTCTGGAATTTATATCTCTTAATACAAGAGAGGATTTTGCTCGCTTTAGAAACTGCAGCTTGGCATTGCATGCCATTATTAAGCTTGTGATCTACAAGAACTCCCAGATCCTTCTCCACCATTGATTCCCCCAGTTTTACTCTCCCAAATATGTACAGTATGATGCATGCATATTCTTAGCCCCCAAGTGCAGAACCTTACATTTATCAACATTAAACCTCATTTGCCTCATAGTTGCCCAATTAAACAGTGCATTGAGGTTGGCTTGTAAGTTGGAGACATCCTGTAAGGATGTAATTCTACTGCACAGCCACAGTTTGGTGTCATCTGCAAAGACTGAAATGGTATTTTTAATCCCAGACCCTAAATCGTTTATAAATATATTAAAAGTAAGGATCCCAACACTGAACCTTGGGGTACACCACTAACAACCCTAGACCATTCTGAGTATGAATCATTAAGCACTACTCTCTGAATACGATCTTTTATCTGGTTTTCTAACCATTTACATGTCCGAGCCTGTAGACTTTACCTTACACATTAGCCATGTGTGGGGAACTGTGTCAAATGATTTTGCAAAATCCAAGTATACCACATCCACCGCCACCCCTCTGTCCAAGGTTTTGCTCACCTCCTCATAAAAAGAAATCAGATTTGTTTGACAACTTCTGTCTTTCATGAATCCATGCTGTCTGTTGCTTAAAACATTTTTTCCAGCAAGAATTCATCTATGTGATCTTTTATTAAACTCTCCAGTATCTTCCCAACTATAGAAGTTAAACTAACAAGTCTACAATTACTTGGTAAAGATTTTGGGTTCTCTGTTCTGCGCCTCAACTCTTAGAAAAACCTCAGCTCCTCTGACACACCTAGTTGAATGAAAGTTACTCCAAGAACTTATAGGAACACAGTTGCAGATACCTTTAACTAGGTTGTGAATTGATACCAGGGAATAGATTCAAAACTTTAGTTGTGAATGAACCCAATGTAGTGATACAGGTTAGAATAAATGGTGCTTTGAGTATAAATTAATACACAGAAGGTAGGTTCAGACACAGTCAACTAGGCAGTATATTCACTAGGTAACTTAAATAGAGTTCTGTACCACTAGACTTGGATTAACTGATGAAACAGCAAAGACAGAAGTAAACAGTGCATATAAGCATTAACTGAAATTTGAATAATAATACTATAACTAGTCAAGAGTGCACTGTAGGCAAATGGCTAGGATATGGTGCAATGTCCTCTGAGAGGTACCTCTTAGCATAAGCAATAAGTTAAGGTCTCTATGTAACAGATGTGAAAGGATAGTCTTTAGTCCTAATTCTCCAGCTGGCTAGCACTGGGGCCCAGTTATACTGTTGGTGCACATGAGAACAGTCTATGTAAAGCCTGCAGGCAGCAATAAGGCTACTAGATGGCTGTATGGTCAGTTCCTAAAGGGCTCAGTTTCTCTAGCAGCAGATAGTATATCCCCACAGCAACATTTCACCAGTCCCAGCGATATTGCAGCTCATCATCCAGTCACACTCAGAAAATAGTCCACTCTCTGCTATCCACCCAGATGACTGTTGGCACACGTGGACCTGCTCAGGCTGCCATTATACAGCAGTGGCGGTGCACACTGAAAAGAGATGTGCACTCTCATGGCAAGAGGAAGTTGTATCCTGTACAGCTTGAGAAAATGCAGCTCTTTCCCCTCCTCTTGGTAAATTATCTCTGGGAAATGCGGATCAAAAGCTCTTGATTACAGTAGAGTCTCTCTCCTCTGGACTTTTCTGGGCTACAGTACCACAATGCAGTGCAGCCTGACTCAGTCTATTGAATTCTTCTTGTTTAGCAGCTCCCTCCTCCTGCTGGTATAGCTGTTAAACAAATCAGCACCGCAGAGCAGCAGCTACAGAGAGCAGCTGCAGCCAGTGTTTCCCTCACTCTCCAGTCGTAGCCAAGCATCTACACACAGTTAATCTATTCAGCACCAGTGAATGTCTACTGAATGTCACATTAATTACATTATAAATATACCCCATAGTGTTGAACTGAACACTTTGGGGACTGATTTGTAAAAAGTGTTTTAGGAGGAAAAGTTCTTGTTTTCATAACAACCAGTCAGCTTCCTACATGTTATACAGTACAAACTTGAAAATAATCAAAGATCACATTCTT
This sequence comes from Staurois parvus, assembly GCF_062004578.1. NCBI lineage: Eukaryota > Metazoa > Chordata > Amphibia > Anura > Ranidae > Staurois > Staurois parvus. The sequence continues at coordinate 625,214 of NW_028318275.1, forward strand.
TTTTTGTCTCAGGCCTCCAATAACGATTTTTCCCCTTAGCACAGGTTTCTTATCTGATTTTGCTCCCTTAGGAGTTGGGGAAGTTGAAGAAATTTATAATATTTCATCTATACATTTTTTCATTAAATTGCATAGTATTTAAAGAAGAATATAGAACTGATATTGTGGACTAGCAATTAGAGATTTAATTTGGATCAACTGTAACATAATAGAAATAATTTTGTTTTGTATATTTTGTTATGTGCCACCTAGTGTCATGGGCAATCCTTAATTCCTGTTCATGCCAGCGATATAGATCAGTAGACTGCCACGTTGCTCCTGCAACAGGACTAGATTGTTAGATCGCTGAACTGAGAGTGTCTGTGTCCAGGCTCTTTTCTGAAGAGGTGTCTCCTATCTATGCCAGATCTGACCACTCAAAATAAAATTGTCAATTAATTTGAAACACGCAGTCAAGTGATGTTTGTTGAAAAATGAGGTGCACCTGCTTATTGCATGACCAGCTATCTGCTGGGCTCATCAGTGAATCCTCAGCTGCTGAGTCTGACAAAACCCTTCAATGTTAACAAGAAAAGCTTCAGGTGGGACAAGCAGGACTTGCTGTAATTGGCAACTGTGCAGTCTGTGATAAATGCATACCTAGCTAGGCTATCAGCCATTTCACAGATCTGCAGTAGGACTACAAATAAATCAAGGTATTGAGCATAAGTGAATGAGCTGACCCCTAAAAATTAAGTAAATTAGATGTCATACTTCAAATGTTTTCCATAGTGGTTAGCACTTCCGCCTGGCACCACTAGGGTCTTTGGTTCGAATGCCAACCACGGCACCACCTGCCTGGAGTTTGCATGTTCTCCCTGTGCCTCCTGTTACTCTGATTTTCCTCACACACTCCAAAGACATGCTGGTAGGTTAATTGGATCCTGTCTAAATTGGCCCTAGTATGTATAAATATGAGTTAGGGACCTTAGATTGTATGCCCCTTGAGTGTTAGGGACTGATGTGAATGTACAATATATATATATGTAAAGTGCTGTGTAAATTTTTTTTTCTCCAGGCTTTTACCTATTCTTATGGTCTGGGGTCAGGCTTGGAGAGCAGTGGCTGTGGCACTAGAGAGGTAATACAGGTAGTCAGCTGGAAATTTACAAGCAAATCAAAGGGTTTATGGGTCAAGAGAAACACGACACAAAGTAAGGTTGTCCAAGAAATCAGGAATGGAACTTTTCTGCATCTCTGTTGGTACAGTGAGAAGAGCCACAGCCAGACACCACAGAGGTTACAGGCTCAGATCCAGGTCCTGACACCTATATGTGTTGTGTAATGTGGCATTGCTTACCGGTCTATTGTCATGTTGTGATTACTTAGGGAGCTTTTACACTGCCCTGCTTGGGTTTGGCAACAGTGTACACATGGTTGTTGTGTGAGTCACCTGCAGTTTCCCATAGATTTTTCTATTATGCCCTGTGTTTTTGGTGTGTTTTCTGAAAGCACATCAAAAGCCCTGTGTGCAGCATCTTTGGTGCATGTTCGGAAACATAATAGACATAAGAAGTCTATGGGAAAGTGTAGGCAAGTATGAAAGTGCCCTTATAAAATATATATAAATAGTGATGGGCCGAACACCCCTTGTTCGGTTCACAGTCGAACATTCAAACTTACCGAAAGCTCGACCACGAACTTTGAACAGGGACAATTTACTGAGCAGTATCCTACTGATTCTGAGTATGCGGTAATATACCGCTCAGCTACCAAAATACCGTATGAGTTATATTATTAAGTCATGCAGTATTTTAGTAGAGAAACATTCTTTAATGTTTAAGCTGTCAACAGGGTTCCCCACTGACAGCTGAATGTAAAAAAAAATTGTCGGAAATGCCCGACAATTCAATATTTTTTAAATTAAAATGGCGTGGGGTCTCCCCTCCCATCCATACCAAGCCCTTTGGGTCTATTTTGAGGGGAACCCCCTATGCCAACATTTAAAAAACGAATGTGGGTTGCGACTGACAGCCTGGATTTACCATCGATTCCATTAACCACTTGCCTACCGGGTACTTTTACTTTGTGCCAGGCCAATTTTCAGTGCTGTCGCACTTTGAATGACAATTGCACGGTCATGCAACATTGTACCCATATGACATTTTTATAATTTTTTTCACAGGCATAGAGCTTTGTTTTGGTGGTATTTAATTGCTACTGGGTGTTTTCATTTTTGCACTATAAACAAAAAAAAAGAGCAAATAATTTGAAAAAAAAAGGTTTTTTTTGTTTCTATTATAAAATTTTGTAAACAGGTAGATTTTCTCCTTCACTGATGTGCATTGATGATGCTGCACTGATGGGTACTGATAGGCAGCACTGATGGGCACTGATGAGGTGGCATGGATAGGCAGCACTGGTGGGCACTGATAGGCTGCACTGATGAGGTGGCACTGGTGGGCATTGATGAGGAGGCACTGATGATGCTGCACTGATATGCAGCAATGATGGGCACTGATAGGCGACACTGATGGGCGGCAATGAATGACAGTACTGACGGGTGGCACTGACTGACAGCACTGACTGGTGGCACTGCTGGGCACTGATAGGCGCAACTGCTGGGTGGCATTGATGGGCACTGGTGGAAGGCACTGCTGGGCGGCACTCCTGGGCACTGATCATCCGGGCACTGATGATCAGTGCCCTGATGATCGGTGCAGATTTCTTCTGTGTCATTGGTGGGTTACCAGCAGTACTTTCCTCACACTGTGACAGCGTGAGGAAAGTGCTGTCCATAACCGGCAACTGTATTTACATTGTGATCTGCTGTGTCATTGGACACAGCTGATCACATGGTAAAAGGCTGCTGTGATTGGCCATTTACCTCATCATGTGATCAGCTATGTCCATAGGGACACATAGAGCAGGGCTTGGAAGCAAGCAAGCACCAGTGCTCTTTAGTAAGCGGTTTGCTATTGAGGGCACTGGTCAAGTGGAAGGAGCCAGGAGCACCGGCGGGGGACCTGAGAAGAAGAGGATCGGGGCTGCTCTGGGCAAAACCACTGCACAGAGCAGGTGAGTACTGTATAGACATACAGTATATGTTTTGGGGGTTTTTTTAAGCCAAACCAATATCATTTTAACTTTAAAATCAAACATACTAAAAGAATGATACTTACCTGTCTTGGAGAAAAGACAACTCTGAAATCCATATCAGTCAGTCATGTGACTAAATTCAAGACCAATCTGAAATCTGTGCGAATGGAGACACGGAGCAGAGGGTGCCCCCATAGCAAGCTGCTTGCTGTGGGGGCATCCGACAGGAGGGAGGGGCCAGGAGCTAAAGCAGGAGACCATAGAAGAGGAGGATACGGGCTGCTCTGTGCAAAACCACTGCACACAGCAGGTAAGTATAACATGTTTGTTATTTTTTCTATAAAAAAAAGTAAGCATTTAGAACCACTTTAAGTACATTTGACATTAAAGCAGCAAGGTGAACAAGAAGATGAGTGGTGTTAATTCTTTAAAAACGCGGCTTAAGGGGAACTAATCTATGCAATCTATATAAGATATGAAAAACTGACAACATTTCTCAAAGCAAATCTCCTACTTTTTTATAATAGGAAATACTTATTATATTGTCAGTTTAGTGAAGAACACCAAAACAGTGCTGCCAAATCTGCTTTATTTTCTCTATTTCCTTGCTCATATCAAAATCCATTCTTACACCTCAAAAGTAATCAAGGAACACTAAGATAACATTTTATATCAAATATTAGCTTGCTATATTCCAGGAGACATGCTTTAAAACCATATTTATTTTGGGAGATACTATAGATTGTTACAAAAGAATTTAAAGCAAACTTGTCCTTTGCCTGTGCAAGGTCAGCTAAACAAATTTGCTTTAATTGCTCCCTCTCCAAAAATGTATACTCATTTTTCCTCCCCTTCACTATTCAGCTGCTGGGAACAAGGAAAGGAAGCATAAACTCTAGTCACAGCTAGGATTGCTTTCTCATCTTCATGTGACAATGCTTAGCCAATTACCAATCACCAAGGCTGTCACATGACAGGAAGGGGAGTGAGTAATATGCTCCTCCAGACCTGGCAGTAACAGGAATTATGCTACCTCCAAGCAGCTGAACAAAGTGGTGGGTGAAGCAAGGAATGGTAAGTATGCGCTGCTGGAAAGGAAAGCAAATGTGTTTTCCTGCCCTGTAGGAATTAAGTACAGGTTTCCTTTTTTAGCAGCCCCATGCAATGTGAGCATTACCAGGATAATGTCACAAGTTAGCCTGCAGTTTCTTGTTTGTGTATTCTTACCTCCTTGCTGCAGTGCTGTTCCTGATCCCTTTCTCATGTGTGTTTGTCTGTGCTCACCTATGGGCGTCATCTGCTGTTCTTTGGGTTTTATTTCCTTCCCTTACATCACTTCCTGGCCCACCTCCTTGTTTGCCTGCCTATATAAGACATGCTCAGTCTAGGCCACTTGGCATGAGCAACGTCCTAGTTGTCAGAGCTCCTGTGTGTTGCTATCTCCTGTATCCTGCATTGACTACTCGTGTACCGACCCTGGCTTCGTTCTCTGACTGTGCTTGTTTTCCGCCTGTCCTGATCTCGGCTAGTCTATCAGATTTCTGTTTGTCTCCTCCCATTGTACTTTGCTCCTGTGAGCAGTCTCCTAATCCTCAGCTGGGCATACCAGGAGGCCGCGACCTGGTCCCAGCTTGCTGCAAGTCCATCCACACCATCAGGGGCTCTGGTAAAGAAACAGGCTGGGGCTTAGACTCAGTGCCCTGGGGAAACCCAAGTTGACTATCTACAAGTGCTCACTACCACAGGTGCTGACAGATAATACATTCTAGAATATATTAAACTTTTATTTTCCTACCTATTTTCTATTTTTTTTAGCACTACCCCCTTTTGAGCTGCTGAAGTTTTTGGGTCCCCCTATAGTCCTGCATAGCAAAGCAACACGCATTTTCATATTAACTTGTATCCAGGAAACAGGAACCAGCCCTTGAGCTTGTTTTGAAGTTTTATTAGGGGATTTGAACTTGGATAGGGTAAGGGGTGTACAGGATGTCCAATGGAACTAAGAAACTAAGGACAACTACCTGGAACTATCTACACATTTTTACAGCAAAACAGTTTATTGTGGAGAGCTAGCCAGTGTCTCCTGTAGTACCACCCCAGGCCCCAAATGAATCCTCTTCTCATCCAGCTATTTGAGAGAATCCCTGAGCAGATTATCCAGTGCCGCCTGCTACGTTAAAGTAAGACAGTCCTGGATAGTTGCTAATCTAGTTTCCCACCAGAGTGCTCCTTCTGCTATCTAGCTAAGTGGGTGCAGGTCTACTCACTTAGTCCTTCTCCTGTGTTGCCAGTGGGTCAGTGGCTGCTACCAGGCTTTCTAGCTGGGCTAGTCCTTCCCTACCACACAGGTGAAGTTCCAAGCTTTCCTCCTTCCAAGGTCCTCCTGCCTGGATATGAGCCCCTCTTCCATCTGGGCCCCCTCCCAGGCTCCTGCTCTCCAGCTTCACTTGCTCCTCTTCCACCCAAACTCTCCTCCAACTCTCTTCTTGCTGTTCTGCTGCTGAGCAGGCTCAGTTACTCTTAAAGGCCATCTTGACCCCTTGTCAAGCATCCTGTTGGGAGTACACCACTCCTCACATCTGCCCACTGCTTCTAGATCTTTCTCCAAATTTCTAGGGCAGGGGGAAATTCCAGAGAGGTGGTCTTCAGAGCCTCTCAACTCTGACCTGAATTTGACCCTCCTGGCTATCACGCCCAGGCTGCTACTCAGCCCTCCTTACTAACAATTGAAGCTAGATCTCCCCTAGCTACCTAGGATGGTGCTACATTTATTTTCCTGTTTTTGGAAGGTAACATTAGCTGTCCCATGACCTTCTATAACAGATTTTTGTCTTCTGCACCTAATATGTTAGGATGTCTTATACTGCGCTACAACATCAGCCCTTGCAGCAGTTCTGAGACTACGCTTCCCAGTGTTCTTAGTCCTCATTGAGTGCTAATTTCCATAAGGGGTTTGTATTTGAGAGAAAATAGATGATGCTAGAATAGACTGAGTGGGGGAAGCCGCTAATGATATGCTATCTATCAAGGATGACAACACTGTTGTTCATGTACCTCCTCTACCCTGTCAGCTGGTTATGCTGTAGTCTGTGCAGACTGTAAAGGTAACAATGCTGCTATGATTTTGAAAGTGCCAAGTGAGCATTGTCAGCATATATATAGAAGTGGCATTAGGAACACAGGTGTAGAATAACCAGTAAGTCATTTGATTTTTTTTTTTTTTAATCAGACAAAATATATTAAAAGGTTATTTAAAAAAAAAAAAAAGTAAGTAGTGTGCAGGGGTTTGGAGGGAGGGCAAATGCAAAAGAAATAGAAAGATACACTTCACTTATCTTTAAAGTTATACACTTTATACACTTCATGTATCTTTATAGCTTTTGCCTTTAGTTCTTTTTTAAAGTGGCTCAAAAGGTTATTTTTTCTTTAAAATAACAAAAATGTCATATTTGCTTGCTCTGCGCAATGGCTTTGCCAGAGCAACTCCAATTCTTCTCTTCTCAGGTCCCCTACCAGCGCTTGTGCCCCCCCCTCCTGAGCTCCCTCTGTGCATCTATGGGACACAGATCTTGCTCGGTCCCACCCCTGCTTCCTCTTCATTGGCTGTGATTGCCAATTGCCAATGGCTCCCGCTGCTGTGTCTCAGCAAATAAGGACAGAGAGACCCAGGAAAGCCGAGGCTCCCATGCATATCCCTGGATGAAGATTGGGCTGGGTTAAGTATTGGGGGGGTGGCTGTTGAGGGAGCTGCACACTGAAGATTTTTTACCTTCATGTATAGAATGCATGAAGGTAAAAAACCTTCACCATTTACAACCACTTTAAGGACTGAGCATATACTTTGTACAGGTTAGCAGTTATGGGACCCAAGCTTATAGGTGAAACTCGAAAAATTAGAATATCGTGCAACAGTTAATTTATTTCAGTAATGCAACTTAAAAGGTGAAAATAATATATGAGATAGACTCATTACATGCAAAGCAAGATAGTTCAAGCCGTGATTTGTCATAATTGTGATGATTATGGCTTACAGCTCATGAAAGCCCCAAATCCACAATCTCAGAAAATTTGAATATTGTGAAAAGGTGCAATATTCTCGGCTCAAAGTGTCCCACTCTAATCAGCTAATTAAGCCATAACACCTGCAAAGGGTTCCTGAGCCTTTAAATGGTCTCACAGTCTGGTTCAGTAGGAATCATAATCATGGGAAAGACTGCTGACCTGACAGTTGTGCAGAAATCCATCATTGACACCCTCCATAAGGAGGGAAAGCCTCAAAAGGTAATTGCAAAAGAAGTTGGATGTTACCAAAGTGCTGTATCAAAGCACATTAATAGAAAGTTATGTGGAACGGAAAAGTGTGGAAGAAAAAAGGTGCACAAGCAGCAGGGATGACAGCAGCCTGCAGAGGATTGTCAGGAAAAGGCAATTCAAAAGTGTTGGGGACTTTCACAAGGAGTGGACTGAGGCTGGAGTCAGTGCATCAAGAGCCACCACACAGACGGATCCTGGACATGGGCTTCAAATGTCGTATTCTTCTTGTCAAGCCGCTCCTGAACAACAAACAATGTCAGAAGCATCTTACCTGGGCTAAAGAAAAACAGACCTGGTCTGTTGCTCAGTGGTCCCAAGTCCTCTTTTCTGATGAGAGCAACTTTTGCATCTCATTTGGAAACCAAGGACCCAGAGTATGGAGGAAGAATGGAGAGGCACACACTGCAAGATGCTTGGAGTCCAGTGTGAAGTTTCCACAGTCTATGTTGATTTGGGGAGCCATGTCATCTGCTGGTGTTGGTCCACTGTGCTTCATTAAGTCCAGGGTCAATGCAGCCGTCTACCAGGAGATTTTGGAGCACTTCATGCTTCCTTCCGCAGACGAGCTTTATGGGGATGCTGACTTAATTTTCCAGCAGGACTTGGCACCTGCCCACACTACCAAAAGCACCAAAACCTGGTTCAATAACCGTGGGATTACTGTGCTTGATTGGCCAGCAAACTCGCCCGACCTGAACCCCATAGAGAATCTATGGGGCATTGCCAAGAGAAAGATGAGAGACATGAGACCGAACAATGGAGAAGAGCTGAAGGCCGCTATTGAAACATCCTGGTCTTCAATAACACCTCAGCAGTACCACAGGCTGATGGCTTCCATGCCATGCCACATTTAGGCAGTAATTGCTGCAAAAGGGGCCCAAACCAAGTACTGAGTACATATGCATGCTTAAACTTTTCAGAGTTCCAATATTGTTCTATGTACAATCCTTGTTTTATTGATTGCATGTAATATTCTAATTTTCTGAGATTGTGGATTTGGGGTTTCCATAAGCTGTAAGGCATAATCATCACAATTATGACAAATCACGGCTTGAACTATCTTTCTTTGCATGTAATGAGTCTATCTCATATATTAGTTTCATCGTTTAAGTTGCATTACTGAAATAAATGAACTTTTGCACGATATTCAAATTTTTCGAGTATCACCTGTAGATATAATATGGTTTTAGATGATTACAGGTATACAATCCAACTGTTACACGCCCAAGTTAAGCATAAAGAGGATAATTTTCAACTCTACCTATTACAACCTATTAAATCCTCTTTTAATAACCCATTTATTTTTTATGTATTGGTCAAGTATCAAAAAGTATAAAAAAGAAACACTTGGAGAGGTAAAAGGTATTGATGTTGCCAACAAAGCAATTTGTCAGCAATTTTTCATAAAGTCCACTCTTAAAAAAAAGGGGGGTCATATAAAGAATCTTCAATAAATAGAAAAATTAACAAAAGGAAGACAGTAATTGTAACTTTTTAATCCACTGCTGTGAAAGGATCCCTTGACAATTATCAGTGGACAAAACATGTTGGGAAGAGTCTATTCCCTCTGCTTATGAATCTTTAAAGGATCACCTTTGTGAACAAGTTACCTGTTTTTAGGGTGGAACATTTAACATGTTCCCATAGCCGCAGCTGCCGCCCATCACCCCCCCTTTGACAGATAGTACAGGAGACTTCTCCCCGTACTATCTGTCCAATTTGAAAACAGACCGGCCATGTGGGGCTTCGCCCACACGGCCACATCATTCCTTCACTGACTTCTGTGAATGAATGAACTGCAAGTCCCGACAGCCTTAGTGGCTGTGGGCTTGTAGTTTTCATTGAATTACCATGGCGCTGTGGAGCGCTGTGGTAGTTCATTGAAGCTTCCTGCCAGAATATCTACTTGCTCGTACATCCCAAGCAGATATTTAGACAGGTCTGCAGGAGACCTGAATGGCATCAACGATCTACTGATTGCTGGTGCAATGCTTTTCTGTAGACAAAAATAATAAACACACATTTTTTTTACCTGTCAAAAAATGTGCATTTATTATTTTTGTCTAAAAGAACTTATCCTGTAATTCTACCTGAGTGTATCATTGCTTATCCCCTGGGGCTGTGAGTTGTAGTGAGTCTTGAAGCAGCCTGCCTGTTAGCCATATTGGATTTGTGTGCACACATCTGACAGAATAAAGGGAAATGAGGATAAAAAAGACATTCACTAAGAGTGATTTGGTAGCGTATAAACATTGATTCATGCTGTTTTTAATGATTAAAATGTGAGTGCAATTGATTGTTTTAACCTTGTAAAGTGGTAGTAAACTGTGTCTAGTGAAAAAAAAAAAATTCCTGCAAGATAAAGGCATAATGTGCTAGTATGCATCACATACTAGCCCATTATGCAAAACGTACCTTAAAACAAAGCCCTCCAGCGGTGTGCTGTCACTGCAGTACAGGCTTCCATCTTCACCCGGTCTTCCTTGCAAGTTCACAAGCTCCGGCCACCTGGCTGGCTGATCCACAATGATGTCACTCCCGCACATGCACACGGGCGTCCTGGGACACGGCACAGTGCTCTGAAGGAATGACACGGGCATGCCGTTCCTTCCGAGTGCAAGCTCTGTTGTAAGAAAAGCCTGAATGTCTCCTAAACAGTGCACGGATATTCTTTCTACTTACAGGTAAGCCTTATTATAAGCTTACCTGTAGGTAAAAAGCAACAAACTGGCTTTACTACCACTTTAATAAACAGTATCACACTACTGGGCGTTTTCTGTTATCTTTCCTTGATCTGGAGAATATTGACCATGGAAGAGTAATATGGGAAGAGACATATTTGGAAGGTTGGCCTGGAAATGGACAAGTCATTCGATACTTGATTACGCATAGGTAGGGTTGCCACCTGTCCGGGATTCACCCAGACAGTCCGGGTCTTGAATCACGTGTCCGTTGTTCAGCTTGTCTGAAAACCGGACACATTATTCAGACCGAACCTAAGATAGCTGGAGAGGATTAGGCGTTCTCCTCCCTCCAGCCTGCAGGAGCTTTAGGGAGCCAACACTGGACTGATAATTCACCTCAGTCTCAGCGCTGGACTGCAGAGGAGTGAAGACAGTCTGTTCTTCCTCTCCTCCCTTGTCATGTGGCTTATCACAGGACTGTAGAGAGGAAGGAGCCGCTGCCTTCTTTGCAGAGAGTGATCTGTGAGTACCGAGAGAGAGGACAACCCTGATGTGTGGAGGGATACCAGGTGTAAGGAGGCACTCTGATTGGGTAATCCGATGTAAGGAGGCACTCTGATGGGGTCACCCGATGTAAGGAGGCACTCTGATGGGGTCACCCGATGTAAGGAGGCACTCTGATGGGGACACCCGATGTAAGGAGGTATTTTGATGGGTCTGATGGGGACACCCAATATAAGGAGGGACTCTGATGGGGACGCCTAATGTAAGGAGGCACTCTGATGGGGTCACCCGATGTAAGGAGGCACTCTGAAGGGACACACAATGTAAGGAGGGACTCTGATGGGGGACACCTGATGCAAGAAGGCACTCTAATAGGGACTCAAGATGCAAGGAGGCACTCTGATTGGGTCACTAGATGTAAATGGAGACTCTGATGGGAACACCTGATGTAAGGAGGGACTTATTGGGGATAACAGGTGTAAGGAGGGACTCTGAAGGGACACGGGATGTAAGGAGGCACTGTGAAGGGGACATCTGATGTAAGGAAGGACTCTTGATCAGACACCTGATGTAAGGAGGGACTTTGATGGGAACATCAATTGTAAGGAGGGACTCCGATTGGACACCAAATGTAAGGGGTCACTTACTGGGGATACCAGATGTAAGGGGGGACTCTGATGTAGACACCCAATGTAAGGGGGACTCTAAAGGGGTCACCTGATGTAAGGAGGGACTCTGAAGGGACACCCCATGTAAGGAGGGACTCTGAAGGGACACCCAATGTAAGGAGACACTCTGAAGTTATACCCGATGTAAAGAGACAATCTGATCGGGACACCAGATATAAGGAGATAGTCTGATGGGGACACCTGATGTAAGGAGGGACTTACTGGGGATACCAGATGTAAGGGGGGAGACTCTCATGGGGACACTTGATGTAAGGAGGGACTCTGATGGGGATACTGGATGTAAGGGGGGACTCTGATGCGACTCCAGATGTAAGGGGGGACTCTGATGTGACACCGGATATAAGGGGGGACTCTGATGTGACACCGGATGTAAGGATTCACTCAGATGAGGTCACCTGATGTAAGGAGGGACTCTGAATGCACACACGATGTAAGAAATCACTCCCCCACAGTTATTACCTTTTGTACCACTAGCCCCTCCCTCTTAGATTGTAAGCTCCCAGGAGCAGGGCCCTCCTAACCCTCTTGTATTGAACTGTATTGTTGCTGTATTGTCTCCCGTTATATTGTAAAGCGCTGAGCAAACTGTTGGCGCTATATAAATCCTGTATAATAATAACAACCTGATGTAAGGAGGGACTCTGATGGGCTCACTAGATGTAAGGAGAGACTCTGATGGTACATCTGATGGAAAGAGGCACTCTGATAATGACACCTGATGTAAGGAGGGACATATTGCAGATACCAGATGTAAGGGAGGATTCTGATTTGGACACCTGATGTAAGGAGGAACTCTGATAGAGACACCTGATGTAAAGAGGGACTCTGATGGGGACACCAGATTTAAATATTGGCCTGCTTTTTATATTTACTAGAGAGCAATTCAGACTTCAGCTGGAATAAGATTGTAGTGACCGAACCTCCTTGAATTTGAATTCATTACCCCTGCCATAGTTAATCAGTTGTGTTGCAGAAATGTGCACAAAGTTGTTTGCATTCTCGCAATGCACAAAAACACACAGCCCTTTGGCAGGTGTGCAGTGGTGTCACTAATGCAGGCCATAGACGGGGAGAAAAACGGCCGATTTTTCTTTTAAAAAACGAAAAATCGGTTGTTCAAGCGGCCGACGTTACCAGCAATGGTAAAAAAAATCGGACGATTTTCATCCCATCTACAGCCGGCAAAAAGTGTCCCTGCAGAGAGCTCTGCTATTTCTTTGACAGTTCTTTGACATTTATAGCGGTTGCAACAATGTATCTATTTGTATCCATTTAGGATACAGATGTTTTTATTTGGAAAGAAATAGATACAATGTTGCAACTGCTGTAAATGTCAAGGAACTGTCAAAGAAATAGCGGAGCTCTCTGCAGGGACACTTTTTGCCGGACTGGAATTCCTCTTATTTTTCATCATTCTTCTTCTTCATCATCATCCTTTTCTTCTTCTTCTTCATCATCATCCTCATCTTCTTCTTCTTCTTCATCCTCATCTTCTTCATCATCCTCATCTTCTTCTTCTTCATCATCATCATCATCTTTTTCTTCTTCATCATCATCATCCTCTTCTTCTTCTTCTTCTTCTTCATCATCCTCTTCGTCTTCTTCTTCTTCATCATCATCATCCTCTTCCTCTTCTTCTTCTTCTTCATCATCATCCTTTTCTTCTTCTTCTTCTTCATCCTCTTCTTCTTCTTCTTCATCATCCTCTTCTTCTTCTTCATCATCATCCTCTTCTTCTTCTTCTACTTCTTCTTTTTCTTCTTCATCCTCCTCCTCTTCTTCTTCATCATCATCCTCTTCTTCTTCTTCATCATCCTCTTCTTCTTCTTCTTCTTCATCATCCTCCTCTTCTTCTCCTTCTTCATCATCCTCTTCTTCTTCTTCTTCTCCTTCTTCTTCATCCTCTTCTTCTTCCTCTTCTTCTTTTTCTTCTTTTTGTCTTCCTCTTGCAGGTCACTGCTCATGCGCAGATTTTTTATCGGTAAAAAATCGGCCGATTTGCCCATCATTGCCGCAAAAATCGTCCGATCGGCAAAATCAGCTGATTTTTTTTCCAACTTTACCGATAAAAAAAATCTGCCAAAATACCGAAAAACGGCCGAACAAATAGCCCACTAACGATCCGAAAATCGGCCGATTTTATTTTCGGCCGACAAATCGGCCGATTTTCGACCCATCTATGGCCTGCATAAGTCTTTATTGCACAATCACACAGCTAGCTTTTGCACTCCTTCACCTGCAGCAAAACGTATATAACAATGTACCATTCATTTTGGTGCAGTACAATTTTTATAAAAGCTATACAGGTTTTACATCTATTTGCACTACATTTTGTTTTTCATTTGTTTTGTATACTACAAACACCAATGGGTAACCAATACCACCAGACCTACTCTAACTGCAACCTTTATTTCTGGTGAACTCGTCCTTTAACCACTTTATGCCCTCCCAGGGCTGGGACAAGAGGTGGGCAGGAGGGGCGGCTGCCCTGGGCGTGGTTAGTGATTTGGAGGGTTGTGGTAGAAGGAGTGATTTGGAGGGGGATATGTACTAGGAGGGTGGATTTGTGTTAGGAAGAAGGATTTTGGGGGAAGGATTTGTGCTAGTAGGCATGATTGGGGGGATTTGTGTTAGGAGGGGAAATTGGGGGGAGGATTAGCGCTAGGAGAGGGGATTTGTGCTGGGAGAGGGGGATTTGGAGTTGGGAGAGGATTTATGCTCAGGGGGGAAATTTGAAAGGTAGAGAATTTGTACTAGGAGGGAAGAATTGGGGAGGGGCAGATTTGAGCTGGGAGGGGGATTTGTACTGGAAGAGGGTACATTTTTTGTTTAGGGAGAATTATGACTTGCAAAGGGAATTATTGCTTATGGGGTAAGTGTGAAGATTAGCGTGTAGCAATTGTACGTACAGATATGGACGCAGACAACCATGTTGCTAACGATCCTCCATCTTGTGTCATTCTCACTCCAAATCAGTCCCCCCTCCCCTTTTTGTTGAATGGCATGTGGTCTGCTGTGGCTGAGTTCAGGAATGCACAGGGCACAGCTAGATACCCTTCATGGTTGTAAACCCAATTAGCTGATGCCCTGGTGTCTGTCCGACTCTTGCTCTGGGCTGCTCGTAAAGCTATATACCCGCCAGTCACTGGACTTGAAAGCATTTCGGAATAGCAGTAAAACATACATCTCATTTGAAACCACTTTTTAATGCAATTTCATAACTTCTCGTAGGAAATACATACAATAACAGAAAACATATATTCAGACAGGTCAGTTTAATGCGAGTCACCTGATACCTCACACCCCTAGATAACGTCTACCCGAGAGCAGAAAGCGATATCTCTTTAACCGTCACAGCCAGATATGTCATATTTGGTGCCTGGACTTTCAGAATATCATTCTGCATATTAACCTGCCAGTGGCTAGGCTGCTGCATGCACCTATGGATGGTTATTGACCATGATTTAAACTGGGAGGGATTTGGTCATAGCCTGAGTTCCCCGCCTAAACACCCCTCCCCAAATGAGGCGATTGGTTCTCTGCTTTAAGGAGACACCCTGCTGGCTTCCTAGAAAAAGGCTGTTATGCCTGGGGAAGGAAGATGAAGAGATTTCTCCCGTTTAACATCAGGAACCAACTTTGGGAGAAATGGTACCATTTTGCTCAGGACACTTGAATATGCTTAGCAAGCATTCTACCCTCTCTAAACTTCTGTTATTTCTCTGCTGTGTTATTGCTCTCTGTATTTATATATATATATTGGCTACATCTTTTTCTGTAAATATTTTTATGCACCATATTACCTTTTTAGTAATAAATCCTATTTTCTGAAAAGTGTTGAACTGTTTCTAAAGCTCTTTAATGCAAACTAAGAATCCCTGTCTCCGAAGAGCATTACTGTGTGTTTTAAACTTCTGCATACATCTGCCTGTGGTGACAGTGTGTATACAAACGTTTATTCAAACATCATAGTGTTACTGCTAAGATTGGTGAGTTTCCTCCTTCTCCACACAAAAAGGCGGTGGTGGCAGTGTGAAGGGTTAATTCCGTAATTAACCTGACCCAGTAACAATCGCTCTCAGGCTGCGGCTCCAGTGAGCTGGAAAATCTTTGTGCAGGGTGCAGCTGAGCATGGCATGTGACAGCTTGGTTTTAGATTGGCTAGTCCTTCGGTCACAAGTTGGTGAAAAGGGCTGGGGGTCTGACGCCGCGCCCATCACATAGCGCTTGAAATGTTTTGGGGGGAGGGTGCATGTTCATACATTTGGGGGGGAGGGCACCATTTGGCATCTTCGCCCTGGGCACTAGATGACCTAGTCTTGGCACTGCGCCCACCCACAGTGCGTTTAGCCAGGCTCGGCAATGTAAATATACATTGCTGAGCCCATGCGCATTGGTGCATCCCCTGGTGCACAGAGCATGCAGCTCCTGTTACAGCTGTGTCCACTGGACACAACAGATTATGGGTTTCAGTACATGGCCAATTTGAGTAGCCGGGGTATCATGTAATCGCTATGTGATCACATAATTACAATGTCAACAAAACTGTTATGAATTAATTTTATTCATAACAACTGTGCTTCCTATAGTAATGCTGTGATTAGCCCACAGCTATCACATGGCACCTGGGCCAATCACAACACCCTGTACCATGTGGGCCAATTACAGCATCACTAGAGTAACCACAGCTGTTATGAATAAAATCCATTCATGATAGTTCCAAACGATTGCTGTTAATATACGCTTATTGGGATTTCTTTTTACCAAAAACATGTAGAAGAATACATTCTAGCCTAAATTTATGAAGAAATGTGATTTTATTGGATATGTTTTATAACAGAAAGTAGAAAATATCGAGGGGGCTTTGTCAAACGTTTTGGTAATTGTTTCATTTATATAGCAAACAATAAAAATACCCAATGGTGATCAAATACCACCAAAAGAAAGCCCTATTTGTGTGAAAAAAATATTAATTTCATTTGGGTACAGTGTTGCATGATCGAGAAATTGCCAGTTAAAGTAGCATGGTGCTGAACAGCAAAAAAATGCCGTGGTCATGAAGAGGGTTAAAGCTGAACTCCAGGCAAACTGTACATGTGCATGCAACACAGCCTTATTAGCTCCTAGTGCTGACGCTCCATCCCCCAGCCTGAATACTGCTGTGCAGGGGATGCAAAAAATTGATATCAAGAGAAATTCAAGTGCTTATGCCAGCTGCTTGTAAAATTACATTTAGGGCCAGTTCACACTTCATGCGTCTCAGTTGCTTTTATTCTGCATCCAAAATGCACAGAAAGTAGGTTATATGGTTGTCAATGTCATAGTTCACATCAGTGCTTGCAGTTCCAGTGAGTTCCGGTTCTGCACAGAACTGTACTGGAATGCGGTAAAATGCATGAAAAACACACTGGAATGCACATGTCCCTATTTAAATTGAAAAAAAGAGAGGGGGGAAAAATGAACTGGGATGCATAAAAACACACTGGAACACAACAAAAAGGCATCAAAAACACAAATGCGGAAATGCATCTGCAACGCACCTGGACTGCATTTTTACAGTGTGAACCGGCCCTTAGGGCCGGTTCACACTACATGCGTTTCAGTTGTTTTTTTTTCTGCATCCAAAATGTACAGAAAGTTATATGGTTTTCAATTCCAGTGCATTCCAGTTGTAGAAAAAAAGTGGAACATGCTGCATTCTTTCTGCACAGAACTGTACTGGATCGCGGTAAAATGCATCAAAAAACGCACCGGACCACACCAAAAATGCACTGGAACACACATGTCCCTATTGAAATTGAAGAAAAAGAGGAGGATAAAATGAACTGGAATTCATAAAAAACATACTGGAACATGTCAAAAAGGCATAAAAAACACACCGGAACGTGCCACAAACGCATCAAAAACACTCATGCAAAAAATGCATCCAGAATATATCTGGTCTGCATTTCTATAGTGTGAAAAAAGCACACTGAACTGTATCTAGTGTGAACTAGCTCTAAAAAAAATGCATGCACAGGGTTTTCCATGAATTCTAATGGCCCTAGTTCACACCAGTGCAGTCAGTTCCAGTCAGTTTCCAGTGCAGAAAAAAAAGTAGAACATGCTGCATTTTTTTTTTGCACTGGAATATGGCAAACTGCATCAAAACTGCACTGAAACTGCATGTGGTGTGAACTGTAAGCAAACACATATCTGGAATGCATCGGAGTCAGGGGTGGACTGACCATTTGGAAACTCGGGCACCGCCTGAGGGCCCGGGGTCAGTAAGGGGCCCCGTGAGATGCCCCTCGTACCTTTTTCATAGGCTTTTTGAGTTTGGGCAAGGACACAGGGGCCCCATGATCCCCTATTGCCCGGGGGCCCCATGAGTTGTCAGTCTGCCCCTGCTTCGGAGTGTATTTTTGTGGTGTGAACTGGCCCTTAAACTTTTTATATCTGCTCGTAGTTCATTTTAGAACATTTTCACCCTATAATGTTTAGTATCAATAAACGTGATCATTTATCTGCTTAGTCTCTGCCCTATCAACATATTAAATTCATATACACATAATGGGAATATACAGTATATAGTCTGTGCGTGTTTCTGTTTGTATTTCTGCTTGGATCATTCTGGGAGTAGAGAGAGGAGAGGATAGGACTGAAATACTTAACATTCTCCAGGCAGCGCAGTCCTGACACTGATGTATGCTCTGTATTGTCAGAAGTTTGATCAAACTTTGATTGGCATACGGCAGACAGTATCCGTACACTCCGTGATATGTCCACTTTTACCGCTGCGTAGCGGCTGGCAGCCTGGAACATTATGCATACAATATACTATGATCTCAAATTCACAGAGTGACGGTACATTGAAATAGTTCTTTGAGGCTAAGAGGCCTGTGCATCCAGAAGATCAGAAAACGGAATGTAACAAGCTAGAGATCGCCTGCCTAGAACATGAAAGGAACAGCAAATAGTATTTTTAAGTAACTTAAATATGTGTCGCTATATGTATATCTAATGGTGTGTAATGGTCTGGTGTTCCAGGGGAGCGCCTGTTTAGGCCATTTCTCTAAAAGTAAATATATATATGGAACAGGGGCGGACTGACCATTTAGAAACTCGGGACTGCCCGAGGTTCCGAGGTCAGTAGGAGGCCCCATGAGATGCCCCTGGTACCTTTTTCATAGGCTTTTTTGAGTTTGGGCAAGGACACAGGGGCTCCATGATCCCCTATTGCCCAGGGGCCCCATGAGTTGTCATTCCACCCCTGATATGGAATGTACATGGGCTAACTATCTGCTGAAAGCAATATAAGCTTGCTTTAGGGTAGTTTGATGGCCAATCCATAAAAAAAAAAATGATATACTGTATACAGTATAATTGCAATACATGACATTTTTTTTTTAATTTTAACTTTAATCTTTGGCCATAGCAGCTTTCATTTCATTACATCAGCATTGTACTAGCTATACAAATAATAGTTAGGCTTCATGCACACGGGGCATTTTAATAACGCTGGTAATGTTAGCTGTGTAAAGTCATGTGAGTTTTTTTAGCGTTTTTGTATTAGCGTTTTGAGGCGTTTTGCCACATTTGAGTTTTTTAGAGGTTTTTTTTTTACCAAAAAATAAAAAAAAAATTTTAGTAAAAAAAAGCCCAAAAATGCTGTTTTGCCATGATTTACCACGTTTTTACATGTTTTTACAGCTAAAAACTCTTCTAGAAACCCACTAGTCCTGGTTTTTTCCCAGGCAAAAAACGTCCCTACCAAAAAACGTTGATTACAGTCTATGTGTGCATGGGCACATAGGATAATATGCTGGAGAGTTTACTGGCTGTAGTAAAAACCGTCAAAAAGCCAAAAACAGCCGCCATAAAAACATCTAGTGTGCAGGAGGACTTATTTCTGACAATCCAATATAAGCTTGCTTAAAAAACCTCTTTTCATGCTATGAGTGCTGTCTGTCTGCTGTCCTTCTCTTTCCACAACCTTCTGGATTCCCTGAAGCTTCAAAGACGAATTCTCCTGCGCTCTAGGACTCAGACAGGTGGCGAATAGATGGAACCAAGCCTGGAGAAATCGTCCACCAATGCATAAAGGGCTGTGCGGCTCCAAAACAAGGCTGGGGAAGCCCGACCAATACTGCAGAATGAAATGAAAACGAGAAGCAAGGTTGGTGCGCTTCTCGTTTTTATTTCATTCTTCCCTGCAGCTTCTACATCGCTGTTTACTTTCAATGGCTAAAAACTACATACAGCCCTGGTGTCCAACCTGTGGCCCGAGGGCCACATGCGGCCCTTTGCTATATGATGTGTGGCCCTCTGACCTCAGCGGTTTGTATATTGGAACATTGAATCATTAGGGTAATAGCTCTGACCTCCATTAGTCTCAAGTAACATGTTCCCAGTTTTGTATTGTCTTCTGCAGCTGATCACCAACCAAATATCTAGCATGCCCACACTCTCTGACCCTCATTTCCAGGTTACGACAGTCCTCTCAAGTATTACATATATTGCACATTATGTGCGGCCCTTTGGTGATGTCAGGGGCCACATTCAAGGCCCACTAGCTTTTTTTTTTATGTACTTTATATGTTTACATGTTATGTGCAATTAAACCATTGCAACATCTAATGTTTGTGTAGTATTATGTTCAGCAGACTGTGTTCTTCTATTGTTGTGACTTAGATGACGTTCAGAGCACATTTTATGCCCAATTCATGCAAAACTCCACGTAATCCCAAGGGGTTCACATACTTTTTCTTGCAACTCCCTTTCAGGCTCCTCCTTGGCTCTGACGTGTCACATGACCCAGCCAAGGTCAGTCTCTGAGGACTTCCCCTGACTTTGCCTGGTGCTGAGGTCTGGTTCATTGGATGGAATGAGATTTGTGCTTGGAAGAAGGGACATTTTTGGTTTGGTAGAGTAGGTTTAGAAATGAAGGATCTTTTGCTTAGAGGGGCTTGCTTGGGTAGGGAAAGATTTTTGCTTAACTACAATACTGGGCACTTTCACCCCCTTCCTGCCCAGGCCAATTTTCAGCTTTCAGTACAGCTGAAAGCATTTTGAATGACAATTGCGCAGTCATGCAAAACTGTATGAAATTTTTATCATTTGTTTGAGACAGATAGAGCTTTCTTTTGGTGGTATTTAATCACCACAGGGTTTTTTATTTTTTGCTAGACATACGAAAAAAGACAGAAAATTTTGACAAAAAAAAAAACATTTTTCTTAGTGTCTGTTATAAAATGTTTCAAATAAAAAGTATTATTTTACTGAAAGGGTAGACTTCCAGCAGAGGTATTGAGTTAGCCAACAGTAAGTTGCTTCAAACATGCTTTGGAAAAGAAAGAAAGAAAGAAAGAAAGAAAGAAAGAAAGAAAGAAAGAAAGAAAGAAAGAAAGAAAGAAAGAAAGAAAGAAAGAAAGAAAGAAAGAAAGAAAGAAAGAAAGAAAGAAAAAAAATACAAAAACATGTATAAGTTAAGGAAAAAAAGGGGCAAACTCAATGGACCATTTGGTCTTTTCTCTGCCATCACTCGTCTATGTTTCTATGAGGGGTTTCTACCTAGGAAGCAGTAGACATTTTGCTGGTAAGTTGCTTTGGGGGGTAAGTGAGAGTGATGTTTTTTATGCTGGGTTGTACATTATATATTCATCGCCCCTGCACTCTTTGCATTAAATACTTTTGACCACTGCACGCTGTAATTACATATTTCTGGCCCCTATACATGGTGTGTTCTATAGTCCTCATTTCTGCACTTTGAGCATTACATTCTTCTTACCCCTGCACTCTGTGTGTTAAATATCCCTGCACCCTTCTATTATATACTCTGACCTTTGTATTCTGTGCATTACATACTTCTGACCTTTGCACTCTGTATGTTACATACTCTAATCCTTTAAATGATAACTGACATAAAACTCCATAACTCTAATACTTTGTTAGTCACCATAATAAGAAATCTGCTAAGCTGTACAAGCTTTTGCTTATTAAGTCACTTTTAGTCCTCATGCACACAATGTTTTTACAGCTGCAGTTTTTGGTTTTTGACATTTTTTCTACAGCTAGTAAACCCCCCAGCATGTTATCCTATGTGTCCATGCACACATAGACTGTAATCAATGTTTTTTGGCTGGGACGTCTTTTGGCTGGAAAAAATCCACAGGATTAGCGGGTTTCTAGAGGAGTTTTAATGCTGAAAAAAGCAGGAAAATGAGGTAAAATGCCGAAAACCAGCATTTTTTGACTTTTTTTGGATAAAAAAACGCTAAAAATTGCAAACGTGGAAAAATGCAGGAAAACGCTGCTAAGCGTAGCAAAACATCCCTAAGCGCCAATGCAAAAACGCAAAAAAGTTGAAAAACTCATGTTTTAAAAATTACTTTACACAGCTAACATTACCAGCATTATCAAAATGTCCAGTGTGCATGAGGACTAATACCTTATAGCATGTTACTAAATGCCTGTGAGGTAAAGAAGAAATAAAAGACTTTCAGATTTTCATGTAACAGTACTGCTAATCTGATAAAGCCAAGCTTGTGGAAGAACATTTATACAAAATGGGAAGGGCATATAGTGAATACCTGCATGAAAGTCTTAGGAATTGTAAAACTATTGATATGTAACATGAAACGTGTGAATGATTTGAATGCAAAAGAGTATGAAACTTAAAGGATAACTCCACCTTTGTGCAAAAATATGGCAAGTACAAAAAAATATTGCATATAAAATTGCTTCACAGGCCATGTTGTAATTTAATGTTGGGCATCATTCACATGGGTGTGGCTGTGGCCACCTTGAGTAAGCGCAATGATTTATGTAGCATTTACTTCCTGGAATCCAGCTGCCCTTAGCTCAGGCATGCATACAGGAGGGTGTGCTTAGCTAAGAAAGTCCCTCCTCCCCTACTAAAGACTCTTGGGATGTATGGCATAATTTGCCTAGGCATGGAAACCAGGATGTAACTGAAGAAATGTATTAAAAAAAAGTTTAAAACAAGCAAATATAATATAATTTCCTATCTATTTACTAATGCTAGTAGCATTAGGATTAAAAACAGCCAATGTTGATTGAGAGAGTGAAGTTCTGCGTTCAGCATTCATCCATATGAAAGGCCGTGTTTGCCCACATGGGATGCACAGGTGTTCCTTACATCTGCTTGCAGGCAGTGTCATTCATGTCTATTGCAGTTCCCAGTTTGACATCCGTATGGGTTTGGGTGCAAGTCCCCTAATGACATTGTTTTTCTCTCCACAGAAGTGGAGTTACTCTTTAAATTAGGTCACAACTGGATAGAGTACAGAAGTATTAAAACTCCTGTCAAATTTTTATTGCTCCTGTTTCCTTGCTAGGTAGATTCACCTAGTTTACCTGGAGTTTACCTGGAGACCATTGTTACCGAGACAGAAAGTAATGGGAAATCCAAATTTTTTTTCACCAGAACAAGAGGTAATGAAAAATCTTACAATGAGGACATCATTTCCAGTGAAATCATCTCACTTTGTAGCTAAAGACTCCTGTCTTTACTCTGATATCCCTGATTTATATACTTGTTAGGTGTCGCAGACAAAGTGAATAGTGGACCATCTGTGCCATCAGCATGTTTGGAAGTGTGAGACCTAAAAATGGTCAAGGCACAGAGTCCAAGTACACACCACTAGATCTTCTCTAGAGCACCCCACAAGGAGTGATGGACTTTACTGGTGGGTATACCTGGTTGTGGCCTTCAGACACACTTGTGCAGATGGCAGCTAAGAAGGGCTAGAGCAACGCATGGTTGAAAGTCAATAGCCAATTTCAGAAACAAAGGCAAAAGGTCAAGGTGAGCAGTATTCAAGCTTAGTAAAAATATGAATCAAGGTTGGTAACTAGAGAAATGGAAATGCAGGAGTGCAGGAACTAACATGGAGCCTGGAACCTCAGGCTAGTAAATAAACCTATTGCTCAGGCAATGGGTGTTGGCCTGAGCACAGCTAAATAGTGAGACTGCTTGAAAGGCTGCATGGGGACTGGTCATGTAGCTGCTATATAAATCAAATAGAAAGCTTCACATGCAAGCAATGTAATAACTATTTAACCCCCGGTCACATCAAGCCCGACTTTGAAATCGTGCGACTTACAGTGAAGTCGCACGATTTCAAAGTTGGGCGAGATTCCAATTTCAGGTGTGATTTGCAAGACATCTGACACAGATGTCTATGCAAATCGCACCAAAAGTAACACATGTACTACTTTAGAAATCGGTGCTGCTCCAACCAAGTCAGAACCACACCGATTTAACTTCTGTAATTGCGGTAAATAGGATGCGACTTGGCATGCGATTTGCAAGTCGCATGGCATGCAAATCGCATGCCAAGTCGCACCCGATGTGCCCGGGGTGTAATGTGACTACTGCACCCATGGGAATTGCATATTTGCAATCAGAAAGCAAATCACAGAATCACTAAGTCAGCTGAACTGCAAAAACTGCTGAAGATGAAGTATATTTGAAAGGTATCCACACCTGGTACAGTCATATTGGGCACAGAAATCCTAAAATAAAGAAGCTAGCTTAAGATCAGAATGCCAACAGCATACATACAAACAAATGAATGCAGTCACATAATAAACTGTATTAGCTGCATGACAAGTACCTTTTCTGAAAAGCAACAAAAACAGCCTTAGAACCAAGTTCATACAAACATTCATGGCCTGCTGAAAACTCAAACGTCTGGAAATACAATTTTTTTCTACTCCCCTCCTACATACATACCTTCCAGCCTTCTAATCTTCAATATAAACACATAAGAGGAGCTCTGAAAGAAGCTCTGGAGTTGGGTGACCTGGGCTGTTGAAGGAATGACTAAAGCCGGCCATACACGGTTTGAATCTCAGCTGGTTCAGCAGGGACCAGCTGAGATTCAAACCATGTATGGGCAGGCTGAATGCACCCAAGGTGATCAATCAATAAACTTGGGTACAACCAGCCTGTAGGATTTTACATGTGCTAGCAGTAAATATTTGTGTTCTCAGGTGTGGACAGCTCTCCCCGCCCCCCAGCTGGGAGAACACAATGACTCCACAGGAGGCATTCCCCCATCAACACTGACTGTGTTGATGGAGGCATCAGAATAACTTGTTCCACAGTGCACCCAGTTACAGAGGTCAGTAAAGTTTTACAGCTCTCCTACTTTTAAAATGTATCTGTGGTCAAAATGTAAAATCATTTATTCAATTTGCATTGTATTTCAATTATCAAAATCACAGATGTGCTCCATTGTTGTCCCTGTATTCTCTATCAGGTTCCACTATAGGAAGCAGTGAGATAGTCCTTGGGATCCTGTGAGTTAAGAAAGCTTATGCCCGCTAGTAGAGGGGCACTGGGCAAGCTGCTATATTCAAGAACTAATGCTTTTTGGACTCCTCTCATCCCCTAGAGAGTGAAAGGACTCTGGCATGGCCCTCCATGCATCTTGCATCTCTTCTCACCTGCTGAACTGCTTTGTGCTTTATGGAGTTTGTAACTGAACAGTAGGCTGCAATGAAGTCTGTTGCTCATGTGGGGTATAGATGTTACTTCTGCATAGGTAATAGTTAGGTTAGGCTGGGTGCTGGGTGTTCTCCAATAGGTAGTGTATACTGGGAACCTGGCAGGTCCCATGCTAATGTATCAGGTTGGGTGACCATAGAAGAATCAAGATGCTTAAGAGTAAAAAAGCAAAGGTGGGACCTCCAATCCTCAGGACATGAGGAAGGCAGCCAAGCACAAGGTCATATTGCACATCTCCCCAATTAGTATTTAACTAAGAGAAAAACTCAATAAGTAAAACTCTAAGGGGTGATCAAACCCTGCCTAAGATGGTCCAAAATAAATAAATCTGTTTCAGTTGGTCTTTTTCCATTATTCAAAAATCAATATTTTTTAAGAGTCAGTAAAACCTATATTGTCAGTCACCTTGATGTGTCAGGTTAAATATTTACAAAAAAACTTCAGTATCTATCTGCAGAATGGAGCAAAGCATTTCCTTTTCTGTAAAGCAGTTCTCAGGTTCATTGGAACCCTTCTTCCTTCCCTTCATGCTAACAAAGATAAAAGAAAAAAGTGCAGTGATGATGAAAGACTAAAGGAAATTTAAAACAAAATATTTTTACTTAGTCATCACACAAAGGAGCTTAGCACATACCTCTAATCATTAGCAAGAGGTGAAAATGTACCTTTTTTTCTTAGACGTTTACAGAATATCACAATATCAGAGACATTATTGAAATTAACCTTGAAAGCGGTTCTGAGTACGGTATTGCACTGTAGTCATTTTCATGTTTTAAGAAAACTTTGTAAGACTAAAGTTTTTTATTCTCCTTTTTATTGATTTAACTTTTTACTCTAACTTGATGTAACCAAACAGAATATTTAGATTGGGAACAAACCAATTGCCACCTATTTTTTTTATCCCTGATCGTGTAGGAAGGTGCATATTGTAATGTTTGGGGGTTGTGCTCACCAGTGAGTAGAGTCCATGCCAGAAATTGTCATTTAAGGGCCTGTTGGCCCATTTTTCCTAAAGAAAAGAAAAAAAGTCCATACAATGTGTTTCCCACACAGGGGGTTTCCACCATTAACACAAAATAACAACAAATTCAGCCTCCTGGCTTACACATGCAACAAAATAGTTATTCAACCTCCTGGCTTACACATACAGCAATTCTGCTCAGGTCTTCCACTGTAGGCTCTCATCTGTCTCCCAAAGACCACTTCCTCACCAACACTGTCCACACAGCTGGCAGCCCCGTGCTGCTCTGGTCCTCAGGCTTGGGACTATGTCGTTTCCAGTGCACTCATGCACCCCTCTAGCTTCTTCCTTGCATACACCTAGACTCCTCGGAAGGATGGAGCACCAAACCCTGGTCCTGACTCTACTAAAATCCTAGAACCCACCTGCACAATCAGCGTGCTGGCTGTTCCTAAAACCTGTTCCCAGGATTTGAGATTTCATCGCTCACCAGATCCCAAAAAGAGTTTTACCAAGTACAGAGGAAACTAAAAACACAATTTCCTCCAAATTAAGCAAGTACCCTGGAGCCCCTCAACCTGCCTTGTTGAGAATTCTGGGTGACATAATATCCTTTTAACCTCATGACAGATCACCACACTGTCACATTATGTTCTTCATTGAATTTACCAATAAAGAAAGATCTCCTTAAATGATAGTTTCTGTACCAACATCTTTAACCTCCTTGGTGGTATTCCCGAGTGTAGCTCGGGGTAAAATCTCAGTACCAAGAGCGGTAACCCCGAGCTACACTCGGGCTTACCATGCGGCGTTGCTCAGGGAGTCCCTGCAGCACTTACCTTGTCCTTCGCTCCCGCGATGTGTCCCCTGCAGTGTCCCCGGCCATCTCCTCCGGCCGATGCCGGCATCCGGCTTCCGTGTTCCAGTCCCTGTGACGTCGGGATGTACAGGCGCCGGAAACCGGCGGCAAATTTGAAATTTTTAAAAAATTTCATTTTTTTTTAAATTATTATTATATAGTAAAACATTGCTGTTTCAATGCATTTCACATATATTTTGTCCCTACTGCTTTGTCCTGTGCCCTGCCTGCATTTTGACTATTCTTTCTGCCTGGAAACTTAGAAAAGTCCATGGCGTCCAAAAAGCGTCCCTTTAGGTCAAAAGCAGTTTTAGACCAGCTAGAGAACAGCGATAGTAAATCAGAACCACTTGCAGAATTGAGTGATAATGATTCGTGGGGAAATTCATCATCAGACACTGAAAATGATTTTGCGACTTTGCTCAGCGATGTGCGAATTTGCCTCTGTATTTCAAATTTCAGTGTTTTTGGTTTGATCATATTATTGAATTAAATATATTATTATTATATTATTATTTTTTATGATTATTTATTAAATTATAATTTATGATTTTGTGTTTCAAGTTTTATCATATCCGGAATGTTTACTAGACTCTTGTTCGGACAGATTTTAGTGAGTTATTCCTAAAAATTACAGCCTACAATAAAAAACTACATATTTCCATGCAAAAAAATGGTACCGCTTTCAGCACAAAAAAATCTGAAATAATCATACCGCCAAGGAGGTTAACCTTGTCGGCCAGCTAATAGATACTGTACATACATTTTGAGATAATCACATTGTACACCAGACCCTACAGAGCAATGTGTGTTCTTGGGTTTATTTATCATGCATGCCTTGTGTATCATGCCAACTTTGTGGACATTTGCCCAACATTCGCCCAGTGAAACTATACATTCCCTGGCATTCAGCAACATCTTTTCTTCAGTAGGAAAAGGTCGTAACTATAGCATTTACTATAGTTAAGGAAAGGGGAATTGCTGCCTTCCCTACATATTCATTTGACCATTAGCTGCTTGTAACTAAAATTTGCCTGGATGAGCTGTTGAGTGATTGCACTTTTTACTGCACATAGAAGCTTTTTTATACTGCACAAAATAGCATGGTAATGCACAGGTCTCTGAGTTGACAAGGTGGAGAGTGCTAAATCATGACCCTGCCTAAACACCTCATGCAACCAGAGAACTCTGTAGGATTGATTTAATAAAACTGGAGAGTGCACAATTTGATGCAGCTTTGAGTAGAGCTGAAAGCTTAATTTATGAACCTGACGTTGGAAGTTAATTGGCCAGCTTTTGACCAGATTTTGCACTCTCCAGGTTTAGTAAATCAACCCCCTTGCATTAATTCAGAAAGTGCAAAGCACTCTCTGAATTGTGCCCATGCCAAGTGGCTGACCTCCTATGTTCAGTAAGCCTCTTGGCACGAGAGCCAGAAGCAAGTGGAGATCTCTGGAGAAGCGTGTTTTCACATTACATAAAAAACATGGTACAAGGTTAGACACAATAAAAAGGCCATCCTCAGCTATGCATGCATAGCACACATAAATGAACAGGCATGCAATGTATTACCACCAACAGGCATGCAAATTATAAGGAGACTGAGATGAATGCATCACATAACCTTAGGAAACTGTACTTGAGTATATCTAGATATTTAAAATACTAGGAAGCAGCAGAGGAAGGGAAAGCTAGAAAAAAGAATAAAGGTATGGGAGAGGGAAGGGATAGGGGTGAATTGGACATGTTGCGCTATTTTTGATTCACATATATCTTTACATATTAGCCAGCACCTTAGATTATGGTTTGCCATAAAATTCTTACACAATGGCCAATCCGAGGCATATGCTCCACTATTCTTCACTTAATTATCTGCTTACATTTTGGGATTCGACAATGGGAATTGATTAGTTGAGCCTAATTATTTCAATTCTTTCTATAGCAGAAAACAGACTGAACACAGACAGGGCTGGGACAATGGGGGGGGGGGGGAGGATGGGGACAGCCTGTGCTGAGTTCCTTCTGTTGCAAGGCTGACAGGAGTTGTCACAGCAGCATCACTACTCTTGTCAGCCCAGCACTGGGAGCAATGAAGAGAGAGCTGGGAGAAAGACCCTAAGCTTTAGCTTGCACACCATGAATAGGAAGGGGGGGGCACAGTTTGGCATCTGTGTTCTGGACGCTTGATGACCTTGTCCTGGCACAGCACACAGACACCAGCGTGACATGTAAGACACATATACGTAGATTAAATACAATTAGTTTTCACTGCATTATGTAGTTTTGCTTTAGGAGACCCGATTTTCCACTGCTGCAGTTAAGTAACACTTGTAGGTCTTGTCCTTTCCCCCAGGCTGTGACTGAACAGTAAAAGGAGAAGTAGTGGCCTGATAAGCTCATCTCTCTTGTTACTCTGCTCTCTCCACCTATCAATATGTTCCCTGTTAGCACATGATCACAGCAACAATGATGTCTGGGTCCTTATTCTGCTACTCCCTCTCATGGTCTGGGATCTGCTCTATTGGGGCAGCAAGGTTGATTTCAAGACAAATTAAGGTACTTACACTAGCAACATTAGAAAATAAATTTAATAATGTATTACTAAATACATAGCTACATAGCACATACATAGTGTATTTTATGTCTGCTTTCTGTACAACGTGTCATGTTATGATTTGTAGTCATCTTATTTTTTTTTTTATCAGATCTTTTTTATTTGGTTTTTGAACATTTAGGTTTTTTTAACAAACAGACAGACGCACAACTTGTGCGCAACACACTACAAACAAATCAAGGACATACAGTGGTAAAACAGCAATCAGTAAATGGCACACATACAAAAGAGAAGAAAAAAAAAGTGGGTAATTTTGTATATACCGTATGAACATATATCCTACAACAATAAACTACTAAACCAGCACAAGTTGACCCAAGTCTGTTACTCCTTCCTATACTATCTAGCTGCATGTGTCTTTCCGTAACTTGTAAATTCCAGCTGTTACCATACAGCTAAGGGCCCCCCATATTTACAGAGAAAGCAATCAATTTGCTATCATATGGAGCGAAGCCAAACCAGGTGTTGCCAGCCAGGGACCCCATATAATTTCAAATTTTCTAATACAGTTTCTATGTTGAAATATTCGCTTTTCTCTGGAGATTACATTGTTAACCTGAGTTTTCCACTCTGTTACGGATGGAGGGCTGGGCGATATCGATTTTCATGCTATATAGAGTAACCTGGTGACAGAAGGCATCAGCTCAGTGGGTACAATAGACTCATCAAGCATATTAAGAAGACATAGCTTAGGTTCTGCGGACAAGGCAACTTGATAAATGGAGGATATGAGAGAGAAGTCATCTTATTTTTTTATGTTATTTTGTTTTATATTTTTGAGGGTGCTAAACGTTTGCATTACCTTTTTTTTTTTTTTTGCTTTATTGATGAGATGATGGTCTAACATAATTATAGCTTCTGCTTATCTCTTCATCTGTCAGTCTGTGCAACCATGTTGTTTTAGTACCAATCACCATGTGTGATTTCAAACAGTACTCAGACCAATATTGATTTATTGCATAGGGTCGGTGAGCGGAATTTAATATTACTATTGATATACTCTCAAAGGAGATTTTTTTCATATAGCCTTTCAGCCTCTATAGCTTTTGGAGGCGCTTGAATATAAAATCACATACTTGAATTTTCAGTGATAGATCTGTTGGTAGGCTCAGTGAAGAAGACACACATTAACCATGTCCATAAAAAAAAATTCAAGAATGCTTATAGAGGTGAGTACAATTTCTGCCGCATAAAACATTATTACCAGGCACAATTGATTCTGTACATGTTCCATTCTTCTCTACACATGCTAAATTCATATATGAAAGAGTAGCCTATTAAAGAGAAGCAATTATGATTGGGCTTATACAAGAACTGAATACCATTTTTAAATGTGTGCATTTTCTACCTTTTGGGCATATTTACCTTACAGACAACTCCAGAGCTGTGTGTCAGAGCTAGGAAAGCTACATGAAATATTTCAAATTTTGGCTCAATCAGCCAAAGTAGAAAAAAAAGAGTAAAGTCTTGCATGGAAAACTAGCTATCTCCCAGCTCATGAGTTTGCATAACATTATAGCATGACAGTACCAGGTAGCTGTGAGGAATAAAAACAGTCAGGGCTCTGTTTTCTTTAATAACATCTCAGAGAGGGTTCTGCTTCCCCAATCTAAGCATTGCAAAAGTGATCTCCATAACTGTACCAGTTGCGGTGAGTTAGCTGGAACTTACAGTCTCAGCAGTGCAGGCAGCCAGTGACCCAGTCTAAATTACGTATTGCAATTCATAGAAAGCTTTAATCGAAAACGTGCAGATCCTCACTGATGAACATCAGATAGGTTAACAAAAATCATAGCATATCTAGCTCCAGGTATTACATATGCTCAGAACAGAAACTAAAGACATACTGAAAAGAAGGTGGAACTAGCTGTACAGACCATCTCCTAGCTACGGAGTGAGGAAGGAACAAATTTATTTAAAGGCAAACAACAACGTATACATAGCATGATTGAGAGACTGCTTAGCTCCAAGATCATCTTCGTTCAAAGTAAATAAATATAAACCTTTCAAAAGAACAATATCCAAAATTATAATAGTTTAAAAACAGATATTAAAAACCCTGTACTCCTCTTAATGTCGCTTTTTTTTTTTAAAGGTCCTTCATTAACATGTTTATGTCTACATGTGGAGAATGAATAGCCACATATAGGAAGTAAGATTTACATTTCTCCACAATCACTTGGGACACCCAGGAGCCATTAAATTTACTTGAAAAGGCCTATGAATTTCTACTGTGGTTAATACTACTTAAAGGGGAAGAATAGAAAACACAGTGCTGGGTTTTTCTTGTTCAAACCTTTTATTAAATTTTCAAGCAAGTAACAAGCGTAGCACATTCAAATACACGTACAAGAATAAAAGAGAACATGTTGCCCAGAGGCAAAAAGGAAAATGTCATTCACAAACTTATACAACAGGGAACCATAGAGAAACATTTTGGAATAATGCAATACAATGGCAGGTAAAATACGGTTATGATCTATATAGGGAGTACTACTCCCCAGAACTACATGTAGGTTCCAAGGAAGGCGAAAGAAAAAAAAGGAGGGGGCAGGTTGAAAAGAAGATGGGAAGGAGTTAGAAAACCAAGAGGGGGAACAGACAGTGCTGGGTTTTTAACCTTGTTCACATACCTATCAGCACCATCTTAAATACTGGGAGTGTTTTTCCACTCTTTATTCCACCACAAATTATAGATCACATGACAAGGTCTGGAAAGGTTTTGATGCAGAGCTGTAATAATGTATACATAAATAAGGACCATTAACCTTTTGCTGTTTGCTATACACATACTCAACTGTCGGCTGTCCGATGAAAGCTGTCCAGTTGCTGTTACAGTCACTGGATCACTTCCACGTACCCCTGGTAATACAGAGCCCCGCACGCCCCAACCACCATGTTTTCCCAATGGTGTGTGTCATTGGATACGAGGCAGAGAGACTAGTGAACATCTGTTTGCTGATCTCCCCTAGCTAGAATGAACACAGGAGCAATGTGCATTATGTCACTGTGGCCGGGGGAGAACTAAAGAAGCACAGTCTGCTCTCCTTTAGTTTCAGTGGAAGACAGGTGAGACATCAGTGACTGAATAGACCTGATGTCAATTAAAAAAGTATAAAAAATAAAAGCTACACCTAAGCACTTAACCCACTCCTAAAAAATCTGGACCTTTCTCTTCCAGTTTCCACATACAGTACATGCAAACATAATGTACATTTGATTGCACTATACATTACATATTGCCTTGCATGCTACACTGAGACCAATCATTCTATCATTTTAGAGGGCGTTCTAAATGTTAAGGCTTAACATGTTTGGTCTTTATTTACTCTGCGCAATCTCGTCTCTTCTATTTGACAATCTGTTGTGTTTGCGTGTCCTAAAATTACTTAAATTTATTTTTACTGAACATATGCACTTGATAAATCTTGATAAATCACTTTGTTAATATTGTGTAACATAAAAATTTGGACCTACCACTCTTTTTATTCTCCAGGGCTTCTGCTTTCAGAAAATATACCGGCAGTTTTAAATCATCTTTGGGCCTAAAATAATTTTTTTAAACATGTGTGCAAAACAAAATAACAAAAACGCTTTGGCAGTGAAGGGGTTAATGGCACAAAAGTGATCATTTTCAAGCATTGTATAGAATTTTTTTACTATAAATAAAAAAAGACATTTTATTTCTTTTCTGGTTATGGGTTGTGCTCACCTCCTCCATCCAATCTTGTACTTTCAGGCTAATGTCATTGCACAAAAATAACTGTAGTCCAAATGCCATATCATGGGCTATAATTCCAAAGTGGTGTCATATAGAAAGTTATCTATGATATCCATCATGACCTGTGGAAACATCAGGGAGAAAGGAAGCATCATCACATAGTAAAATCTGAACTGAGACACTGTGAGGCAGTGCAAAAAGCACTATCCAGCAACCAGCATTGGGCTACATAATAATTGTGGCTCACCAACAAAGTCTGAACACCATCCTGTATTTGTGCTTAAAGCAGAACTAAATTCTCTGAATCATCCTTACCTATCTTGAACCCTTATGCTGATAGCCTTAGTAAATAGGAAGGAATGTTCTATTTACTTGTTTCCAACTTTTCCTTACATTGCTTCCTGGTTTTGGACATAGACCAAAATGATATCATACATCCCAGGAGTCTTCATGGGCATTTTTTCATCTTTTATCTGGAGGAGGGGGGGAAGAGCTTTCTCAGCTTTCTCTCCCTCCTGGCTGCATATCTGAGCTAAGGGCAGATGGATTCCGGGAAGTAAATACTACATGATTCATCTGCCCTTACACAAAATGATTTTTAAAGTGATTTTTCAACAAAAATGAATTAAATAGTGTTTTTATTTTGTGGTGCACAGATAGAGTTAAGCTCCACTTTAAGCAAATTTAAATTTTATCTTTATACTTTTATGTTGTTTTATCATGGTTATATGACAGTTTACATTTTTTTTTGGGGGGGGGTTGAGATGTGCAAAGAGAGATCATAATATTAGACAATGTTACAAAAATACTTAGCTATAGATGCCTTTTTGCTTAGGGTCCCCCATCTTTGCAGCCTGGCACAGATGATCAAAACCAGGCACGTGTATTTAAGCAGCCCTGCGTTGGAACAGCTATTCCATGGTTTAACTGTGGTATATACAGCACTAGTGGATAGCATTTGGCCAACCCCCCTTGAAATCAATATTATCTTTTAAGGACTTGGTCATTTGGTCAGTTCGTAATGACATTCCTTTGGTGTGAAGTCTAAGGTAACTAGGCTTAGAATTAATTCTTAGATATTGTGAACTAATAACAATAAGGAAATATAAAATGACCCCATCACTATGTACATCATTTATAGGCTCTTTGTGACCAGATGGATACCAACCCATTACTTTATTAGATGTGCAACATGAAGTGCTAGCATAGAAAGTTAGTGTCATGGATCAAAAGTTGGAAATGTTTATATCACCTTCTTCATCCAAAAAGATGTTAGCTGGTTTCAGGTCTCTGTAAAAAAAAAGAGCATGCGCTGTATATTAGATTTGTCAGTTAGGAAAATACTTCATTAATTGTCATTAATGTAAAATGTGTGTGAAGCAAGTGAAGTAAATCTGACCACCCTGCTCAGTCTCTGGACAACTTTCCGGACATCTAAGCAGAGTAGTATGTTCTAATTGATTGCCCATTACATGAGTAGCCAATTGTCAGTCTTACCTGATGATATTAGTATTTAAAGGGTTAGTTCATCTTTACCAGGTAAGGGGCAACTGTAAGGGAGCCCTGGTTGAAATGAAATGCTCCAGGTTCCCCCCTTCTTAGGTATTTCATAACAAAGAAGTTGTAATCCATTGTAGGAAAAAAAGATACAAATTACAATTCAGATGTTATATAATCTTTAAATTGGTGAAAAGGAAAATGTCCAAACTGTGTGTGCATAGGCTGGAGGCGGAGTGGAAGACGATGTGGGACTGAGCATAATCTGGAAGGTAGCAAAGGTACTGGGTAGGTGCAGCATGGTATAGTGGGCAGTAAGCACACAGAGTCCCATTTTGCAAGAAACAATGTATTATAAAAGTAGTTCAACAGTAATACGGAGCCCAGCGTGGAGGCTCGCCCATCCGGTACTGCATAAAATAGTGCAGTGGAGAGTGGTCTGAAGACTTAAGGATGCCGATAGTGTCTCCCATGAGGATCAGGGTGCAGCCTGGCCAGTCCATCCCAAAGGGGAAGCTTCCTGAGACAGTAGACATAGTCCCTGCTCTCTCCCTATTACACTGGAACCTTTACCTATCGCTATACTGTCCTTGGCAGACACGGAACCTATCACTATACCTGCACACTCACATAAAGCATGTCAAATCCCATGTCAAATCCCTTAAATAGGTTCTATCTGAGCCAAGATAGCTACCAGTGTCACATGGAACCAGGGCATCCAATCGACTCACTGTCTCAGGTGACCATGGAAGTCATAGACAACCTCAGTTTCTCTCATTTTCCTCTCCCATCTGCATTGCTGCTACAGTAAAGCACCACCTGCACTGGAGACTTCAGACTGCACCTACATGCAAAGGCACTATGCTGGGGAAAATGTTGGAAATGTACAGACTAACACATCTTGTTCTTATATTGTGAGTTAAAAAACTCAAAGTGCACTTTGGAGTACTGTTACACATTGCACTTAAACACTACAATAATTCTAAAAAAAAGCTAATATATGCAGGGAGACACTTTTTTTAACACACTGCAATGCAACACTGATGGTATCAATAAAAAAAAAAAAATTTATGTCTAATGTTTCTGAATTTTGCTTCAGTAAAAAACAAAGAAGCAAAGTGCACCAACTGTCACTGAGAAGGAGCCTGTACTAATTAGTATAGTATCCTTGTGGTTCTGGGCTCCATGTACTGTATCTGCATGCCGAGTGTGTATTGTGTTCCTATTTTGAGTGGGATTTTCAGCAATTAACAAGAAAAAATATTTATTGGTATTTTTGTCTGCTTTACTTTGTTAAGGACAAAATACTGTACATGTTTCTTGTAGAGACCGCTATATAATAGTTCTCTGTATAGTAAAGGAATTTCCAAGCTCTACTAGACATATAAAAAGCAGAAGCACCCACTGGACCTGTCAAAAATAACCCCTGAGATGGTGCAACTACTAGTTTGTTATATTCAACTGGACTGGTTCTGTAATGCTGAAGACATTTCACTGCTTATCCAAGCAGCTTCTTCAGCTCTAATGAGTGTTAGGAACATACCTCAGCGTTTATAACCACATGGGTATCTCAGCCACCTTAATCATTGGAATGTGTCAAGGCAGATGTTGATCCTCCAAGAACATGATGGGAGATGTGAAAGTTTGTGAAACCACCATGTTTTAATTACATAATTCACTCAATATAGTGAGATAAAATCAGGTGGTAAATTTTTGAGTTGCAGTTGTGAATGTTTGTTGCAGGGGTAGAGATGTTAAAATGGCATTATATGTGTGTAGCACTACCACCAGAGGAGCCATTAGATTGTTTGGGCCCCTCTTCCCTGCACCAGTAATGATCTGCCCTGTACCACCAACACATCTAAAGGCAGCTTAGAATGGGCTTTAATAACAGGAAAAGACCTGCAAGAAAAACTTGGTAGGTTAGAAAAATGCATACAAATTTCAGAATAATTTAAGATGACTGCACAGATACAACTGACAGTACAGTACATACTGACTATCTGTGAGACTAAAGGGACTATATAATTGTGGAGCAGTCCTTCCGCCATTGGGGCCCATAATCTACTGAATGCTCTTGGTTCCTTTCTGAGAGTATCTGTAATTCCAAAAACCAGGTTAAACAAACAGAAACAAATGGCCAGAGGATTTTCACCACCACTAATGGTTCAGTCTTGAATGATGTCTGTACCCTCCTCCTAGTAGCTCTGGAGTCCCGATGCAGCATTCTCCCACTACTGCACAGCAGCACAACACTGGAACAGCTATATCACTGCAGGAAATTGGGATGGTAGCTCAGCACATGATCTCACCAGCAGTGATAGCACTCACAGGCAAGATTACAGCTCAGGAACAGCCCATCTTTGGGCAGGAGCAACAGCACACTTGGCAGCAATAAGGCATCAATACTTTACATGACCTTGGGGGAATTTTTAACACACTCATCCCAGAAGTAGCACAGAAACCACATGGCCCAGCAACAGAATCCTTTATAGCTCAGCACAACAAAAGCAACAATGGAGCACATAGCTCAGTACCCACAGTCCCTTTCAGAAAACCGTCTTCCTCAGTAGCTGCAAATGGTAGCAGTATGTGTTTTCACCCTTCCACAGCAGAAGTGTTCAGCCATGTGATCTAGCAGCAGCTCGGAACAGCAACACATCCCCAGAGCACCTTCCCTAGGCTACCAGGCTCTTTCTGCAATCCTCTGAACATACAAGCACTAGCCAGATCTCGATGACAGCAACACTTGCAGGGTATCCACTTTCTACCTGCAGGTCCTTGTTCAACTATCACACTCTCTTCAGTCACCCACTCTCCACACAACTCTAGCTGAGCGGTGGACAATAGCTTTTCCCCTGACCCTCAGCTACTAGGAAGTCTTCTTTTGCCCCATTGCTAGGGGCAGGTCCATTCATGGCTTTAACAGCAGCCAGTCATAGTCCCTCTTTGTACGTCTCCCTTCCTGTGCTGTCCATCACAGCAGGAGAGAAAAAAAACAATCCATGCAACAGGTTAGAAGGCACTGGTGGGCGAATTTGAAAGGGCCCATCCGCTGCTACGTGTGGGTGACAGATAATGTAAAAAATCCCCATCCCTAGGGATGATTGACTCTAGTTTTACATGTATCAGTTTATTCTTGGTCACAAATGGGCACCCCAATGCCTTAAAAGATGCTTCCATTTCTTTCTCTCCTTTTCTCTATACCATAAGAGGCAGGTGTTCTGTAGGTGACGGAGAATGCTGTAAACAATGTTAACTGATAAGAGTGTAACACAGATGGAAGCAGAGCTTTTCAGCTCACATTATTTCTGCCAGAATCAACAGATTTTTTTTTTTTGCACTCTCAAACAAATATTATAAAACATTCAATTATGTAGTTAGCGGATGAAAGCGGGCAAGTGAGTTCATTATTAGGGTTTACAAACACTTTAAGGTGCAAGAAGACATCTAAATCCTGACCTGAAAAGTTTTCCCCTCTATGTAGGGTATTTGTTAAGAAGTTGCTTCTTACTACACTGGACTACATAGACCAAGTTGCTTTGCATGTGTTTGGATGTTGAGTTGCATGGGTTCGGTGATTTCAAATAGGTGCGCACATGGTCAAAGTCAGTACCCCTGGCACATTCTAAGAGTTTCACGAGGTCTGTTGTTGTCCAGCAACTGACAAATAGGCTGTTGTATGAATATCTCCCAACATCACTTTCTAGTGTTGCCCAACAGTAAGCTTAGCTTCGGGAGTGACTGAGCAAATTTTAAAAATGAGTTCTGCATGATAGCCAGTTGATTCTGTATTCCATAAGAATATTAATGTCTTACAACTAATGTAAAACTGCACCCTTTTAAAACTGTTAAATTTTGGGTGGACTGACTCTTTTGTGCTGTGTGTATATACAGTGTGATTTTTGGGAGTTCCAGATAACAAGTTAGTCACTCTTGTAAGAGCAAACAAAAACTACTCTGAAAGGAAGCAAAACTCACCTCCAGCATAGACCTGTCCCTTAATAGGGTTTAAAGTCCCCACCTGCTCCAGGAATCCAAATAAAAAGGTCACCACAGCTCTGCAGTGTCTCAGTAACAAAACATCATACAGCTCCATTTCACA
The DNA here is from genome assembly GCF_062004578.1 of Staurois parvus. Lineage (NCBI taxonomy): Eukaryota > Metazoa > Chordata > Amphibia > Anura > Ranidae > Staurois > Staurois parvus. The sequence goes on from NW_028318275.1 coordinate 663,756, forward strand.
AGTGTGTCCGGCTCTAAATAACACTTGCTGACTGCTTCTTGTCCTTTTCAGCTCTCTCTCACAGGCAGGGTAACCCCTAAAGCACTAAGATACCCGTAGTCAGGGTTGGAGGCTGTTTCCCACCCAAAATCTTTCTGAACCTCTGAATTCCAGGACCCATATCAGGACTTAATGCTAGAAAAACTGTAAATCAGATTTCCCTCTCTGCCAGATCACCTTGGAATCCTACATCCTGCATAGGTGAGAACCCCTGAGTACTCCAACTTTCTCTTATCCTCCCCCGTAAGAGGACAAAGACCCAAACAATGAGGACACATATCTCTTATCCAAGACCCATCCCTGGCATCCTGTATGACAGTAAAAACTTTCTCTGCAGACATTTTTTAAACCCTTGTCAAATCTGTCTGCTAGGGTAAGTAATGAGTTTACACTAGTATAAATTACTGCATGTGGACATTCTAACTTTAGCACTGTTAGATTATTTTATATACAACATGAACAGCTCACTAACTGATGAGGTTTGTTGCCAGGAGTGTTTATTTAATAAACTCGTTTCTCACAGGGGCATATATAAAAAAAAAATAAACCAAATGTGAACTATTTCACTATGTGCTAACATAGCTGCCTTGCAAGCAGACACAAACTTGACATTTTGTGCAAATGTATAACATGACTTCTGTTCAAAAAACATACTAATTGCTTCTGTAGTAGCTAATGAATGTAAGAAAGTATGGCAAAAAACAGCATATCTTTTTTTTCTTCATAGGTTTATATATAATTAAAACTTTGTGTCATACTTTTACAATGAATATTTTTACTATGAATTATACATTTGTCGCTGCACCCTCTGCAAAAAATAGATTTACTGTATCTACGGGTTTGTTTATACTTGTGGTTGGAGGGCAGGCAGTTGAACCAAGTTTTTGCCCCCCCCCCCAAGCTGCAGATAGAAATGTACACATGCCACGGCCTCAGCGAAAGGTACACCTCTTGGGCTGCACCAAAACTGCCCTGCAACTGTGTGAAATGCACGCACATGGTTGCAGCAAAGTGGTTTGGCATTTATAGGATTAATATAATGCCCCCTCACCTCCTGTCAAATGTCTCTGAAAAGCAGTCTACAGTAGATCATTTCATTCAGATAACATCATATGATGTGATAGTGGTTTGAGCATATGAAGGAATGAATTCAGTTTTCAAATTTGTTCGATAATTCTAACTCGGATAATGAATGGATCTGAATTTTGTTCCATTCGTTAATTGGGAGGCACGTGGCACCAATTGATATTGTCCAATCAGCTCATGCCATTTCTCTTGGTGGGTTGGACAAGCGTCCTCCAGATCCTCCTGATTCAAATCTGTCTGATTCAATAATATATCAAATATATAGCAATCTTCTGCTAAAAACTGCTAAATTGTCAAATCCACCTGGGCCAACGAATATACAGTATGAAACGAATGCTGAAGATATGAAACGAATTCCAAAAACAAATCAGTTATTCATAACTAATATGATGAAACAAAATTCTTTAATGAACGAATGCATCCGAAAAGAAACAAAAATGGGACAGCAGGCAGCAGTTAGTACTTCAGAATAGACAACAAAAAAAACTAAAGCTGGATATACAGTAATTGGTTGTGGTTGTTTTATTATTGGTTTTAAATTCCATCTAACAGTTAAGAAAGAACATATAACTCAATTAAAAATGTTAACACACATATGACGGCTTAGCCACTATGGCTCAAGCCAGAATAACTTCAGCATGTAAGTATCCAGCAATTTAAAGACTCATTCTAAACTTAAAAAACCTAGCCACTACGACTCAGGTTTTAAAACAAAAACACTGACCTCCTTTCAAATGAAGGTGACACTACCACATAATAAATGGTCTCGACAGGCAGGGAGGGTGGGAGGGAGCACCACAGCCTGTGCCTTCTGAGGCAACTGGTCTGGCAGGGAACGGACCTCTTCTTATATAGCCCTTCTCCCAGGGAAACCAAGACATCTCCCCCAGCAGAGAGGTCTCCTGACCTCTCAGTGGAGAGATAAGGGACCAATCACTGATCTTCCTGCTCAAAACACCTGTGAGGAGCCTAGAAACTGTGCTACAGTCCCATGAGGGAAGGGGGGGCCTATAAACTGTTTTCCCCCTTGTCCCTTCATTTCTGGTGTGCACATGTCTACCAAACACCTAAACCTAGCCCAAGTCTTTGTTCCATTAGCCTCCTGAAACCTGTCAGCTGTGCTTATATTTTGCCTTAGGGCTCATGTCGATGGATTTTTATTTGTCTCAAACTGGTTTTACATTCCTATTCAAGTCTATGGGAATGTAAAGCCCGCTTGACGGTTGTTGCATATTGGTCCATAATGGTTCATGTAACTGGAGGCATGGTAGGTGTTGTGCCCTTTGCCTACATATTTCCGTATCCGCCACCCCCCTCTGCCAATCCCTCCACTGGCTTCCGATTGCCCAACGGATAAAATTCAAAATGCTAAAACTGATGTACAAAGCTGTTCATAACACTGCCCCAAACTACATCACCAATCTGATATCCAAATACCACCCAAAACGTACTCTTTGCTCCTCAAAAGACCTCCTACTCTCTAGTTCCCTGGTCTCCTCCTCCCATGCCCATCTCCAGGACTTCTCCAGGGCTTCCCCCATCCTCTGGAACTCCCTACCCCAATCCATCAGACTATCACCTACTCTCCTCACCTTTAGGAGCACCCTGAAAACCCATCTCTTCAGGGAAGCCTACCCTGCCCTCAGCTAATTGCCGATCTCCTCCACTCTTCCTACCACTCCATCCCCCCACAGCTATTTCCTCCTGTACCACTATCCCCTCCCTCCTAGATTGTAGCTCCAAGGAGCAGGGCCCTTGAACCCCTCATGTATTGAATTGTATTGTTACTGTACTGTCTCGTGTACTGTCTCCCATTATAATGTACAGCGCTGAGCAAACTGTTGGCGCTATATAAATCCTGTATAATAATAATATTTCGTATTAAACTTCGTTCCTCTCATTTTAGAAAGTTGTGTGGGATGCTAAAGGTAACCCAATATATTAGCATTTGTTCAAGGACAGGGCAAAATTGATATTGAAAGTGTATTTATCCTTCAACCTGTTCTGATCAGGGATGAGCAGTTTAGCAATGTAATTTTTCTCATAAAAGACTCGGCAAGAGTAGTATGTGATCTTGGTAATCTAATGAAGCACACCACCAGTTTTTAGTTTTAGAGAAACCTACTGATGTGAATTTATGATGGCTTAAACTTTAATCTCATTGCTTTCTTGCATGTTCATCTGATCAATGACCTGCCAACATAACTACAAAATAAAATAGCAACATACATCGTGTCCTACAACTATGTGACAGGACAGTGATGTGATACATGGGAGACATCAAACAACATCTGAAATCTGAGGCTAAGTATATGCTTCCAGAACTAGCCATGCTATTTTGTCAAGGGTCAGTTCACTCATTTAATTTCGCACTTGCTATTTTTTAAATGTCAGCTATTGTGATCAAATAGATATATTATAGAAGTTTTTTTACCATTGCTTGAACTATTAGAGTAAAACATAAATTACAAAGTAGCCACTTTGGGGGTAAAACATTAGCAGGAGAACATTTTTTTCAAATGTAAGATTCAAGTCCCCCATTTTGTTCTGCTAACATTGAATGGTTACATTAATGATGTTTTTTTCTGAATTGTAGTCTGTGTTGACAGTTACCCCATGACCTCAGCTGTTAACATGAATGTGTTGGCATGCCAGTTTGCATTCTTGCTTCATAGTGGGATTGATAATGACAATGAAAGAGTTGGTGAAGTAGAGGTTGGGATTAATGATCTTTCAATATCATGATGGACATACAGTAGGTATCCAACATATAACTTCTGTTTAGATACTAAAGATACCTCTACATAGAATCAAATTGTCACACAAAAAAATACCATAATTATTTCAAGGTCTGACCATGAATCATAATAATCACTACAAATGTCTTCTGAACATCCAGACCTTGATCAGTCAGGTTGGATATTTTTGACCAATTCAGTGTTGGTTCTTGCTTGTACTGAACAGTGGATGTACAGTACATTTTGAATTAATAAAGTATCTTCTTAGGACATTGAATGATCAGAAGCTCTCTTCTACATTCCATGTTCCAGGTAATAAGCTGCACTACTGCAGTCCACAATGCTCAATTCAAGCAGGAACACTTTATGATCATGTTAAAAATAAGTGAATAGTACCATTGCCAGGGATACGCACTGCTTGCATATTCCATGTATTCAAAAAATCTGGAACTATCTTACTTGGATAGCTTTCAGACTGCATTTTTCCCATTTTTTCTTTTCCCTGAAGGTAAACAGTGATGGGCCAAACACCCCCCTGTTCAGTTCACGGTCAAACATTCAAACCTACCGGAAGTTTGACTGTGAACTTTGACCAGGGACAATTCACTAAGCAGTATCTTACCATATCCGAGTATGTGGTAAGATAACGCACAGCTACTAAAATACCACGAGTTATATTAATAAGTCATGAGGTATTTTAGTAGTGAAAACATTCTTTAATGTTTCAGCTGTCAGCAGGGTTCCTTACTGACAGCTGAATGTAAAAAGAATTGCTGGCATTGCAATTAAAAAATGTTTTTAAAAAACGAGTGGAGTCCCCCCCAAAATCCATACCAGACCCTTATCTGAGCATGCAGCCCAGCAATTCAGGAAAGGGGGAGGATCATTGAGCGCCCCCCCCTAAACTATACCAGGCCCCATGCCCTAAACATAGGGGGGTGATTTGGGGCAGGGGGGCTCCCCCCCCAAAGCACCTTGTCCCCATGTTGATTGGGACAAGGGCATCTTTCCCACAACAACGGCCAGTGGTTGTGGGGGTCTGCGGGCAGGGGGCTTATGGGAATCTGGAAACCCACTTTAACAAGAAAGCCCAGAGATTCCCCCCCCCCGCCCCCCCCCCCCCATGTGAATGAGTATGGGATACATGGTACTGCTACCCATTCACAAAAAAATTACAGGAGACAGTCTTTGACAAGTCCTTTATTAAACAAAAATAAAAAAAATGTCTCCAGAAGTAGATCCAACATCAATCACGATGCTCACCACCACCGCTGACCCACAAAAAAAAAAAAAAAACGCTCCGCTCTCGACTCTGGCTCCTGCTTTCTTACAGCTGCACCAGGATGACAGTTCTTAAATACTGTCATGACATCACAAGGGTTTGGGATCACACCTGCCCCCTTGTGATGTCATCATGTGCTGTGATTGGCCAAAGCATTGCACCTGACCTGTGGTGAGGTGCAATGCTTTAGCCAATCACAATGCACTGTCAGGACGCAGTGCATTGTGGAATGTCCTTACTGTTCGTGTTTGCCAAACACACGAATGGCTGATGCTGGAGTTGAACATCTAGCCCATCTCTAAAGGTAAACAGCTCAGAACTGTTAAACCGGCCATACGTGGATCTAAATTTGGACAATTCAGCAATTCAGCAGGGACCAGCCAAATTTTGATCCATGTATGGGCACTGTGGTTGCACAGAATGATCTACAAATAACTTCTGTACAACCAACCTGTAGGGTTTGCCCCAATTGATCAGTGCTGCCAGATATAGCCAGCAGCACTGATCATTGTATTCTAAAGGCGGGGAGGTCTCCCCTGCCCTCTATACTACTATCTTCCTTTTCTTTTGGACAGTGCATACCCAGTCATATAGTTCCAGCACTTGGTAAATTAAACTTTACTACTGCTCACTTCTGCACTTGAGATGACCTTGCTACTGTTTATGATGAACTGAGTGCCAGATATCATCATGTGCCTAGTCCTTACTGTTAATCACTTTACATGCTAAATTGTGTTATTACCATTGTTAATCTATTTTATGCTTGCCTAGTTACCAACCATACTGGGTGACAATATATTGTTTGCCTTTACTACCTGGTTGGGTGCCTGTTTTCTTTGATATAGTACTACTATTGGGTACTGAGTATTACTTTCAGTGATGTCCTGTGATATTGTATGTTTGTACACTCAACCTGGTATTTCAAAGGGGCTGAAGTTCTTGAGAAGGTCAAGGCAAAGTATTTTTTTTTAGTAACATTTTTGTGTACAGATTGCTCTATTACAGGCTGCACAATTGACACTGGTGTCACAGAGCATAATTGAGTACCTTCAGACCATCTTTCTCTAATTGAATATCCAATTGAAAAAGAGAAAACAAAAATACTAAAATATATAAAATTTACATTGAAAAATATATTTTAAAATGTTTCATAAATAAAGAAAATTATTACAAAGCAACCATTAATTCCCTGTAACAATTCAGAGTACACATTTTCAATCCAAGAATGCAATGAGTATGGCTGGACCTCCCACTCTTCAAAATAAAATTTTTAACAATTTTCATTCATGCACAACTGAGTGAACAATTTAGATTTTACCCCAAGAATATGATTTTTTCCATGCAAAGTTCACTTTAACTTCACAATGCTAATGACCATTGTTTGTTATTTACCGTAATCCCTCTCAACTCTATAAGGACTTCTAGACTTGTCACACAACTTTATGCTCTTCCTTGGGGACCGCACTCTCGCAAGCATTCTACATGGCTGACCTGCTCTATGTGCGCATTCCAGCTTGTTAAACAAATGTGAAGATGTATTAGTTCTATGAATTTTAGCAGGCATAAAGGAGCTGGGTATGAAAGAATAGGAGCAGAATCATCATAAATGGTCTTCAGGGAGGGCAAAACTGGGATTTATTCAAAATGCTGAATCAGTACATAAAAATAGCAACTTGGCACCCAACTGCATGGATCCCCTAGGCTCATGCTACAAACAAAGCACAATGTAAGTAATCACAGGACAGTATGAAATACTAGTAAAGCTCACAGAAACTCCAGATCACAAAGACAATAAGACCAGTATGCCCACAGCCTTGCCTGTCCCTGCTGGCGATGTCCTGTTCACCTCCAGAGCAACGTTCCTAATGAGGCGTGTGTCTTAAAACAGGCCTGCAGCCACAATACATGCTGGATAAGTTTAATTATTAATGGATAGAAAAAGAAAGTCTGGAAGAAACAAAATGTGCAAGATAAGGCAGATGGTTTATTGAAATGGGAAAAGAAAAATATCATTTTAATCCATGGAAGCCAATTATTTTTACCTGTCATTCATGGGTTGCCAGTTAGAAACCAAGAGTTAACATTTACCCGTGACCAGTGAAAGTGATATGATGAGATTTAAAGGAGGTCTTACATGTTTTACTGCCCTATTGGCCCAATACACTATTGGGCCAATACAGTATACGTTGGTATTAAAATGTACGGTATCTGTATTCTCTAAAATATAGGTGTAACCTAAACTTTTTTATGGATGTTATATTTGTTGCAGTCTAAGGTAAACCTGGATCTGGTTTAAATAGTTTTAAGTCAAGATATTAGAAATGTGTTGGAATTCCTTATGTCTGTAGCAGATGTGGCTCTCTAATTAGGCTAATTAGACAGCCGCTTAAGGTCTCCTCCCCTCTCCTCCTGTGGTTCCCAGGATCTCCTACTCTTACCAGAGCCCAAGAACACATCCACCAGCTAGGGGAGGGAGAGCACTGTGAGACTGAGGCAAATCCATACCTCGCTCTCTCATGCAAACAGTGAAACTGGAAGTGATGTCATATGATGTGATGCTCCCTTTCCTGGGCAGTAAAGCCAGGGGACACATCTTACCAATCTGTGCTTGGTTAGATGGTGTAAAGGACAGGGGAGACATTGGGATCTATTAGACCCCTAATGTCTACATAAAGAGTACCTGTCACCTGCCCAATGCTATCACATAGGGCAGTCACATAGCAATCAAGTAAAAATAAATGTAAAAAAAGATAAACAATAAATGATGATAAAATATATAAAAATTTTTTCTCAAATGGCGTAACCCCCATTGCCCTACACACCTGTGCAAATGCAAGCCCAGGGTGTGCATGTACATAAGTAAACCACAATTGCACCACACGCGTGACATATCATCGCAAATGTCAGAATGAGAATAATAATTCTAGCACAAGCACTGCTAGTTAACTCTAAATTGATGAGCTGTAAGGATTTTTAAAGCATCATCTATGGTGATTTTTGGACATCGTAGTTTTTGGCAATATCGCGGGCGCACAGGGGCGGACTGACCATTTGGAAACTCGGGCACTGCCCGAGGGCCCGGGGTCAGTAGGGGGCCCCATGAGATGCCCCTGGTACCTTTTTCATAGGCTTTTTTGAGTTTGGGCAAGGACACAGGAGCCCCATGATCCCCTATCGCCCGGGGGGCCCCATGAGTTGTCAGTCCGCCCCTGCGGACACACTCAATTTTAAGACATGGAATGCTTGGTATCTATTTACTCGATGCAATAGGTATTCTATTGTGTGTTTTTGTTTTGTTAAAAGCCCTGTCACACTCACATCTCATGTAACCTAAGTCTTCTGGAGAAATGCATTTCTGAAGGTTTTTTCTGCCTCTAAACACTCTGAAAATATGCCTTGCACATAGGCTAACATAGAGCTGCTTCTACGGGCTGAAAAAAAAGCAAAATGCCTACAGTATATAAGCAGAATTTTTTATGCCTGGTGTGCATGGACCCTCAGGATGAACTTCAGGCAGAGATAAAGGACATAAATGAATGCAGCTCTGTTCATATTGTTTAAATACATGTTTCTAAATTGAAGCTCCTGAATTTGACTTGGTATTGGCCTCTTACAGGGCTGGATAGTGCACCTGGCTTTACTTACGTTTAGCACAGTATGTGCCCAGGCCCAGAGATGAATGCCCGGAATGTAGGCTTCTTGCATTTTAGGCATTAGTCCCTGAGCAGATACTGTACTAAGTGTTCATACTACTAGTGCACCATTCATCCCTATCAGCTGCAGCAGCTGTCAGCCTCTCATAAAGTTTGACAGGCAGCTGGCAGTGGGGATGGACTAGTGGGGGCAGTGGGGATGGACTGTGCACCTGTGCCCCCTACCTGCAGCTAAATGCCAGATCCCAGTGTGCCAGAGCTAAACAACCAGTGTATATGAGATCTAAATCTCTTTTTCTGCTCTATCTCCACAACACAATGTTTTGGCTGGAGTTGGGCTTTACATTTTTATATCCAAGTACATGATGTATATGTACAACAAATAGTTTTGTCAAGTGTGCTTACATCAAGCTGAGTTAATATAATAAGAAACGTGACAGATGATGCCTGTGTTGATTTATGGTATAATTCTGTATAGGGCGCAGCGAAGTCATTCAATGTATATTAATTTTTTCTCCACTTCTCTGATTCTGTTCATATGTTTTACATGGACCATGTATGCTGGTGTAATATAAACTGAGTGCTTGCAGCCAGAAGAATAGATTTAGTTTGATAAAATAAAGCTTGGAAAGCTAATTATCTTGTTATTTACGCATCCATCCTGCAGCCTATAATTGATAAAGCATTGTGCAAATAGTGAGTAAAAATAGATTCTTGTAGAGAATAAATGCTGAAAATGAGAAATGTGTTTTTAAAGTCTTACAGCTGAGGATGAAGGGTTATTGTACATTAAAGATTTTGAGTCTTCTTTACCAAAGATCCAAGAATATACACATATCACCAGTATTCTGGGATGACTAAAGGTTAGAGCTGTCAGGAGTGTGTAAACGCTTCTGTTCCACACCAGTTGCTTCTCTCATATGAGCCTCCTGGTTTTGGTTGTGATGCATTCTCCCTGTCTATCTGTCCACCTGCAAGATGATTGATGTAGCCAGCCTCTGGGTGGAGACCAAACCTGATTTAAGCCAGCCAAGCCTGCAGTCTCATGCTTGTGATATTGTGTTTAGCACGTGCTTCAAGCTCCCTGTTTTGACCACTATGTTGTTTGGTTTTCCCAGTTCATGACTTCAGATTGGAACTTGGACTACTCTTTGCCTTTTGACTACCAGTTTGACCCTGACTTTTCTGAACCTTGCCTGCGTTGTACCAGGACTGTCACTAAACTCCTCTGCCTGTCTGCCAACCACAGATACCTGTTTGTTGTGTTTAGTTCGCTCCTGCCCCAACATGGTAGCCAGGCTGTATAGCATTGTGCATTAGACCTGGGGGCAACTGAGGAACGGTAGGCCTGCTTGCCTTATGGGAAAGGCTGTTGCTATAGGTGAAGAACACAGAAGCCAGCTATAGTGCCTGACCACCTACCTTAGGAGACAATACAACTTTTTGTGGCTACATATGATCTCCATCAGGGCATCAGTGATTGAGGCCCTAAAAGGTCACATTGTCCCATAACAAAATGAAAGCTTTCCTTTGAGCCACTGTGGAGTACTTGTGATATTCTTGTATTCTGTGAGTAAAAGCACCATTCTTTATCATGAGATCTCAGATAAAGTGGATCCAGGCAGATTCATCATGATTTGCACACCTCCTTCAGCCTAACATTTTAAAATTTTTATTTAAACTGGGTGTACCATTCTGGTACTATACAAACCTTTTTTTTGTAAGCTATGCTGCTCTTTCTTTCTGTGTGCCTCAGAACTTGCATGACAGTGCATGTCATTGGGCACCACTCTACTTTCAGGTTGTATGATGGCTAACATAACCCATCACCTTCCTCTGTACCTGTGCTGTCAGTGTCTAGACTACAGGGGGTCTGGTCATCACAAGGCCAGTGTCTTTTGTGAACACAGCAAGTAGTGTTTAGCAGATCACTTTAACCTGCCCACCATTAAGAAGCAGCAATGATTAAAGAAATGTACAGTTGTAGTGTTTGACAGCAATTCGTTCCTCCCACAAGCTGCCATTGTGTATGTACCCACCCTGTATTTTAATGGGTGCCTAAATTTGTCTTAGGTAGCAGTTTACCTGAGACAAACTGCAGCTTCTCATTTGGCTTATCCCCTGTGTTTCAGAATTGATACAGTACTGTTGCCACTGGGTGCTACTGTCATTTAGAGTTAAAGTTATGGGACAAAAGCAAATCTTCTGCAATTATGTGCGTCCTCTCTGGCTCCCACTAGTACTTATTTCAGTGGTGCATGCTGAGAAAGGCTATAAAATCTTGGGAAATGGCCTGGTGAGCTCTATTTCTCCCAGGCTGTGGCCTGGGGAGGATGTCTGCAGTTTTGCACTGTGTAAGCCTGAGCAGTATGGGGCCTACTATTATTATTATTATTATTATACAGGATTTATATAGTGCCAACAGTTTGCGCAGCACTTTACAATATAAGGGAGACAGTACAATTACAATACATTTCAGTACAGAAGGAATGTGAGGGCCCTGCTCATGGAGCTTACAATCTAAAGGAAGGGGGAGGGGATACAAAAGGTGATAGCTGCAGGGGGATGATCTGGTGGAGGTGATTCAAGTACAGTTCTTAGGTGGAGGTGGGGCCAGGCTTCCCTGAAGAAGTGAGTTTACAATGATCACCTAAAGGCAGACAGGGTGGGGGCTGACCGGACATGCTGTGGTAGAGAGTTCCAGAGGATGGGAGAGGCTCTGGAGAGGTCCTGGAGGAGAGTGTGGGAGGAGGTGATGAGGGAGCTAGAGAGGAAGATATCATGGGAGGAACGGAGTGGGCGATTTGGGCGGTTTTGGATTTGGTTTTGGATTTGGGCCTAGCACAGGAATTAATTAAACAGCAGCTAGTTAGTGTACTCCATCACTCTAACTTAGATTCTACAACTGCAGGCAATCAGGAAAGGTCTGGCACTGAGACATGAGAGTATCAGAACATCCTGATTGGCTGCAGTTTCAGGGTATCTGATTAGTCATACATTATGATGATAGAGGACACTTGTACTGAATTGTGAGGCCGGCTGCTGTTTAATTCTTTTCAGCTGTCATTTCTCTTGCCCTGCGCTCACTGTGCAGAATAATGATGCCGGGCGGTGGGGTCTTGTGGGTCAGCTCCGTCTGCATGTAAATGTGAAGGAAAGAAAATGATAGAGTGAATATTATCATTACAGATATTAAAGTATAACTCAACGCAAAACTTTTTTCGTAGTTTTGGATAGAGTGGAGATGGATTTGAACGCCTATTAGGTTTTTATTGCTGTCTGTGGCCCTATTAGGGAGATTCACCCTCTCTATTTTTCCTGTTTACCGTTCTCATTGAAAGTGAAGAAAATCACAAACTTTGGGTTGTCCCTGGAAAAGTAATAGAGGGGAAATCTTTGACTAGGGACACTAATTCTGGTGACCTGGGAGATCCCCAAGGAACTACCTTAATTTGCAGGAATTTCCTCCCCCTTCCTGTTTAGCTATGGGACAGGAAGTGAAGGGAAATCTCTGAAATGGGACACAGATGGCAAAAAAAAATCTGACTGTGATCATAACCCTTCTTTGCTCTATCCAAGATGAAAAAAAAGTTTTCCTTATAGTTCTACTTTAACCACATACAGTAACCAGAATACAATTTTTTTTTTCACTATAGTGATAGTTACATCAGCTGGCCTGACATTTATCTTTGCACCTATGATTCATATGAAAACGTGGAAACATATGGTATATAATACTTTATTCTAATGATTTCAATGTCATATGTAGTGGCATTGTGTACAGAGTGCACAGGAAGTGTACAAAATAACTTGAAACCTGATTGGATATTGAATGTGAACAAACACTTCATCACAAAGCCTTATGTTTGACAAGTTTACAATATCTATACATACTTTTTTGTTACTAATGCCAAGTCTTGCCCAGATATTATATATTAATATCTTTCTTGATCCTTAATAACTTTCTTTTTTCCCCATTATAAACTCTTAAAAAAGTGGAGGACTTAGAGCTTCTGTAGACAGAGTTTTAATAAATATTGAATAGAATATAGTGGAAACATATAGGAAACATGAATTGTAACACATTTAATAATTCACTCACCAAAATAAAAGGTCCAGAGATTTCTTTGCAAGTGAGGAAATAATCAGTGGTTTGAAGTTTTTTTGTTTGTTTTTTTTTATACTGAAAGATATTGCAATGTAATAGACTCCAAAAGAGGAAAAATAAATATTAAGCCTGATATATTAATTATCCAATTCTAAATACTGATTAAAGGTGTTTTACACTAAAAACCAAGGTACATTTTTCTCTTAATGCTTGTTGAAACAGTATTGGCAATATTTCAGTTCAGTGGTAACTTGATGGCTCACTTTACGCACCAATTGATGCATATTGTTATACTCTCATGATTCTGCCCCCACCCCCTGTCCCTTTGAAACAGCAAACCCAGCCATGTGTGGCATGATTGCTATGGATTCCATTACTTAACATGCTATTTCTAGCTGGGTAACAATTGGTTGTATAAAAAGATTAAAATAAGTGAACATTAAAATAAGTGAACCCCTCCTTTGTTTGTTGAGAAGAAAGCAAGACTCTTAAAGTATAATTCCGCATTTATGCATAGGGTTTAATAACGACAAAACAGTAGCCTTCTTTCATTACACAGGGCATGATGCACGTGCAGATACCCTATTGATGAAATGGGGATAGCTTAGCATGTAAGCTGAACATTGTAGGCATTGGCACATTAGCCAGCAGTCCAAATCAGTAGCGAGCATCCTAAGGTGACAATGATGTTCCTGCATGATTGTACAGTTTAGTAAGTATTGTCACCTCAGGACAAGAAGTATCTTACTGCAGCCACATCAGCTACGAACTGGTAAAATGCAATTTATTTCATTTTTGTTCTTAAGTTCACACATGTACAAGATAAAAAAAATCTTAAACTTATATTCTTTAGAGCCAAATTACTTTTTTTTAGAAAAGGGGTACAAAGATCTGGAGGCAATACGTTTGCTTTATGCAAGCTATGTCCTATAGTACATTAATGATAAATGGACATTTGCTTTGCTACCTGTTGTGTAGGTGATCAGCAGAACTGTTTCACTTTGCAAAGCTGACATTTTTACCTGTTATGGGGCACCATAGGTTTCCTATTTCTGCTACTAGAGAACACTATTCCTAACAGCTTGACAGCAATGAATTTTAGACCATATCTATATGATTGCCGCAATTTAGCTCCATGGGATGACTACCAAAAAAGGAGATATATGTGCCAGCCTGCAGAGTGTGTGACATTAAAGGGAGGAATGCTCTGCAAGATAATCTAGGAAGAAGGAAATCAGTGGGAGAACTTTCTGGAAGAGGTTAGCTGAGATCGTTTTAATGTAGACAACCTGGTGCCTCAAGGAAAGACTGGTCAGCTACAAAGGATGGCTTTATAGTAGTTTCTGCTTGACAAAGTAATCAGTCTGGGAAAAGACTTTATACAAGTTGGACCATCTTAAAGGGACAAAGTTAGAACTAGTTACTTTAGCTGGATAGGATAAAGAAAACTTGTATATCACAGTCATTGATGTTATAATGCCAATACTGCGGTTCCATTTTAAATTGCTGCATTACATTTTCCAATTGCATTAAACAGTTTTGTTATTTTCAATGTGCAACTGCCATTGAATAGAGTTGCCTATTATTTACAATACACTGTAACTGTGTCACCACATTTTGAGGATGCCACCAGATTCAGGTAGGAGCTGTACCCACATACTTATTAAAGCCAACACCTCTGGATTGTTTTCCACTTGTTCTGTGACATGATTGACATGATTAACATGCATAACTTTGTCTTTTTTACAATAGCCCTTTAACTTGCAGTAATACAGCAGCAAACAAAAGGACTGCCTCTGTGCTTTTGATGTGATGCTCTTATTTAACCCTCAGGACTTCACCTAGGCTTAAATAAACACATAAAGATGTTTTGAGCTCCCTGTTGCATTTGGCCCTTTTCACAGACAGTTTGATCAGGTCCGCCTGACATTTTTTCCGATTGGACCATACATACCTTTTTGTGGAGCGGTAGGTGTCAGCGGACATGTGTCCACTGACACCTGCCGGCATGCGATCCGATTCTGTATGCTAAAAACAGGTGGATCAGATTGAATGACAGTCGGATGGAAATAGACAGGTGGTTGATTTCCATCCAACCACTCCATAGAAAACAGTGGGCTGTGTCTGTGTCTGCTCGGCATAGCGGAGTGGACACGGACCTGTCATCCGCCTGCTCAGGAGGGATCTGTGAAGAGATCCCCCGCTGAGTAGACGGATCCACTAGACATAGTTTGCTCCATCTAAAAGGGGCCTTAAGGTTTCCATTTCCTTTTTTAATCATGGTTTTTTTCTGGTTAATATAATAAATAAATATGCCAGTTGCCTACACAATCTTCACATTGCAACTGCAGAAAAATGCATTTTTTGCCAACAAAACGGAAGCGCTACAGCACTGTACTTGAAGTGGCACCATAAATGCAACTGTTCATATTAGGATTAATTTCACAAAAAATAAGTCTGCGGTGAATGGGATTTCACTAGTTTTATAATGGTGACATTTCAAACAGCCAATCACTGCTCTGTTCAAACTCCAAGAAATATGGCAAAATGAGGGCAGGTTCACAAGGGGGTAGTGCAGATATGTCCTTCTGCCCCAGAGGAAGCAGACTGACTGCAAGCAAATGCTTTTGGTGGCATTAAGGCAGAACTCTACTTAACATCTTACACACAGCTCTCCTATTAGCCCTCACAGGCATGCATTCTCTTCTCCACCCAACATTAGCTCCTTTAGCACTTCTAAGCCAGAGCTGCAGAACAGGCTTCGGGCTCCACCAGCTTGCAAACTGTCACTCCCCTTTGTGACTCTGCAGACAACTGCTTATTCTCCTCCTGGCAGACCTCAAGATTTATCTTCAGAAAAGTTTAGCACTGTGCCTCCCTCTCCTGTGACTTTCAGGCCCATGGTCCCTAGGATGCCCCATACCACAGCAAGATCCAGAACGGAGTATCGACTGATAAGGAAGGGATCCAGGTACACTGATCCCTTCACTACTGGGGCCTCCATCACTCCCACCAAGTCACTAATTTCTTGGTCAGCTGGCTGCTATATTGGCTGCTATGTTGTCTGAATCTTCAACCCATGAAAGTTCTGAGCTTTATCCCCCCTGCAAGGGTTATCTCAGCTTAACATTCGTGCAAACATCTCTTTTCTCCATACCTAAATGCTATGTGTGACTTCTCTCCCCAGGGGATGCTTAATACACGGTGCATACACCACTATATACTATTGAATAAACTTCAGACCAGGCAACAGTTCTTTTTCTTTGAATACTTTTACTGGCAAAGTTCTCAGCATCAAGCAGGGAATATATCACTACATTCACATCAGTCAAAGTGGGCGCCCCCTGGTGTGGGCGCCACCTTTGATTAGTTAGCCTATGTTCCTCTCAAGAGCAAAAGTCTAATTCCTGGAACCCAGACTGAGTTTCTGGCAAGGGTTTGAAGAAGCAGAGTCCGGTTAAATAGCAGCATAAGTCTGCCTCCCTCTTCCCAATCAATAAGCACCTGTCCAACAATGTTATGTATTTTTTCTCTGCAATCTTTTTCTACATTCTTAGCAGGGATGGATTTTAGCATAGCCAACCTGGGCCATGGCGATGGCATAAGGAGGCAGGATTTTCAGGGGAAGCACATTGCTACCTACACAGTCATGTTACTGTTTTTCAGTAACAAACTGTCAGTAACCCATTACTGTGCAATTGTGTTGGTACAGTATTGTCTAATGTGTGCCTCCATCCATGTTGAATCTGTTTGTAGCTCAGACTTTTTCAGTGTAGCCTACAGCTAGCCAGTCCAAAGAGGCAGGGGCGGAGGCACACAAGACAATTAGTCTACGGCAGTAGGGATTAAGAATCTGGCCCTGATTCACAGAACATCTATTTGTTCCCTTCTTCTCTGCTTCTTCTATTTCTATGGTTCTCCTTCATAACTCCTTGTCCTTAAAAATGTAACATTTTAGGTCCTATTTGTTCCCTTATTCCCTGCTTCTTCCTCCATTTCTAAGACTCTCCCTCATAACTCCTTGTCTGTATAAATGTACCACTCTAGATCCTACACAGTTCTTTGCAGAACACACTAATCCCAAATTCCCGTTTGGGAAGCTGTTGCTAGCTTTTGCTCAGAAATGCCGTCTAATCCCTGGCGATAACCAGCTCTCCAATAAGGATTGGGCTTACATGTCTTACATTTGTGTCTTATTTAAAGTATAATTTACGTAACCTTTATATAACATTATGCCTTCTCCAGGCAGTAAAAAGGACCCAGACATCAGATGCAGAAACATCTATGTGATGAGAGAGCAAGCACATACAGTTCAGAAAGGCATCCTCAAGTTCTCAAGCAGCCTTGAATTCATGCTGCCGACCTTCAGGCAGTCAGCTTTGAATAATATCTGCAACTCTACATGACAGCCAAGTAAGAAGAGGCCACAAGATATTTTTTACTTTTTTGACATATGGTGCATTGAGGTCTCAAAATCTTGCTGTTCATGGAAATTTAGGTCTCATACAACTATTGTCCTGGTAATTCTTCCACTGAACAAAAAAACTGCCGTTCTGCTGAAAAAATAAATACTTGAGGAAATACACGATTTTGATGATAATTTTGCCATATTGTGGAAAGTGAATTTGAAGAAACTATGTTAAATTGTCTTTACTAAGGCCTCCTTTACGATCCAGCTTCTTTATGCGGCTAAGGCATGCATTACTCTTTGCTGGAGGTCCGTGAACCTAAACCCCTATTCAATCAGCACAACACACCCTAAAATAATATGATAGCTCTCTAAATTGTTGCTGCTAAAACACTGTTAGTGACTTCACAATACCTGTACCAAAATGAATAAGTGTAGCACAACAAACTAATATCTCATATAAAATTCAATAAAAAACAATAATTAAAGTGCCATGAAAAAGTCTCTTATAACACCACTGTGCAATGTGTATAAGATAAATCTCTCTTCTTCAGTGCCAACCGTGCCACCACCATTAGGTGAAAAGCCTGCTCACCTCACTTTATGACCTCATCAATAGGCACTCCATATGCACTCAACATATGGACAGACGTGTGTACACCATCTGTGGTCTTCGTCCAGCTCCTCTCCCATTACTGCCACAGTATACACTCCTCCAGCTTTGCATAGCAAGAGCCATGCATAGCAGTGTGCTTACAGTGAAGCGCACACACACACACAGCACACTGTAAAACAGCACACAGTTAACCCTTTGATCGCCCCACTTGTTAACCCATTCATGTACAGTGCCATTAGGACAGTGTCAGTGCTTTTTATTAGCACTGATCACTGTATTGGTGTCACTGGGGATGTCAGTGACACCAAGTCAGTTCCCCCCCGTGTCAGAATGCCTGCTGAAGTCCCACTATACGTTGCTGATCGCCGCCATTACTAGCAAAAATAAAAAATCCCAGTATATATACTGCCATTTGAAATGCTATAACGTTCACGTAAACCAATTAATTTACACGTATTGGGATTCTTTTTTTAGCAAAGATATGTAGCAGAATACATTTTGGCCTAAATTTATGATGAAATTTGAATTATTAAAATTTTTTACTGGACATGTTTAATAGAAAAACGTCAAAAATATTGTTTTTTTCTCAAAATTGTCAGGTTTTTTTTATAGTTCAAAAAATAAAAAAAATGCACAGGTGATCAAATACCACCAAAAGAAAGCTGTATTTGTGGGAAAAATGTAAATTTCATTTGGGTGCAGCGTTGCATGACTGCACAATTGTCAATTAAAGTAACGCAGAGCCATAACAGGGAGGGGGGGGGGTAAATCCTCTGGAGGGCAAGTGGTTAAAAACACTTACAAAATGTAAGAAACAAGCCAGCATATAATGTATAATTTCATTACATGGCTCACCACCCCGCTCTCCCGGATGGTCATCCATTCAAAACATCTAGGGCTCAGCTCCTTCCACCTATACACATTATGCCCAAGATTCCGGCTTCCTCAGTAGGCTTACCCCCCCTATCCTCCTCCCTTTTTATCCTATATCCCATTTATCCGGCCCAGTTCTGGGAAGTTTTACCATACAGTCATTTTGACCTTCCATATTTATGTTTTTGTGTTTCTTTCCTGGGTCATATAGTGAACTCGGTGAAGAGCTATTCACCTTGAGGTCATCACAGAGGACAAGGGGACACCCTTTACGTCTGGAGGAAAATAAATGTAATTTCTAAACACGGAAAGGTTTCTTCACTGTGAGAGCTGTGAAAATGTGGAATAGACTCCCTCAACAGTTAGTTCTGGCCAGCTCAGTGAATTGCTTCACAAAAAAGGCCTGGACTCTTTCTTAAATACACAGAATATAACTGGATACTAACATTTATAGGCAAAGTTGATCAGGAGAATATCCGATTGAATCTCGGGGGATCAGGAAGGAATTTTTTCCCTGCAGGAGCAAATTGGATCATGCTTTGCTTGGGGTTTTTTGCCTTCCTCTGGATCAACTGTGGGTATAGGATTATAACTTTGTTTTTTTTTTTTCATGGTTGAACTGGATGGACTTTTGTCTTTTTTCAGCCAGACTATGTAACTATGTAACATTGCCCACAGAGGTGCCATATGCACCTTGGTACTTTTATTATATCTAGTTGCACTTTTTAAGCCCATAGATGTGTGTTGCAGATCTCTCCTGGTACTATCTACAGTTGTGTTCAAAATAATAGAAGTGTGTTGAAAGTGAATAAAGCTCAAAATCCTTCTAATAGCTTTTATTTCCATACACAAAAATGCATTGGGAACACTACACATTCTATTCCAAATCAAAACATGAAGAAAAATATATCAAAGTTCTGTTGTTCCTCTAAAAAAAATTAAGAAAAGTGAATATTAGTTCAAAAAAATAGCAGTGTTTGTATTCTTCTTTACAAACTCAAACATTCACTATATAAACTGAAAAATGTTTGAAGATTTTGCTTTCCTTTGAATCACTTAATGAATATTTAGTTGTATAAGCACTGTTTCTGAGAACTGCTGTACATCTGTGTTGCATGGAGTCAACCACCTTCTGGCCCCTGTGAACAGGTATCCCAGCCCAGGATGATTGGACTACATTCCACAGTTCTTCTCTATTTCTTGGTTTTGCCCCAGAAACTGCATTTTTGATGTCACACCACAAGTTTTCTATTGGATTAAGATCCGGGGATTGGGCTGGCCACTCCATAACGTCAATCTTGTTGGTCTGGAACCAAGATGTTGCACGTTTACTGGTGTGTTTGGGGTCGTTGTCTTGTTGGAACACCCATTTCAAGGGCATTTCCTCTTCAGCATAAGGCAGCATGACCTCTTCAAGTATTCTGATGTATTCAAACTGATCCATGATCGCTGGTATGTGATAAATAGGCCCAACTCCGTAGTATGAGAAACATCCCCATATCATGATGCTTGCGCAACTATGCTTCACTGTCTTCACAGTGTACTGTGGCTTGAATTCAGTGTTTGGGGGTCGTCTGACAAACTGTCTCCGGCCACTAGACCCAAAAAGAACAATCTTACTGTCATCAGTCCACAAAATGTTGCGCCATTTCTCGTTAGGCCAGTCAATGTGCTCTTTGGCAAATTGTAACCTCTTCAGCACGTCTTTTTTTCAACAATGGGACTTTGTGGGTGGCTTCTTGCAGATAGTTGGGCTTCACATAGGCGTCTTCTAATTGTAACAGTACTCACAGGTAACTTTAGACCTTCTTTGATCTTCCTGCAGCTGATTGTTGGCTGAGTCCTTGCCATTTTGGCTATTTTTCTATCCATTCGAATGGTAGTTTTTCGCTTTCTTCCACATCTTTCGGGTTTTGGTTGCCATTTTAAAGCATTTGCGATCATTTTAGTTGAGCAGCCTATCATTTTCTGCACTTCTTTATATATTTTCCCCTCTCCAATCAACTTTTTAATCAAGGTACGCTGTTCTTCTGAACAATGTCTGGAACAACCCATTTTCCTCAGAATTTCAGAGAGAAATGCACTGTAACCAGCATGTACAACATTTGCTGCCTTCCTTCCTTAAATAAGGGCAATAATTGCCCCCTCGTTTTTCAAAGAATGAATGACCTCACTAATAGAATTCCACACTGCTATTATTTTGAACATGCCCCTTTCAATTAGTGATTCAATTACACAGAATCAGCAGCATGCAAGTCATGACTGTTGGGTCTGTTGGATTTCTATTACTGTACTACACCTGCTAGTAAATTATTTGTTATGTAAAAATATAATTTCTACCAAAAACAGTGATTGATCAGGTTAGTGATGTCTGACTGCTATTATTTTGAACACAACTGTATGTGCTTTCTATGTTTTACTGTATGATGTTAAACTTGAAGTCCTCAGGGCTCTGGATGATCACCTATATACTTTGCTTTATCATTATCTTATGCACCTGGTTTGACTTTAAGACTTTCAGTATTACCTAATTTATGTTGCTTTCACATATGTCTGTAAGCTGTAACTTTTTCGAAAATAAAGGAACTAAAAAAAAAAGGTCTTTACTAATCGGTTCCAAGTTATAGTGCCCTTATAAAATAATGCATAAAGCAGAGAAAGATTTAATCCTAAGAAGCTGGGCATCCTAAATCTACACTTTCCCCAAACATCTGTGTTCTTTTACAATGTGATACACAACAGGACGCTGATAATCCTCTATCTTTTTAAATTGAAAAGGGAAACAAATACATTAGCGACTCCTAACATTCTATTCTAGAAACGAGAAAGAAGAAAAAAGTGCTCAGGACAAAATGAATCAACACATTGCAGTGAAGGCAAACCTTTTGTCTTTTGGCTTTAAAATCTCTTGCTGTGTTTTGCAATATGTAGGAACGATTTGAGTCATGAAAAACAAACCATCTTCTCTTGCCTGCTCTCTTCCAAGCAAATGTATGCTCAAGGGATAGAATTATAAAGCAGCTGAATTCTGCAAACAGTTTTATTTTATTTCATTTCATCCAAGGAAGGGTGGGTTTTCAACCATATGGGGGAGGGGGTGATGGGTTATTTAACTCCTTCATGTCCAGGATCCCAGACTATTATCTAGAGCAGTAGTAGTGTTCATCACCAGTGCTTACACCATAAGTGACATATTAGAACCTTAATCTAATCTGGCCATTGATGGTCAGATTGGGGAACCTTTGTATGCCTGTAGGCTTTCCCTGATGACCTTTGCCCAAACTTTCATGAGAACATGATTGGTGGGGCTGATTTTCTCAGTCGATATTCTCACTGAAAAGAGTGGCTCCAGGTCTCCTACCCCCATCTATAAGTACAAAATAGAAACCAAGGCACTAAATCATCTCAACCACTGATGGCTGAAAATACCCCAACAGGTCCTGCTGCTATGAGATCCTACTTGAGGATAGCAGCAAACAATAAAAGACACAAACACAAGTACCTTTCTGGAAATGTCAGAAATAATGGCAAAGTCTGCACAGAAAAAAACATATAGCATCAATCGTCCATTATGGAATCGATCCAAAGCCACACATTACCCAGTGAGAGTTGTGCTATGAAGGTGATAGCACTATAATAAAATCAATGTCCAATTCTATTGCAAAGTCCAAATAAGCACTTTATTCAATAACAAATAAAAATAAGTCCACAATAAGGATGATAACACTTCACACTATAATCACTATTAAGGTGCTAACTCTGGTATCTGCAATGTGCAATGAGGAACCAGCATGATCCATACCCTGTGGGAATGAACTGGGAAGGCATACAGCTGACAGGTATGAAAAAATCCATAGCTACACAGAAGGATGGATGTGAGCATGCAAGCCAACAAGGACACCCAAGCTGGAAGTACATCTCAGACAGGAAATCTTCAGGCAGCCATGTCTTTGGAGTTATCACCCACATGAAAGAAAAATATATTTGAAATATATTTTAAAAATATTCTTCCCAAATATATTGCCACATATCTGAAATGCTACAATTTTGGCCATATTCAATATATTTATTATTATTATTATACAGTATTTATATAGCACCAATAGTTCACTCAGTGCTGTACATTACAATGGGAGACAATACATGAGACAGTACAATAACAATACAATGTGATACACGAGGGGTTTGAGTGCCCTGCTCCTTGGAGCTTACAATCTAGGTGGGAGGGGATAGTGGTTCGGGAAGAAAAGCTGTGGGGGATGGACTGGTAGGAAGAGTGGAGATTGGCAATTAGCAGGGGGCGGGGTAGGTTCCCTGAAGAGGTGGGTTTTCAGGGTGTGCCTAAAGGAGAGGAGAGTAGGTGATAGTCTGATGGATTGGGGTAGGGAGTTCCAGAGGATGGGTGATGCCCTGGAGAAGTCCTGGAGGCGGGCATAGGAGGAGGAGGAGACCAGGGTGTGTATATATATATATATATATATATATACACACACACACACACACACACACATTTTATTACAAAATATATGAAAATATTTTTAGAAGTATATTTCAAATATACTGTATGTCTTTAAAAATAAAAATCTACATTTTTGGAATGCATTTACAAATATATGTAAAAATATATGTTAAAATTACTTTTTTATATGTAAAAAAAAATCTGAAGAATATATTTTAAAGAAATATAATTTTAAATATATATATTTTTTAAATATATTCTTCAGATTTTTTTTAACATATAAAAAGTCATTTTAACATATATTTTTACGTATATTTGTAAATGCATTCCAAAAATGTAAATTTGTAATTTTGAAGATATACAGTATATTTGAAATGTATTTCTAGAAATATTATTCATATAATTTGTAACAAAAACGCATTTCAACATGCAGTATATTTATTGAAATATATTTTGAATATGGCCAAAATTGTAGCATTTCAAATATATGACAATATATTTGAGAAGAATATTTTTAAAATATATTTCAAATATATTTTTCTTCCATATGGGCAGTATCAGCAAGTACCACTAGACATGCACGGTCTCCAAGATGACATGGTTTGAGACAGTGCCATTATTTCTGACATTTTTTAGGACATTGACTGCAAAGTCTTTGTTCTGTGTTCATGTGTCTTTTACCCACCAACTCTGCAAATTTTACCATTGTTCTCCTGCATTTTTGCACAACCATCTTTATCAGGGTGTCAATACTGTTTTTTGGTAATTTTTATACTTTGAATGGATACCTTTAAAGTGGAATTCCAGGCTATACCTAGCTAGTCCTTAAAATGTCCCCCACCCCCCAACACCTATGATTACTAACCTGTGTAAGAAATTTGTATATACATATCTATTTTCAGCCCTTTTCACTCCAATTATGTGATCTGGCTCCCCTCTGTCAGCCAGCGCTGGTTGCAGGGAGAGAATGCAACGCTGGCAACGAATGGGCCATAGGAGCCTATGGGTGACATCACCGCTTCCAAGCAAAACAGCCATTGTCAGTGCTCCCTTCTCTCCTCTACAACTGCCGCTGGCTAAAACAAGTGAGATCACGTGACCATAGCAGCTTGAAAATAGGTAGATGCATACATCTTTCTTACACAGGTTAGTCAGCATAGGTGTTAGGAGGGGGGGGGGCAGCATTTAAAATTAGTTGGGGATAGCCTGGAATTACACATTAAGTAAGTGAAGCAATCAAAGATGTACTTCTGCATTTGCAAAATCAAAAATTTGTTACATAATAATGATTACAGGATAGGTAATTAATACAAAAAATAAACATAAGCATACAACTAGAAAAGGTTATTTATGTGTGTCAGTTTATACATTTATGCGAGTGTGCAATCTTAGTACAGAGTAGATACTGTATATACAGCACATGGTGTCATTTGAATCACTCTTGTTTCTTTTGATTAGCAGAAGAGGTTAGAGTTGTATGCCTTCACTACAGTAAAATATTTTCAATGAATCTCTATAGCAATCATTTTAATCAAATAATATTAAATATGCTAATAAAAATAACTATATACTGTTCTTATATACTGTCATATCCTAATTAGGAAATATTACATTAGAAATACCCCGATCAGCCATAACATTATGGTCACGGTAAAGTAAATAACATTGATTATCTCATTACAATGGCATCTGAAAGTGGATGTGATATATTAGGCAGCAAATGAACATGTGAAGCTGATGAGTTGAAAGCAGACAAAATGGGCAAGTGTAAGGATTTGAGCTATTCTGACAAGGGCCAAATTATAATGGCTAGTTGATTGGGTCAGAGTAACTCCAAAACTGCAGCTCTTGTGGGATGTTTGCAGTCTGCAGTGGTCAGGACCTACAAAAAGAAATCTGTGAACTGGCAACAGAGTCATAGTCGGTCAAGTTACAATGATGCATGTGGGGAATGAAGGCTGGCCCATGTAGTGTGATCCAATAGAAGAGCTACCGTACCTGAAATTGCTGAAAAAGGTCATGCTGGTTGTCAGAACACACAGTGCATCACAGCTTGTTGTTTATGGGGCTGTGTAGCCACAGACCAGTCAGGGTGCCCAAGCTGACCCATGTCCACAGCCAAAAGTACCTACAATGGGCACATGAGCATCAGAACTCGACCACGGCACAATGGAAGAAGGTGGCCTGGTCTGATGAATCACATTTTCTTTTATATTGTGTTGATGGGCAGGTGTGTGTGCGTTGCTTACCTGGGTAAGAGATGGCATCAGGAAGCACAATGAGAAAAAGGCAAGTTGGGAGAGGCAGTGTGATGCTTTGGGCAATGTTCTGCAAAAAAACCTTGTGTCCTGCCATTCATGTGGATGTTACTCCAAAGTCCATGCCTCTATGGGTCATGGCTGTTTTGGCAGCAAAAGGAGGACCTACTCAATATTAGGTAGGTGGTCATTGTGTTAAAAATGCAAAACCAAACCCTTATGGAATACCCTGCCCTTGGTGAAATGAAACAAATATTATAGAATAAGTGCTGCAACCAAAAATATCCAGAACAGTGCCATAAACAACTAGGCTGGTGGTCACTGTGTGCAGCACACCACAATGCACTAGCATGCCATGTGGCTTGTTGGGTTGCCAAAAATGGTGCATGTCTGTTTTTTATGGATGTGTTGACTCAATGCCAAAAAGTCTGAACCCAGCCTTAGAGCTGTTAGAGATCTGATTAGTATAAATTATTTTCATAGGGCACTTACTGTAAGGCTGGAATGTGCATGTGTATATGAAAAAGTCTGTGAACACTTTTACAGTGCATGTCTTTCAGTTTTTCTTGCAGATTCACAGATGAGATTACTTGTGTTGTTCTCTTGCACATGATACTAATTAATGGAGATGTCCCTCTATCTGGTAGTGGGGAAAGTATGTGCTGTTGGTGGACCCTCAGGAGCACAGTTGAGCACCAATAATCTGAAGTGATGCACTGAGAATACATTCAATGATAGCTGTGGAAGTCATACTTGCTGGTTCTAAATGATAATGGCACAGGATCAGTGTGCTGCCCCCCAGGCAGAGTGAGGGAACATCTTCATATATTACAGCAAGAAGTGTTCTAACTACAAAGAACATGCAAGTAAATTTGTCATGTGGTACTTTATAATTAAAAATGTGTTGATGCATACAGCAGTGACAAGGAGCCGTGGTTCCTGGAAACACGCTACAATGAGAATCACTGAGCGGAATAAATCCTTCTTACAGATTAGCATTAGTTTTACATTGCAGGAAAACTACAACCTGAGATATAAACGCTTAAATTCCTGCTTTTATTTATGAGAATATTGTCATCAATATAATTATTGTCTGCTTATAAAGAACAATATTCTCCATTGCTGAAACCCGTTGGACTCAGTGGGACCCCAGGACACCATCACAGATCGGCTCTGAGCAAGTTGTTGATTGCCCTAGGTTGCTACATTTGGTGTCTACAGATGTATGAATTATGTGGCAGATCTGACCATTTAAATTACAAATCATGTCCACAATACCTTCCTGGCACTGACTGAGATCTTCTAAGCCTTCTTGAGGAACTTAAACAGTGGGTCAGTATTGCTTTCTCTGCTTAATAGGTGTTGATTTAATAAAGGCAATTAAGCTGTTCACTTTGCAAGGATTTTTTCCACAGAACTTGATGAATCTGGTGACATTTCCCTATGCCAAGAATTTCCAATCATTTGCAAGGAAAATAAAATAACAGCATTTTTCTTGCACATGATTGGATGATGGAAGTCAGCAGAGCTTCACTTGGAAGAAATTCCATTAAAGGTCCAGTTCACTTATAGTACCTTCACATTGTTATCAATCTCAAGTACTGCTTAAGGGGGCATTTATAGACCTCTGAAACACATTGGTTTCTTATTGGATTGTCCCCCTGACTGTTACTGGAGTAAAGTTGAATCTGGACCTTTTAGCAGTGGTGTGGTGCTCCTCTGGGGTGTAGAAGCTGCCTGTGTGGGAACCAGATTACATCAACATGAAAAATTAAGGATACTGTTTTGCTTTGGTGTCTAGTTAAGGTCACTTTGAGTTATAAACAAAAAAGATTAGACCTCTGTAATGTAATAATGTGTTTTTACTAAATAAAAATGCTGTCCATACAACCTACTACAATTATAGAAAACAATACCAGACTGGCAGATATACATACAACACCCAACTTGCTACCTACTTCCTAGCGAATAAGTAGAAACTATGGTCTGTAAAAAATAGAAATATGCTAAAAGACACTTAACTCAAGTTAAAGCGGGTTCATGATCTCCGTAGGCAACGAGGACCCCAAGCTTATTCTACAGCAATTGCAGGAGATTGGGCAAAAGCATCTTCTTCTTCTTCTCACTGGCACAGACCTTCCTTGGTGTTAAGTCATTATAGATTCCTCCTTCAGATTCTGTTGTTGACTTTTATATTTGGAAAGTTTTACCATCCCACATGGGTGTGGCTCCTTTAACAATACTGTGTTTCAATGAGAGAAACATTCTCCAACTGACCTCTAGATGGCACTGTTGTATTATAGGTCATATATGTAAGAAGGTCAAGCTATTGTTAACCATTGATTAACTTGACTTGTTGATTTCAGTTACATAATTAAATGTAGAACAATAGAAGTTCTCATTGTTGAGGAAGATAGTTTGTATAATTGTTACCAGAGCATATGTTTGAGTGGCCCACTCAAACATTCAAAAGTAGCTTTCATGTAAGTCTGAGATAAAAATCATAAAACAGACATATATTTATATCAAATGCAACACAGAGAGCAATACCCTGTGCTTTTTTTCTGGCAGAACGTGCCGGAACACCATTCAGGTACCTCCGCCAGAGACAGTAAGGAGAAGCGCTCTCTCTATTGTCTAAGGCTGATGCAGCTCACTTAGTTCCAGCTGCAGCCTGTGAGATTGGAAAGTGGAGTGATATCATCTGCACATTGCCTCTCCCTGCAGTTCGGATGTTGGTTTTGGAGTCAGTTGCAGGCTGCAGCTCAGTTGTGTTCAGCTGTGGTATGTGTAGCCTGGCTGACTGCTTACTATTGACTGGAGGGAAGTTGTTAGACCTTTTTTGGTAACTATGACAATGTTTCTGATGGGGGCTTTGTGCTGGACTGCCTGGCACCCTGCCTGGGTGCTTCCATCAGATAACTGCTTCCTCGCTGCCGGGACACAGGACCAAGGTATTGTAGCTGGGCATTGCACCGAAGGACTAGACAACACTAGCTTAGATGCAACTGGAACTCTTTATTGAACAGAAATAGGGGCAGTCCCCACATGAAGAATAAAAACAATCATTGCACATTGAGAAAAACATCCCACACTGATTAGGTAAGGAGGTCAAGTTGACACAAGACTAATCCTATCATGTAGGAACCTCCAGGAGGACTAGCCAACAGACAAAAACAATAGGTGACTCAAGAACCTAAATTATCAAGGGACAAAGACACAACAGTAAACATATAACACCTTAGTAAACAGATTACAGCAAGAGACCTCAGCATCAGGTTGTTCTGTGCTGACTATATTAACATCTATTTAGGGTCTCACAGTCTAGGAGGGGGATTGAAGCAGTCAATGCTGGTTTGGGCACAGAGACCCCAAATACGTATCCTGGTCCTCCAGTTCTCAGAGTCTGTGTGTTTTGAACTTGAATCCAAAGTAAAACTACTCCAAATAGTCCCCCAGGCACACACCTCCTGAAGAATAGAGCCCCCTCAAACATCAAGGCCCATAGTAGGCAAGAGGCTAGCCTGCAGTCTCCTCCAAAAGACCCTGTTCTGGCTGGGCCTGTCATAGGCTGTCTTTTGTCTGGTAATGCTGCTTGGATGCAAATCTGTGCTGCTTGTGACTGTCTCTTTGTTGGATTGGGCTGTCATTTTGCTAGTTTGGGCTGTCTCTTTGCTGGATGGGGCTGTCTCTTTGCTGAATGGAGGTGTCTCTTTGCTAGATTTTTCAGTCTCTTTGTTGGATTGGGCAGTCTCTTTACTGGATTGGAATGTCTCTTTGCTAGTTGGGGCTCTTTGCTAGATTTGATTGTCTCTTTGCTGGATGGGAATGTCTCTTTGCTAGATTGGGCCATCTCTTTGCTGGAGAGGGATGTCGCTTTGCTGGCTGAGGATGTCTCTTGCCAGGATTAGGCTGTCAATTTGCTAGATGGGGAGGTCTCTTTGCTGGAAGGGGATGTCTCTTTGCTTGATGGGGGTATCAAGCAAAGAGAAAGCCCAATCTAGCAAAGAGACACCCCCATCAAACAAAGAAACATCCCCATCCAGCAAAGAGACAGCCCAATCTTTGCTAGATTGAGCTGTCCCTTTGCTGGATGGGGGTGTCTTTTTGATGGATTGGGCTGTCTCTTTGCTAGATTGAGCTGTCTCTTTGCTGAATTGGACTTTCTATTTGCTGGATCGGGCAGTCTTTTTGCTGGACTGGGATGTCTCTTTGCTAGATTGGGCTATCTCTTTGCTGTATTGGGCAGTCTTCTTACTGGATTGGGATGTCTCTTTGCTGGATGGGGATGTCTCCTTGCTGAATATATGGGTTTGTCTCTATGCTGGATTGGGCCATCTCTTTTCTGAATATATGGGGATGTCTCTATGCTGAATATATGGGGAATGTTGCTTTGCTGGATTGGTCTATCCTTTTGCTCAATATATGGGGATATCTCTGCTGGAATGCTTCTTTGCTTAATATGTAGGGCTGTCTCTTTGATGGATTGGGCAGTCATTTTGGTGGATTGGGAACTCTTTTTGGTGAATGGGGATGTCTCTTGCTGAATATGTAGAGATTTCTCTATGCTGGATTTGGCTGTCTTTTTCCTGGATTGGGCCATCCATTTGCTGAATATATGGGGATTTCTCTGTGCTGGATATAAGGGGACTTCCTCTTTGCTGGATTGGGCCATCTCTTTGCTGAATATAAGGGGCTGTCTGTGATGGATTACCTGTCACCCTGATTGGGTGATTCCATCAGAGAACTGGACAGAGGACCAAGGTATTAGCTGGGCACTGCACCCAAGACTAGGCAACACTAGCTTAGATGCAAAACTGGAACTACTTTATTGAACAGAAATACAGGTTTTTATACACTTCAGAAATAGGACCAGTCCCCGCATGAACAATAAAAGCTAATATTACACATTGGGATAAACATCCCACACTGATTAGGTAAGAGCTTGATCACATTATCCTAAACAGTGCAAACGGTAAACAGTACAGACAACAGTTATCAGTGATCTAATTAACAGTAAGCTAATCAACAGCTAGCAACTAACAGGCAACAGTGATCTAATTACAGTAAGCTAAGCAACAGCCAGGCACCCAGACAAGCCAAGGAGCCCACCCCAGAAATCTGGGCACCTCAAACCCTTAATACACAAAGTCCATTACATGCTGTCTTCCAGGTGTTTGCTTTCACTTGTATAATCCGTCCATCATAAGACAAAACTCATACAATATTCCAACAGTCTGAAAAAGCGGAATTCATTTATCGCCATAGATTTCTTGAGGGAGATTGTTGATAAATATTTATGACCAAAGTGGAGGAGCTTCTCCAACTCCGTCCGCAGAATGGCCCCATGTTTCCTCTGACCATTAACCTATATAGGATTACTATTACACCTTTCCATCCATTCCAGAAGGGAAGCTGTATTGTCTTTACGTAGAGAATTAATCCAAGCCTCACTCTCAGTTTTCACCACATTGTTGTTAATCATTCGAGAATGATCTACTCCATCCATGGGCCATAATCAGTGGGTAGAATGCTAGCCTCTAGTCCCCTCCAAAAGCCCCTGTCCTAGTTGGGTTTGTTACATTGTCTGTCACACTGTCTCTTTGCTGGATTGGCCATCTCTTTGCTGAATATATGGGGATGTCTCTTTGCTGGATACATGAGGACTGTCTCTTTGCTGGATTGGGCCATCTCTTTGCTGAATATATTGGGATGTCTCTTTGATGGATATATGAGGACATTCTCTTTGCTGGGTTGTGCCATCTCTTTGCTAAATATAGGGGGATGTCTCTTTGCTGGATATATGAGGATGGTCTCTTTGCTGGATTGGGCCATCTATTTGCTGAATATATGGGGATGACTCTTTGATGGATATATAAGAACTGTCTCTTTCCTGGATTAGGCCATCTCTTTTCTAAATAGATATATAAGAACTGTCGCTTTCCTGGATTAGGCCATCTCTTTTCTAAATATATGGGGATGTCTCTCTGATTGATATATGGGGCTGTCTCTTTGCTGGATTAGGCCATCTCTTTGCTGAATATATGGGGATGTCTCTTTGCTGGATGTATTAGGACTGTCTCTTTGCTGTATGGGGCCATCTCTTTGCTGAATATATGGGCATGTCTCTAAGCTGGAATGAGATGTCTCTTTGCTGAATATATGAGGATGTCTCTACGCTGGATTAGGCTGTTTCTTTTATGGATTGAGCCATCTGCTGAATATATGGGGATGTCCCTTTGCTGGATTGGGTTGTCTCTTTGAATATATGCGGCATTGTCTTTGCTGGATATATAGAGGGCTGTCTATTGTTGCTTAGTATGGGGGGTTGTCTAACAAACTATAAGGAATCATGTTAGTCCCCAAATTATACTTGGTTCCCTGTTCTCTGAAGGGGGTGGTTTTAGGGGTGTTCTAGGTGTGATTCTAGGGGCGTAAACAAGCATGAGCTAGTGGAGGGTGGTGAGTTCCTGCACCTTAACTCTGAGGAAAAAAACCTAATTGATTGATAATGGCTAATTGGTGTCATGCTAATGGCTCTTCTAAGTTACATAGTTAGTCAGGCTGAAGAAAGACAAAAGTCCATCTTGTTCAACCAATAGAAAAAATTAAATAAATAGACAACCTCCATATTGGCAATCTTATACCCAAAGTTGATTCAGAAGAAGGTAAAAAAAAAAATAACCCTTTTGCTGCCAGTCATTTTTGCATTTCTTGCACACAAGAAAATGCAAAAATTACTAATATTTTAGATCTGAAGATGACATAAAACACCCAAAACATTATATATTTTATGAATAATTACAGTTGTTTATGTCACAATATTTGGTACAATGGTTTATGAAACAAAAACATCTCAGTAAAAAGGACACTGAAGTTAACTTTACGTCACCCAATGTTTTTGTAAATAAAAAAGATGAGGTTGCGCCCAGTAGATACACAACATGTGAAACCTTAAAATTATGTATATAAAAATGTGTGTTGCTCTAATTCATGATTAAATGATAGTTAAATATATAGGTGCTATACATCAAAAAATGATATACACATAGTGCTAATCAACTGAATGTCCAAATCCACCGATGTAAAAAAAGAAAATATATGAAAGTCCCAAAAAGATGAAATAGTGATGAGTAGTGTACTGCTCCAAATGGCAGCTATAGGGTGGGAGTATCTCCCAGTAAGTAGAAGGATCCTCCACCAGGTAACACCACTCAAGACTTACCAGATATGTATGACCATCTGATTAGAGAAAGGTCAATATGTGCTTTATTTCCAGATCATATTGGCAATCATCAGAGGGTAGAAGAAACCATAATCATCTCAGAAGGTGCTTGGGAAAAATTCCCCAGTTATGTATCAATCTCTGAGTTAAAATATCAAAGATAAAAACAAAGAGCTCCACATAATGTGTACCATTCAAACTTCCCTTTTTACTATAAAAGTAGAACACTCACATTAAAATTAAGTGAAAACACTTGTAAATAAACACTGGCCAGTAACATCAAAATGGCTTCCTGCAGACTTCTGGTTGTGCAATGACGTCACTGCAAGCTCCACCCACCGTGTTTCGTCTCACTTGACATCTGACCTTTCTCTAATCTGAAGGTCATACATTTTTGGGAAGCCTTGCATGGTGTTACCTGGTGGAGGATCCTTCTACTTTTTGAGAGATCCTCGCACCCTATAACTGTCATTTGGAGTGGTACACTACTGATCACTATTTCAACTTTTGGGGCTTTCATATATTTTCTTTTTATTGCACCTGTGGATTTGGACATTCGGTTGATTAGTACTAAATGTATATAATTTGTTGATGTATAGCACCAATATATTTAACTTTCGTTTACTCACGAATTAGCACAACACACATTTTTTACATATTTTATGCAGCTTTTCTAAGGTTTTCATTTTATTGTATATATATATTTTTTTATTTGTTTACCTAAGCGCTGTTCACATATTTAATTCATTAAAATTATGTGTGCCCATGACTTGGCAACAAATTTCAGTACCCTATATTTTCCATAGATGACACATTAGAAGCCCCTACAAGTCATCATTTTAGAGTTAACTGCAAGAATGAGCCTAGAATTATTGATCTCATGGCAATGTCGATATGTAACATGTGTAGTGCAATTGACAGCTTCACGCGGAAGCACTCCCGAAACATACATATACACTAGTATGTTCAAGCATGTGGGGGGCCCAAAATATTGGGGGGGTATTTTAAGTACTTGGGTGTGAATTTAATTCTTTTGCACTTATTTACATTTTTCATTCCTCATTTTTTCACATGCTATGTGCTGTAAAATTCAACTCCCCATTACACCAACTTCCTTTTAAATAGATTAAAAAAACTATTTACATTCAAATAAACTGTTTTTTCTTTACTGTACCTTTAAAATATTAAAACCTATACTTCTGTTTAAAAAAATATAGTCTTGTATGAATTTAACCTGTCACCTTGTTTCTTCCATGTTATAGCTAGGGAAGCACAAGTGACAATTTCAGATCACATGACTGTCTGTAGCTGACCTCTGTCACAAGATAAAGGAATAAATCACCATATCCTCTCCTGTGTGTCTCCTGTGTGTCACATAAAGCTGGACCCAGCACAATAATTCATCATATGGTTGACTGGATCAGAGGTGCATAGACTGTAATGCAATTCTTCCAATATCTTTTACAGAAAACTCTAAACATACCATTTTTGAAGTAGCAAAATACTGTTTGTTCAGATCATTTTAAGATTTCTTAAAACACATTGGAGTCCGCTTTTTTATATCTTTATTGAGTGTAAGGAAAGAAAAGGATAGCAGAAAATGAAAACAGGTAATGGAACTGTGTTTTTTAAATATATTTGTTGAATTGTAGATATAAAAAGGATAAAACAAACAGCAACTGCAGTTTTAGACAATGCAGTTCAGGGGGTATTGCTAGTTAAAGCGGAGCTCCACCCAAAAGGGGAAGTTACGTTTTAAGCCTTTGTCCCCCCGTTCCCCATTTAGGGTTGGCACCTTTGGGGAGCAGGTAAGCAAATTTGACAGGTACCCGCTCCCACTTCTGCTGCGATCAGATCGGAAGTGGAAGTTGTCCCCCCCCCCCCCGTAGTCTTCTGAGACACGTGACAGGTCCCAGAAGACTACGGGGCCATTCACAAAGTGCAGTGCTTTTCACGCATGTGCAGTGGGCACCCGGCTGTGAAGTCGCAAGCTGAACAGCCAGGTGCCCACACTGAAGATGCTGGTGCCAGGGAGAGAAGACGGCTGGTGAAACCAGTGGTGGTGAGGACACCGCTGGACTGAGGGAGAGGTAAGTGACTGTGTTTTAAAAATCAGCAGCTACAGTTTTTCTTTTTTTTTTTTCAGGTGGAACTCCACCTTAAGTCAAGCATAGATGGTTTGGTTAGTAGGCTATACAAAAAAAAATGTAACAGATTCCTCTATTCACACAAGGTGAATGGAGGAATCCACCTGCAAAGACATAGTATTCTGATAGCAGGGGGACTCTGCTGTCAGAATACACTGATCAGCAGCTGGAGCCAATTGACAAAAATATAACTGACTTCCGTAGAACAGGGAGGCCAACACACAGATCAAAATGTGGCCACTCCCTGCTGAACCGGCTGAATTTTGATCTGTCTATGCCCAGGTTTAGTCTTAGTTAACTCCTTGGCACCGACGGTACCCAAATATGTGGCCTCTTGTTCGACTGGACCTTGATGCTGAGAGGCTGCATATTTGCGTACCCAATGTAAGCAAGCATGTGCCGAGAGCATGCACCCTGCCCGCTCCCAGCACATTTTCCTGCACCTCACAGAAAAGTGCTGATCGCTACTTGCGATCAGAAGATTTCCGATCATGTGACCGCTGTGACGGCCTATCATAGAAGTCACATGACCCTAAACCCTGCCCCACGATTAGTAATAGTATGTACAACCAGTATGCAAACATACACTAGCGTATGGGTAACGGCTGGAGACTTAAGTTGCTATTGTCACTACTGAATGTATACTTGAACAGTGGGGCTGGGCGGGCAGAAGATCAAAGAGCGGGGGGATCTCAGTGCCAAGTGCGGATGTTAATAACATATATGTTTGTAAGCTATCTGGGACTGAAAAAGCTACCGGAGAGACATAAGGAGGGATTTTTCCCAGGTGTAGTTTTCCTGAATATTGAGTAGAAAATAAGTGGCTAAGTTTATCAAATATGAAGAATAAATATGCGAAAGGAGGGGGTAAAAAAACCCCGCAACCTAATATAAATACCAGCACAATAAAGAAATACATGCCATTACAAGAAAAAAGCCCAGAGATACAAAGTATAGAGAAACAACAGGAAGGAAGTAGAAAATATGATGGTGAACAGTCCAGATTGTTATTCTGGACACGGGAAGAGAATGAGACTAATGAATCAATAAGCGTTGATGGCGAAAGAGATCAAACAGACCTCGGAACAACAGAAAGGAACATCACAGATCCCCACAAAATGGAAATGTTTGCAAAATTAGAACTATCTCTGAAAAATGAAATGGAGGTGATCCACAAAGACCTTGGACAAATGTTAACAAGGATTGAAGAAGTGGAGGAGAAAATGGAGACCCGCACAGCAGATAATTGCCTTGGAGATGCAGATGGAGGAGATACAAAGAGAACAGGGGAAGCTCTCATTTAAATTAGAGGATCAAGAAAATATAGAGAGAAGAAATAACCTAAGCCTGCCAGAAGATTTGCATGATGAGGACCTCCGGGAAAAATTAAAGAGAGCATTTAACCCAATGATAGGTAGACTAGCCATAGATCCTTTGAAGATTGAGAGAATACATAGATTAAGATGCCCGCCAGGAGTATCATCAGACATCCCAAGAGACGTAATAGTTCAATTCCATCACTAAGAAGATAGAGAAAGAATACAGAAAAAATTGCGGGAGAGCCCAGAAATAAAATATGGAGATACGAAATTGCAAGTTTTCACAGATTTCTCATCTGAGACATTAGCCAGAAGGAGATCGTTAATACCTTTATTGGACCATATGAGGGAGAAAAGAATTCGATACAACTGGGGATTCCTAGCATGTCTGATCAGGTGGAAAGATGGGAAATCAGCAAGGCTAAGATTCCCAGAAGAACGTAGTGACTTTTGTGAAAACTTAGAACTGCAGAAGGTGGACATTATGGGGTGGGCAGAGGGGTCTAATGAAAGTGCAAGGTTGAAAAAAGAGAAGTGGCATTTAGTGAATATAAAGAGAAGATAGACTGAATTGGGGTGGGGGGAGTACAGTGGGGGAGAGAGTTGGGGCTTTGGGGGTCGAATTGTTCCCCCTTTTGCTCCCCTTTAATTTCTGTTTGGATTCATGGATGGATGCATCTTCCAATGCGCAGAAAGGAGGAGGTAAAAAACTAAGAATGTTGAAAAAGAAGTTACAGTATTTTTCGCTCCATTAGACGCACTTTTTTCCCCCAAAAAAAGGGGGGAAAATGTCAGTGCGTCTTATGGAGCGAATATAAAGTGGCCGGTCCGGTATTTCTGCCGCCACCATGTCAGAATACTGGGCCGGCCGCTCAGCTGTTCTCTCTTGCAGGGCCTTACCTGTTCCTCGCTCCAGCGCTGTACAGTCTTCCCGCGCTGGCTTCTGTGACAGCCGGGTGCCCACTGCGCATGCGCTTTGCTTTGTGAATGGTCCGGTGTCTTCTGGGACACATGACAGGTCCCAGAAGGCGCCGGGCCATTCACAAAGCGCAGTGCTTCTCGCGCATGCGCAGTGGGCACCCGACTGTCACAGAAGAGGGAAGGACAACTCTGCGAAAGTGGGAGCGGGTACCTGTCAAATTCAGGTACCCGCTCCCCCTCCCTCCCCAAAGATCAGCAGTCTCTGGTCATCTCCTTTACTGTCTGCAGTCTCTAGTCATCCCCTGCACTGTCTGCAGTCTCTAGTTATTCCCTGCACTGTCTGCAGTCTCTGGTTATTCCCTGCACTGTCTGCAGTCTCTGGTCATCTGTACTGTGTCCCTGGTATTTTCCCTGTACTATGTCTGCAGTCTCCGGTCATCTCCTGTACTGTGTCCGCAGTCTCCGGTCATCTCCTGTACTGTGTCCGCAGTCTCTGGTCATCTCCTGTACTGTGTCTGCAGTCTCTGGTCATCTCCTGTAGTATGTCCGCAGTCTCTGGTCATCTCCTGCACTGTGTCCGCAGTCTCTGGTCATCTCCTGTAGTATGTCTGCAGTCTCTGGTCATCTCCTGTACTATGTCCGCAGTCTCTGGTCATCTCCTGTACTATGTCCGCAGTCTCTGGTCATCTCCTGTAGTATGTCCGCAGTCTCTGGTCATCTCCTGTACTATGTCTGCAGTCTCTGGTCATCTCCTCTAGTATGTCCGCAGTCTCTGGTCATCTCCTGTACTATGTCTGCAGTCTCTGGTCATCTCCTCTAGTATGTCTGCAGTCTCTGGTCATCTCCTGTACTATGTCTGCAGTCTCTGGTCATCTCCTGTAGTATGTCCGCAGTCTCTGGTCATCTGTACTATGTCTGCAGTCTCTGGTCATCTGTAGTATGTCCACAGTCTCTGGTCATCTCCTGTACTGTGTCCGCAGTCTCTGGTCATCTCCTGTACTATGTCCGCAGTCTTTGGTCATCTCCTGTACTGTGTTCGCAGTCTCTGGTCATCTCCTGTACTGTGTCCGCAGTCTCTGGTCATCTCCTGTACTATGTCTGCAGTCTCTGGTCATCTCCTGTACTATATCCGCAGTCTCTGGTCATCTCCTGTACTATGTCCGCAGTCTCTGGTCATCTCCTGTACTGTGTCTGCAGTCCATTGGTTCAGAATATTTTTTTTTCTTGTTTTTCGACTCTAAAACCTAGGCGCGTCTTATGGTCAGGTGCGTCTTATGGAGCGAAAAATACGGTACATCAAAATCAACTTATAGATAGATGGAGGGTGAAACATCCCAGAGAGAGAGAGATTATATCTTCTTCTCCATGGCGCATAGGTTGCATTCAAGGTTGGACTATATAATCGAGCATAGACAATTGGACCTATTGGTTAAATCTAATATAGAGGTTATGTCTATCTCAGATCAAGTTCCTGTCATGGCAAGACTAAAGGTGGGAGGAAATTGGAATAAAAGGGCGATGTGGATGCTTATACAGGAGGAGAAAAGGTTGAGGGGGGAAATAGAGCAATTTTTTCTGTTAAACAAAACTGAAGAAGTTTCGGTAGCCACTATTTGGGAGGCACATATTAGGGGAATTTTGATAGCTACAGGGTCCAAAAAAAAAAAGAAAGAATGGGAGAGAAAAATAAAAGGTGACAGAGGAGTTATATGGTTTAGAGCAGGCACATAAACAGAAACAGGATACGGAGATACACTCGAAGATTATGCTTAAAAGATCTATTGGAACAGGAAACAAGGAAGATATTTAACAGGGTTTCAAAGGAAAGATACCAGAGGGGGAATAAGCCAGGAAAATACCAGATGAAAAGACTTAAGGAAAAGAAATCGAAGAATTATATAGAAAAGATTAAAAATGAAAAAGAAGAACTGGTTTATTCTACCAACAACATCGCTAATGTGTTCCAAAAATATTATAGCAGACTGTATGATGTGAACTCTAAAAGTCAGGAAGGTAAAGAGGAAGTAAAGTGGAAGAAAATTCAGGATTATTTAGAGGCTGCAGACCTGCCAAAAATATCAGAAGAAAAATTAGTGTCTCTAGAACATCCGCTATCCCAAGATTAAATTAATATGGCCCTGAAGAATACAATAGGAGGGAAGAGCACAGGACCCAAAGGGTATATGGTGGGATACTATAAGAAATTTAAAGATTTAATGGTCCCGAAACTCTGTACATACATGAATGTTTTAGGAGAGGGAATGATAATAAGAGAGGAATTGTTCCAAGCGTATATAACAATTATCTTGAAAGAAGGAAAGGATAGTTCACAATGCAGTAGTTATAGACCTATATCTTTATTAAATACAGATACAAAATTGTTTGCGAAAGTGCTAGCTACTGGGTTAAAAGTGTTGATGCTGGAATAGATGCATTTAGATCAAGCTGGATTTGTCCCAGGTAGGGAAGAGAAGGATAATGGTTTAAGAACATTGTTCCTCCTTCAAAAAGTGAAGAGAGAAAACTCACCGACAATTTTTTTGTTGATTGATGCCGAAAAAGCCTTTGACAGGGTAGACTGGGGATTCATGATAAATACTTTAGAGGTCTTAGGAATAGGATGTTAAAGTGGATAAAAGAGCTTTATAATGTTACATCAGTGTCGGTTAAGTTAAATGGGTCCCTCTCAGGGTTTTATAAGATGTATAATAGTACCAGACAGGGATGTCCATTAACTCCATTGTCAATTGTTATAGCCCTGGAATCTCTGTTGGTGACGATAAGAAAGAGTGTAGATATCAGAGGAATTAAGATAGAAGAGATGGATCACAAGGTAGCGGCATATGCAGATGATATGCTGTTTTATATTGTGAACCCTGGATTAACGTTACCTAATTTTATGAGATTATTAAAACAATATGGAGAACTTTCAAATCTGAAGAAAAATCCCTCAAAGTGAGAGATCTTGAATATTAATATTTCCAAGAAAGAGAGGCAGGACCTACAAAATGATTTTCCATTCACATGGAGGGAGAAGGAATTGGGCTACTTAGGAATAAAGCTAACCTCTTCTATAAAGAACATATACCAGGTAAATTATATTCCATTAATAAATGAAATAAAGGATGAGCTGAGAAGACTCTCAAGGGGTAGGGTCTCCTGGATTGGGCGTATAAACTTGGTTAAGATGATAACAGTCCCAAAAATTCTGTATAAATTCTATATGGTCCCAGTCCACATTCCAGGATCCTTTTTTTGGATAATAAAAAAAACTAATACTTAAATATATATGGGCTAATAAGAAACCAAGAATTAGTTGTGAAGTTTTGTGTAATAATAAAGAGAAAGGGGGATTAAATTTGCCCAATATTAGGAATCACTATATTGCGGTGATACTGTCACGAGTGGTAGATTGGACAATTAATTCACAGGGGAAAAGCTGGGTTAATATAGAGGGTATTTTAAGTAAAGCACAATTAGAGAAGGTTATTTGGGTACCACAAAAGTTTCGTATTATAGATGAGATTAGAAGCACTTTGACACAGGAGGTGTTAAAATTATGGGATGGAATGCACAAACAAATGGGTTGGAAGTATAATTCTTTATTGTTTCCCCTGGTGGGCACAGAGTTTTTTGGGTAAATGGTTTAAAGATGGGGATACACAATTAAGAGATATAGTAGTTAAGGGGAACTTGTGCACTTTTCAAGATTTAATTAGTAAAAAAGAGGTGTTGGTAGTATTAGATGAATTAAGATACTATCAATTAAGATATGAATTAAGACATTTTGTTTCAGAGTTGCCTCAACCACTGAGGATGCCGGAGGACATGCTCCCATTTAAAAAAATGTTGGGTGCTGGTACAGCTCCAAAACATGTCACTTCCAGGATATATAACATTCTTATTGAATTGAAGGGAGCAAGCCCTCAATTATTCTTAGAGAAATGTGAAGGGGAACTGGGAACAAAAATGAGTGAACAACAGAAAAACAAAATGTTTAAATTAACACAAGTATGGAGAAGGGAGTAGAAAATGAAGGTCAAATGTTTGTGTTTTGTATGAATATGATATATTGTTGAGTTTTCCCATTTTTTTCCTTTGTAATTAAAAATTTAATTAAAGATTTAAATAAAAAAAAAAAAGAACACATGTGTCTGGTCCCTGCTTCGGGTGTGCATGAAAATCAGCAGAAAACTACAGAAAGGATGTTTGTGGGGAGGTGCAGCATGGTGCAGAAGAGTGATTACACAGAGTCTGATTGTATAAACAAGAACTTGTATGAATAAGAACTTGTAATTAGCGGAAAGGCTAGGGCCAGTGCTCCTACTAGGCAAACTAGGTGGCAGCCTAGGGCACACTGCCATCTAGTGGCGTCTGAGCACAGCACAGGTTGGCACTGTCTTTGTGTGGGACACCACCCAGGGCCGGTGCTAGACTATTCTGCACCCTAGGCAAGACCAGCTACTTGCGCCCCCCCCCCCAAATAAATAAATAAATACATTTTAAAACAGCAGAAAATATTAAATCAACAAAACATGAAACTGCAAAATTTATTTTAATTTGCAAAAATAAGTGCCATAAGATGCCACCAGCACCAATATTAAAGACAAAATAAGTATCAAGGACAGACTGTATCTGTGGCTGGCAGTGGCAGGGTCACAATTGCAGTGATTGGAGGATGATGGATCCACACTCTGACAGATCCCAGGCTGCCTAGTTTGTCTAGTGAAAGCACCAGCCCTGACGCCGCCACGTCATAAATGATCCTTCTCCTTCTGAGAGGTGGGGCAGTAGAGAGCAGGAAGAAAGGACAGAGGA
This sequence comes from Staurois parvus, assembly GCF_062004578.1. NCBI lineage: Eukaryota > Metazoa > Chordata > Amphibia > Anura > Ranidae > Staurois > Staurois parvus. The sequence goes on from NW_028318275.1 coordinate 705,706, forward strand.
AGATTCTGGGTGTCTGGGACCAGTGTAGCAGCTGAGCTGCCGCTCCTTCCAGTGTTCCTCTCAGACTCATTCCCTTACTGCAAGCTGGCTGGCGGCTGCTTTTCACTGTGGAGTTCAAGCCCTTCTCTTCCCATTCATCAGTGGAGGCGGAGCTGCACCTGCGGAGGAAGGTAATGGCTGACTCTGATGTCTTGTGTCTGTGTGAGTGTGACCAGACATCCATCACATAAGCAATGTGTCAGTGAGTGATGATATCATCACGATCCAGCAGCCTATTTTTTTAGTGCCTGCTGGGCCTGTTGATCTGTGTCAATGTTGTTGGTGGTGTGTTGTGCCGTACCTGTCACTGCGTGGGACTGCTCAGTTTAGCTGCCTTGACTGTTGATTTTTTTTGGGGGGGGGACGCAAGTAGCTAGCCTTGCCTGTGGGTGCAAAACAGTCTAGCACTGGCCCTGGGAAAAACTCAAATCAATGAACAGCCCAGCGGGAGAGCACCACAGGAGGGAAACTCTCACAGTACTGAGTGACATCAGAAAACAGCAGGTTAGGATGCACCAACAGCATCTGTCTAGAGGGTGGAATGTGGCCTAGTCTGTACGGTCCCAATGGGGATGCTTCCAAAGTAGGATGCCACTATCACTTTCCCTGACAGATGAGTGCTCTTTCCCTCTCCTATCCACTTTGCAAATGTGAGCCAAACCCTGGGAGCAGGGACTTAAAAAGACTCTGCTGACCCAAGTTGGCACCAGAGGTCACCTGAATGCAATGTAGCCAACCAGAACACTGCGTCAGGTTTCTCCTGGCTTCCTCTCCAGCTGCGGTACCATTGTGGTCGAGCGCCACCCACAGTGGAGAAAATGGACTGCACCTGCCTACATGTTCATTTGGTCCAAGTCTCTCTCTACTTCGTGGAAAATGCTCTGTATAGGCTATTACAGTCTTTCAATCGTGGTTTCCAGGTATCAAGACAGGAGGTTCCTGTCTTTAACCAACTAACTCTGTGATAATTAACAAGCAACAGGTATTTACAATTACAGACACTAGAGGAAAGTAGCTTCCTACACTAGATATAGGATAGAACAGTATTGCTAGTCATGGAGTATAGTTAGGAGATATTGTTAGTAGTGCTAGTCATCGAGTATTGCTAGCAAGGGGGTCATTTTAGTATTGCTATGCATGGGATATTGTTAACTATAAGATGCTGTTGGTATTGCTGGTCATGAAGTATTGTTAGATAGCAGTTTTTAACTGTATTGCTTGTCATAGGGTATTGTTAGTATAGGATGTTTGATAGTCATGGGGTATACTTTGTTAGGGGATGTTGTACATATTCTTGGTATGGGATACTATTAGTTGGGGGTATTGTATGTTAGTATCACTATTTATAGGGTATTGTCAAAAAGCTGAAGCTGGGCTTTAGACCTGACAGAGGATTAAATGTTTCCCCTGCTGTAAGTAAAGAAAATGCAGAATCCTAAATTATGTATTTTTTTCTTTAATGGCAAAATGATTTAGTATTTTGCTGGTGATTAAAATGTTTCCACAACTCAACTGAATTTGTGTGTATGATGTTGTACTGGACTGTAGCAGTCTGATTACTGCAATGTGTGTCAGCTCACAGCATGCCTTTGAGAAATTAAAGTCTTGTTATTTCAACATGAAAATACAAAGCTACTCTTCAATGCACCTTGTGTACCAGAAACTTTTCACTCCACGGTTTCAAATCATTGTCATGATCAGAGAAGCTTGATGGCTAATAACAAGCATGCCTTGGGGTCTGACTGGCAGTATGTAGCAGCTCTGAACTAAGAAATAATGCAGAACTGGTCGTACACATGCTCTGGCAGTGGAGAGCTGCAAGCTGTAAAGGGAATCGTTGTGCTCAAAGCTAAACTATAGGCAGAGATAGAAGTAAAAAAATGAATGCAACTTGTTAATTATTAATAAATCAATAAATCTATTTTTAAATGCCAATTTAAGTAACTGATCATGACCTGGCTTCAATAACTTGTAATCTCTGTACAGCAGGACTGGAGTGTAAGGAGTTAGTTTGTGCTGACAAGGCGCATACTGATAGGAGAAGAAGCAGAGTGACAGAGAGATGAGCTCATCTACTCATCCTTCACTGTCCAGTCACAGCTTGGAGGGCGCAGGATGACATGGGTGAAGGGAAAGCGGGTTGAATGATGCTGGCCGTCAAACTGGCCTGTCAACTGCCTGACCTTATACTTACAAGCGTGAAAAGTACAGGCAGCACCTATTAACCCCTGCCTTTCCAGCTTACAGTAAGACATAGTAATAAAGGTAAATAAGAATAAAGGATACATCTTTAATGAGTATGCATAGGAAGTTATATTAAAAGAGTCAATATTCACATTTCTCCTTAATAATGACTGTTATCGTTAATGTGAGATGTCATCAGACACCGTACAAGGTGACCAGTCTGCCTTACATTGTATTGTGTGTAATGAATGTCGTACATTTTCTTGCAGCTCAAGAATGTTATGCTTTACATTTACAGAAAAAGCTACATCTTCCCTCTGCTTAAAGTATAACTAAAGGCAAAACTTTTTTTTTTACATTTTGGATAGAGTGCTGATGGACTAGAACACTTGTCAGGTTTTTATTGCTGTCTACGCCCCCGTTAGGGAGACTAATCCTTTCTATTTGTCCTGTTTACCGTTATCATTGAATGCAAAAGTAAAAAAAAAAACTAATTTTGGGTTGTCCCAAGAAAAGGGAAAATGTTCCAATAGGGACACTACTTCTGGTGATCTAGGGGGTCCCCAAGAAATTCTCCTGATTTGCAGAAGTTTCCTTCCACTTCCTGTTCTGGATATAGGACAGAAAGTGAAGGGAAATCTTTGCAATATGACACGGATGGCAAAAAATAAACTGACGGGTTATAACCCTCCCTTATTCTATCCAAATGAAAAAAAAAAGCTTTGCCTAAATTTCTACTTTAATGTCTTAATTTACATTTACATTCACCCTGTAGACAAGTACAGTCCCAGTTCTCCACTTTAGGTGGTGCTCAGCCAGAGCGATACTGCAGCTGGAGAGGAAGTTGAGAGAAACTTCAGTTCTCTGTGGTTTCCTTGGTCCCTTGAGGCAGCATTCCAGTTGGCTACACTGCATACAAGTGACCCTGGCAGTCATCTTGTGTCAGCAGAGCCTTTTTTTAAGTGCCTGGCCTAGGATTTGGCCTGCATTTTGGCGATGGGGCAGTGTAAGGATAGAGCACACACCTGTCACAAAAAGTGAGTAATGGTAGGGAAAGGTTCCAGATGAGTAGGGACAGGTTAGGGACATGCATCTTGCATGGGAATCATCCCCTTTGATCTCAGACCGGCCAGGCCACACTCCGACACTGTCAGTGCATCATAACCTGTTCTACATTACAAGTTGTGCAGAACTATGAGTGTTTTCCACCTTGGGGCCTTCCTGCTTGGCTGATTGTACATTTGGGTTGTTTTTTCTATACAAGTCTTGTTAATTGCAGCTAGACTCAGGATGTTTTCTGCCATGCTACACCTATTCAAAACCCTCCGCAATTTTTACCAACTAGATTTAGAAATACATGCTATATTTCCAGTCCAGGACTGCAAACTCCTTGGTAAAACAATTAATGTATATATATTTCAACTGTAAATGTAGCAGTTTTTTTGTTTTAGTATATAGATCATTGAATGGAAATAGATTCTTTTCTTAGGCTAAAATTACATCTATACATGTCAATAGTGAGTACAAAATCACACAGAAACATGTTCCCTTTTAGCAGACATGTGGGAGTAGCAATAATCTAAATGGCACTCCTAAGCATCTGCAAACATGCACATTTTTGTGCAAGCCAAACCGCACATGCAAAAGCTGCAGCACCATTCAATTCGGTATGGTGCTTTTTTGGAAAATAGGGACTTCTTTTCTGCTTTTCTCATGCATATGGCAAGTCCATTGATATGAATGGGCTGCCCTACACATGATGCTTAGGAAAGTGTCCATGCTTGGACCTGTTAGTGTGAATCAAGCCTTGGCTTCAACTTTCAGCCTTAGCTTGGTTCACAACTACAGATGTGACCAAGCCCAAGTGCATTTCTGCGTGTTTCCATGTGTTGCGTTTACAGCACCTATTCATTTAAATTCCGAAACATGGAAAATATGCCCCTGACTCTTCCAAAAATGTGCCGTACCAAAGCACACGGTGCTATGTTTGGAGATGTGTGTTTGCAGGTGTTTGGGGTGCCATCAACAATTAATGGCACTGCCGCATCTGCTAAAGAGCAGCACATTTCTGTGCGTGTTGGTAAAGTATGCATTCCCGACATGCATAGATGTGATCTTGGCCCAAAATCAATGGGTCATTTGGCTTCTTTTTAGCATCACAAGTTGAGTGCCATTACTTGCAAAAAATAAGAACTTTTTTGCCTGTATTTGTGAAATTTCTCTGGCTGCAGATTGTACTAATTTTCACCAATCAATCAGCCGTAAAAAAAAGACTCCAAGATGAACATTCTCAGTGTACCGTATGTCTCAACATTATAAAGAAAATCACATCAAAGTGAGTGTCTAAGGCTCATGCCTGGAAATACATGTATAAAAAAGCTGATTTGTCACATTTCTTTTCCTAAATCCCCATGAAACAGTGACGCACAAACACTTCTTTTGCTTATAAAAAGAAAGCTACCTTTTTATTCCAAGTTAACCCTTACACATTGCCTTCCAAATCCCCATGAAGTGAGGTCACCTACAACTCTGAGGATTCATTTGCCTTGAATATCATCTTCTCAGCTGGAGAATCCTATTTTTAAAGAATACAGTAAACAGAAAAATAAGTTTTTTTCTTAGAAGTATGTCATAAATATGAACATGCCTCCAGTGCCACCATGATCAATAAGGCCACAGGAAAAAAAAACAGTAAATTATGGAAATGACAATAAAAATCTTGATGCTTGCTGTTTTAGTGCATGTGCTAAGAAGTCCTCTTGTATCCACTTTAAAAAGCATTATGTAAAATAAAGAGCTGAGATTTTTTTTTCACTCTGGAAAATGGACGTGCTAAGAATTTTCAGATCAATAAATAAAAAATCTAGAGGGCTTTAGGGAAATGTTATATGTACACATCCTAGGGAATATGCTTGAAAAGGAGGATTGCGTTATATCAAGAACCCTATTTTTTTTTTCTTTTCTTGTATGAAATTACCACACTGCTTGATAGCTGGTTTTATACATTTGGATCTTTTAAATAATGTTACATAATAAAAGAGAGGCTGCATTTAATTATTACAGAAATAAAACTGTGTGGGAAGACCCAAAATAATAACATTGAAAATATAGTGTTGAGAAAAGAAAGGTTTATAATGCACACCTGCTATTTCCTGGCTTCTGGTTCCATGTGCAGCAGGTTTTGTGAAAAAAAAAGATTAAATAAATTTAACTCTCATACTATCTGGCAGCCAGATTTGTAAACTATAGCACACTCTAAGGTCCCCTGATTTAAGTATGATTCGGGTTTTACAATATATACCCACATTATCTCCTGGGTCTGCTTTGGTTGTCTTCGATCTCTCACTTGACTCTAGCTACCTTTAATACATTTGTGGTGCAGTCCCTACATTTATGGAACCTCTACAAACATAAATATTATCTGGTCTTTTCGGCTTCTTCCTTGATAACATTATTAGAAGACCCAAATTTTATTGCTGCCTTTTCTTCATCTGGTATCTTCTCTAGTGGAAGGCCAACAGCTTGACTACTCTCACAGCCATGTATGACATTTACTTGTCTTCCAAACTTCAAGGAGATCCCATATTAAGAAAGATTACAAAACATCTTCAAATCAGACATTGTTTTGCTTCTTATTATTCTCTGTCCCTGCCTGGTCATCACATTCCTTTTGAGAAAATTTGCAAGTCTTCCCCCAGAGGTGAGGTCCTTATTTCCTCTGTATATAGCCTTTTGTTGGTTGATCCTACTCCTGGTAAATTACCATATATGCAGGGGCAAATTTACTGTGAGGCAAACAAGACATTTTCAGGCACACCCCAGCAGCAGTGATCTCTCTCTCTCATACATCCTGAGGCCAGTGACTGAGCTGCAGCTCGGAGTGGGAGGTGATGAATCAAGTAGAGGAAGGCTGTGCCAGGCAGGAGGGCATTGGTGACTGTCGCAGGATGTGCACGGGATCCGGTAGGTTGGATGCGAATCATCCATCCCATCCTTGTGGGCACTCCCTGTGTATGTGTTGGGAATGGGGAACACTGGCTGATAAAAATCAGCATTTCCTCTGTGCCAACGGGTCTTTTTTTGGGCATATCATCCTCTCAGCTGGGAGATCCAGGTGAGTGGGGGGACTGAGGCCAGGCTGGGAGGATTCATGAGAGGCCAGCTAATTGTCAACCAGGGTGGACGAAGAGGCGAGCAAGTAGGTGGGGCATTTACCTGCCCATGGATATTGCCCTATACCATCCTTGAGCTCTCTCTCCCTCTTAATCTCAAGCGCATGATTAAGTGTTGCCTAGAGCTGACTTCTCTATCAAGATCAATAATACAACCATCAGTTCCTCCCCTCATGCCAGGGTACTAGGTGTAATCCTAGACTCCCGTCTGTCCTTTCAGCCCCAAATCCAATCACTGTCCAAATCTTGTAGACTTCACCTCTGCAACATCTCCAAGATACGCCCGTTTCTAACCTCGGAAACAACTAAGCAACTTATTCACTCCCTTGTTATCTCTCGCCTTGACTACTGTAACTCCCTCCTCATTGACCTACCTCATCGCAGGCTATCCCCTCTTCAGTCTATCATGAATGCTGCTGCCAGACTCATCCACTTTGCTAACCGTTCTGTATCTGCCATCCCCCTCTGCCAATCCCTCCATTGGCTTCCCATTGCCCAACAGATAAAATTCAAAACATTAACAATAACATATAAAGCCATTTATAACTCTGCCCCAAATTACATCACCAATCTTATCTCCAAATATCACCCAAACCGTACTCTCTGCTCCTCGCACGACCTCCTGCTCTCTAGCTCCCTTGTCTCCTCCTCCCATGCTCATTTCCAGGACTTCTCCAGAGCTTCCCCCATCTACTGGAATTCTCTACCCCAATTTATCAGACTATCGTCTACTCTGCTCACTTTTAGGCGATCTCTGAAAACATATCTCTTCAGGGAAGCCTATCCTGCCGTCAGCTGATAATCGAATCTTCTACTCTTCCTACCAGTCCATCCCGCACAGTTACTACCTTTTGTACCACTAGCCCCTCCCTCCTAGATTGTGAGCTCCGAGGAGCAGGGCCCTCCTATCCCTCTTGTATTGAACTTTATAGTTGCTGTATTGTCTCCCGTTTTATTGTAAAGCGCTGAGCAAACTGTTGGCGCTATATAAATCCTGTATAATAATAATAATAGAGCAGCACAAAACCAAAATACACCACTGCATATATGTCATGATGGGAACAGGGATGTGGGGAACAGTACTTACTGGATGAATGGTTCATTATGCTTTGTATTCTTCACAAATGCACACACTCACTCTCAATCATGATAACATTCCATGGTATTATACCCCTTCTAAATTACACACTATGCTTCCAGATACCTATGATGCTTGTTTTTAGGGTTGCGCCTTCTTGGGTTAATTTCTTCATATATACACGAGCTGTGAAAATTGAAGTCCATCTGGCATGAAATATCAATAATAGCTTCCCAGAAAGCAGGAATTATTTGCACCAATTCCTAACACCTCTTACATGTCAGAAAAGTTAAGCCATATTATATGTATCGCCAAACTCTGGGTGATTGCTTTAAACTGGAAGACTCCTTCCATCCACTTCTCACAAATCAGGGACAGAGTAGATGCTATAATGCTGACAGAAGGAACCTTCCACACTCTTTTTGATTCAATGCCTCATTTTTCTGCGAAATGGGATATATGGTCTACTATTAAAACTTGACTGATTTTCTGTGTACCATCTAGCGAGATCTCTTGTTTTGTATGTTTCATTAATACATTTTTGTACCAATGTCAAATGTATTTGTTTTTGGAGCATGTGTCTCACGATTTATACCGTTACGCTGGAGTTACAAGACTATGTTTTTCCTGTATCACCAAACTGTAACAGCTTTCTGATATATATTGTGTTAAAGCTTTGTATGCTGTACCCTTAATAAACAGTTTAACCCAATGACGAAATGTCATACAAGCTTTAACATTTTAGGGTCTCTTGCACATGGGATCCCTAAAAATGACACTTTTGCCATTTTTTTTGCTGATCTAAATGGAGACCATTGTTTTAACAGACCTGGACACACAGGCACATAAACTTGTGCTGCGTATAAATCAGTAAAAAAATCTGTGTTGTTGGTCAGTATTTTTATGCAGGTATGCACATATATGCACAAATACACGCATACGCCAACTTCCCTTGAATAAAAGAAGCTTAGAAGGATTTTTTACAAGTGCATATATATATATATATGTACGAACATGTGCAAATACACACATGTACTATACAGCCCATCCTCACATTTTTTTTTGTGCCAGGAATATCTGATGTTCATATACTGTATCATTACCATGTGCCAAGTACCCTAATGTAGTTTGAAAATTAATTTAAATTTTTTTTTTGTAAATGTGCAGATTCCATCAAAATAATGCCTGGTGATCCTGACATTAAGTTTCTCCTTTGGTACATCCTATTATAGGTTGACAACACTCCAAGGCTTCCAATGGAAAATAGATGAAGATGTCCAGACGAAGCTACGCTACTTCCTAGCGAAATGTGTTGACATCACACGTCACATCACATGACATTGCTTCCATCGAGGGGAATTCCCATGTCAGCTTAAGTGTATCAGCTTAAGTGTATCAGCAGCTTGCTGATACACTTAAGGATCACAGTATACCACACAGAAAATGCAGCATGGACGGTAGAGCATGGAAGGTCTGTTTGGATGGGCTAATCTACCACTGATATTGGGGACAGGCAGAACCGCATACACTCAAGAGCTATACTGAGAGCCATGTGAGAATTCTAGGATGGGTAAAGTATGCTGGGTTCTATACAATACATGGACACCAACTATGTGTGAGATCTTTATTCTGATTAGCCTGTCATCCTAAACTATGCTTATGCCAGCCTTCTTAACTTATACTTTGCTGCTTGCTCTGACCACTGCTGCTATGCTTGAACTGCCTGCCATATCTATTATTGTGCTGCATATTCCAGGTTACTCCTGCTATATCCTTAAGCAGCTGGTTGATCAGCATCCAGGAGGAGTGTTTGTTGCAATTTACATTTAATTTTCCTCTATATCCCCATTGCTATTTCTTTATTATGAACTTCATATGGGACTAACACTGTCCAGGGATAGATGTTACCAGCTAAAGGAGGAATTATATCATCATCATCATTCAGAAATCAATTTATCCACCCCTTCTAAGCCATTCTTTGCATTTAGGTCTCTGGTAACCAACTATTACCAATTATGTGTTCTTCAGACTGTATTACATGGACCTATATTGGGCATAGCGGCCATCATTCCCCATTATTCACACACTGGAAATACTTTATTGATTGTATTATTGATTGTATTATTAGACTCATGCGCCCTATTGCCACGGTACATTCCTTTGTATGGAAATATTTGGGTGTCTGGACATATTAGTAATTTTATGTCTATATAATTATTTATGTCTTGTCCTCTTTGTGTACTAGAAGATTTTTATGTGTGTTTACACGTGTCTTAAGCCTATCAATGCTTGTTATTTACACTGGTGATTATGAATGAGTTTTCTTATTTGGATTTAACTCTTGATATTAGATTATGATAAACGTTTTTCAAATCTATTTACATCAGTCCCTATAAGTTTCTTCTATGACTGATATTACTATTGTGAATTAATTATCCTCATATTTTTCCTTAGTTATTATTATTCCAATGGAAACTAACAGTGGCCATTTCAACACACATTAAAGAAGACATGGTTCATTGATGCCACCATCAGCAAACCTACGTTCAGGAATGCCATGTAGCCAGTACTGAGTGAATGCACCTACACAGGATGTGGCTGCAAAGAGTCTGCAAGAGATGCACAGCACTGAGATGTAGCCAAGAATGGCAAAAAAGGTGAATACAGGTATTTTAGTCCCTGCTTATACCTGTTGCTTCCAAATCCCTGCTGGGTACTTTCTTATAGTGGCAAAGCTTGCTATCCCTGGTTCCTCCAGCACCTTCCTGTTGCCCAGTGAGGCAGACCATCATAGTGATGGGCCAATAGATTTGTAAGGGAGTGAGAGGTAGCAGCAAGCTCCACTGCTGTTCGGACTTACAGAATACATGATATTTGCCTGTAATGGCATGGTCTTGAAGCGTGTTGAAGATATATGCCTACACTTTAAATCAGTAGCAGATATAGCTTTTGTGGTGCCTGTGGTGCCTGTGGTCCTCTGATACTTGGGTAGCTCTTGTATTATATCAACCACAGCCAATGAAGATGGCTGAAATTACCAAACCTGGAAGAAGACTGGATGTCCAAGATGTTGGAGTTGGCAATGAAGATTACAGATATAATATTGCTGTAAGGAACAGGAGTATAGTTCTGCTTTGAGTGCAGATATATTATCAATAGAATTTGAGCGATAAAAGAAATTGTCAGGCAATTTACCCCTCCAGTATCTAGTAAAAACTGAACTATCCATTTCATTTGGGCTGACCCTGTAGATTCTAAAGAACATACTCAAAAAGACAATGCTAATAGTGTTCACACAAATGTAATGTTATAGTTGCATACATATTATTAGGAATAATCACACAATTAGAGGTGGTATAGGATCAGCCATTGCAGGATTTAGCAACTGTGTGTGGGAACATAATCACCTGTTTTTATTTCTGAAAGTTTTACAAACACTGGTAATTTTAATTTCCTGCTACTGAGAGATTAAACCACATGTTGGCAGTCACCTCATTAGGCTAGAACTACACATGAGATTTTTAGTAGCTCATTGAAAATTGCTAGTGATTAATCCCTAGAAGCAGCAGATCTCTAATCGGATGGAACAGATAACTACTGTACCTATGTAGGTTTTCATTTACATTCTGCATACTAGTGCATGCAATGTATTCTGTATCCAAGGCATGCCCTTGGTGGTATCTGTCACAGCTGCCAGTGTGTTTATGTCAGCTTCCTTCTAAATAAATGTCAAGCCCTTAAATGACTGGTGTTATAGCTGGGTTACTTGTTCAGCACCATTGTAACTGTAACTCTAAATAGAGGCTAAGATGGCACCACCCTCAGCAGTTATACGGGTTTAGCTCTAATTTTAGAGTTTGGGTGAAAAGGTTAAATCTCAGTGGAGTGAATTCATTAAAGCATTTAGACCAGTTATCTGGCAGTAGGGTCCCTTTAAAACAACCTGTGCCTAATTCAGAAAAGCCTTGTTTTGTTAACGGTTCAGACACAAGCAGCAGATTCAAGTAATTCTTATTATTATCACTGCAACAGATTTAAAACTAGTTACTGCTATTTTGCAGGTTAGAATATCATGATTATAACATTATTTAAGTGTAACTCTGAGCTGGTGTAGAGAGAGCTACCGATATTCACGGTGGGGCATATATATGCTGTGAAGCTGTCAGGAATGTGACTGCTTCCTGCATAGGACTGGTGCAAAATTCCCAGCCAATAGCTGAATGTAATCAAAGGTGACGGGATGCTGGCTGAGGTCATTATCGAAATAGGGTAATGGTGATATCTGGACTGTTCTGCCTCCAGCAAGGGAATATATTATGCCAGTCCTGCCTGCAATACTAAATTCGACCACTAGAGGGTTCCAGTAATAAATTTACTGTTTTACAGAAACTAGAGACTATTTAATAAAAATTTCCATAATTCTGAGAGAAAGGAAATAGATGCATCTGAGAACTTAGACTCCATTTTAGAGACTGGGAGAGAAGGAACCAGCTATAAGAGCACACATTGGACTAAAACTTGCATCTCTTTGTATCCACTAAAAACATCATTGTTGGTAGGCCTGAACCTTCTGCCATCTATAGCCTAACTATTCATTGTGTTTTCTGTATGTTCTTACATTGATTATATGTACTTTTTATCTGTTTTTTCTTAATAGTTTCACCACACCCTGTTTTTCTAATAAAGCTTCAAGATAACACTCAGTCTGACTTATTGCAGAATAGGAGGGTTTAGCTGCATGTCGAGTTAAACACAGGGAAACATGTACCGAGGACAGAATATGGACGATGACAGGAATCTCCTGGCCTGCAGCTAAAGGGGCTTTTGAGTTGCATAGCTGACAGCATCCTAGCAATCAGTGATGTGGGAGGAAGCTATCAGTGGACAGATCCTGATGGGGAACTCTGAGACTAATTCCCTATCAGGTCTGCCTGCCCTGTGATTGACAGCATATGGCAGTGGGCAGTTTCCATATCCACTATTCAGTTCAATAATGGCTATGGAATCCATCTACTGTCAATCACAAGGGAGGCGGACATGATTGAATCTAATCTCAGAGTTCCCCATCAGGCTCTACTCACTCCACAACAAAACATCTCACCCATTGTACCTGTCTGTGAGTACAAAAGGCAGATTCTTAAAATACCTGATAAAGCTCAGAACTGCAGAAGGAACTACAGCAAGGGTACCATAGATGCGAAAGAACAGTTGCTCCAATCTGCTGGCAGAGAATTTTGGCCACACTAGGAGACCATCTCAAGTTTGTGGGAAGTTGGTGGGGGAGCAAAGCTAGCCAGCCTTTATTTGAAAGGACAAGCATTCAAATGGGGAGGAGGATGAAGGGTAGAAGGCCAGGGTCAGCTTATAAGAGGGACAATTGCAGCTGGTGCCAGCTTCTTGCTTCCCACTGCCCATTTATTTTTATTAAAAATACTTGTGTTCATCTGCCTTCGCCCTACAAGTTAATAAATGCTCTTAGAATATCATGGCCTAAAGGCATTGGTATCATGCCAGTTATATAACGTATATGGGTATCATTCATATTGAGGCAGACAAATGTCCCACTGAGAATACTGTGCAACGAGACAACTGCTTAACCCTGACACAATATAGTTCTGGTACGCAACAAGTGAAAATCTATAGACAACTAAATTGCATTATACACATAGACAGCTTAATTGCATTATATACATATTAACATAGGAACTGATAATGATGAGCGGTGAGGCATGTATCTGTCCTTGTACTTACCCAGACCCATTGTATGCAACTTAGCCAATGTTGTATATCAGTATATGTGATGTTTGCACCTATTATTTGGTGGTGCAGAATCATCACAAGTCTGTAAAAAAAAAAGAATGGCCAGAAAGTTTTCTGACTTTCTTTTTCTGTCAAGACATTCGCTGATTGTAGATGATCATAGTATGCCCCAATCAGGGGCGGACTGACAACTCATGGGGCCCCCGGGCAATAGGGGATCATGGGGCCCCTGTGTCCTTGCCCAAACTCAAAAAAGCCTATAAAAAAGGTACCAGCGGCATATCATGGGGCCCCCTACTGACCCCGGGCCCTCGGGCAGTGCCCGAGTTTCCAAATGGTCAGTCCGCCCCTGGCCCCAATGAGATCAGCAAAATCAGGCAACATTTTGGATGTCAATGGACTCCCTATTCTTCAGCAGGCACTCTTGGCAGGCATTTAGGGAGTGAAAAAAGCTATAGTTTGGGCTGTGATAGTATAATATTCCCTAATGGTTTAGAAGAAAATGCTAAAAATTATGCACCAGGACACCAATAGGTGATGTAATGGAAGTCTGTCCAAATACACTGTTAATGGTTGCCACATTCAGAATGTAAATGGAATTAACATTGAGACATATATACAGTATGTTGGGACTTTATAGGCACCACATGAATTACACATCAATGTTTTTTTAAAAAGCAATTGCTCTTTATTGAACAATATTTTAAAACCATTAAAGTAACTGCAACAAATGCTAGGTGGTGGAAAAGTGTCCCCTCTACCTGATATAGGTAATATAATTAAAGGGACAGTCCAGCATAGTATATCACAGTGGGGGGTTCCACCATTCTTTTGAAGCTGCTCTACATGTTTCTCGGTGATCATAATGTGCCCCAATAAAGTCAGCAATATCAGGCAACATTTGGGATGTCAGTGGACTCCCTATTCTTCAGCAGACACTCTTGACAAGCATTAAGGGAGGAAAAGAAGGTTTACTCTGGGCTATGATAGTATAATATTCCCTAATGGTTCAAGAGAAAGACAATTGCGGTTAGAATGAAAATGCTGAAAATGTAAATAATCCCTACAATGAACTTCTATGAATGTCTTAGATCAAAAGTAATTTGTTATTTGTTCAATCCCTATAAAAATAACTTTAAATCCTGCAAGAAATCAAGTAAGCTGCTACATTCTTATGGACTCTGCAAGGCTGTCTAATGCTGTGTTATCACCCTTGCAAAAGTTACCTCTTTAAAATAAAGAACATCCCCAATGTTACGGAGATGAGCAGAGGGGGTGTTCTATAGTCCTAAGTCATGTCCTGTCCTAGGGTGAGTAAAGTTCTCCTTTAGTGATACAGTGAGTGAGTTTTCCCATCCTATGACAGAAATCATGCTAGTACCAGCTGAAATTAAAGGAAAAAAAAGCTTAACAAAATAAAACTAAAGCAGTCACCACATTTATGGCATGTTACACTGCAATATACTGAATAAAGATTTTGCTCCAGGCTTTGGGTACACCTTATCTGTTATCAAATAGTAGGTAGGTAGTAGCGGCAAGAGGAATGCAGGGGGAAGCGAGGCTGACATGTCTCACCTCTCTCTGCATTCCTCTCGCCGATGCCTTCCTTGGGCAAGTGCTGATAGCTGGAGACAGGTGTTCACTATCAAAGCAGCTGTCTCTGTCATGTTTCACATGACTGTCATATTGACTGTCATATGCCTTTAAGTGTTTCTATATTTTGTTTCTGCTCCTCCCTTTCCTTTGGTTTAGTTAATACTGTACAGAAATGCATTGCAGCTCTAGCCTCATGTCATGGAGCAGGAAACGTTATGATCTTTTGACCTATCGAATGTTCATTGTTGTAAGATTCTCTCAGTTTAGTGGAATAAACTTCACAAGATCTACAAGATGTCTTATTGATTGAGTCACTGACTGTGGTATCCAACTGAAGTTGAAGTTATCGCTATCTCATCACAACTGTAAGTTACAGAGATTACACTATCAATGCTTAGATTGGAGAGACAGAACAGTCTCCTTGCTAGCTGTGGTGTCAGGTAACCGTGTGCCAAGGGAAGGCACCCTGTCCAACATTTCAGCTAGCTTTACAGAACACCTAGGAACTAAAAATAACAGGAACTAAACATGTAAAACAACAGGTGATAATTCTTCTCCAGCTCCAGGCTCCCCCCCCCCCCCCCAAACAAATTAAAAGTCTGTAGCAAATACTGTAGCTGCTGACCTCACCTCACAATGTCCTCACAACCGTGCTGATTCTTCAATCACTTTTGGGTGCAGGTGCCGGCATCTTCAGTAAAGGAAACCGGAAATGAAGCCTTGCGGCTTCACAGCTGGTTTCCTACCGCATATATGCGAAGCAAGCTTCGCTTTGTGAATGGTCCCGCAGTCTTCTGGGACCTGTTAAAACTCAAAAGGCTGTGGAGGAAGGGGTGAACTTCCAATTTAGATTGCCACAGCGCATCTGACCAGAAGTGCAAGCAGGCACCTGTCAAAACCCCCCAAAAAGTACCAAATGTGGCAGTAGAGGGGGGAGGAAGCAAACAAGCGGAACTTTGGGTGAAGTTCCGCTGTAAGTAACTTTAAAAAAAGCTGGACTTAAGCTGGCCATGCACGTATAGATTTTCGTTTGAAAAGTTTTGTTTCAAGAACATTAGTGGGGTCAAATTGATATTTGCTTTTGACCGCAGTGATGGGAAAATTTGAAGCAGCAGGAAGGTAAACTTTGCTTGATCAAACAAATTTTCGGCCAGTATATGTGGTTATCATTCAGAAATTACATTCATTTTTGTCCTCAGTTGCAGTTCCCTTGGGCATCTCTTAATAAAAGCTAAAAAAAACACAAGCTCAAGAACTGTTTACTGTCTCCAGAATGCAAGTCTGTGAAAATGTGTGTTGCCTGGCTGTGCACGACTATAGAGAGACCCAAATCTTCAGCAACTCCTAAGGGAGTAGTGCTATGATGGGAATTAAAAGGATTAATGCATAATGCATTTCAACAGGGTATTATCTAGTAAAAAAAATGGTTAAAACTATATAAGTATTGTAACTGTTTCATGAATATTACTACATTTACATTTCTTTCTAAGTCTGGTAAACTACCAAGCTTTCTTCTATTATCGATATATGATAAAAGGATTAGAGTGGAGGTCCCAAGGTCATATTTCGCATAAAGCACAAAATAAACATTCATTGTGTGCATCTAATCTAGCAAGGATCATACATAGCCCATTCCCGGGAGCTGCATATCATCTAAGCCCACTCCAGATTTCTACTCAGAAAATGGCCAGCTCCTTATTCAGAGTCTGGTGAATAACACCAGATAAGAAATTGTATTAGCTGTGACCTGTGAACTCAGGAAATCCAACAAGCTTCAGAAAAATATGTGCTCGGTATAAATTTATATGGTGCTCATATTCTTAGAAGCAGCAAGCGCAGAAGTCATTCAGGTGGTAAAACTTATATTGACTCGGTATATTCTTGTTGCAGAAGCTCTTGAAACACGATCATAGGGAAATGGCAGTCATCCCCAATGTGCTGGGGAACATGTTGTAGAGTTATGAACACTGAATACTTTATTGCATTTTTAAATCCAATTAAAGTGACACTAAACAATATCCTTATTCTCCAAAAATAATGCATACACATCCACTATTTAATGGCCCCGTAATCTGTTTTTCATAAAATGGCTTCCTACTGTGATTTTCTGTCTCCTTCTAATGATTTCCAAGGGCTCTTGAACATTTTCTTTTCACCCTCATTTCTTTTTGTATGGAATGTCATGTTCACATTAGTTGCTGCTCTGTGCACGCTACACATCCATTAGTCCATAATCCTAGTCTAGTCACTACACATCCATTAGTCATATCCTAGCCTAGCTTATCTCAGGCACAAGCAAGACAGGGAAAGTTACATTCCTAAATAAAGTGCTAGGTGTAATTTTAGACTGTGGCCTCTCCATCAGGCCCCGCATGAAAATCACTGGCTAAATCTTGCCGCCTTAGCCTCCGCAACATTTTCCAGAAATTGCTACTTCCTAAAGCGGACCTTCACCCTCCCGCGGCATTCTCGTCCTATCCATTCCTCCCCCACCCCCCTCCGTAGCACCAATATCAGGTAAATTTTTTGTTTGTTTCTTTATTACTGTTTTTTTTTTCTGGATTAAAAGGTTTGGCCTGCCCCCCAACTTTTGGAGTTCAACCAGGCTTGAAATAGTGTATGGTGAGTTTAAAACAGAACTATACTCACTTTATATCCAATGGTGCAATCTCCCAGAGCTCCCCGCTGTCCACTGTCAGTTTCAGTTTCAGGGTGCTGATCTTCGGCCATTTTCATTGGCCTAGCCGGGATGATGCATAAGTGTATTCATCTAGGCTTTGCCGAAATTTGTACACTGAGCTGCGCATGCGCAAGCAGGTAATGGAACTTGCAGCAAAAACATAGTATGTTTCTTCTGCATTAACATCCTGCCAGTTTGCCAAATGTTTTATTCTTAATTAAAGTTGCTCTTTAATGCAGGACTCCCTTTCTCTGCTTCCAACAGAGGGACTGAAAGAATGTACTGCTGAGCCAAAGAACATTTGGTTTAAACCAAGTGTTTAATGATTCTTGTTTTCTGAAAATGTCCTTGCTCAATATTATGGATTTTTGACTGTTCGTTATCATTAATAAAAATATGTGCACAAGTTTGTGATTGTTCATATCTCTAATGAGAATTTCTTCATTAGCATATATCCAGCATATAGCCAGCCTAAGGCCCCAAATTCATCCTTCTTATGAGGATAGTTGTACGTTATCAGTGGTTTTGTAATTCCTTCACGCAAATATATATGCTTTCATTCACGCACATATTCCTTCACACTATTAAACACCATCATTTTTCAGATCAGATTATATCATTTGCTAACTTACAGTATATCAGAATAAACAAAATTGCTAAAATCATTATACCAAGTTGATACAGACCAGCTGAAAGATAATATCAGGATTTCAGTGGGTTTCTCTCTAAAATAATAGGCATATGGAAGAGTTCTTCCTGCATGCTTACAAGAGAGAGAAAGCTCAAGATGGGAGTGGGCAGAGGCAGGGCTGGATTTATAAGGTGGCCAAAGGGGCAACTGCCCTGGGCCCCCTGACTGAAGGGGTCTTCCTCTATACAAAAATAATATAAAACAATATAAAATCATGACATAAAATAATGACAAAAATAAATAATAATAAAATAATATAAAAAATATAATAATGGATTACTGTCTTTTATTAAATGTATCTTGGAAAGAAACATGCCATCATCTGTAAAAGGTTTTACTCTGGACACATGGAGCTCTTACGCTCTTAAGGTAGGTGGCTTATGACTGCGCGTTTGTGTGCGCATATGAACTCAGAATAATGTGGTGTCATGCACTTTAAAAATGTGTCACTGTCATTGAGAATGCAAACCAAATCTGTGAACAAGGCCCCCCCACCCCAAACCTGAAGTAAGGTCTAATTCTAGCCCTGGGCAGAGGGTGTCATTACCATTATGATGCTGTTAACTGGAAGCTGAATAAAAGCAGGAGGCAAGACAATCTCATGGAGTCTACAGTAATAAAACCTTGCAAAAGCGTTAACAACTTCCTTCAACAGAACAAAATGTGGCAGGGAATGCAGTCATCTGGCATACATAAGTGCGTCAGATGAAAAGATAGTTTATAGCGACTTTGTACAGCGATGACATGAGGATTCCACAAACAGGCACATGGACAGGTAAGTATGAAGTGTCTTCTTTTATAGGAGCATGTTTACTTTTTCCCCCCAAGAACAAGGTTGCTTTATTGGTTCTCCAAAAGGACCCCCCCCCCCCCCAAAGTGATTCACTTTCCATGAATGATTCCCCCCCCCTGGATGCCAGTACTATGTCAAATACTAACAGATAACCCTTTTCAAAAACAGGAGGCCTGCTCCCAGTTCACATCATAGGAAATTCCTACTCAGTCATACACAGCGGTTGGTATCTAGATGGCGAAATGTGATCAGGAGTCAATGAGCAAAAATCTTACAAGAATTCTGGTGAAGGAACATCATCCTGACATAATGAATTCCTTGGTATTGCATTTCTCAGATGCAGTCCATTAGAACATGTGCACGGGCAAAATATGGATTGAAAAGGAAAATAATGAGACATAATGCACTGCTTTTCAAAAGGAATGTTGAATATTGTAGGCACCAGGAATAGAGTTATTTTAAGATGGTATTTTAATGTGAAATACAGTTCCACTTTAAGCTCTGCAGCCATGTAGCACAGCAGGGGTTTGTAGATCACAAGATGTGTGCATTAAACTATCATGAAGAAATCTTTTTTCATGTACATAATGTTTTTTTTTGAGTCAGAAATCACTGTTCTTTGGAGCTTTTGATGTAGCTGAAGTGATGATCAAGTGGACAGAATAACTAACCACCCCCACACACCTCTAAAAAATTCAACTCTGTGACTTGCACTCCCGGAGCTGCTGCTGTTTGGTGCATACAGTACACCGCTACCAGAATCCAAATCTATTGCCAAGGCAGCTTCAGTGATCCATAACTGGAACAAATTGTGAAGTCGAGCTCTGTGTGTGACGGTCCTCCACTATGGCCAAGCACAGTAGAGTAAACACAAGAACAAATGGGGTGCTGGATTCGGATATTCTAAGGGTCACTGAAATTGTCATTGGGCTCATTGACTCCAGTTTGGCAGCACTCCACAAATTGGGCATCACCCTCAGGAAAAAGGGAAAGGAACCAGCACTGAGAATCCACACACATACAATCCAATGAGAGTGCCAAACATCCAAGAGTGCAAGGTATATTTCAGTAACATAACAAAGGAACTTTTTATATACAGCATTATTATATAGGATTTACATAGTGTGTGCAGTGCTTTACAACATGAGGGCAGACAGTACAGATACAATACAATTTAATACAAGAGGAATCAGAAATAAAATTTCTGCCTGGAGTTGAGCTGTAAAGTGAACACAACTTCACCTTATTTATAGAACTCCCTATACAACTCCCTTTAACCAGTTCTGCGCCACCGTATAGCAGAAATACTGCTACAGGGCAGCACAGGTTCCAAAAGTAAGTATATATACGCGATTCTGCAGTTCTGGGTAGGGAACCTGCGCCACCCTTCCCATGCCACCATTCGAGGCCTTGGCTGTCAAACACCGGGTCCCTGCCAGTGATTACTCGCCAGCACCCAGGGATAGCCGAGTACCTCTGTAAACAACACAGATCTCTCCCATGTCAGCTCCTGCACACTGCTTTGTATGTCTCTGCATAGCAGAGCCATACAAAGCAGGGTGCTTACAGTGGAAAGCACACACACAGCATACTGTGAAACAGCACAGCACACAGTTAACTCTTTGATCGCCCCACATGTTAACCCCTTCCTGCCCAGTGCCATTAGTAGTGTCAGTACTTTTTATTAGCACTGATCACTGTATTGGTGTCACTGGAGATGTCAGTGACACCAAGTCAGTTCCCCCCAGTGTTATAATGCCTGCCGCAGTCCCGCAGTCCCGCGGTCCCGCTATAAGTCGCTGATTGCCAAAATAAAAAATCCAGTATACCGCCATTTGTAAATGCTATAACTTTCATGTAAAGCAATTAATTTACAAGTATTGGGATTTTTTTCTGCAAAGATATGTAGTAGAGTACATTTTGGCCTAAAGTATTGGATTCTTGCCAGAGTGATCCTAGGCGTTGTGTCAGGGAGGAACTTAGGCTTGGGGATCCGATGCACCCTATCAATATGCAATTCAATATCGCTCAATGTGGGTATCAGGGCTGAATTAAAGTAGTAAGCTCAGCCGGGGGAATAGATTCTGACCATTATATTGTTCCGCCTTGAGTGGTGTTCTAAATCATCAACCTTTTTTTGTAAGTGCTAGATCTCTTGATCAGTATAGGCATACACCAAATCATTATGGGTAGACTAGAGATCTGACATTTTAGATTCCATATGATCTATCTTTTCTGCATGTGACTAGAGAGTGTCATTCAGAGAATTAAAAATGTCAGAAAAGTCAGCTAGGAGAGATCTGTTCATGGAAAGCAACATGCTTTTCATTATGTGTTCTGAAATAGGTTGGTCACCATCAGGGAATGATTCAGTGGAATGGTCAGCTATGGTGTGCTATGGAGAGCCTAAGAGAAGGGCTGGGTGCTGCTTGAAAGGATGAGAATCTTCCTCCCTGCTCAGCTGAGATTTTGCTGGACTTCAGGGTGTAGCAGGTGGAGAAAACTCATCCATGTCCAACTGGGGCTCCATGCCCTGTCTACCCTGCTGCTAGTTGATGTGTTGACGGGTCGCAGCACTGGAGCTAGAGCCAGCACCATCTTGTCTGCCTCTCTCGCTGGGGTGGTTTGGCAGCCTTCCTCTGTTTAGACATCGTGTCCTGAGGATCCAACAGGGCTGAGAGTGATGGCAGTGAGGTAGGACTCTCTTCTTATTGCTATAAATTGTTGCTATGTGGAGAGAGGCAGGAGGAGCTCTGTGTCAAGCAGCCATCTTCTTCACCGGCTGGACACGCCCCCCCTCCAGGTGACCCCCTTTTATAGTACTCTGCATAACTGAAAAATAAGGGCAATGCCATGCTCTGCTCCCCTTCCTCCACATGTGTTCTTAGCCTAAAAGAAATCACTTTCTTCTGAACAAGGAAAAAATAAATAAACAGATAGATGGATAAAAGCACCTAGGAAAACTACAGTTTTGATTGGTATCAAAGTCCCAGTATAGTTATGCTTTAGCAAGAGGCGATCTCTCAGAAAAGCACTCCTGTGATGCAGGGAAAGTCAGTTCATTTCAGCTGAAAATGCAGAAAAAAGCATTGAGCTATCACTTTTTCATGGTTCTGAAAGTAAGTTAGTGTCACTTGAAAGAAGGCTAAGGGAGAGTCATTGCTACCAGCCTTTGCTGAGATTTACAAGAGCTGGCAGGGATTTAAGTTAACGGGTGAGCTTCAAAAATCATTCACTGGAAGTCTCCTGGATTTAGTCGGAACAGAGGAGAACAGTTGATCTTAACAAGCACTTAAATAAATGTTCTCTTTCCAAAAAAAAAGTGACGCTCATTGGGTTCTACAATTGCATTAACAAAGTAATATCATTGTCTATTTGCTCCTTATGGCAGTGACAGTTGCGCTACAAAGTGCCTTTAAAAGGAGAAGATTTCCAGAATTATAAAGGAAGTACATTTAAATTTAAAACTACAGCTGTAGTACGTGTTATTTAATTTAAAAAGAGGTGGCTTTCCTTATAACATGGCTTTTCATGGCAGTCACCTCATCTGTAACAAACTAAACAGGCTCCCTCCTCTTTGTGCTAAAACTGGCCCTTTGCTGTACAATCAGTCACAGCTCTTGGATGTCATCTTATACAATGCTGGACCAACAGCCCTCCATTGCATAATACAGGTGGATGCCAAGGGCCCATGCACACTTAACCACTTCATGTCCGGACACTTTCACCCCCTTCCAGTCCAGGCCAATTTTCAGCTTTCAGTGCTATCACACTTTCAATGACAACTGCGCGGTCATGCAACACTGTACCCATATGAATTTTTTAGCATTTTTTTGAGACAGATAAAACTTTATTTTGGTGGTATTTATTCACCACTAGGATTTTTATTTTTTTGCTATATAAATGTAAAATTACAACAATTTTGTAAAAAAAAGTGTTTTTCTTATAAAATTATGCAAATAAATAATCTTTCTTCATAAATCTTGGCCAAAATGTATTCATCTATCTTTGTAGTAAAAAAAAAACCCAAATTAGTTTATAACCGAAAATTATAATTTTTCTAAATTTTGTTTTACATTTTTATTTTTTTTTATATTATTATTATTTATTTTTTTTTTTTTTAACATACCGTCACCCTAGCAGTACAGTGTCACCATAGTGACACTGTACTACTTGTGGGGGGTGATGAAGATTTTTTTTCTTTTTTTACACTGATTGCTTTTATACCCATAAAAGCTGTATAAGCAATCATTTCTCCTCTCTGGCTGCATTCCTGCAGTCCTTGAAAAATACTCTGAGAGCTGTGATTGGTCATAGCTTGTCACATGATCATTCACAGATTTCACAAGTAAGCAATGATGTCAGGAAGTGGCATCTTGTTTACTACTATTCATGTCATCACTGTTTGGCCAATCAGTGATTACATGAATTGGGACCTTACACAGAGGTCCCATACAGTGATCTGTGTTCCGCTGTGTCCTCCGGAGCAGCCTCCCAGGGAGCGCGCACAGGCAATGGATGTGGGGGGACATTTAGAAACGTCCACCCGCTTTGGCAGCTATGCAGAGCCATACAAAGCAGTAAGCAGGAGCTGACGGGGGAGATTTGTGTTGTTTATACACAGGTCTCTCCCCCGTCACTGATGCTCGCCCAATGCCAGATGCTGGTGGGGAATCACCGACCAGAACCTGGTGATCGACAACTGAGGCTGCGAATGGGAGTGCACGTGTGCTCCTACACAGAAATGCGAAATCACATATATATATATATATACACATGATTTTGTGCACCCATGCTGCCCTGTAGCAGTATTTCTGCTATAGGGTGGTGTGGAGGCGGTTAAAGACTCTATATTGTGAATGTGTGAAAATAATTCTAGCACTGGTAATTCAGCTGTGACAGCTACTTCACTAGTTTCAAGTTAATCCAGGACCGGCGTCAGTTGAGCTACCTTCATGACAAAGCTGATGAAGAAAGGACCTAGTTCTTTTGATTACAGGTTAGCTGAAGGGGTGATCACAGTGAAATGGTATGACAATGAATTTGTCAACCTTGTAGCAATGCCTTTGGGAACATGCCTCTTTCAACCGTTAACCTCCTCGGCGGTATGATTCTTTCCGATTTTTTCTGCTGAAAGCGGTACCATTTTTTTGCATGGAAATATGTAGTTTTTTTATTGTAGCCTGTAATTTTTAGGAATAACTCACTGAAATCTGTACGAACAAGAGTCTAGTAAACATTCCGGATATGATAAAACTTGAAATACGAAATCATAAATTATATTTTAATAAATAATCATAAAAAATAATAATATAATAATAATAAATTTAATTCAATAATATAATCAAACCAAAAACCCTGAAATTTGAAACACAGAGGCAAATTCGCACATCGCTGAGTAAAGTCGCAAAATCGTTTTCAGTGTCTGATGACTAATTTCCCCACGAATCATTATCACTCAATTCTGCAAGTGGTTCTGATTTACTATCGCTGTTCTAAAACCGCTTTTGACGTAAAGGGACGCTTTTTGGACGCCATGGACTTTTCTAAGTTTCCAGGCAGAAAGAACAGTAAAAATGCAGGCAGGGCACAGGACAAAGCACTAGGGACAAAATATATGTGAAATGCATTGAAACAGCAATGACAGCAAAAATTACATTTTTTAAAAATTTCAAATTTCCCGCCGGTTCCAGCGCCCGTACGTCCCAACGTCACAGGGAGGGAACACAGAAGCCGGATGCCGGCATCAGCCGGAGGAGATGGCCGGGGACACTGCAGGGGACACATCACGGGAGCGAAGGACAAGGTAAGTGCTGCAGGGACCCCCTGAGCAACGCCGCATGGTAAGCCCGAGTGTAGCTCAGGGTTACCGCTCTTGGTACTCAAATTTTACTCCAAGCTACACTCGGGAAAGCCGCTAAGGAGGTTAAACACTGGTGAAAAGAGGCCCATGCAAAGATTGCATCCTTTGCCCATCCCTTATTCCTGCCTATAATCAACACATGGGAGTCATTGATCTTTCTGACACGCTGATACACATGTACAAGACCCCAGCCAAGAAGAAACAATGTTACTTTCCCTTGTTCAGATAGACCATTGGTCTGTGTATCACAGAATCCTGGCTGGTCTAAAAGAGGGACTAAACAAGAAATCAGGGTGCCTGAAAAGGTTCCACCTTGCAGTCACCCATAGTTTGAATCAAGTCATCAAGCCATTATTCAAGGTTGATCACCATCATCCTCCTCTCCACCAGAAATATCATCTCAAAAGAAGCACTACACTCCAAGACCCTTACAACCGTATCTGTCTTATAACAACTGCAGACATTTGCTACTTTAAAGTGGAACTACACTGCATCTGAGCACCACAAACCAAAAATGCTATTTGATTCATTTTTAAAATTCAAAGCAAACTGCCCTATTCATTCACATATCCATGCTTTATTTTGCTGATAAATCATTTTGAAAAACCCCCCTTCCATTTCTGGCTGTGGCCATATTGAGTAAGGGCAAATTATTAATGTATCATTTACTTCCTGGCAGGGGCGGACTGACAACTCATGGGGCCCCCGGGCAATAGGGGATCATGGGGACCCTGTGTCCTTGCCCAAACTCAAAAAAGCCTATGAAAAAGGTACCAGGGGCATCTCATGGGGCCCCCTACTGACCCCGGGCCCTCGGGCAGTGCCCGAGTTTTCATTTGGTCAGTCTGCCCCTGCTTCCTGGAATCTATCTGCCCTAAGCTCGGGCATAGGCTGAGCTAAGAACCTTTCCTCCCCTCCTATAGTATGACATAATTTGCCTAGGCATGGAAACCAGGTGCCTGAAGAAATGTAAAAAAAAGTTTAATACAAGTAAATATGATATACTTTCCTATCTATTTACTAATGCTAGCAGCATACGGATTAAAAATAGTCCATGTTGATTGAGAGACTGAAGTTCCACTTTAATGTGAGAAGCAGGGGCAGTGCAATCTCTGTCCAGATGAAATTGTCAGAAGTGCTATTTTGTTTTGTGCTTGAATGCAAACCAACAATTCTTTGTAGCATACTACAAGAAATAAAATGGACCTAATGCCTAAAATATTTACTACAGATTAGATTTTGACTTGGTTCTTCAAAAAGTTAGCATTTTATGTGACTTTTTCTGATTTATTTGTTTTTGTATTTGTAAATGTATTGATACTTTTATTATAACGTAGCATCTCAACCATTTGGTAGAAGCCTATTCTAATGAAACTGTGGGGTTAAAAAAAATTCTTGCTACTGCCCATAGGAAAAAAAAATCCAATGCTTTTTTTTCCTTTCTATACCTTTCTGTACCATTCATAATTATTAGCTCTGCAGTCTGCAAAGCTAGTGATTACATCTAATAAGGAGAGTAAAATGTACATCAAACACATATTTTCAAAGTTACTACATAAATCACATGAAGAAGACTGATCTGGGCTATTACTGTGGCTTTACATTAGTATGCAGCTGTCCAGAATGCAAAAAAAGCAACAGATGAAAACAAACAGAATACATGATAATTATAACTCATGATTCACTCACTTAAGCTATGTAAATGAATATTTTACTGTGAATTAAAGGGACTATAATCAAAAAGCTGCTTGTTAGGTCCTTTTAAAAAAAAAAGTCAGACAACTCGTGAACATTTAAACCAGCAATCAAGTATCCATCTTTCAATTTTCCTGCCCAGGCTGAGGAGAAGAAAAAATGGAACTGTACGTTTATGAAAAAAGCACCGCTAAATCAATGATGCATTAGTACCATGTTCTTTGCCACAATTTATCTAATTTATATTATATTTGTCTGGCATTTTCTGATGTATGTTTGACATAGTATTTGGCACTCTCATTGGTTTGTGGATGGACATGGAAGATGGTGCAAATCTCAGTGCAGAATGATGAATAAATTATTTTAAAATGGATAGTTGCTCTGTCAACTTAGGGGTAAGATTTGTAGGGCATTTTCCCAACATTCTCCCCCCATAAAAGGAAAAAATAACATGTACTGTACTGATAACATTTGATTTGATTGTATAGTATAGTATTCAATTTGGTGACATCGTCACTTGTATAGTATAGTATTCAGTTTGGTGACATCCTCCCTCCAGAACGAGCCTACATGTCTGCCCCTGTAGCAAGTGGCTTGCTATGAGGGCAGACACATAGGAAGAATCAAGAGCGCTGGCAGGGGGACCTCAGAAGAGGAGTTTTAGGGGTGCTGCGTGCAATACCATTGCACACAGCAGGTAAGTATGACATCTTTATTATTTTATTAAATAAATAAAAAATATGAGCTTTTACAGTCACTTTAATTCATAAAGCTAATGCAGGATAAATGCTATCGATTAACACTTGGGCGAATGGTAAATAATCATTGTCCAATCAAATCATTGTAAAATATACCCCTTAAAGTAGAACTGTGTCCAGACCATGGACATTCAATTATTTACATATTCTTACTGTACTGTAAATACACTTTTAAAGCAGTATTATACATAAATATAAAAATAAACATTATATTGCAGCTTACCAATTCTTAGATGTGAGGGCTACATTTGTTTTCTTTCTAGGCTTTCTTTCTTCTGGTGATGTGGCCAGTTTGTCTGTTTTTCAAAAGAACAAGCTCTTACAGATGTATTAACCTCCCTGGAGGTATTCCCGAGTGTAGCTCGGGGTAAAGTTTCAGCACCACAAGTGGTAGCCCCGAGCTACACTCGGGAATACCATGCAGCGTTGCTCCAGGATCTCTTCTGCACATACCTTGTCCTTCACTCCCACGATGTCCCCCCTGCAGTGTCCCTGGCAATGTCAAATGCCGGCATCTGCCTTCCGGGTTCCGTTCCCTGTGACGTCAGAACGTATGGGGACAGAATGGCGGAAAATTCAAAAGTTTTAAAAGTGACATTCACTAAATACACTAAAATCACATAGTAAAACATTACTGTATCAAACCATTTCACATACATTTTGACCCTAGTGCTTTGTCCTGTGCCCTGCCTGCATTTTTACCGTTCTTTCTGCCTGGAAACTGAGAAATGTCCATGGCGTCCAAAAAGCGTCCCTTTAGGTCAAAAGTGGTTTTAGACCAGCTAGAGAACAGCGACAGTAAATTAGAACCACTTGCAGAATTGAGTGATAATGATTTGTGGGGAAAACGATTTTGCGACTTTGCTCAGTGATGTGCGAACTTAAAATTTCAAATTTCAGTGTTTTTAGTTTGATTATATTATTGAGTTACATTTATTATTATTATATTATTATTATTTTTTATGATTATTTATTAAATTTTAATTTATGATTTCATGTTTCAAGTTTTATCCTACCCGGGATGTTTACTAGACTCTTGTTCGGACAGATTTCAGTGAGTTATTTCTAAAAAGTACAGGCCTACAATAAAAAAAATACATATTTCCATGCAAAAAAATGTACTGCTTTGAGCACAGAAATACTGACATAATCAGACCGCTAGAGAGGTTAAATACAGGAATGAGACAAACCATTTAACACTGCCAGGGGTGTTTACAATGATCAGTTTTATGTACTTATGTAAAACATTTATCCCACAAGAATAAACTGCTTTTAAAGTATTAGCTTCAATTTGTTAGTGTATTTAAATCTGATAGCCACCCCGAACTGACAATGCTGTTGTCCAAAAGTGTCCCCTGTGCTCATTCATCTGTATAATAGAGGAGGTGTGTTACTGGCAAGATCACCAAGTGAAAACAGGGAGAATAAAGCATAAAAAAATAAGTAATGAAGCCACCACATCTAGTGATTGGTGAACTGCATTATATTACATTTTTGGTTTTGGGTTTAATACTGCATTAAGCAAGCCCCCACTAATCTCTGTAGCTGCAGGCAGGCAGGCCCAGACTGGGACAAAAAATATGCATTTTATATTGAGCAGCCCCGAGCCCAGGGGCCCTTCCCTTGGGGCCCAATGGTGGAACACCAAGGCCTGGTCACAAGTGCAACCTTAGCAACCCTGGTAGTAGTTTTGCCACTGGTGTCAGTAGTATTTTTTTTTTACCATTTTATTTATTTATTTTACAATTTTATTTTTATTATTTATTTTTTTTTAATTTTTAGGAGCCCCGTTGTGGGGCTTTGGTGAGATATCAATCGTCTAAACAAAATCCTGACACCTCACCTTTGAGACAGAGAAAAGTAATTGAGGATACAGTCCTCAATTTCCATTTCTTCAGCCTCAGCAGCACAGAATGAATGAACAGGAATAGTCGTGTACAGAGCTACCCGTTGATTCATAACCTGAAGTATAGTAAACACAGTTTACTAAGCTTCAGTTATGAATGGATAAAGCCAATGATTGGTACCAGTCACTGACTGTCCATTTTTAGACAATTACATATTTTTCAGCCCCTTACCCACTCTCCATCCTGACAGATCCCCCCCCCCCCCCCAGCAGCTGGCAGGAGAGGGGAGGGGGGAATCCGGCAGCACTGAGGTGGAGGAAGGAGCAGAGGGCCGGGAGAGAGCACACAGAGGCCGGAGAGAGCTCAGAGGGACCAGAAGAGAGGACAAGGGCCCAGGGGCAACAGAAAGAAGATCAATAGGAAGGGAGGTGGGGCAGGATATAGAGGAAATGATGCACCCATTTCTCTCCTGCAGCTGCTGAATGCCTGCAGGAGGGCAGGAGGGCAGGAGGGATAGGAGGGGAAGTTCCACTTCCTCTATATGCCACCCACTGCCCCTCACATCCAGACTGCCCTGACCCCCCCGGGCAACTGCCCAGTTTGCCCTATGGCCAGTCCAGGCCTGGTTGAAAGCATTGAGCAAAAATAATTTCAATGTAATTTGCTCCCAATAGCTCTTTTTCTCAGCAGTGGTTGCCAGTCTTCTGGCTTTCTGATTTCTAGTGCAGGGGTTTCCAAACTATGGCCCTCCAGGTGTTGAGGAGGTGCAAGTCCCATGAGGCCTTGCAAGACTCTGAGATCCACAGGCAAGGCACCCAGAGGCAGAAGCATGATGGGATTTGTAGTACTTCAACAGCTGGAGGACCATAGTTTGGACACCCCTGCTCTAATGTAAACAAAGATCAGATACACAGGAAGGTGGAGAGCAGAGTGCTGATATTTGACTTGATCACCATTCTGCTTCAGTTTGTCAGTAAGGACTTGTTGTAATGTGTTTTTAATGTGTATTAAAATTTGCAATGTCTCTTCTACAATAAAATTCACCTTCCTGCCTTTTCATAATCTTCTGTGGAAAGTAAACTGATCTGGGCATGGGCAACTAAGCTTATATTGCCAACACGGTCCCTGAGGTGCGCATGCACAGGAGTTATATCATCCCATGCCAGCTGATGAAGATGCCCAAAGACCAGCACCTGGGGAGAAGATGCTAGCATCAGCAAGGGATCCCTCACGGGCTTCAGACCATTAGATAGGAGGTAAGTATAGTGACCTTTTTTCACAAATATATGTATAGTGACTTTAGTTCCACTTTAAGGTCCATACCTAGCCAACGTTCCATTTTAATTTTTATTGATATGTGCACAGTAGTAAAACCATAATAAAAAAAAGATTAAATACATATGTAGAATGCAGTTGGTGCATAGGAAAGAAGCATGCAGAAGAATGACTCATACTTGGATAGTTAGATTGAAAAAAGACACAGGTCCATCTAGTTCAACCAATAGAAAAAACATAGAAAACCTCCATGTTCAAGCTGACTTAGATAAAAAAGATAAATACGCAGTTCAAAAAGATATATGGTGCTGTGTTATACTTAAAGTGGAGCGCCCGCTGGTTTGGATAAGAGGAGAGGGCAGTCAGGTGAAAGACTCAACTAGTTTCTCATCCAGGACTGCTTGTGCTAAACTGGCAGCTTCTGGGCCCCCTTGCACAGGGAATACCCTCAGTGCAGCTGAGTGAATAGGTGGGTCTGAGGAGGTACACCAAAGAGCCTTTAGTGCTCTCTCTCGAAGAGACTGTTGCTGTCTGAAATCTTTGTACATAGTTGCTAAGGAGTCGTCCTCATGTTCTACAGTATCTCAGGCCATATACCCCTAGAGCCCATCCAAGTTCTTAACCCCTTAATAAAATCACAAAATCAAGATCAAGGACTGTTTTTTTACTCCAGTGTTGAAAGTATGGAAAATGCGTGTTGCATGGACGTTCAGCGACACCTAAGGGGTAGTGCTACACCTGAGACAAATATCAGCCATGGAATCTGCTAACTTCCAACCACGAGGCAGGGTAACTTGATGGGGTAATTGTCATTAGAAATGGCAATAAGGAGAATACTTAGACATGACTTAAAAGGAGATTTTCTTTTTGTGACGCAGATCAAGCTCTAACTATCTCAAGAAGGGCATCAAACATGGACACGCTTATGCAGGTATAATCAAACAGCTTTTGGGGGTTCACCCACCATTCATGGAAAAGAATATGGAAATGCCCCTTGGAAATTCTCTGCAAGACTATAGAATGCACCCAATCCTGGCACAACGCCCTCCTCTTTTTCCACTGGATCATTCTTTCCTTGATCATCTTGAGCTGGACTAAACCAAGTATCAAAGAGATTAAAGTATACAAATCTATCTTGCAGAGAATACACAACAATGTCTGTGTCAGGGCTCCCGGTAAGACCAGAGATGTGTGAACTGACACAGGGAAACGCAGGCTCAAGTATGGTGTAACAATATAATTTATTAAAGGTTATACACAAATACAAACGCACAATATAACAAAACCAAACCTGCAACTGATAACGGAATGTACACAGACAAGAGCAGTCAGGGCTGGTGAGGTAGAGTGGTCAGGCAGGCCGGGTCAGGAACCATCGGGCAGACAAGACACAAAGGAGCAGGCAGAGCGTAGTCAGACGGGCCGGGTCAGGAACAATCAAGCAGACAAGGTACCAAAGGAGCAGGCTGGAGGGTGGTCAGGAATAGCCAGGGTCAGGACAGGCGGAGTTCATTCAGAATCAGGATCAAAGCAGAATCAGGCAGAAAGCAGACAGGATGCAGGCACAAGGGCTCATGGGAAACATACACCAAGGCACTGACTGCAGGTCTGGCCATTCCTTAAATACACCTCCTGCAATCAGCCTCAGGTGATGGCTGACTGCAGGCGTGAGCTTCTGGTTGCTGAGAGCACCCACTGGCCAGCCCTGGTACTGCAGCCCACACGGCAGATGAGTCCCACCACTAATGGTGAGTCCATTCCTGACAGTCTGCTATTACACCACAACCTAACCACACCTCAAAGCAGATCATTTCCTCTACATCACTTCCCCTATAGGCACTTCCCCTAAGAAAAACAACACTTTCATAGGCATTTAACAAGTGTTCTTGATACTTTTTCAAATGTTCAAAAACACAACAAAAATATGTAAAAGAACCCACATCACAAACGCTATATGCACATAAATGAGCGTTGCTGCGGTCTTCATAATCAACACAAATGTGAACAATGCCTACTCCATTTTTCTGAGAGGAACCACATGGTCTACAGGTAAAACAATAAAATTAATGATCATTTTACAAAGTTGCACATATTTTTAATATCTCATGAGGCCCCTTGACTGCATAGGCTATTTTCTGGAAAAGGTGAACCTAGCCTTTAAGGATGGTAAGCTGTTCTAAATTACATTTTCATCTTTAGGTTTAATAACGCTTTAAGGTTTTTACTTGATTCACAATATTAACATTTTCACTGATTCGTACAA
The DNA here is from genome assembly GCF_062004578.1 of Staurois parvus. Taxonomy (NCBI): domain Eukaryota; kingdom Metazoa; phylum Chordata; class Amphibia; order Anura; family Ranidae; genus Staurois; species Staurois parvus. The sequence goes on from NW_028318275.1 coordinate 738,400, forward strand.
CATGCCCTGACAGTACGCGCTAAGTGATTGCAAAGTGAATTGCATACAAGGTTGTAAAACTGAAGGTGGGAAAAAGTGTGAAATAAACAGATGGCGATTAATGTCAAATCTAACAGATATCTGCAGACCTAATACAATACAGAGCTGCTGTCAACTTGCCAACATTCATATCAAAATCTCTAGGGCCAACTGTTTCTAATTTCTTAACAGTTTAGCTCTCCGTTCGAGTATCTTCAAATAAATAAACAAGGCTCTCACTCCTGGGGACCTGCTAAAAGCTTTCTCATTATCATTTAGAGCAGGTGAAAGTTTCATGTAGATCGTGCCTGAAGAAGTCCATTATTTTCTAAGTGCAGTCTTAAAAGCCACAACTGTAATGGTTTCACTGATGCTAGCAAGAATTACATTCTTCTTGACCAAATGGCATTTTTCCCCTTTACTTATCTTGTCTGGAATGGGAGCATTTCTTATAGGGGTGCATGCAATGACCACTGCACTAATATTTGGAGAGTAAATTGTGTTCATAAATATAGAACTTTTTTTTATTATAAATACATTTTTTTCTATTTAAAGTAGAACTCCAGACCACATTTTTTTGTTTTAAAGCCAGTAAGTAAAAGATAGAACATCAGTCATGTTTTTAGTGTTGCCTGTATCTCTGGTCACAAAGAATTTCTATGATTTTCTTTCCCAATGATGGCAATCACAAAGACTAGAACTGAGGGAAAATCTTTATAACAGGGACACAGACAGAAAAAAACACTATTTATATAATTAGTACAGAGAAGAATTGGAATCTCTGAAATTAAACATGAACTATGAATGGAGGAAGGGTGCATGATTGAAAGCCCACCCCCTCCATTAATAGATCATGTTTCATTTATATAAGCTGTATTATTGGCTTCATTGAATGAAGTGGTGGGGGGGTCAGCAATGGAGGAAGATATAACAGAAGAGGGATCAGCACAAGGGACACATCCTACTGATTGTAAGTTATGTCCCTTGTGCTGATATATTTTGTTTTTCTTTTGACTGCACTTTAAGAAGATCCTGTTAGCAAAATTTACAGGTAAAAGTAAAGAAAAATCAAGTATTATAAATGCTTAGTTGCAATGTCATAAAATTACATAGTTACAAAGTCTGGCTGAAAAAAAACAAAAGTCCATCCAGTTCAACCATTAAAAAAAAAGTTATAATCCTACACCCACAGCTGATCCAGAGGAAGGCAAAAAATCCCAGCAAAGCATGATCCAATTTGCTCCTGCAGGGGGAAAAAATTCCTTCCTGATCCTCCAAGAGGCAATCGGATATTCCCTGGATCAACTTTACCTATAAATGTTAGTAACCAGTTATATTCTATGTACCAAAGAAATAATCCAGGCCTTTTTGAAGCAATCCACTGAGCTGGCCAGAGCCAACTCTTGAGGGAGTCTATTCCACATGTTCACAGCTCTTACTGTGAAGAAACCTTTCCATATTTGGAGATTACATTTCTTTTTCTCCAGACGTAAAGAGTGCCCCCTTGTCCTCTGTGATGACCTCAGGGTGAATAACTCTACAGCGAGTTCACTATATGAACAACTTATGTATTTATACATGTTGATCAAATCCCTCCTTAATCTCCTCTTCTCAAGAGAGAGTAAAATCAGTTCCTCTAATCTTTCCTCATAGCTGAGCTCCTCCTTTCCTTTTATCAGTTTGGTTGCCCTTCTCTGTACTTTCACCAGTTCCCCAATGTTCTTTTTGTGAATTGGTGCCCAAAATTGAACTGCATATTCCAGATGAGGTCTTACTAATGATTTGTACAGGGGTAATATGACATCTCTCTCTCTGGAGTCTATACCTCTTTTAATACAAGAGAGGATTTTGCTTTCTTTAGAAACCGCAGCTTGGCATTGCATGCCATTATTAAGCTTGTGATCTTCCAGAACTCCCAGATCCTTCTCCACCATTGATTCCCCCCAGTTGTACCCCCCCCCCCCAGTATGTATGATGCATGCATATTCTTAGCCCCCAAGTGCAGAACCTTACATTTATCAACATTAAACCGCATTTGTCACATAGTTGCCCAATTAAACAGTGCATTGAGGTCGGCTTGTAAATTGGAGACACCCTGTAAGGACGTTATTCCACTGCACAGCTTGGTGTCATCTGCAAAGACTGAAATGGGATTTATAATCCCAGACCCTATATCGTTTATAAATATATTAAAAAGTAAGGGTCCCAACACTGAACCTTGGGATACACCACTGACAGCCCTAGACCATTCAGAGTATGAATCATTAACCACTACTCTCTGAATACGATCTTTTAGCCAGTTTTCTATCCATTTACATACAGATTTTTCCAAGCCCGTAGACTTTGCCTTACACATTAGCCGTGTGTGGGAAACTGTGTCAAACGCTTTTGCAAAATCCAAGTATACCACGTCCACCGCCACCCCCCTGTCCAAGGTTTTGCTCACCTCCTCACAAAAGGAAATCAGATTTGTTTGACAACTTCTGTCTTTCGTGAATCCATGCTGTCTGTTGCTTAAAATATTTTTTTCCAGCAAGAACTCATCTATGTGGTCTTTTATTAAAGTCTCCAGTATCTTCTAAACTATAGATGGTAAACTAACAGGTCTATAATTACTTGGTCAAGATTTTGACCTCTTTTTAAATATTGGCACCACATTGGCCTTCTGCCAATCCAATGGTACTATGTCAGTCATTAAAGAGTCTCTAAAAATTTGAAACAATGGCTTTAAAATGGCAGAGCTCAATTCTTTAAGGACCCATGGGTGTATGCCATCCAGTCCAGGTGCTTTATTCACCTTTATTCTGTCTAATTATTTTTGGATCATATCAGTTGTGAGTCAATGTGGATCATCTGGAGCTGTGTCAATACCATGCCCATTATGGACAAGAGCTCCCCCATGCTCCTTCGTATACAGAGAGGTGAAGAAGGTATTTAATAAACTTGCATTCTCTTTGTCCTCAGTCACCCACTCTAGATTATTTTGTAAAGGGCCTACATGCTCGGGCTGGACCTTTTTACTATTAATATATTTGAAGAATTTTTGGAGGTTGGTCCTGCTATCTTTTGAAATCTGTCGTTCGTTTAACATTTTTCCGGCCTTTATTTCCTTATTGCATATTCTGTTATATTCTTTGTAATGTTTAAACAATGATAGCATTCCTTCATTTTTATATTTAATAAATGTAAAAACTTCCCCCTCATTCTTCATTTTTTTACATGTAGAGGACAAGGGAAGGGTGGTATCCTTCATCCTAATATTTTGGGGGTAGAGAGTATTTTAGTCCTTTCCTTTTAAATATTGGCTGGTGCATACTGGCTGCAATAAAGCATACTAGCAGCAGTAGAAATAGCATGTTATTTGCGATCTGACCTACAGGTAGCATGTACGTTCGGTGTGCTGGTATCTGTGGAGAGGAAGGGGATCCTGGAAAGAATACATTTCTCTTTTTTTCTGAATCGTGTGCTAATCAGCATATAGCTTTAGCCAATTCAGTACTAGAGTGATATATTGGTTATTCACATTATATGTTTTAGGTTGTGTAATGCGGTGTTTCTCCACTAGAGTGCCATTTGGGTTCCCCCAGGGGTGCTGCAAGCACAGGATCCAGTTTGTCCTGAATCAGCATCAGGAGTTGCTATAGTGTGAGCAGGCTGGCCACCAGCACCATAACATCGAATGATGGTGGGCAGCACAGTGGCTAAATGAATAGCATTTCCACCTAGCAGCATTATGGTCCCAACTATGACACTACCTTAATAAATCAAAACTCTATTATTTCCCACAGAAAAGTCAAACTTTCACCCTTGAAAGTGCAAAATTAACATAAACCTTTTCAATGACACACATAACCTCTCCCACCGTCTCAAACTGTTAATATACTATCCATGATAAAGTCCCAAATTCAAAATTACAAGTTCCAAAATAAAATTAAAAATTTTGGGACTTTATCATGGATAGTATATTAACAGTTTGAGACGGTGGGAGAGGTTATGTGTGTCATTGAAAAGGTTTATGTTAATTATGACACTACCTGCCTGTAGTTAAAAGGTTCTTCCTGTGTTGGTTCTGGTTTCCTCCTATACTTCAAAAAGACATGATGGTAGGTTAATAGGATTCTGTCCAAAATATGTGTATGTATGAGCATGAGTTAGGGCCCTTAGATTGTGAGCTCCTTGAGGACAGAGACTAATGTGAACGTAAAATATACTTGTAAAAGGCTGCATAAATTGACGGCGCTATAATAAATAAATAAATGATCTAGGACGCAATGGTGCCAGTCATTGCTACTGTATGTGGTTAGCGGCTGGCCAAGACTCAGGCTTCCCATTGAAAAGTAACATTTATGGCTTTTACATTTTAGACTGGGCTGCTTCGATTTTGCATAATTAAAAGGGTGCTGCAACTGAAAAAGGTTGAGAAATGCTGTTGTAATCTATCCTAATATTAATTGTACATATGTATCCAAGACCATGCCACAGAGAAATCACTTCTTCATGCACAGCTGCATGTCTGAAATGGCATACCTATAGCCATAGCACAGCATGTGATTGCTTTGGAGACCCAAAGCACAAAGGGCCCAGAGCTGTGTGGTTACAAAATGATTTATGCAGGTACCTTTAGCAATACACAAATACATATTCTGCATTATTATATTTACTCTCTTTGAAGTAGGATTTAAAAAGACAGGGGGCACCTTAGAGGTTTTGCTATGGGGACTCATCACATATTGATATGGCCATTCATATGTATACACTTGTATTTTGGATTTACACTGCGCTTAAGTATACAGAAATTCAATCACTCGGTTCCACGGTCATAAAACTCCTGAATTTACACATACAATAGTTCTGTGCTCTTGCTTGATGAAAGTAGAGAAGCACTACATATCTAGCAAGTGTAATAAGTGCTGCTGAAAACTATGATTGACCCACCAGTGCATTGCCCTATTTAGTAATTGATTTGTAAGATGTCTGCTAAGCAATTTGTCTCTGCCACTAAATGCACAGAAAATCTAAGTGATGTTCAATACTGCAGGAAGCTCTGATTCTCAAGTCTGAGCTTTCTGAGCAGATAATTACATACTGCCATAGGACAGTGAATTGCAGGTTATCAATACATCTTTAGAATGTACAGCTGGCTTTGACACTTCCCTGGTACCCATCAGGCTATGGTTCCTGTAAGAGCACTGGAATTATTGACATCTCAAGGTGGATCTGTACCTGATAGAACCCAGCACAACAACCTGTCTGATGCATAATGATGACATTATCCTTCAGAGATGCCAACCCTACAGGTAACTAACTGCCCACCACTTGTTCAACTAGTACACTGCAGTAGCATTGGTCATGCCAATCTCATCTGGTACTTAGGACTGATAGTCCCAAAGCAGAATCCCTTCTAAACATCTGAATTTGTTTAGTATCTCCCCCTGTTGGATTTGCCTGCGCTTGCAACAGCTTTAGCCTTCAAAGGGAAATCCAAATAAAATCTCCAAACTGTTGTAGTTCAGCAATTAATAATTGGAAACAATTATAGTCCTACATTTACAGGCATACTCCAGTAGAATGTGGTTTGGTGAGACATATAGGTCTTTACAGTTCTAAAACAACCAGAGAACCAGACATAGCTATGCTACGTTTAACCAGACTGCAACAAATGGATGGGGTGACGAACTACAGAAGAAGGTTACACCAAACAACTAATATGACATTTAAAGTGTATCTAAACCCAAAATGTGGTGGCTGCATCAGCTTTACTTTTTTAAGCTTTTTCTAACCTTTATTTTCACCTGGTGATCTGGCCAGTAGCACACTTACTCTGTTAGGGTGGTTCCATGCTATGGAGGAGCAACACGTTTGGACAGCAGCAGTGACAAACCATGCAGAGGGTAGTGTTAGATGCACTAGTAGATTTAGGTTGACTTGACTAACAAATTATGACTAAACTCAAGCTACCATACCGTATTTTCAAATTATTCTAACCCTATTTTTTTCTTTAAAATAGCAAACATGTTATACTTACCTGTTCTGTGCAATAGTTTTGTTCAGAGCCAGGGGCGGACTGACCATTTGGGCACTTGGGCTCTGCTCGAGGGCCCGGGGTCTGTAGGGGGCCCCATGAGATGCCCTTGGTACCTTTCATAGGCTTTTTTTGGGTATGGTTTGAGTGTGGGCTAGGACACAGGGGCCCCATGATCCCCTATTGCCCGGGGGCCCCATGAGTTGTCAGTCCGCCCCTGTCCAGAGCAGCCCCATTCCTCCTATTCTCAGGTCCCCCGCCAGCACTCTGGGTTCTTCCCCCCTGCTAAGTGCCCCTATCAAATGCATTTAGGTTAAAAAACCTTCTATCTTTAGAACCACTTTAAGCAATTAAAGCAACATTTTTTTCCTTTTGGGTTAAAGGTTTTACAAAAAATTATAAAAGTTGACCATTCTAAGTACTCCTGTCAGTGTTAAATGGTTTGTCTCAACACTCTAACTGCCACTTTTACTGGCTAGCTTGTATTGCTACAGAAAGTTGAAAACAGGCAGGATTACTGGCAAGATCAACAGGTGAAAATAAAGGAAAAAAAGCCAACAAGAAAAAGAAAACTAATACAGCCACCACAGCTAATAATTGGTTAACTACAAAATATGTTTTGCTTTTGGGATTAGATGTGCTTTAAGCAATTATTTTTATTTGATCTCTACATCATTCATCATTTCATTCATGGGTCACCACCAATTAGTGAAGCCAGTGTGAGTAATTACACAACAAAACGAGTAGCATTGTCTTCCATCTAGGGAAGTTTAGGAGGCTTAAACCAGAATAAACCCTAAACAGGTATTGCTGACTGTGTCTATTGTGTTGGATGTATTATTGCATGTACAGTAAAGCCACCTCCCAGCATGAAAATGAAGCTAATACCTCTACTACCATTTCCTGCTGTTACGATACGGCAGCAGGAGCCGCTCACTTCTGCGGAGAGATTTAATCACTACACAGGCTTTTTATAATCTCAAAACAATATCCAGAATAATTGCAGAACACACACTAAACTGGGAGTTTTCACAGCAGCTCCCTCAGTTAATTTACATGAAACTTTGTCTTTGTCAGAAATGTAAAAAGTTTCCACAAGGCAAACAGTGATGTTAAAATGATTGTTAAGAGGTAGCAATTTGTGAAGGATGACTGCTTTTCTCATGCAAAAAAAAAAAAAAATGTTCAACTCACTAAACTATAATATGAGGTTGATATACTTAACCAGTAAAGGCTGTTCACCTAGTAAAGTGAATGCTTTAAATATCCAATCATGTATTAGCAAAAATAATATTTTGTTTTTTAACATCCCCACACATGATTGGGAATTGAAAGCAAATTCGGTTTCTCCTTATTCGCTAGCATTCAAATTGCAACGCAAACAGGTGCTATACCTTTAGTACATTCTTTAGCACATCCAACCTATGTGTAATCACTTGATCTCCTTAAAGTGTATAAAAACCCTGAGGCCATGTTCACACTAGCTTTGTTAGCAGGCATTAGACAGGCATTTGTGAAGCGTTTTTAACACCTATGAAAATTCTACACATGGCAGCACACAGTGCAGTTCACACTGAAGCGTTAGCGTCGCGGTAAAATTGACGCCTCATGTGGAGTCAGGAGGAGTGGAAGCCTCCCATTCAAGTCTAAGGTGACACTCCTCAAACGCCTGGCAGGCATTTGCGGGGCGTTTGCGGAGTGTTAATACCATTAAACTTCATTATAGGTGTTTGTGGTGCGGTTTTAATGCTTGGCAAATGCCTATCAAATGCCTCAAAAATGTGCATAGGGCGTTTGGGGAGCGTTTGAGGAGCATTAAAAATGCTTCCCATACACCTGTCTAATGCCTGTCAAATGTTATAGGGGCGTTTGGCAAGCGTTAGAAATTAATCAAGTGTGCACAAGCCCTAACAATGAACATCTCTAATTTGCTCCTTCCTTCTCCATTTAATATACCATTGGAAGCATTTCAATATACTGTATAGGTTTGATAAGTGCCAAGAAAACCTGTTGATTTTGTCAGAGGAAGGAAGTATTCAGAAGACTGAGAACAGCTTTAAATTTCCAAGAGCCCTTCTAGTTCTTACACACATTAACTGCAAAATGTGAGATGAGCTTATGAAGGATACACCCCAAAAAGGCGCCATCCCAAATTGTTGTATATGAAAGAAATTCTGGGGGGCCCACATATATTCCAGAATGGGGGATATCCCCAAAGCAAAAGTGGGACTCCAAGATGTGATAAGAGGAAAATACAAGTAACAGTAATGTATGAAATCAGAATACATTTTTTGTTACAAAATCAGAAAAATTTGCCAGCCATGTGTTAAAAACCAATGGTATTGCATCCAGTTACAGCATTTTTCTTCCTTCATACATAAAATCATTACAATGTTATATCAGTGTGCAGAGTCGACGCATTTTGCATTTAGCTTCCTCAGGATCAACGCTGAGATTGACACATATGAGATGGCTAGAGAAATTGACAGAAAGACAATATAAAATACAGTATTGTAATAAAACAACAATAGATACAAACCGTCTTATACTTATGAATCAGGGAAAAGTGGCCTGCAGAGAAAAAATAGGGGAGGGGAATACCCTTACCCTAGCTCTCCATAAGTTCTTAACTTGGACTATAGAATGATTATCCTTTCTGTTATAGAGATCTGAAAGTAGCAGTGGCTGACTGACAAAACTGGGCAGGACTGACAACACTCAATGCACAAAATGCTGCATGTTGACAACACACAATAGGGCTTAAAAGAGACGTATGGCCAAAGCTTTTTTTGGCCATACTTCACTTCTGGGTCACCAAGAGTGCATTTACTTTTGCCCTTCTGTGACTTATGCAGGCCATAGACAGTTCATTTATCGGCCGATTTTTCATCCGAAAAACTAAACATTGTTCGTTCTGTAAACCGATATTGTCACCAATGATTGCGAAAATCGGCTGTTTTTCACGGATTTTCCAGCATGACCAATAAACGAAATGAGGAGGAACCGCAAAAATCGGCCGATGCCAATGCCCCCCTAACAGTGCGAAAATCGGCCGATTATTCTTTCGGACGAAAAATCGTCCGATAAACAAACCATCTATGGCCTGCATTAGAGTCAGCTTGTAGTGGGCTATTGCCCAATATCAGCTGACGTCGCAGAGCTGCTCTTCGCCTCGAGAAGACCAAGAGCTGACTGATCAGTGGTCATGTGATCGCTCAGTTCTCAGTCTTAGAGCTGATGTGGGACAGCTGCAGCATTACACCGATGCTGCAGCACAGAGGTGGGTATGAATGTTTGTTTTCTTACAATACTTCTACTTTAAGAGCTGAGTACATTTTATGCACATGAACAGGTATTTTCCTGTACTTGTAGGTTCCTTAAATGAAACAATGTGCCTGTTTTGCATAGACATGCTGTACAGGTATATGTTTTTTGTTAGCTTATGAAGAGGAATATTACCATTGGTCCTAGGGCAGCTAATTCATTTACATGATCTTGCAGCATCCCTGGTATGTGGGTGGGCTCTCAATGCCAGATAGGGGGTAGCCAAAGAACTGAGAAGGGGAGTGTCTTTGTAAGGCTTCACACGCCAGAAACAGCAAGGAGGAACCCTGCTGGACCAAAGAATAACGTATGTAATGTTTTCTATTACATACGTTACATAAACCCCTCACTCCTTCTTCCACACCTTCTATTAAATTTACTTGTGCCCCTCTCACACACAAACAAACACAAGCACGCACACACACACTGCATGGGTTAAGTGCTAATTTGACTAGGACCACAATGAAATACTTACTATATTCCTTCCTCCTGCAGGCTAGCTCCTCTCCATGATAGAGGCCCTCAAAGCCACTTCACTTTCCTTTCCACCTGACCGAAGCTCTCTGAAATTCTTATGTACAATGTAGGACCAAGACCACAAGAGCCCACCCACATTCTTGGGCACCAGCTGCTAGGGGAGTCACTGACCACTAGTCTTCCCACCCTGTTCAGCGAGACAGTCTGCCAGCAGGTGACCTGAGCATGGTGACAGGAAGGAAAGCTGCAAGTGAGGCTGGAGAATCTGTGGGGGCCTCCATCCGTTGAGAGAAGGAGGGACAGCCAGGACCTGCTGGAAGCCACTGATTGGGTGAGAGAGTCCCATACAATAGCCAAACAAGTGAACTCTGACATTCTTCTCATATCTGCTACTTTCATGCACACAGTTGCGGACATTGCATATAGTTAACAGGTGTTGTGGCCTAGTTCTCCCAGCCGCTACTTTTGAACACATTTGCAGTACATTCCAATGATCAGAGCTGACGGCAGTGCACACCTTCTTCAGGCCAGATTACATCAGTGGCCTACCCTCTTGGCCTACCATTGGCCTACCCTCTTAAAGGAACCTCTACCACAATTGCCATTGGGTACTGCAGCCCAGAGTGGAGTTGCCCTTTTTGCTAGCAAGTGCTTCTGCCAACTTCTGACACCTTTCTGCCCAGAATTTGTAACCTACTTAGTGCATTAAAGGGATACCACCCAAGTTTAGTACCACCTAAAGGGATAATACTTGTCCTTTTTTCTTTCATTCCTTGCATTACTCCTTTGAGGGACTGTCACCTTCATCTCTTCCTATTTGTGCACCAACTGGGCCCTAACGAGTGTGCAGAAGTTCCTCACTGCATTTAAAGGGACATTGACTACCCTGGTCAAAGAGCTCTTTTCTCTCACAGATTTAAACCTTGCCATCAGACTCTGAGGGCCCAAAGTGAGCTAGTTCAATCTTTGGTAGTTTTCCTTGGTCACTGGGGACTAGAAACACCTCAGATTGGAGGTAGTGGGTTAACTTCTGAAAAGCAAGTTGCTAAGAGTTACCATTGATATTACACTCACCTATACTACTTTGTGCTGTTTAACCTCTTGGCGCCGGCTGCACACAAATGTGCAGCCTATTGGCGTCTGGGCCCTGACGCCATGTGACCGCACATTTGCATGCAATTAAGAAAAAATATGTGCTGAGAGCGCGTGCCCTGCGCGCTCCCAGCACACACGTCCGGTACTCATGGTAAGGTCCCGATCTCCTCTTTCGATCGGGACCTTTCCCAATCATGTGACCGCCGTGACAGCGAATCACGACGGTCACATGACCCTAAAACCCCGCCCCGACTCCCGGTTTCTAAAACCCTTAAAGGGCCAGGAGGCACTGGCGCCAAGGGGTTAACCAAGCTTACATTGACGTTCGATATAAACATCATATCCGTTTACTCCAATCTGTGTGTGAATCTACTTTCTGTTGTAATTTACACAGGTTAAAAGAGTACTGTGGTGGCAGCAGGAGTTGAGCTTTCAGAGAGGGTTCCAGAGCGACAGGGAGCCCAAAAATATTTCAGCAACTGCTAAAGGGGTAGCGCTATATGGATTATTAGCCTGCCACTGCTGACTTTCATGTCATGACCTTTCCTGTGTTAAAACACCATTTGTATTTTTTGCTACTAAGCTTTTAGCGCTGTGGACAAAGAGTGTAAGGTTTGAGGCAGCATCACGGGACTGAAGCATTAGGCAACATTTGAGAACACAGCCAAGAACATAAAAGCAATTGTGATACAGTATCTAGGAAAAGATTTTAATTCTAGAAAGTTTATGCTCACCTTGGTTGATACCTGAATAAGGATGAAGTCAGCCTATTGGGGAGAAAGAACTAGGAATAAATATGTCTACTATCTACTCTTTATGAATTCCTTTTTATAACTTCAGTGCATTACAGTGTTTGTACAATATAGCCAATACTTTTTTTTTTGGAGACAGCAGGGATAGGAGCAGCAGAGCAGCCACTTGACATGGCACCCAGAAGTTAGTAGCAATCATTGCAGTAGCAGTGCCTACCACAGTGATTTCCAACTTCCACAGGATCCAGGTTTGACATATGCACACTTACATCATTCCAAGCTAGTCCAATGTAATGCAAAAAATGTTCATACCTAAACTTTAGTTTTAAAAGAGAAGTGTGGGATTTTTAAAAAAAAATGCTGCATCTGTCCCCCACTGCCTCTAAGATCGAGAACTGAGCAATCAAAGAATGCTGATTAGTCCTCAGTCCTCAGCCCAATGGCTGTTAGTCATCGGCTCTGTGCTCTAGTCTTCCAGTGCTCACAGAAGCACTTGGTTATGAAGGGGACGGGAGGCATCTGGGAAGATCTTAAGTGGCATCAGCTGACAGCAGACTTTAGGCCACAGTCTGTTCTGGGTCACAGGAGTGCAGAATTAAGTGCACTCCTGTGATCCCCAGGAGAAGTAGAGTTAAAAGAGCTTTGGCCCTACTTCTTATTCAACTGAAAGCAAGATGTAAAACAAGATTACACTTTTTAACAATACATATACTGTACATAGGTCACAATATATTTGGTTTAATTATTTGGGTATAGATCATTTTCTAAATTTTACCAAAGTTAACAAATACAGCTGATTATCAGTTAATGTCAGTTTAAACATTGTACAAACTGCAGACACCCACAGCAACCAATAACTTCAATTCAAAGTAGTCAAAATGAGTAATGATTTTTGTCTGGTTGGTATGGATTACTGCACATTTTACAACATTTTTTGTCTTCAATTATGTTTTTGCTTGGGAGCCCAATTGCATTGAGCTAAATATTCCTTTTCTGTACTTTACCCATAGGAAGACAATGTCATACTGAAGGTCAAAAGGAGTTAACATAAGACCTGAAAGCAGTTTTTTGTATAATGTTGTTCAGTCAGTACATTTAAGAACTATCATTTTATTTGATTTAACATAGATAGAAAGTTTTCTATTATTTGGTATATTGAGTCACCAAGCCCCATGGGATCCATAAGATAGACAATGTTTAATGTTAGACTAGGAGTAAAGAAATCAATAGTTTAAGCATGTCTCTGCCTTTGGCTTTTCTCTGTCATTTTTTTGCTACAAATCCAGGGTCAAACAATCAAAAATGCTATAGTCACATGCACCCTAGGGATCTACTGAGAACTTCAAGTGCTCTGTACAAGGGTATGACACCAATACTGCATAAAAAAGATATTGTTTAAATGTAAGTTGAAATGTATGCTTTACAAATCTACACTATATTGCCGAAAGTATTGGGACGCCTGCCTTTACACGCACATGAACTTTAATAGCATCCCAGTCTTAGGATTCAATAATGAGTTGGCACACCCTTTGCAGCTATACCAGCTTCAACTCTTCTGGGAAGGCTGTCCACAACGTTTAGGAGTGTGTCTATGGGAATGTTTGACCATTCTTCCAGAAGCGCATTTGTGTTGTCAGGCACTGATGTTGGACGAGAAGGCCTGGCTTGTAGTCTCCACTCTAATTCATCCCAAAGGTGTTCTATTGGGTTGAGGTCAGGACTCTGTACAGGCTAGTCAAGTTCCTCTACCCCAAACTCACTCACCCATGTCTTTGTATGCTGATGTCGTAAGAGTTCCCTTCACTGGAACCAAGGGGCCAAGCCCAACCCCTGAAAAACAACCCCACACCATAATCCCTCTTCCACCAAACTTGGCACTTGGCACAATGCAGTCCACTTGGCACAATGCATCAGGCAAGTACTGTTCTTCTGGCAAAAACTGCCAAACCCAGATACGTCCATCGGATTGCCAAACAGAGAAGCGTGATTCGTCACTTCAGAGAACACATCTCCACTGCTCTAGAGTCCAGTGGCGGTGCGCTTTACACCATTGCATTTGGTGATGTGAGGCTTGGATGCAGGTGCTCAGCCATGGAAACTCATTCTACACACTGTTAAAGAAAGGAGGGGGGGGGGATACACTACAAGAGGTGCCAACATCCCTGGAAATATGGGAAAGAAGGGGGAAAGGTCCTCTACTTAGTGGGACTTTGGAGGCACAAAGGGAATTAATAACTAATGAATCAACCATTAAAACATAACACTCAGTTTTATTTATACAAACTTATAAAAGACATGACACATTGACAATCACTGAATAATTCATGTATTTCAAATGATGTAAGACTTAATACTGAAAAGGTCGGTCATGCACATGTTGCACTTGCCAAGTTTGGAGACTAATCATCGTCTCTTCCTCAGGGGTGCTCAAAGAGGCATGACGTATAGCCCCATATAGGGCAGAGGAAGTGCACATGGACTGCCAAGGAGCTTAAAAAGTATTGATTCGCATGATGCAGCAAAGAATATTCATGAACCTCTCACAGCAAGGATGGTGGTAAAGTGCAAAGAAAGAAAGACAGTGGAGGCCGCCCAAAGGTCTCCTGGAGGGGCCCAGCCCAAACACATCAATGGCGAACCCACAACGGTCCGCACAGAGAAGAAGACAGGACAATGCTGCGTTTGGGGGACCAAAAGAATGACAGGTGGCTTAACTCTGAAAAATCCAAGAAGGATTTGCCAAGGAAAGAAGGGGAACCACTTAGCGGGTCAGTTACCCAGAAGCAATGTGGTCCTATGTGGAAAAGTCAGGCTGCATCCTATCCTCGATGCAGCCTGGCTTATCCACATAGGAAAAGAATCACCTTCGTAATTTCTACCATGTGTCAAACTACCCATTCTGTTAGGCACCTAAATCTTTGAATTACTCTGCACTCGTCAGGACCTTATAAATACTCCAATAATCCATTTTCTGACCAGGCCAGATTTTTGCAACCAAGATGAAGCCATTCCAGTAAAAATCTCTATTCCTTCTGAACCCTTGCCATTCTCATACAAACATATGCCCTGAAAAAGCTACTTCATGAGATTTATCTGAAACTCATGGAAAACCAAGTTTATCCATCACAAAGAGGGTGGCCTGGTGGCTCCTAATCTTATCAAATATTACTATGCAGCTCTCATCAACCCCATGGCTGTCCTACATATTTCTGTAGTCACACTCCTCTGGGTACTTATAGAGATACCCAACACACACCCTATCTCCCTACACACCACACCCTGGATCTCTAGTAACCTCTAGCCTACCCACTTAAGCTCCATAGTACAACATGGCCTAAAAGCTTGGGATTCAGTTAACTACTCCAGCTCTCTGACATCTCCCCCTTCTCTTATTGGCAATTCTATGTTCCCCCAACCTATAACACACAACAACCTTTGTTTGGTGGCCTACTCATGGCTATTTTAAAACCTCTTCTGGCTTTCAAGTTGTTTCCTGGAAAGACATACTTTCTACACATCAACCCCCTCCCAAAAAATCTTTCTAAATATCAAAATTTGCCATTGAATGCAAATTTTAGTTTTTTTTTTAAATCTTCCTCCAGGGATCAACCTCCTGACTCACATACTTTGAATATGTTTGCTCCATCAGCCCCTAGTCCCCTAGACTGATTTCAGCTCTAAACTCCCAAACAAATTTCCTCTTCTCTCCTACAGTTCACAACTACATCACATCATGGCACCAGGACTTATATGATACTGAGCAGTTGGAGGATTGGTACCATGTTTTGCTCATTATTCCTAATGCTCACGAAATATCACATCACAAAAATATAAGGTTCTCAGAATATGGAACCTTGTACTCTCTAGGATAACTCACCTTAACCTACATATATGGTGGTCCTGCTTCCTTTTAGTTAAATTCTGAACAAAAATATAGATTCTTCTATATATTTTTTAACAATCAAGTATGGAAGACATTTGGCATGCACTGTTGGATGTCAATCTAGACCAACAAGATAGATTACAATGGAAACTGGCAGACTTCACTCTGCTGGCAGCCAAGCAAAGTTTAGACCATTAATGGAAAAAACAAACTATGCATTACAAAGAGTTTAACCTCCCTGGCGGTATGATTATTTCAGATTTTTGGTGCTGAAAGAGGTACCTTTATTTTGCATGGAAATATGTAGTTTTTTTATTGTAGGCTGTAATTTTTAGGAATAACTCACTGAAACCTGACCGAACAAGAGTCTAGTAAACATCCCGGGTATGATAAAATTTGAAACACGAAATCATAAATTATAATTTAATAAATAATCATAAAAAATAATAATATAATAATAATACATTTAATTCAATAATGTAATCAAACCGAAAACACTGAAATTTGAAATAGAGCGCCAAGTTCGCACATTGCTGAGCAAAGTCACAAAATCGTTTTCAGTGTCTGATGACGAATTTCCCCACGAATCATTATCACTCAATTCTGCAAGTGGTTCTGATTTACTATCGCTGTTCTCTAGCTGATCTAAAACCGATTTTGACCTAAAGGGACACTTTTTGGACGCCATGGACTTTTCTCAGTTTCCAGGCAGAAAGAACAGACAAAATGCAGGCAGGGCACAGGACAAAGCACTAGGGACAAAATGTATGTGAAATGGGTTGAAACAGCAATGTTTTACTATGTAAAATTTGTTTGGAAAAAAATGACATTTTTTTAAATTTTCAAATTTCCCACCGCCGCCGACGTCACAGGGACCGGAACACAGAAGCCGGATGCCGCATCAGCCGGAGGAGATGGCCGGGGATGCTGCAGGGGACACATCGCGGGAGCGCAGGACACGGTAAGCTCTGCAGGGACTCCCTATGCAGCGCCGCATGGTAAGCCCGAGTGTAGCTCGGGGTTACCGCTTTTGGTACTGACATTTTACCCCGAGCTACACTCGGGAATACTGCTAGGGAGGTTAAATAAATACCCACTAATCTGTCAGCCTGCTGGATGTGCGGTAATACTGTATGTGCGGTAGCTTCGGCTACATACAGTATACCGCACTGAGCCAAGCTGGCTCAAAACGAACGTCGCTAATCTGTCAGCCCTCTGGATGAGCAGTAATACTGTATGTATGTAGCTTCGGCTACATACGGTATACCGCACTGAGCCAATCACAGTGAGCAATGTATTCTATTAATGACTACAAAGCCTGCTTGGATTGGCTGAGTCAGAGAGGCGGGTTGATGTCACAACCTCAGCCAATCCGATCAGGCTTTGTAGTCATTAATAGAATACATCGCTCACTGTGATTGGCTCAGCACGGTATACTGTATGTAGCTGAAGCTACATACATACAGTATTACCGCACATCCAACGGGCTGACAGATTACCGTAGGGACGTTTGTTTTGAGCCAGCTTGGCTCAGCGCGGTATACTGTATGTAGCCAAAGTTACCATACATACAGTATTACCGCACATCCAGCGGGCTGGCAGATTAGGGATGTTTGTTTTGAGCCAGCTTGGCCCAAACGAACTAAAGTTTCACATTGTATACCCCGCTTATAAGATGACCCCCAATTTTTGAGGTATGGTTTTAAGTATAAAAAGTTGTCTTATACACCGGAAAATACGATAGATCCAAAAACAACACAATGTGGTCCAGAGGAGGTGACAATGATGGTAGTAACAGCAGTGGTCTATTGAGGTTTTGTGCTGCCCTAGGCAACACAAAAATTGTCTGCCCCACGGACACCGACCAACACCCCCCCTCCCATGGAGAGAGTCTGACATTGACCAACAACCCCCCCCTTCCCCGGTGATAGAGAGAAAGACACTCATCTTCACAGCTCCAGACATCCCCGGGAACAAGAGTCAGGCTCTACATATACCATCAAGCAGCCCGCAGCCTCTCTCGGATCCCACCTGGTTCTCATGGTGCGCATGTCCATTCTTTCATCCCTTCTTCTGGGAGGAGGTGCTGCCCCCCTAAAAAATGCCACCCTAGGCAAGTGCCTTGTTTGCCTTTTGGTAAATAAGCCCCTGAGTAACAGACTCATAGGGGCGTGTGTTGCCCAAGGTTTACTCCATACTCAAAAGGCATCCATATTGACTCTTTAGCTTGATTCCTCAGCATATGGAATATATATACACTGTTTAGCCTGGCTTTCTAATACTTGTTACCATATTCAATCAAAGGGAACATAATGTCCCATAATGCCATGAGAGTGATACTTATCAGTCTTGTAAGAAATCCATAATTGGTCCCGTCATGGCTTGCACAGCCTGACCCACCTGGCTGCTTCCAAACAGCCCTCCATATTATCCTATGTGTCCATGCACACATAGACTTTTAGAAGCTTTTAGTAGCAGTAGCATTTACCAGCAGAAAAAAACTCATAAGTGAGTCAAATGGAGACAGTTATTAATTTCCTGCTGTAGCAATACAGAGGGCAGCAGGAAGATCACAGAGATACATTTTTCTTTAAAAATGACTGGTACATATAAGTAATTATCATGAATACAGTAAGAGTGCAGCTCTTGTAATGTGCTAATAGCAGCTAGACTTTTAACTGTTTGTGATATAGTCAACTGAACTTCTAAAATCTAAAATCAATGGTGTAGATAGGAAGCAAATGGTTTTTTAAACAACAAGAGCCGATCATTGGAAAAAAAACAAACCTACTGCTTTCATATTGCCTTCTAGTTGCTCTTTGTGGACTGTAATTAATTCAAAGCCTGCTCTCCAGAACACCTGAATCTGCCAGGATGACTCTTGTAGCAATACTACTGACCTGCAGGCTGCACTCATTATTCATGGAGCTTGGGTCCTTATCGGTGGATGAGCTTCCTGCTTTGATTTGCAAACCAAAAAAGTGCAGGTTGCAATTGTATTGATGATCATTATAATTCAGGAAATGAATGTTTTCAAGCCTTAGTGCTGATAATTACGGCTTTCGCAGTGATGAGGCTTCACAAGGACATAAATGTATGAATCATGTCTAAAATGTCCCCTTACATTATACTACATTGAATGGGATAATTACCTTTGATTAGGCAGCAACAGGATGTTTTTTTTAAATGTATTAAAATATGGAGCCAGTGCCTGCTTACCTGTAAAGAAGACAATTAACAGGTCTTAGTGCTGCAGAAAATATTATTGTTACTTTGGCTATGATGAATACCAGGCAGATTATGGCAGTTTTGTATTGGACACTATAAATATCTTTTATATATGTAGCCAGGTGCCGGCTATAACATTATGCCATCTAAGGACACTTACAAACGGGACTACAATTAATTCTTTTTCCCCTTAGTGCCCAGGACTAGGACCGCTACATCAATTCCTGTTAGCAGAGTTGATATAGCTCTTGTACAGGTGAGGATCCTGGGATCTGTAGTCCTATAGCCAATACATGCTGTGTTCCTGAGTGCCGACTGGACTACAACTACTAGACAGAGCTAAATACAGAGGGATGCTGGAAAAGCTTATATAGTCTACAGCAATGAACTGTCTAGCTCTCTGGGCCCAGTATTCAGAGCTGAGAATAGGGGGACTGCCGTTCTCCTCCAGACACAGATTGCTGGCTACTAGTGTGGGACTCTGCATACCAGCTCAGCACAGCGATGAAGCCGATCACCACACCGGGATCATCTTGGATGCTCTGCATTGAGACTGTCATTATTTAGTCTTCAGCCAGTCATCTCTGCTGTGTTCCGCACTGACAGGCTGCCAGGCAGTAACTCTGCACTTCTCTACGAACAACCAAGAAGTCTGAGCAGGAACCATGTTCCTAAGAGGCTGTGCTATCCATGGTATTTGGTGAGCAGGTGGATACCCAACTTCTTTTTGACAACACTCTAGAGACACTGCATGCAGACATCTTTACATCTCAGTACCAGACGATCTTTGCTTTGAGTGTTTACTACAGTCTGTCTGCTATCTTCATTGAATTACCATTACGCGCTAATGTATATGGGCCCCACCATTGCTAGCAGAAAACAACAGCTACTATCACATTAGGAATGTTAAACACCTAAGGACTCAAGTTGCTATTGCTAGTTAAAAGGACCTCTTTATTGCAGAGTAAATATACTGTACTGTACATAATTCTTTGCATTACCTATTTCTTCCTCCTCCTGTTGCTGGTGTTGCAGATACATAGTTACAATGTACCATTTGTGACTGTGTGTATTGGATGCTCTGCATTGAGACTGTCATTATTTAGTCTTCAGCCAGTCATCTCTGCTTTCTGCACTGACAGGCTGCCAGGCAGTAACTCTGCACTTCTCTGCGAACAACCAAGAAGCCTGAGCAGGAACCATGTTCCTAAGAGGCTGTGCTATCCATGGTATTTGGTGATCAGGTGGATACCCAACTTCTTTCTGACAACACTCTAGAGACACTGCATGCAGACATCTTTACATCTCAGTACCAGACGATCTTTTGCTTTGAGTGTTTACTACAGTCTGTCTGCTATCTTCATTGAATTACCATTACTCGCTAATGTATATGGGCCCCACCATTGCTAGCAGAAAACAACAGCTACTATCACATTAGGAATGTTAAACACCTAAGGACTCAAGTTGCTATTGCTAGTTAAAGGGACCTCTTTATTCCAGAGTAAATATACTGTACTGTACATAATTCTTTGCATTACCTATTTCTTCCTCCTCCTGTTGCTGGTATTGCAGTTACATAGTTACAATGTGCCATTTGTGACTGTGTAATTTGTTAACTGTTGCTATTTGGCTATTGCCATTTTATCAATGTTTTGCTTTTATGCATTAACTGGGGGAGGAACCTCCTAAACCTTTATTCTGTGGCCTAGTCTTTTGGACAAGCCTAATACAGAGATGTACTAAAGAATCGTGTCTCTTGCATTATTATTTCATACTGTTGAAATATGTCTGAACCCAGAGTGTCAGAGGTGTTGGGGGGCTTGCAAGGTCAGGACAATCATTAGGGACAAGCATTATCAAATGATCCTGCAAAGGTTGAGCAACATTAAAAAATATATATATAAAAAAAAATATATATATATATATATATATATATATATATATATGTATAGTAAACCTTTATTCTTCTCAAGTGCACCTTGAGTTCTAAACTCAGATAGCTAAGTTATTCACATATTGGCTTTTGCTCATAAAGTCAAGCTCTAACCTGCTCTCCTACTGCTGCCTGAACTTCACATTGTGCCCCTAATGTGATGGACCATCAGGGGTTTATTTACTAAACCTGGAAAAATCAGGCTCACTTCTGCATAGAAACCAATCAGCTTCTAATCTCAGCTTGTTCAATTAACCTTTGGCAATAAAACCTGGAAGCTGATTGGTTTCTCTGCGGAAGTGAGCTTGATTTTGCACTCTCCAGCTTTAGTAAATAAACCACATAGTGTCAGTGCAAGAATTGAGTGAGGTAGGACTTTTAGTTGCCTACTTTTCAGTTTACATGTTTACTTTAAATTAGTAAAAAAACTATACTAGGATTAAAATGGACATGAACCCAGAAAGTGAGGATTTGCAATGTTTAGGGAACATCCAAAAAATTTAATTGTGTTTAAGCAGTATCTTTTTCTTGGAAGTCCTCATAAAAAAGAGCAGTGCCTATCCAGATATAGGAGTGTGCTTAGGCACTCCTATACCTATAGCCTATCAGCTGAATATGTGCAGTGTGTGATCTAAGGTACTGCTGACTCTCACTACTAGTCTCAAGAGATTTGATGTACGTTTTGATAAAATCATTTCGTTTTCCACACCTTTTAGCACAAAGTATGCAGGCTGGGGACACACTGCTGCCATGTCCCCAGGTATGTGAACCATGAAGAATTATTGCATAAACAATGATTGGTTTGTAGCTCCCTCCCAAATAGCTATGGAAAGGTAAATAGTTTTTCAGCTAGGAAGGCAGAATAACAGCTTGGGCTGAGCTAAAAGGGGTTAATTTAGGTCAGGGCTGGAAGGCTCTGTAGGTCAGTTCCTTGATACCTTCCCCTGCTCTAGAAATCTTGGAGAAGATTCTAGAAGCAGTGGGCGAGAGTGAGGAGGGGCAGGCGTGCACACTTGGAGGACCTTGGTCAATTCTCAAGCAGGAGGCTTGGCAAGGGGCGAGAGCAGCCTTCAAATGTAGAAGAGCCTGCTCAGCAGAAGTAGAGTTTGAGTGGAAGATGAAGTGAGAGGCTGGAGAGCAGGAGCCTGGGAGGGGGCCCAGATGGGAAGGGGCTCACCTACAGGCAGTGGAGCTGGAAAGGAGGAAAGCTCAGGACTTCATCGGCTCCCAAAGTGAGGACCATCTGTGCAGCAGGGAAGGAGTGGCCCAGTGGAAGGCCTGAGAGCAGCCACCGACCCATCAGCTAACAGACAGAGGACTGAGTGAGTAGACACCCCCTGGGCCAGAAAGGGGAAGGAGCACTCTAGTGGGAAACTGGATTAGCTTGCTACCCGGGACTGTCTTATATTTAACCACTTGCCAACCACGCTATAGCTGAATGACAGCTACAGCGCTGTTGTCCAGTTCTGGGAGGGCGTCATATGATGTCCTCCCAGACCGCGCCGTCAGCGGCGCATACCTGGTAATCTCCGTGATCGCTGTGTCCGTAGGACACAGCCGATCACGTGATGTGGTAAACGGCCAATCACAGCGGCTTTTTACCGTGTGATCTGCTGTGTTCAATGACACAGCAAATCACCAGGTAAATACAGTTGCTGGTTATTGGCTGCACTTTCCTCACGCTGTTACGGCGTGAGGAAAGTACTGCCGATAACTGGAACTTGTCAGAGAACAGATCAGCACTGATAATCAGTGCCCAGCAGTGCCATCCACTAGTGCCCAGCAGTGCATCCCGCCAGTGCCCAGCAGTGCTACGCACCTGTGCCCAGCAGTGCCATCCACTAGTGCCCAGCAGTGCCTCCCACCAGTGCCCAGCAGTGCCACCTACCTGTGCCCAGCAGTGCCACGCACCTGTGCCCAGCAGTGCTACGCACCTGTGCCCAGCAGTGCCACCCATCAGTGCTGCCCAGCAGTGCTGCCAGTCAGTGCCCAGCAGTGTCGCCAGTCAGTACCACCCATCAGTGCTGTCCATCAGTGCCACCTATCAGTGCTGCCTATCAGTGCCCATCATTGCTGCATATCAGTGCAGCAGCATCTGTGCCGCCTCACAGTGTCGCCTATCAGTGCCCATCAGCGCTGCCTATCGGTGCAGCCTCATGAATGCACATCAGTGAAGGAGAAAAATTACCTGTTTGCAAAATTTTATAATAGAAACAAAGAAAAACTTTTTTTTTTTTTATTTTATCCTTTTTTTTATAGCACAAAAATAAAAACACCCAGCAGCCATTAAATACAACCAAAAGAAAGCTCTATTTGTGTGAAAAAAGATACAAATTTCATATGGGTACAATGTTGCATGACCGCGCAATTGTCATTCAAAGTGTGACAGCACTGAAAGCTGAAAATTGGCCTGGGCAGGAAGGGGGTATAAGTGCCCGGTAGGCAAGCGGTTAAAGCAACAGGCACTGTATCCCCTGCCCAGGAATTCCTTCAGACAGCTAGATAGAAGAGGAGTATCTGGGGACTGGGGTGTAACATTAGGAGATGCTGGCTGGCTAGAAGAGAATTTTTGCTGTCAAAGAGACTTGTACATAGTTCCAGGAAGATTGCCCTCAATTGTTGCTCCCTTGGGCATCCCATACACCCCTTAACCCATCCAAGCTCAGGGACAGGTTACTGTCTCCTGGATGCAAGTCTGTGTAGAAGGTTCCTGTTGCTTAGCTGTGCAGGACTACAGGGGGACCCAAATCTCTAGCGACTCCTGAGGGGGTAGTGCTACATGTTCAAGCCACATGTGCTTTTTTCACCACTACTTTATACTGGTTTAACAAAATAACATTTGCAATCATTTAGAGGTTGTATGAAAGGTTTAGTAAAATTCAGCACCTTTATTATTGAACAGTAACAGAGGTCTACAACCAGTGGTATTGCTGGGGAGGAAAGGGGTGATCAGCAACAGGTACCACTACTTTGAGGGTGCAGGAATGCTCTCTGCATTCTAACACCCGGCACTGAAAGAATCTGATGAAGGCCTTGCATCAGCCTGTGTGTGGTCTATATTAATTAGCTCCTTAGGCCCCATGTACTCCGGACACTTCTGAACAATGGAAACTGACTGCTGGAAAATGTACGTTAAAAAACGTCTGTTTAACTGCGTTTGCATAACACGTTTATGTGGGTTTATATGCGTTTGCGTTTAGAAGCGTTTTTTAAAAGATAAGCACAGGAGAAGCTCCCAAATGCCCAGAATGCACTGAAAAGTGGTAAACTATTAACTATTTCAGACTGTTTCAGAGAAATACAGAGAGTAGAAGCAGAGACAGCAGTACGTGTTGAAATTAGCTTAGGTGTCAGTTGCTCATTAACATTTCTTTTGTTTCCAAGGGTGGGAAAGGTGTCTGGTGGAGTGAGTCATCAAGGCCACCTGGCAGGAAGTTGAGGTGTGAATGGTCATTAACATATCTTTTGTTTCCAAGGGTGGGAGAGGTCTGAGGTGTGAATTGGTCATTACAATGTATGACAAGCTTGGTAGGAACAGCCTGTGTTCAGTGTTTTGTCCATCTGAGTACCTTGAAAATGCTTTGCATGCATTTTTCATGATGAAAAAAGGCTCTGGACAGCATCGGGAACTGGAAGAGTTAAAAAAAAATTTCAGACACAAACTCCTCTAAACGCAATTTGCCACGTTTACAAGCGTTTTGAGTTTGAAACGCTGATAAAATCTACTGCTGAACACAAGCTTTCTGCGTTCAAAAAAAGACTGTAAACGATGATGTGTACATGGACACATAGGAAAACATTAGGGGGAGTTCAGTGGCTACTGAAAAATATGCTGAACAGCTCCTGAACATGAGTTTATCAGCTGCAGTGTACATGAGCCCTTACTGAGTGGTTCCACAAAATTTGACACTACTTTTATACATTTAGATGCTCATTCCAAAGTCTCCTTTCTGTAGAGTGTGCATGGCGCTTATTTCACCAGATAATGATAAAATCTGTGGCAGCAGAACACTTTTTTAGTAAGTAGAACCTGTACAGTTCTCAAGACAGTCCCATCCATGATACATCCTTTTTAATGCTTTTTTTCTCATAGTAAAGGGGTGTACAATACGAAAATTGATAAATTTACTGACCTAAGGTTTAAGATATATTGAAGTGTTGTGCGAATAGTTTGTTCATTGCTCAGTGTGTCATACATCTGATGTTTATAAATTGCTTCTCTCTAGTGTCTACAGCACTCTGATGAAGAGCTTTAAACCACCCGTAAGCCCATGCCAAATACCCATAAAAAGTGACAGATTGGCTATTAAAAAGTAACATTACCCAGGAGAGAAGTGAGAAAACTTTTTTTTATTGCAGTGAAGGAAAGCAATTTACTATATTTATATGTGCTCTTTTTTTAACAATAATCCCATTTCATTGATGCATACAGAAAAGATGAATGAATGTTTATATACAGTAGATTCACCATGTCCCAAGTTGTATAATAAGGAATGCAAAAGTAGTGATTTTTTTTAGATTTTACTGTGCTGTGATTTGTTTTTAATACTTTCATACAGAGAAGCTTTGCATTCATGAGCTTTCAGTCTGATGTGTATATTCTGTGAATCAAATGTGCATTACTTTATTCATGCTGAACTATAAAAGAGTATAATAAGATATTAATGTGTAGTGCTATCACCAAAGGAGCAGCTGTAGATAGCAGGTTCTTTCACAACATGCATAGGTAGCCAGGTGCACAGCAACAGTTAGCTCACTCCGGCTCAATAAGCAGTCTAGGGGATGACTTTTTTTTTATTTATTGCTGAAAACCTGTACCTAAGGAGGACAATGGTTGAATGGGATACTATACAAACGTCAAAGCACAAATTTGGCAGAGGACATTTTCTCTAGGTGATAGCAGCACAGTATTTCTCTTCCAGCTTTGGACCAAGAGAATATTAGGCACAGCATTAGTAGAGGCACCTCTACACTAGGCTGTGACAACGCATTGGGGTTGATTTACTAAAGCTGGAGACTGCAAATCTGGTGCAGCTGTGCATGGTAGCCCATAAACTTCAGAGTTTTCAATCAAGCTTTAACAAAAAAATTGGAATCTGTGGGTTCTTTGCAGAGCTGCACCAGATTTTGCACTCTCCAGCTTTAGTAAGTCAACCCCATTGTTTCACTCCCAGCTGTGACTTAGGAGAATATTAGAGCATGAATAGAACAGGCTAAGTTTCCCATAAGTAGGCTGGAACGGTCTACGTTTTCCGCAGCTGACAATCACAGTATAGGTTTGGACAGTTATTAGGAGCAGGCAGGAGCAGTCTGAGCTCTTGCAGCTGCAGACCACAAGATGGATAGCACAATAGGCATACTGGAACAGTTAGTAACATCCACAGCTGAGGACCATAGGTAAACTGCAGTGAGATTGCACTCTACTCATGAATCCCAGTAGAAGCAAGGCCATGGGCCCGATTCAGGAATGGAAGTAATCCAGCTCCAGTTGGGAAGGCTTCAGGTCTTTGCTGCCCCCTGAAGTACATGATCCCCCTTCCTCCAAGGGAAGAACCACACAGTTCCCCTTCCTCCAAGGGAAGAACCACACAGTTCCTCTTCCTCCAAGGGAAGAACCACACAGTTCCCCTTCCTCCAAGGGAAGAACCACATGGTTCCCCTTCCTCCCGGGGAAGAACCACATGGCTCATCTTCCACCAGGGGAAGAACCACACGGTTCCCCTTCCTCCAGTAGAAGAACCACAGGGTTCCCCTTCCTCGGGAAGAACAAATCTGAACAGGTTCCAATCTATTTAACCACTCCACCCTGTGCACACCTCCCCTGTGGTTGACTGGAGGGTAGCTAATATTCAGGGGAGAGATTTGCATTTCCCTCCCTAAACTCTGGAAGTTTCTCAACAGAGAGAGGGGAAAACTAGAAATCTCACCAGCTGGGAAACCACAAACAGACCCAAGTGATCAACTCCAGCTTTACTAACTACAGAGCAAGCTATACACTAAATGTACCTAGCAGTCTGCATAGGTGTCAGGCGCATGTAGCTGTCCTGCTCCATCACAGCTGCTGGTCTCATTCCAGCATCCTGGTTTTGGCTGTAACACATTCTCCCTGTCACCTGCAAGGTGATTAATGTAGCCAGTCTTTGGATGGAGACCAAACCTGATTTAAGCCAGCTAAACCTGCAGTCTCATGCTTGTGATATTGTGTTTGTATTACGTACACTAAGCTCTCTTTTTGTCTGTCCTGCCTGTTAGTTTGGATTCTCTTTCAATAAATTTTTATTGAAATAAATTGATAAAAGATACATAGGTTACCGCTATCATGTGTACTGATAAGAGAACAATGTCAAGGCCTTAAGGGCAAAGGGCAGTAATATGTCACTTATAGAAATTGTGATGAACAAGCAAACGTTTGTTATTATGCAATCAATGTACCTATGTTATGACAAAGAAACAGTATGAATAACAAGAGAAAATCCATACATCTGTATCGTAAACAACAGGTGTAGGTGGATGAAGTGGTAATATGCAAACTTCACTGTTCAAAAGACAGAGCCGGAGAAAACATAGAAACAGATCTCAATTTACAGATCATCCATCAGAGAGCCTAGAAAAAGAGCAAGAAAAGAGAAAGGAGAGAGAAGAGAAAAGAGGAGAGGGACATCAGGAACGCCTGGACCTGGGCCTCAAGAGCTTAGTGTTTATAACAATGTGTAACTGGCCGTTTACATAGAGGGGTGGGCATATTGGATCCATGGAGCCCATATTTTGAGGAATTTGTATCTAAAAGAATACTGGAAAGTTTTTCAGAAGAAATCTGAATGGCAACTGACTTCCGTAAAAGGTATGAACTGTTGTTTCCATGCCTTCGCTATGGTTTGTTTTGCCGCCAGTAACACATAGGTAGCCAGTTTAAATTGGTATTTAGTAAGGCCCTGAAGTTTAAAATGTAGTAGGACATGCCATGGGTCCCTTAGGAAGGGACAGGTGAGTAATAATTGGAGGAGAGCATAAGACATGTCCATCAAATGTGGAGAGCGTCTCCTAGAATGGCACATTCCCTGAAACAGGTACCGGGGGCAGAGGGGTGAAGATGTGCCAGATGGGACGAAACCAGGTACCACCTCATAACAGTTTTGAAGGCTGATTCCATGTTGAGGATATTAAAGTGGAACTCCACCCAAAAGGGGAAATTCCGCTTCAAGGACTGCTCCCCATTAAGGATTGGCACCTTTGGGGGGGCGGGGGGAGCAGGGGGAGCGGGAACCCGAATTTGACAGGTACCCGCTCCCACTTCCGGTCTGATTGCCTAGGCGATAGGAAATGGAAGGTGTCCTTCATCCATCCCTCCCTGTAGTCTTTTGGGACACATGATAGGTCCCAGAAGACTACAGTACCATTCAGAAAGCGCAGCACTACTCACGCATGCGCAGTGGGTACCCAGCTGTGAAGCCACAAGCTATCATAGCCGAGTGCCCACACTGAAGATGCCGGCCTCCTGGAATACAGGACTGCCGGTGAAATGGGCTGCGGGGGACACACCACCAGATCGTGGGACAGGTAAGTGGATGTTTTTTTAAAAGTCAGCAGCTACAGTTTTTGACAGGGTGAGTGGAACTCCACTTTAATTGAACAAGAATTAGTGTGGTCCAGATCTGTGACCAGCAGCCCCTGTCTTTTGTCCTTTTAAGATCTATTTCCCACCTGGAAACAAAAGCGTGAGTGTTAGGGTTTTGACTTTTGACTACAGATTTGAAAAGTGTACCTGGACTGTCATTAAACCAGTCTGCCTGTCTACCAACCGTAATACCTGTTTGCTGTGCTCAGTTCACGCCTGCCCCAGTGTGGTAGCTAGGCTCTATAGCATTGTGTCCTGGGGGCAACCGAGTTCCAGTAGGCCTATTTGCCCTATGGGAAAGGGGGCTGCTATAGGTGAAGAACACAATAGCCAGATATAGTGTTTGACCAGGGGTGGAATCACCATTTGGAAGCTTGGGCACTGACCGAGGGCCCGGGGTCAGTAGGGGGCCCCATGAGATGCCCATGGTACCTTTTTCATAGGCTTTTTTTGAGTTTGGGCAAGGATGCTGGGGCCCCATGATCCCCAATTGCCCGGGGGCCCCATGAGTTGTCAGTCCGCCCCTGTGTTTGACCACCTATGTTAGGAGTAAGCATGATACTAGGAGAGTGCTACAAATTCAAAATAAGCTTCTTTGAGCTAGTTATTTTACTCAGTGTTCACAATAAAGAAAATGAAACCAAAATATTTGGTATACCAAGGTCACTATTGAAAAAAAAATATTTTAAAAAACACGGTAATGAAAAAAAAAAGTAGAAGCAAATTTCGTCTAAGCAGTAAAATTAACAGTGGAAGCTGTACTTTAAACCAGAGTCACTTCGCTCATCTCCTTTTACAAGCAATTTAAAAAAAAAAACAACTAACACAAAAGGTCATGGTCCGTGTTTCCTTTTTCCTGTTGTAGGAGCTATAGTGAAGTGCTGTTTTCCAGCTATTATGGTTTTCTATATTTGTAAAAGGAAAATGTGGCCCACTACATATGGTCTTAATACCAACAAAGAAACAAAATTGGCAAATATTTTTGATGTTTAGATCTCTGTATGAAAACATTTAGCTATCCTGAGAGGAATGTTGAGGGTGTGAATACTATTTTTTGTGTTTTGAGAGGCCCTAAAAGAAAAACTGATAATGCAACACGTTGCTTCCTCCCAATTGAAATCCTTCAGCCTAAAGATTAACTCCAAACAAAAATCATAAATAAATAGCCCAATAAAAGATAAAAATTTAGTGTTTGCTTCAGTATGCACCTTCAATTCAGAACAGTCTCCCTCAGAACTTCGTTCCTGCTACTAAATATCCTCAATCTGACCTCAATAAACCCAATTCCTTGGAGCCTGGACTTCCTTTAACCCTCTCATTGCCATCATAGTTTTTGCATTTTGTTTATATTTTTAAAAAATCCTTTTAAGCCTTAAGATTATGTAAAACCCCCCAAACATTATACATTTTCTGGAAGCAGACACCTTGTAGAATAAAACTGTGGTAGTACCAATATTTTATGTCACATGACAATAGCGCAACAGTTTATGAAAAGCAAAATGTCAGTAAAATATATAGTAAAGTAAATGTTTGGGCACATAAACGCTATATATTACCAAATTTTTGGTCAAATATAAAAGATCAGGTTGTACTGAGTAAATAGATAACCAACTCATCAAGCCTTAAAATTATGTACGCCTGTGAAAAGACGACAAACTTCAGTACCCTATATTATCCATAGCCAAAGAGTTTCCAGGGTAGTGATGTGGTGCACCCAGGGGCAGACTGACCATTTGGAAACTCAGGCACTGCCCGAGAGCCCGGGGTCAGTAGGGGGCCCCATGATGTGCCCCTGGTACCTTTTTCATAGGCTTTTTTGAGTTTGGGAAAGGACACAGGGGCCCCATGATCCCCTATTGCCCAGGGGCCCTATGAGTTGTCAGTCCGCCCCTGGGTGCACCTAGCAACATTATTTCCAGATGTCACTATCGGCACTGCCCTGGATTTCGGTCAAATACTACTAATCCTTTAAAAGTCACCCCACCATTTGAGCTATCATAAAGGTTTTTGCACCGAAAGAAGAACTTACACCGCACCTTTTGTCCAACCTATACAAGATGTGAACACGCCAGAGGGGGATTTCGTCCCCCCTTACATACACAAATGGGAGGGCAATCTGCAGGTGTCCTTCACTAAGGAACAAATGACCAAGCTTATTCAATTAGCACATAATTCTTCGATTTCAAACTGCTTTCAGGAGCAGGGATACAGTCTACTGTCTAGGTGGTACAGGGTTCCGGTGCTATTAAACAAATTTTATCTTCAGGTCTCCAAGATGTGTTAGTGGTGTTATAAAGAACTGGGTATGCTGTTGAATATTGTTTGGCAATGCCTTTGTGTGGGATTGGTTCTGGATGGAAGTGAAGAATCTAGTTTCTCAGTTGAGCTCGGTAGACCTAGGTACAGATCCATTGGCTTTTTTGTTACATCTCAATTAGGTGCCCCTACATCGCTATAAATCTCATTGACTGTTCATTTACTAAATGCAGCTCGTGCATGCATACCTGGCAAGTGGAAGCAAACTTTTCCACCAACTGTGAGCCACTGGTTCACAAGGTTGAACGAAATTAGATCTATGGAAAGTCTGACAGCCTCGCTCAATGATATGGAAGATGCATTTTGGGAGACATGACAGCCCTGGACGGTGTACTCATTCTCCTCACAGTATCAGGACATAATGCCTGCCACTCCTGGGCTCACTTGAACCCCCCTGGCACCATAAACTTGGCTTTACCATCCATCTATGGCTCTATGCCCTGGCCAGACGTCTTGGGGGATGGGTTTGGAAGATGGAGTGAAGGAATGTAACACTTCACCCCACCTTCACCTTTCCCATTCTTTCCCCATCTCCCTTTTTGTTATCTCCTATGGCAGCAGAGATATTGAGTTACAGTGATCTTCAGTTTTATGGTCATTTTGTAGGTTTCTACGGTCTTCACAGTCAACTGGAAAAATGCTGCTTGGATGTGCTTTAGCAAGCCCATACTTTTGTAGTGTTTAGGCTCACATCTGCAGTGTATTGTAGTGCTGGAACATCCTTTTGTAATTGCGTAATATTTAAATAGAGATTAACCCTAATAAAAAACACCCCAAAAGGTCATCAGTTTAGAGTATTGATCTCACTCTGGCATGTGCAGTAATATGTTACTTGTGTTGCGCAATCAACGGTTTTGTGTGTCAGTGCCCCCAGCACTTGCATTTATGTTCATATGTGCATGTATATGGGGGCTTTAAAAAATTTTGGGGTTGTGGAATTTTTAAGTACGTGGGTGTAACTATAATTTTTTGTGCTTTTTTAAAAAAAATTTTATTTGTTTACTAAACTCTTTTTTCCATCACACAGGGGACAAAAAGTCCCCTACGTGATGCATTTTTTTGTTTTCTTTAATGAGACATCAAAGCTGGAGAGTCCAAAATCAGACTCACTTCTGCATAGAAACCAATCAGCTTCTAACCTCAGCTTGTTCAATGAAGCTTTGGCAATGAAACCTGGAAGCTGATTGGTTTCTATGCAGAAGGGAGTCTGATTTTGGACTCTCCAGCTTTAGTAAATAAACCCCCTGATGTCTCCCCTGTCCTCCAATTAAACTAACGCAGTGCACTTTGCACTGCATTCATTTCTTCCCTGGCCATAATGTCTGAACATGTATGCTATTGTTTTATGTTCTTATTCTGTCATTTTCACCTGCACCCTACTTGTTTCCCCTATCTCTGACTGCTTCTGGGTTTTTTTTTGTACTTTCAAGGCTTGTACCCTTGACAGTTGCCACCATTCACCTTTAACCTGTTCTGTGCATTGAACTTGTTAATTGTTGAACCACTGTACAGCCGTGTTCAGTTCATCAGTGCAAATGTCTGTTGGACCATTCTTCTCTCATGAGATGCGATGCTGTCTCCTGATTGACAGTTGTTTCAGTTAACCAGAGACCTGCATGGCATAGTTCTCTTTCAATTTCGGCACGCATGCATTACAGCAAGCCTGACCAGAACACTTCTGTACAGCTTTCAGGGACTTCTAAGGTATTCAGGAGGAAGAATATGCATAGATAAATTTTATAGCAGACATCACGTGTGTCAAGTTAATTTGCTGGGTTTAGTAATAGCATTTTCTTTCTTCTAGGTGTACATTTGCAGTAATAATCTGCCTAGTACAATGTATTCCCAGGAGCCATTATCTCTCCAGGACAAATGATCCTGTTAATTTTCCTCCTGGCTATTTCCCAAATGGATTACCTAGGGCTAAAGTAAATTATGGTGCTAATACTTTTTCACCTTTAACTTCTTGATGCAGGGTGGTTCCATTTAAGTGGGAAATTTAAAAAAAAAGTATGGTGGTTGAAGAAAACAAACAATTGCACTCCCCTAGGTGGATGCAGCATTGATCTGATGCTGCATCTGTCGCCCACTGCCTCTACAAGAACTGAGTGATCAAATACCACTGATCGCTCAGTTCTCAGTCTTCAGTGAGTAGAGCCAGTGACTATCAGTCACTGGCTCTCTGCCCTCCATTGCTCACTGGAGAGGGTGGGAGCAGCTGGCTCAGGCTGTCATCATTGCACTGAGATGCATTCATTCTATATATTTAATGTGGCACTCCCTTAACTACTTGTCCTCCAGAGGATTTACCCCCCTTCCTGACAGGGCCATTTTTTTGCGCTGCGTTACTTTAACTGACAATTGCACGGTCATGCAACCCTGCACAAAATGAAATTTATGTCCTTTTTTTCCCACAAATGGTGCTTTCTTTCTGTGGTATTTGATCCCCTCTGCGGTTTTTATTTTTTGTGCTATAAACATAAAAAGACCAACGATTTTGAAAAAAAAACAATATTTTTAACTTTATGCTATAAAACATATCTAGTAAAAAAAACTTAAATAAATCAAATTTGTATTCTGCTACATGTCTTTGCTAAAAAAAAATCCCAATACGTGTAAATTATTTACATGAAAGTTATAGTGTCTACAAATGGCGGTATCTATACTGGGATTTTTTTTTTTTTATATACTAGTAATGGCGGTAATCAGCAACTTATAGTGGGACTGCGGCGGGCATTCTGATGGAGCTCCTGGCTCCTCCTTTCTGTCAAGCTGCTTGCTATGGGGGCACCCAAGCATGCATGTTTCCAAGCCGCTGCTCCGTGTGTCCATTCACACACAAAGCTGTGGCCTGGCCCTGTCTCCTCTCTCTCCTCATTGGCTGACTGGCTGTGATTGATAGCATAGGGAGCCAATGGCTCCAGCTTGCTGTCTCAGCCAATGAGGAGGCAGAGACCTGGAACAGCTGTTGTGCACATTGCTGGATCACGATGGGGCTCAGGTAAGTATTGAGGGGGCTGGGGGCACTGCTGCACACAGAAGGTTTTTCACTTTCATGCATAGAATGCATGAAGTTAACCACTTCCCGTCTGGCCGTTGTATATAAACGGCCGGACGGTGGCATTGCAGGCTCCGGACACAGTGGAACATCGATCTTCAGACGGGACCTCTGTGCGAGGTCCCGATCATGTGACCACTGATTGGCCAATTAGTGATCACATGCAGAGTAGTAAGCAAGATGTCACTTCCTGACATCATTGCTTACTTTGTGTGAAATCTGTGAATGATCACAGAGGTCACATGGTACAAGGATATTCACAACAGCCTTGTACCGTGTGACAAGCTGTGACCAATCACAGCTCACAAAGTAGTTCTCAATGGCTGCAAGAATGCAGCTAGAGAGAAGGAGAAATGATTGCTTTTGCAGCTTTTATGGGAGTAAAAGCAATCAATGTAAAAAAAAAAAAAATCTTCATCACCCCCTACAAGTAGTACAGTATCACCATGGTGACACTGTACTGCTAGGCTGACAGTATGTAAAAAAAAAAATAATAATAATAATATAAAAAAATTTAAAAAAATGTAAAAGAAAAAAGGTTTAAAAATTATAATTTGTGGTTCTAAACTAATTTGGGTTATTTTTGTTTTACTAAAAAGATAACTGAATAAATTTTGGTCAAGATTTATGATGAAATACTATTTATTTGCAAAACTTTTTTCAAATTTTTGGACATTTTTATTTACATAGCAAAAAAATAAAATAAAAATCCCAGTGGTGAATAAATACCACCAAAATAAAGCTTTATCTGTCTCAAAAAAAATGCTAAAAAATTCATATGGGTACGGTGTTGCATGACCGCGCAATTGTCATTCAAAGTGCGATAGCACTGAAAGCTGAAAATTGGCCTGGACAGGAAGGCGGTAAAAGTGTCCTTTGTAAATTAGCCTTTACAACCCCTTTAAGGGATTTCATCAGCAGATCAAAGTTCATCCCTTTGATCTCTAGATGAATAAAGAGATACAAAATGAAACAGCTCCAGCTGTCAGAACATTCTCTGTGTACTTGACAATGCTGCTTTGATTGACCCCTTAGGGCTGAGTATATGCAAAATAGCGACCCCACTGGACTAGGCTTTTTTTCCGTGGGGCCGTTAATTTGCGTACCTGTCTTTGTGCTTCCAGCACAAAGATCAGGGTGTCAGTGAGAGCCCAGGGTCCTGTTCTAACACTCGGGACCCAGTACTCCTGATTCCAGGTCACTTGATCACTGTGAAAGCCTCTGATTGGATATCACAGTGATCAGTCACTGTGAAGCTTGCCTCCCTTGTTTTTTCTCTCTGAATGGAGGAGAGAGATACATTGTCCTTTCAGAGAGAGAAAAAATGTTAAAAAAATATATATATAATAATAATTAAAAAAAAAAAAATAATAAATAAATAAAAATACCTAGATCAAGGTTTAATCTAGGTCAGTGCCAGGGTTAATGTTTGGGTCAAGGTCAGTGTCAAAGGTCAGGGTCAGTATTTCTTTTAATTTTTAAATTAGTAGCAGTGTCAGTTAGTGGCAGGATTAAGAAAACAAAACAAAATGTGCACTATTGTTTCTGGACCGTATTACAAACATATGTGGTATTGCTAATAATAATAATCCTCTCCTTTCCACTGAAAGCTGCAAGCACACAATCCTTCAGGATGGAGAGTGGGGGAAGGATCTGGTAAATATGTCACATTCAGGAGCGGACTGACCATTTGGAAACTCGGGCACTGTCTGAGGGCCCGGGGTCAGTAGGGGGCTCCATGAGATGCCCCTGGTACCCTTTTTATAGGCTTTTTTAAGTTTGGCCAAGGACACAGGGGCCCCATGATCCCCTATTGCCCGGGGGCCCCATGAGTTGTCAGTCTGCCCCTGGTCACATTCCTTCCTTTTTTGAATGAACAAAATGAGTGATTGGTACTGATCAGTCACTGTGTTAATTCATAACTGAAACATAGTAAACTATGGGTTTTTTTTTTTGGAGGGGGGCCCTGTCAGGTTGGCTGTATTGGGACCCATGGTTTCTAACAGCAGCCCTGCCTGCAGGGGCCCCTGAGAGCTGCACAGTATTAAAGTATAACTAAAGGCAAATCTTTTTTTTTGTTTTGGATAGAGTTGAAGATGAATTAGAATCCTTGTCAGTTTTTATTGCTCTCTGTGCCCCCATTAAAAGATAAGTTCACCTTTCGTAACGTTACACTCATATTCAGGGTGTAACGTGTTACAATTGGACTGCCCCAGCAGTTGTTGCAGCTGTTAGTTTGTAGTTTTCAGTGAACTACCACGGCACGCCACAGCCGTCCTGTCAGTAAGTATACGAGATGTATGAGGAAGCAGAGATACATTGACAGGTCACAGGGAGATCTGCATGGCACCAGCGATCTGCTGATCTCTGGTGCAATGCTTTAGGCTCCAGAAATAAAAAATATTAAATGCACATTTTTTACCTGCAAAAAATATTATTTATTCTTTTTTGTTAAAAGGTGAACTTATCCTTTGACCTCTTTACGCAGGCCTCCCGACCCTTTAAGGGGTTTCAGATACCGGGAGGCAGGGCGTGGTTTTAGGGTCATGTGACCGCCGTGATTCGCTGTCACATGATCATAAAAGGTCCCGATCGCAAGGGGAGATCAGGACCTTTCCGTGAGACACCGACATATGTGCTGGGAGCGCACAGGACTGGAGAGGACTGCCGATAACCGGCAATTCCTGTTTACATGTGATCAGCTGTGATTGGACACCGTTGATCACATGGTAGAGTTGATCCACCGCGTCCCCCTGTCTCCACCCTGTGATCCACCGCGTGCTCCCACCATGTCTGTCATTTCCCAATACAGTGGGAGGGAAGCGGTTAAATGACCACAGGTAGGGCAGTGGGGCTCTAGGATGTCTGCTTTTAGAAAATATATATTTTTGGGGGGTTTCTGTAATCTTCAGGCCTGAAGGCATTGTTTTAATCGTGTGCAAAAATGTAAATACTCGAGAAAGAAACGGGGGGGGGAGAGAAAGAAAGAGGAGAGAGGGAAAGAGAAAGAGGGAGAGAGAGGGAGGGGAAGAGAGAGGGGTCGGGGGGGAAGAGGGAGAGTGAATGAGAGAGGGGGGGAGAGGGAGGGAGAGGGAAAGAGACAGGGGGAGAGAGAGGGGAGGAGAGGGAAAGAAAGAGGGAGAGGGGGAGAGAGAGGGGAGGAGAGAGAGAGGGGGGAGGGAGAGGGGGGAGATGGAGGGGGGGTTGAGAGAGAGGGGGGGAAGAGACAGGGGGAGAGAGAGGGAAAGAAAGTGGGAGAGGAGGGGGGAGAGGGAAAAAGGGGAGGAGAGATAGGGAGAGAGAGAGAGGGAGGGAGAAAGAGGGGGGGAGAGGGGAAAGGGGTAGAGACAGGGGAGAGAGGGAAATAAAGAGGGAGAGGAGGGGGTGAGAGAAAGGGAAAGAGGGGAGGAGAGATAGGGGGGAGAGAGAGGGAGGGAGAGAGAAAGAGGGGGGAGATAGAGGGGGAAGAGAGAGGGGGGAGATGGAGGGGGGTGGAGAGAAGGGGAGAGGGGGGGAGAGAGGGGGAGAGAGAGGGAAAGAGGGGAGGAGAGATAGGGGGGAAAGAAAGAGGAAGGGAGAGAGAGAGGGGGGAGAGAGGGGGGGTGGAGAAAGGGGGAGAGAGAGGGGGGAAGGGACAGGGGGAGGGAGGGAAAGAAAGAGGGAGAGAAGGGGTGGGGGGGGGCAGAAAGGGAAAGAGGGGAGGAGAGATAGGGGGGAGAGAGAGGGAGGGAGAGAGAAAGAGGGGGGAGATAGAGGGGGAAGAGAGAGGGGGGAGATGGAGGGGGGTGGAGAGAAGGGGAGAGGGGGGGGGAGAGAGAGAGGGAAAGAAAGTGGGAGAGGAGGGGGGAGAGAGAGGGAAAGGGAGGAGAGATGGGGGGGAGAGAAAGAGGAAGGGAGAGAGAGGGGGGGAGAGAGGGGGTGGAGAAAGGGGGAGAGAGAGGGGGGGAAGAGACAGGGGGAGAGGGGGAAAGAAAGAGGGAGAGAAGGGGGGGACAGAAAGGGAAAGAGGGGAGGAGAGATAGGGGGGAGAGAGAGGGAGGGAGAGAGAAAGAGGACAGAGAGAAGGAGGCAGGTGACTGCCATGAGTAGGAGTCAGGATTTATGGTCGGCTCTGTACTCTCTCCCCAGGACACTGATCACCTCTAGCAGACACACAGCTTGTCCTCTCCCCAGCACTAGGTGGCGCCTCTCCGGTGTCGGGGCCATGCCATATCACGGCGTTCGGTTGTATTGTGTGTATTAGGGATCTGCGATGTAGTTGCCCCCTGATGGTGTCGGGGATGGATGAGCGGCGATAAATCAGAGTGCACTGAGATCAGGCTGCTGCCCTGTCCATGTGACGGCTCCGGGCAGGGAAGGGTTAGTGGCGGTGTCCCCTCCCTGTATTCTCTCTCCATACGGAAGTGCTGACAATGAGATCGGAGCTGGGAGCCCCTAACATCTGATCGGAGCAGAGATGTCAGGAGGGGGGGACAAATGGAGGGCCACCCTGCGATTCTACTACTGCATCAAATTCTCCCTGTCCTTCTACTCCACACTGTTCTCGGTGAGTGGATGGGGGGGGGGGGGAGGGGAGCGGTGGATGGATGGGGGGGAGGGGACACAAAGGGGTCACCATACACATGGCTGCTGTGCTGATGATGCATCCGTCCCTCTATATATCATGGTGTGTGGGCTCCTGTCTGTCATGGTGTGTGGATGTCAATGATGGGGTCTCCCATTCTCTATGTGGATGGTGGATCCTTTGTAGTGTGATGATGTGGCCTGTCTTTGTTGCTGTGTGCCAGCAGTGCCCAGGCATTGAGGGTTCCTTCACACCGCCTCCATCATCCACCAGCACAGAGGCACATAGGAAGCCATTGCCTGTTCCTGCGCCCTGAGTGCGCCATACCTGTACGGAGGTGTAAAAATGCGCCATGTCTGACTGTTTTTCAGCGCAACACTCCACATTGTACCAGTGATCGGCAACACAGAGAGCTAAATGAAGGGGCTTTTTTTTGTTACCCTTAACCCCTTCCTATCCATCCCCGGTGGTCCCTGTAAGTGGTTTTATATGCGCGGGGGCAGGATCCTCTGTTTGATTGCAAGACCGCCGTAAGGTGTCGCAGTGGTCACATGATCAGGAGCCCTTCCCACTGCCTCCCATTCATAATGAGGCTGAGAAGGGGAGATTTATCAAAACTGGAGCAATGGTGCATGGCAACCAATCAGATTCTAGCTTTCATTTTCAAAGCTTGAAGTGTATGTTCAAATTTTTACAAAAAATGAAAAGGAAAACTAACATCCTACAACCCGTTCCCCGACCCTCTTCGCCGGTCCCCAGTACTTACATTTGTGGGTGATGAGCTGTCAGTGTCCATGCAGCAGATGTAGCAGTCTGGAGATTTGAAAGCCCCACCCTTCTTCCTCTTCTATTAGGTTGTCCAGGATGGATTAGAGCAATTCTGATTGGTCAAAGTAGTCACGAGGATAACAGGAGCATGCCCTTCTAATAGACCCCGGATGTCTCCATAAAGAGTACCTGTCACTGCCTAACGCTATCACAAGGAGCTTGTTCACCCCTTGTGATAGCAATAAAGTTTGTTACCCCAACATTTGCTATTCTTGATATGTGCCGTCTGCACCATGTACTTGTGTTAAAGAGAAGGCTGTTCTGTTTGTGTGAAATCCCTGGTGTTCCTGCCAGTTCCTCTGCTTTCCTATTAACAACTGGCTATACTAGGCATAGAGCACATCTGTCCCAGTGGGGTCAGTTATCTGGCTGTGCTGGGAGAACAGCCTGTCTGCCCTCCAAATGTCAGACTTGTGCTGACACCCCCCTCTGCACAGCCATTTACTGGGAAAATCAGTGTACTACTGTTTCTATGCCACTTGCTGACAACTCATTTACAACTCCAGGTGTATATAATTTTTTTAAATTTATACAAAAATGTTTTGCCTTTCATTTCTATTTTAAACTAATTGGGTTTTGTTACAAGGTGAGTGTCTATATATACATTAAATGAAAAAAGTGTTCAATAAAAAAATAGAAAAACTGTTAAAAGCACTCTCGTCCCCTGTGTTCGCATGCAAATGCTCATGTAGGTCCCGCGCACATATGTAAATGTTGATTGCACCACATGTGTGGTATCACCGCAAATGTCAGTGGGAACTATAATTCTAGCATCATAGCTCACAAAATTTTACAAAACCCAGAACCCTGCATCCACTATATCTGGTCTCCCACAGTACACAGAACATGGAAGTGCAATGATTTTAGTAAATATAAAGTGCTAAATATCTTTTCTCATCAGCAGTTAGAGCAGTCTTGTGACTTCTATCAGTGTCCAGCAGAGCACTGGTTAAAGCTTGTAGAAGGAGTTTTCATTTTGCTCTAGAAGGCTGCAGAACCCCTGACCTCTGGACAGTGCTGATTGGTCCTGTGCTGATCATGTGCACTCTCCAAAGAAAAAACAAATCTGTAGCAATACACACAACAAACTGAGTATGTGCAGAGTGTCTCCACACACTATGTCTTATCAGGAGATAAGAGGGGGACACTGGAAGAAGGGGAGGATCAGAGAAG
Source organism: Staurois parvus (assembly GCF_062004578.1). Taxonomy (NCBI): domain Eukaryota; kingdom Metazoa; phylum Chordata; class Amphibia; order Anura; family Ranidae; genus Staurois; species Staurois parvus. The sequence continues at coordinate 778,686 of NW_028318275.1, forward strand.
TCAAGATCAAACAGCATTTTTACACAATGCAGAGGATTAACTCCTTAGGTTCCACAGTGAGTATAACAAGGATGCTTTACTGAAAATACAGGCTGATTTTACTGTTGTGGGCCTAGTAACACTTTAACTCTAAACTGGTAGCCTGTAAAGTCTTTAAAGCATCACCTAATCACAATTTTAGGTACCGTAGTTTGTTGTGATTTCAAAGGCATGCCCAATTTTAAATCTTGGCATGTGTGGTATCTATTTACACGACACATCATCTATTATAATGTATCAAATAAATGGGCATTACATTGTGTTTATGTGCATTAACATTCATTTAAAGTGTTACCAAACCCACAACAGTAAAATCATTCAGTATATGCAGTAAAGCATACTTCTTATAGTCACTGTGGAACCTGATAGGTTAATCCTCTGCATTGTGTAAAAATGCTGTTTGATCCTGACTTCTCTGATCCTCCCCTTCTTCCAGTGCCTCCTCTTATCTCCTGATAAAACATATCGTGTGGAGACACTGTGCACATGCTCAGTTTGGTGTGTATTGCTAGAGAAAGTTTTTTTTCTTTTTTGGGAGAGTGCATGTAATCAGCACAGGGCCAATCAGCACTGTCCAGACAGAGGTCAGGGGTTCTGCATCCTCCTAGAGCAGAATGAAAACTTCTCCTACAAGCTTTAACCAGTGCTCTGCTGAACATTGATAGAAGTCACAAGACTGCTCTAACTGCTGATGAGAAAAGGTATTTAGCAGTTTATATTTACTAAAATAATTGCATTTCCATGTTCTGTGAACTGTGGGAGGCTAGATATAGTGACTGCAGGGTCCTGGGTTTAGGAACACTTTACGTTTATTTTTTTTCCTGAAAATTTGATAAGCAGCGAAAATATCATGTGAAATGCAACAGCTACCATTTTATTTTCCAGTGCCTCTGCTTTCACAAAATATATAATGTTTGGGGGTTCTAATTTTAACATATATGTGAAAAACTTCAAAATTGCCCTGGTAGGCAAGTGGTTAAATAGCAGAGGCGGGAGGTTTCAGTGGAGCAAAGTCAGTTTTTGAAGCGAAAGCCTACTTTCAGTTTCACTTTATTAGAATGTTTCTTTTTTTTTTAAATTTTGAGATATACGTTCATTTGATGAAATAATGTGATCAGTCTGTGTTAGTCTGCATTCTCACGTGCGTTCACACTTGGTACAATGATTGACATGTGCATTCATTATAAAAGGCACCCTTATGCACATACAGTACATGGCAGACCAAGCACACCTGCCAATGTAAAGAAAAAAAAAAGAGGCAGGTAGGTTTATTCGGCTTGTGAATGCATGTTGAGGGTTCTCTGAAAATGAAAAGGTATGCTCAATGTAACGTGCGTCAACATGCCAAAATATGTGCTTTATTGCAAGCATGGAAATGTACACTAATATAAATGGGACTTTGTCTTTGTTCCTATTTGTGATACTATTTGTAATTTAAAGTGGTTTTAAAGGCTGAAGGTTTTTATCTTCGTGCATTTTATATTCTATGCATGAAGGTAAAAAACCTTCTGTGTACAGCTCCCCTCCCCCAAATACAGTGGGGATTGAAAGTTTGGGCACCCCAGCTAAAAATTTGTATTAATGTGCATAAAGAAGCCAAGGAAAGATGGAAAAATCTCCAAAAGGCATCAAATTACAGATTAGACATTCTTATAATATGTCAACAAAAGTTAGATTTTATTTCCATCATTTACACTTTCAAAATAACAGAAAACAAAAAAATGGCGTCTGCAAAAGTTTGGGCACCCTGCAGAGTTAATATCTTGTACTGCCCCCTTTGGCAAGTATCACAGCTTGTAAACGCTTTTTGTAGCCAGCCAAGAGTCTTTCAATTCTTGTTTGAGGTATCTTTGCCCATTCTTCCTTACAAAAGTCTTCCAGTTCTTTGAGATTTCTGGGCTGTCTGTCACGCACTGCTCTTTTAAGGTCTATCCATAGATTTTCAATTATGTTGAGGTCAGGAGATTGTGAAGGCCATGGCAAAACCTTCAGTTTACGCCTCTTGATGTAATCCCCCGTGGATTTCGAGGTGTGTTTAGGATCATTATCCATTTGTAGAAGCCATCCTCTCTTTAACTTTAGCTTTTTCACAGATGGCATCAAGTTACCATCCAAAATTTGCTGAAATTTTATTGAATCCATTTTTCCTTCTACTTGTGAGATGCTCCCTGTGCCACTGGCTGCAACACAACCCCAAAGCATGATTGATCCAACCCCATGCTTAACAGTTGGACAGAGGTTCTTTTCATTAAATTCTGTGCCCCTTCTTCTCCAAACGTACCTTTGCTCATTCCGGCCAAAAAGTTCAATTTTAACCTTATCGGTCCACAGAACTTGTTTCCAAAATGCATCAGGCTTGTCTATATGTTCATTTGCAAAGTTCAAACGATGATTTTTGTGGTGAGGACGTAGAAGAGGTTTTCCTCTGATGACTCTTCCATGAAGACCATATTTGTACAAGTATCTCTTTATAGTGGAATAGTGTACCACAACTCCAGTGTCTGCCAGATCTTTCTGGAGGGATCGTGCAGTCAAACGTGGGTTTTGAATTGTTTTTCTCACAATCCTGCGAGCTGTTCTGTCTGATAATGTACAAAATCTACTTGCGCTCTTATGTTAAATGATCAATGAATACGCACATATAGCTGCTAACATCTGATCCTGTACCAATAGATCTGATGAAGTATACAAAATGAAGCAAAAAATGATGTAGCGCTAAACAAGAAATAAATAAATGATCTATTAAAATAAATAAATCATACTAAGCACATGGTCAGTATAACAAAGTAACACACTCCTTAACATGTGAAAGGAAAAATTAGTGCGTAATGGAACTAGATAAGTGAGATCTAAAACACATGTGAAACCCCTGCACACAGTGCACATATAAAAAAGTCCAGTGATCCGTATCACATTCCTTCCGCTCATGCAAAATCAATGGACTGTGTATGATCCCACACACCCCGAAGTGCAATCCAAAACCAGCTGAAATGGCCTCTCACCTCCTATCTGCGACCCTGCAGGGCCACAGAGCATGTAATATTACCACTGGATCAAGATAACCTTTCTCTTGGGTAGATGACTTGAAGATATGTCCCCAGTACACTGATTCCACCTCCCCTATAATATCCTTAATGGTCAGATGAGCAGGATGGATCCCAACTCAGATCCCAATAGGATAGAAGAAGAAGACATCCTCCATAGTGTAAAACCGCTTTAATTTTGCTTAAAACTTATTTTTTGCTCCATAAGACGCAGCTGACCATAAGACGCACCAAGATTCTACTACTTAAGTAGATGGAAATAAAATCTAACTTTTGTTGACATATTATAAGAATGTCTAATCTGTAATTTGATGCCTTTTGGAGATTTTTCCATCTTTCCTTGGCTTCTTTATGCACATTAATACAAATTTTTAGCTGGGGTGCCCAAACTTTCGATCCCCACTGTACCTACCTAAGCCCAATCTCGATTCAACAAAATGCACAAGAGCAGTGCCTGTCCCAGCTCTTGCTATCCTCATTGGCTCAGACACAGCAGCAGGTGCCATTGGCTCCTGCTGCTGTCAATCCCAGACAGTGAGGAGGGGATGAGCCCCACTCTTGTGTGTCAATGGACACACAGAGTGGGGCTCGGGGACGAGCAGGCATGAGTGCCCCTATAGCAAGCAGCTTGCTATAGGGGCACTCGACATAAGGGAGGAGCACTGGCAAGGTGCCCAAGAAGAGGAGAATCGGGGCCTCTCTGTACAAAACCATTGCACAGAACAGGTAAGTATAACCTTTTTGTTATTTTTTAAAAATGTTCCTTTAATATCACTTTAATAAAAATAATTTGTAATGTAATACATTTGTAATACTGTATACTGGGAAGCCATATTTGCATAGGACATGTACAGGTTCTTCTTCTGCCTTAGGCCTCATTTACATGGGCGCTGAGGGCCGTAGTCTATGAATAGGCCACTTGTTTATGCGGCTTGAGCCGCCAGGTGCTGCATGCAAGCAGTCCATTCAAGTATATAAGGATGCAGCAGCTGTACAGACACAGCAGCTCATCCCATTTTGATGCTGCTTAAGCTGTGTAAACAAGGCGCTCAATTACGGACTACAACTGTCAGCACCTGTCTGAATGAGGCCTTTTATGCATGTTATCAACAATCATTAATTTTCATGCACTGCCATTGTCAGTGACAGGACCTATAATATGTGTAGATGCATTAAAAATTGGACAGCGCACGAGACTGCATTGCACAGATGTGAACTAGAACTTAAGGCTGGCCATACACTATACAATTTTCTGTCCAATTTCTGCCCAATTTCTGCTAGATTTACCTTCAACTATGTAGTGCAAGGGCTGGCCTAATTGGATACAGTTGAAAGTGTTGTTTAGGTTTGACCTCATATTCTATGGTTTTTGGTAAATCTAAAGCAAAATTCTCCATAAAATTGTATAGTGTATGGCCAGGCTAAACAATGGATAACCTAGATACATGCATTGTTGTTCAATGAAATATACACTATATTGCCAAAAGTATTGGGACATCCCTCCAGATCATTGGTATCAGGTGTTCCAATCACCTCCATGGCCACAGGTGTATAAAATCAGGCAACTAGGCATGCAGACTACTTCTACAAACATTTGTGAAAGAATGGGTCGCTCTCAGAAGCTCAGTGAATTCAAGCGTGGTACCATGATAGGTTGTCACCTGTGCAATAAGTCCATCCGTGAAATTCCCTTGCTACTAAATTTTCCACAGTCAACTGTTAGTGGTATTATAAGAAAGTGGAAGCAACTGGGAACAACAGCAATTTAGCCAATAAGTGGTAGGCCATGTAAAATGACAGAGCAGGGTCAGCGCACAACAAGATTAGCACAAAAACAGTGCGTAGAGAGCTTCAAAGAATGGGTTTCAATGGCCGAGCAGCTGCATCCAAGCCTTACATCACCAAGTGCAATGCACGCCACCACTGGACTCCAGAGCAGTGGAGATGTATTCTCTGGAATGACGAATCACGCTTCTGTGGCAGTCTGATGGACGTACTTGGGTTTGGCGGTTGCCAGGAGAACGGTACTTGCCTGACTGCTTTTGCCAAGTGTAAAGTTTGGTGGAGGGTGATTATGGTGTGGGATTGTTTTTCAGGGGTTGGGCTTGGCCCCTTAGTGCCGGTGAAGGGAACTCTTAAGGCATCAGCATACCAAGACATTTTGGCCAATCTCATTCTGCCAACTTTGTGGGAACAGTTTGGGGATGGTCCCTTCCTGATCTAACATGACTGCGCACCAATGCACAAAGCAAGGTCCATAGAGACATGAATAAGCCAGTCTGGAGTGGAAGAACTTGACTGGCCTATACAGAGTCCTGACCTCAATGCAATTCACCTTTGAGATGAATTAGAGCAAAGATTGTGAGCCAGGCCTTCTCATCCAACATCAGTGCCTGACCTCACAAATGCGCTTCTGGAAGAATGGTCAAACATTCCCATAGACACACTCCTAAACCTTGTGGACAGCCTTCCCAGAAGAGTTGAAGTTGTTATAGCTGCAAAGGGTGGACCAACTCAATATTGAACCCTACGGACTAAGACTGGGATGCCAATAAAGTTCATGTGCGTGTAAAGGCAGGCATCCCATTACTTTTGGCAATATATTATAGGTGTGAATGGGCCCAAAAAAGAAATAGGGGGCTGATACCTTTTAAAAGGGAAACTATATGAGCCCAATCACACCTACACGTGTGCATTACCATATGTGCTGCAGTGCACACAGAGCATTGTGAATCCAGCCTAAATATGAAACTGTGTGCATTGCAGTGTGCTGCTTTCTGTTGTGCATGGAGACCACTTAGATAATTGTTTCTAATAATAATAATTATTTTGAACTGCTGTGAAAAGTGAGGTGTCGGACTGGGTGATTCGACTCAGAACCTCACCTACATTGTTCCAGTTGGATATATAATTGTACCCATGCTTTGAATTTGATAATAAAGAGAGTTCCACTGGAAAAGATCATTTATAATGGGTTTGTATATAATTTCCTTAATTATCAGGACTAAAAATAAGTGTACTCTTCCTGTTTTCTGTGTCATGTTGCTCATCAAGAACAAAGGGTGTCGATATACAGTGAATATAAAAAGTCTACACACCCCTGTTAAAATGTCAGGTTTCTGTGATGTAAAAAAAATGAGACAAAGATAAATCATTTCAGAACGTTTTCCACCTTTAATGTGACCTGGATGTATGCTTTGGGTCGTTGTCATGCCAAAAGATGAAGTTCCTCTTCATGTTCAGCTTTCTAGCAGAAGCCTGAAGGTTTTGTGCCAATATTGACTGGTATTTGGAACTGGTCATAATTCCCTTTACCTTGACTAAGGCCCCAGTTCTAGCTGAAGAACAACAGCCCCAACGCATGATACTACCACCACCATGCTTCACTGTGGGTATGGTCTTCTTTTGGTGATGTGCAGTGTTGTTTTTGCGCCAAACATATCTTTTGGCATTATGGCCAAAAATTCTGCAGAATTCTGGTCAACAACCAGGTAGCAGAAGTACCAATACAGAAGTCAGAAGCAGGGTCAGGAGCCAGGCCAGAGTCGATATCAGACAAGCAACAGAGGAACCAAGACAGAAGGCAGGGGAAGAAGTCATGGTCATCAACAGGCTATCAGGATAAAGCAGGAGGCAAGCTGGGTCAATGAATCTAGAGTCAAGCTGGGTCAACCACGAGATAGCAGGATATGGGACTGGTCACAGGAGCTGACGGTCACTCAGTTGTGCTGTGCTTTAAATAGCTCTCTGGATACCAAAAGCCAGTGCTCACTCGTGGATACATGCACATCTTTTACTATCCACTGGACAACAAACAGCACCATGTGTGTGTGCAGACCTTAAGGCACAACCATACACTTGATCGTCTTGAAACTGGCTACTAGGCCTGAACACTGTCACAGGGGAACAGATGCCATGCCTGGAAGGTAGAGGAGTTGTTGCTGGCTGTGGAGGATCAAGAAGCTGCAAGGGAGTGCAGGTTAGGGTAGCATGGGGGGAAGGGGGGCTGTAGGATGCCTTATGCACAGACACTATCACTTTGTCCTACATGGGCAATGTGGCTGTGTCTCCTTAAACCTCATCATGTAAGAGAATGTTGTTTACACAGCTCAATAGTTGAAGCTGAAATTTTCATACACAAATAAATGGGTTAGAAGTGACTTACAGCGACCCATGCCGGTTTGAAATGCACCATCTGAAGTTTCCTTTGAAGTGAACCTTTAAGCCAGGGGTGCTCAACCTGTGGCCCTTGGAGCCTTCTGAAGGGGCCCTTGACCTCAAACCAGGGAAGCACATGTCTGGTGTTGACAACTATTATCCTTCGGGTTTGGTGCGCTTTCTGAGGGTAGGAGTTTTGGTGCGTCCACAGCCACAAGATATAATAGAAGTTTACGGCAAAGTGCAGCTAACCTGCAGGTGCACTGTGCTGCATCCACTGACCAGTGTGAAAGCAGCCTTATAGGGGCTAAGGACAGTAAGGACTCATTTCATTTGCAGTTTCGGGGGTGGTAAAACCCTATAGATTAGATGTGTTTTTAAGTTGAAATATGACAAGAAAAAAAAGAATAAGGAATGTAGCATATGTGGCCTATTTTACACCCAGGGCTGCTCAATATAACAAAATTTCCTTTTTTTAGTAATAATGAAATAAAAACATAAAATAAATGTAGACAGGGAGAGCTGTTGTGACCCTTAACATTGGTGGTTAGTGGAAGAGACCCCCCTTATAATGGTGGTCAGTGGGAAAAGCGAACCCTCATATAGATGGCCAGTGGGAGAAGTGGACACTTATATTGTTGGCCAGTCTAAGAAGGGGCCCTTATATTGATGGTCAGTGGGAGAAGGACTCCATTATGTTAGTGGTCAGTGGGAGAAGGGGCCCCTTTTATTGGTGGTCAGTAGAGGAGAACCCCTTACATTGGTGGCCATTGGGAGAAGGACTCTCTTATTGGTGGCCAGTGGGAGATGAACTCCCTTATATTGGTGGTCAGTGGGAAAAGGGGCCCCTCTGTATTGGTGGTCATTGGGGGAAAGCCCCCTTATGTTGGTGATCAGTGGGAGAAGGACTCTTATATTGGTGGCCAGTGGGAGATGGACTGCTTTTTGCTTGTGGCCAACGGGAAAATGAGTCTCTTATATTGGTGTTCAGTAGGAGAACTCCCTTATATTGATGGCCAGTGGTAAGAATGTCCCTTATATTGGTGTTCAATGGGAAGAACACTCCCCTTACAAATACAATAGCAAAAAAAGATAATTGTTGCCAGAAGTTACTTATAAGAAAGTCATAATTTGTTTACTTCTCAGGGAACCCGAAGCAAAAGCTAGAGGAACTCTAGGAATCCACTGAACCTTGGTTGTAAAAGGTGGCTCTAAGGCCTCATGCACCCTGGGTGTCAAAAACGCCACTTTTAGGAGCAGCTTGATTTTTTTTGCCTCTAAACTCCCCTCCATGCAGATATAGGTGCTTCCAAGCATTTAGAGGAAGATTAACCTCAGATTCAGCACATTCAGGAGAGGAGCGTTTTGACCCTAAAAAATGCCTGACCAGGGGCGGACTGACAACTCATGCCCCCCCCCCCCCCGGGCAATAGGGGATCATGGGGCTCTGTATCCTTGCCCAAACTCAAAAAAGACTATAAAAAGGTACCAGGGGCATCTCATGGGGCCCCCTACTGACCCTGGGCCCTCGAGCAGTGCCCAAGTTTCCAAATGGTCAGTCCGCCCCTGTGCCTGACACACCTAAGCGTTCATTCATTTCAAGGGCAGGAATAAATTAATATTCTGGCCAATGGAATATATGAACAGCCAAGTGCTTGGCGTTCCTAAATGCATTTGCAAAAACATGGCTTTAGGCAGGTTTTTTTTTTTTACGCTTCTCCTCTCCTGCGTGGAGAAAGGCATTTAGAAGAGCAGGGCTAATGCCCATTGTGCATGGGGCCCAAATCTACAGATTTTTCGCTAAACATAGCCTCTACTTCTGCATTCGTTCATCATGTGATATTCTTGCTTGTCACAGGCTTGCTATGAAAAAAGTTTAGCCACAACCTGAATTGCTTTAATTCACTGTCATCGTCATTATTATTATTATAATTATTACTAAGGTGTTTGTTATTTCTTTAAAGACAGCTGACATGCAAAGCAAGCAGCAGACAAGAAAATTAGACACAAGAAACAGAGATTAATATAAGCCGTGCCAAGAAATCTTCTTTTTCCGTGTGCCAGGGAATCTAATTAATAAACCTCAAACACAGCATTATCAATGGCTTATTTGTGAATGTGGCTGAGAACACATTCAAATGTTTGGTTATAATTTCTGCAACCTCTCTAGTAAAATTAACTGGCAATATGTAGTTACGGGAGCCTTCTTTTCATACCCCTAATAATGGTCCTGTTGAGCTATGCTGATTGCAAATGAACTTTGTGCAGCTGCAGTTCTGGGAATTATTGCACTTATTTATTTAGACGGGTGGCTGGACTGCAACATTCAGATGCGACTAAACTGTGCTTCGGGACACCGCAGCTCTCTGTGCTATGGCCAAAAACTGGACAGTTAACTATGCCCAGTTTGTGGGTAGCCAAAAGCGCCATCTCTGGGCACAAATTGTCTGTATCCAAGGCAAGTCAGAGCCCGTAATCACTTGAGTGGTTCCATGCCATTAGCAGTGGCACCGGCCATTGGTTTTTACAAGTTACAAATCCGACTACACCGCTGCTAGTCATGGCTGTTCTCACACAGTGTCTGCAAGGAAGTAATTTCTCCACTGGCAAGAATCGCAAATTCAAAAAGTCCCCGATCCTTTAGTAAAATTGCGGCGCACTGTTTGGCACACAAAAATATATGTGTTTACCAATGCTTGGGGTACCATTAAGAATTAATGGCACCCCCGTATGTCTGCTAAGGACTAAGGATCAACTTTTTTTATGTGTGTCGGGAACACGTGTGATTTTGTGCGTGTTTCCAAAACACATAGATGTGAACCAAGACTAGTAAATAATACTGAGTAATATATGAGTAATATGAGTAAGGGCTCCTTCACACCATATGCAGGTGAACCCATTTTTAAATGCAGTACGAATGCATACGCAAGAAAAATGATTGTATTTCAATGAGCCTAGAGTATACCATTGTGGTGCTTTTACATGTATTTAAATACATATAGCGTGCTGTACTTTATCTTTTTTTTTTTTTTTGGTGGAACACAAATGCAAATCAGTAAAAAAAAACAATACTGGCAAAACGTTCAACGCACTCATGCTGTAAACACATGTAAATGCGCACGTGAAACCAACCATTGAATGCAGAGATTACGGTGTAAACGAGGTTTACAATTTAGAACTGAACAAGTACCAATGCGTTTTGTGACGTGGGGTAAATTCAGTTTTATACTTTTCCCTGACGGTACTTTCCAGAGGTTACTGGTCTGTTCACAGCTGAACTCCCTACAAATGTAAAAGATACAAATTAATATATTTCTGTATTCATTAAAGCAATACTAAGTCGTCATGCACACTGGACGTTTTTACAGCTTCTGTTTCTGGCTTTTGTCATTTTTTTCTACAGCCAGTAAACTCCCCAGCATGTTATCCTATGTGTCCATGCACACATAGGCTTTAATCAGCGTTTTTTGGCAGGGATGTTTTTTTGGCTGGAAAAAATCCCCAGAACTAGTGGGTTTCTAGAGGAGTTTTTTAGCTGTAAAAACGCAGTAAAATGCAGCAAACCAGCGTTTTTGGGCATTTTTTTTATAGCAAAAATTTTTTACATCATTTTGTGTAAAAAATGCAAATGCAGAAAACTGCGGCAAAATGCTATAGCAAAAGCGCTAAAAAATGCTGAAAAACTCACGTTTTTAACAGACTTTACACAGCTAACGCTACCAGAGTTATTAAAACGCCTAGTGTGCATGGAGCCTAAAGGTTCAGTTTTTGTTTTGTTTTTTTTAAATAAAATAACAAACATGTTTTACCTTTTGTGTGCAGTGGTTTTGCACAGAGCATCCCGAATCCTGTTCTTCTTGGGTCCCCTGCTGGCGCCCCTGCCTCCTCCTTTCTGTCAGGTGTCCCCATAGCAAGCAGCTAGCTATGGGGGAACCCGAGCAGGAACGCTCCTGAGCTCCTTGTGTCCATTCACGTCCCCTCATTCTCCTCATTGGCTCACTGGCTGTGATTGACAGCAGCGGGAGCAAATGGCTCTTGCTGCTGTCTCAGCTAATGAGGAGGCAGAGACCCAGGACAGCTTAGGTTCTCATGCACATTGCTGGATCGTGATGGGGCTCAGGTAAGTATTAGGGGGGCTGCTGCGCACAGAAGGTTTTTTACCTTCATGCATAGAATACATGAAGGTAAAAAACCTTGAGCCTTTACAACCACCTTAATATATCATTAAAAGGCATATTATTAAATACAAACAGTGTAAAGTACCTGAAATTATTCTGGTATCAGGTTCTTGTAGTCCCTGAACAACAAAGCTCTGAGTGGAGGAGGGAAAACAGCACAAGTAGCCAATCAGCATAATGTGCTGAGAAGCATGTTGAGAGTTGGAGAAATCAGAGTTACAGAGAAACAAGTTGTCACTGTGCTGCTTCTCTTATCACTGTCCAGTCACAGGCTGGGAGCAGGTCCATGATATAGTGAGTTGAAAGATATTGGCCGTCATTCAGCTTTGACGACTAGGGATGAAATGAAGTACTGTAGGGGACAGCTGCAAATTAAAGGTAAATATTGCAGCAAATGTCTTTTTTGTCTCTAATGGACCTTGTTGGGCTGTGTTGTTGGTCTCTGCTGCAGAAATACTAATCTTCTTAAACAGTATCTGGGGTGGTAGTGTTAGATCAGGGGCTTGGAAGATCTGTTGGAGTAGAATCGGGTGCGGGAAAAGGGTTGCCAAAGCCTGTATATGGTAGTATACATTTGCATAGGAGAAGATCTGAACTTCTCAGAAGAGGATATTACTGGACCTTAGTACAGGCTTGGTACGGCAGGATGACCTGTTGGACTTCAGTTATGCCAGTATAAAGAACATAAGCCCTGGACATGGTTCTTTGTTCTGATTTCATGGCGCTTTTTTAGTTTTGACCAAATTGTACTTCTAACTTTATATGTTAACTTCAATCTCTAATTTGCCATGTCTATGAAAACTTTGTGCTGTATGATGTTAAGAAAGTTTTGAAGCATTTTGGCCATTTGCTGCTGTTGAACTCTATAATTATAACCAAGTTCTCTGTAATCTGTCTCATCCAATGTGATTTTAGGATTCCACAGGGATTTGCAATATCCTGTGTCCTTTGACGTCAGTAATGTTTCTTGTTGCCGTTTTAGAGTCTCCTTCTATTTTCTGAATTAAGTTTATTCATTATATTATTACTCCCTTCTCTGAGCAGCAAATACATCTTCTCTGGTCACCTTTCCATCATTTATTCCTCTTCGACACTGGGCAGGCTCTGCTAGGAGTCTGCTTGCTCAACGGGGGATCTGTCCGCTGATCCCCGCTGATCCCCGTTGAGCAGGCGGGTGGCTGGTCTGTGTCTGATCCGCTTATGCAGAGCGGACACAGACACAGCCAATCTCCTCTGCAGGCAGTCGGATGTAAATGGACCGCCTGTCCGTTTGCACTTAACTGCCATCCGATCTGATCCACTAGATGGAAGGGGATTCCCATCTGTCTGTTTTTAGATTGAATGTCTGCCGGGGGAAACTGACACATGTCCATTAACACCTGCCGCTTCTTAGAGTAGAATGGAGGGTCTGATCAGGTCCGTCTAAAAAACTGACAGGCAAACCCGATAAGTCTGCTCGCTTGAAAGGGGCCTTGTCTAGATGGAACTTTTTAATAGACAAAATTTGCACTGCAATGTTCTTTATTTTTTCATTTAACATTTGAGAAAATGGGATACATTCCAAAAATAAGGTACAAAAACAATAATATACAGTCTTTACATTGTGGTTGTGGTAATACAATTTGGGGAAGACAATGCTCATAAGATTGTTGAAAATAAGAACATACACCGCAGTATTTGTGATGTCCAAACCAATGAGTTGCACGTGGCCTCCATATGTCACCAATGCTGATGAAATGTTTGTCATATTAAGCATAGTGTAAAAGTGGGGAGAGGTAGGAAATAAGAAAGCAAGGTGTCTCAGGCAGGGGAAAATGGGAGAACAAAAAAAAAATGGCAGGGTGGGAGATGTAGGGGTAATGAGTAGGAGGAGGAACGGGAACCTGCATGACAGTTTTAACCTTCCTGGCAGTAATCCCGAATGTGACTCGGGGTTAATTTACAGTACCAAAAGCGGTAACCCTGAGCCACACTCGGGATTATACTGCAGTGCTTGTCCTGCGATCCCCCGATCCTTACCTTGTCCTGCGATCCCCCGATGTCCTCCTGCTGTGTCCTCCGGCCATGTCCTCCGGCCGATGCCGGCAAACGTCTTCCGGGTTCCGTTCCCTGCGAGCGTTGGGACGCAAGGGGGTGGAACTGGTGGGAAATTGAATAAAGTAAAAATATGACATACACGCAATACATTGTAATCTGTTAGGATTACATTACTGTATCAAACCATTTGTCCCGAGTGCTTTGTCCTGTGCCCTGTCTGCACTTTTACTGTTCTTTCTGCCTGGAAACTTGAGAATGTCCATGGCATCCAAAAAACATCCCTTTAGGTCAAAAGCGGTTTTAGACCAGGTAGAAAACAGCGATAGTGAATTAGAACTACTTGCAGAATTAAGCAATAGTGATTCGTGGGGAAATCCGTCATCAGACACTGAAAGTGATGACAGTGACTATTCTGCGACTGAGCTCAGTGATGTGCGAACTTGGTGCTCTATTTGAAATTTCAGTATTTTTGGTTTGATTATTGAATTAAATTTATTATTATTATATTATTATTTTTTATAATTATTTATTATATTATAATTTATGATTTCGTGTTTCAAATTTTATCATACCCGGGATGTTTACTAGACTCTTGTTCAGACAGATTTAAGTGAGTTATTCCTCAAAATTACAGGCCTTCAATAAAAAATAAAAAATTTCCATGCAAAACAATGTATTGCTTTGACATTCAAAAATATTCATTAGTTAGATAGCCAGGGAGGTTAATAGACTTCCAGGCAAATACACAACTATGTTTATAAATAACAAACTCTGCAGAACTAATAGGAAGCTCCATGTAGCTTTATGAACAGGCAGGTGTAAAGAGCTTGTGACCATTCACATCCACCAACCTCTGAGTTTGTCCAGGTCCAGAAAAGCTAAGGACTTTTTCCAGTTTTCCAGACCTAAACGTGATGGATTAAATGTAGCCTGATATAAACAGACACAATTCCATCTACATCCAGCTACCTATAGAGCCATCAAAGTTCTACCACAGTGCGCTATCAAAATGTGGACACAAACTGAATGAGCACCACACGTGTCCCAAAAGTGACATCCATACCGCTCAACTCTTGTTCAGCAGGGAATTAGTTCACAAATCCCCTGCTGAACCGAGAGCAGTGCCCTATGTGAAAGGACCCTAAGGACTTGTTCATCCTATAAGGTGACCCGCATTTTTCCATACTGGATAAATTCGGGTCACCATAGGCACATAGAAAACAATTGTTTCCAATGTGCCCCGTTCACACCATAATGCCGGTGTGATATGAGGTGCGTTGAAGTGCGGAAAAGCTCAGTCAATTAGAAATCTCTTTGTATTTATTAGCAGGGAATTAGTTCACAAATCCCCTGCTGAACCGAGATCAGCGCCCCATGTGAAAGGACCCTAAGGGCTTGTTCATCCTGTAAGGTGACCCGCATTTTTCGACACTGGATAAATGCAGGTCACCACTAGGCACATAGAAAACAATTGTTTCCAATGTGCCCCATTCACACCACAATGTCGGTGTGATATGAGGTGTGTTGAAGTTCGGAAAAGCTCAGTCAATTAGAAATCCCTTTGTATTTATTAGCAGCATAGTGGCTAAATGGTTAGCACTTCCACCTGGCAGTACTAGGGTTGTTGGTTTGAATCCCAGCCACGGCACCTCCTGCCTGTAGTTTGCATGTTCTCCCTGTGCCTGCATGGGTTTCCTCTGGGTACTCTGGTTTCCTCTGACACTCCAAAGACATTCTGGTAGGTGAATTGGACCATTCATTGGTCTAGGCTGGGCTAATGTAAGTATGTAAAAATATCCATACCTGGAATTCTTTAAAAGACCAAACAACAGCAAATTGAGCAAAGAGTAGTTAATTGGTAGTTAGCTTGGTTCACACTGCCGCAACTTAGGATCTGACTTGTGAGAGCTCAAGTCGCATGACATGTGAAATATCATGTTAGTCAATGCAATGAGAGTGATCTTAATTAGCACTACTGAAGTCTCTCTGACTTTAGAAAAGCTTCTATCCAACTTGTGCCCATAGACTTTAATGGAAGTCTCCTCCAAGTTGGATCCTCATCTATATTGATGTGATTTGGACATTACTGAAAGATTACCAAGGCATTTGCTGAAAGTTGCTTCAGGGTCGCTTCAAAGTGGTACTCAAGTTGCCTGGCAAAGTCGCACCGTAAGTCGTGCAACTTTCAGGTCACAGTAGTGTGAACCAAGACTAAAAGTTATGACAAGGAGATTAGGAGTGTACTTTTTAATTAACTGTTTGTTCAGTTTATTTATAGATTAAAGGATAAGTTCACCTTTTTTTTTGCAGGTAAAAAAATGTGCATTTACTATTGGACTGGAAAGCATTTCACAAGCGATGAGCAGATCGCTGGTGCTATGCAGAACTCCTGCAGCCTGTCAGTGTAGGCTGTCAGCCCATACATCGTATGGATAGACAGTTGCACACTGAGAGGAAGAATCAACTACCACAGTTCTCAATAGCGCCATTGTCTTTAATTGAGAACTACAAGCCAACATCTGCAAAGGATGTCAGTTCTCGCAGTTGATTCGTTCACAGAACTCTGTCCCATTCACAGAGCTCCACCCACACAGCCACATTCTTTTCAAAAAGTGACAGCTGGTACAGGGATCTTCTCCCCATACTGCTGTTACACAGAGGGCTCGGATCACTGAGCCGCTGCAGGAGCAGGAACATTTTACATGTTCCAGAAGGTGAACTTATCCTTTAAATCCAGTCATGAAAGCTTTCATTTATGAATATTTCGCAATAGGATATTGTACCACGTTGTGTATCCAAATGCCTTTTCAAAGCCAGATGTTACCTTGTAAAAGTAGAAGTGCCATCATCACTGTGCTGTACAAAGCCTGTACAGAGAGCAGAGCTGTGGGAGGGGCTCAGCAGGCCCCACCCACTTCAGGCTTCCTGCAGAAAACTACAGGAGGGGGCGGAGACAAGACCAGTCACCCTGCACAAGGAGAGAAAGCAGCAATGACTGTCTTTATTACAGGAGGCAAAATCTCACAAATCTGGAAGAAATACATGAATCACACCAAGATTCAAGGAAGAAAACACATGACTTGTATATAGACAGTATGTGCTTATCCCTGAATTCAGCTGTACTGTATATCAATTGCACCGTATCAGAATTCAACTTTCATTGCCAGACAGTCCTCAGAAAAGCAATATACAGTCTCTGATGTGTTGCTTTTCTGTGCATATAACCATCACCCATATCAATGCACATAATTCAAGAGGCTGGATACTTCTACTAGATAAGTGGCCATCACAACTCTGTATTAGAAATATGTATATTTTGAAAGGTCATTTTGAGTTTCCTCGCATCGGCTGCACAGTGTGGAGCTGTGAATGGCACGGCTCTATAGAACGCATTTATTTTCAGAGTCTTTAAAAGCTTTTGTAGATAAAAGTCAGCCTGTGCCGACTTGTTGACTGACGTGCTTATATAGCTTTTTTTCCCTCTTTATATTAAACGTAATCCATTTCTTTAGCACCCTGCAGATGATTCTCATTACACTGGATGCTCCCTGCACTGAGAGGGTCAGGGATTGTAGTAAATAAGAAGCTCTCACTATCTTTGATATTGTCACATCTGCTTTTGTCAGACAAGCTATTGCAGGCTGGGACACGAGGATTGCTTACTAAGGAAAGAGCCACAGTTCCAGCATTGACCTAATGAGCTCTGTAGTGAGGTTTTGTCTGTGAGGATTTCCACACTATTAACTCATGTCAGATTTTCAATATTCAGAACTGCAGCCAACAATATATCAAAGCAGAACCAAGCTCTCTCAACCAACATGAACTATTTTTCAACCGTATGCTGCTAGCATTAGTAAATAGTAAGTTATAGTATATTCATTTGTTTTATACTTTTTCTTTAGATTTCCTCAGTTGCTTCCTGGTTTCTGGCCTAGGCCAAAATGATGTCATGCATCCCAGGAGTCTTCAGGAGGGGCCTCCTGCTTACATGCCTGAGCTAAGGGCAGATGGATTCCAGGAAGTAAATTCTCCATTAATCATCTGCCCTTACTTAAAGTGTTACTAAACCCAGGACCCTGCATTCACTATATCTGGTCTCCCACAGTACACAGAACATGGAAATGCAATTATTTTAGTAAATATAAACTGCTAAATACCTTTTCTCATCAGCAGTTAGAGCAGTCTTGTGACTTCAGCAGAGCACTGGTTAAAGCTTGTAGGAGGAGTTTTCTTTCTGATCTAGGAGGATGTGAAACCTGTGACCCTGTCTGGACAGTGCTGATTGGCCCTGTGCTGATCACATGCGCTCTCCCAAGGAAAAAAAAAACCTCTAGCAATACACACCAAACTGAGCACGTGCATGTGACCAGGGATTCAGTCTGTATCAGGTGGATATTTCAACAACAGGAGGGGCAGAGAAGAAAGGATCAAACAGCCTGTTTACACGATGCAGAGGATTAACCTCTTAGGTTCCACAGTGAGTATAACAAGCATGCTCTACTGTATATACAGACTGATTTTACTGTTGTGGGTTTAGTGACACTATAACCATTTCAATACCGGGCAATTTTACACCTTCCTGCCCAGGCCAGTTTTCACGTTTCAGCGCTCTCACACTTTGAATTACAATTGCGCGGTCATACAACATTGTACCCAAACTAAAATTTTATCATTTTCTTCACACAACTAGAGCTTTCTTTTGGTGGTATTTAATCACCGCTGGGGTTTTTATTTTTTGCTAAATTAACAAAAAAAGACCAAAAATTTTGAAAAAAAAACACGTTTTTCTTTGTTTCTGTTATAAACGTTTACAAATAAATAATTGTTCTTCATAAATTTAGGCCGAGATGTATTCTGCTACATGTCTTTGGTGAAAATAACCCAAATTAGGATGTATTATTTAGTTTGTAGGCAAGTTATAGAGTTCACAAACTATGGTATAGATCTGAATATTGATCAATCCTGAAGTACTGACAGCCAATCTAATTTCTTGAGGTCCAAGAAAGTCAGAATAGTACAGATATCCCCAAATGACCCCTTTTTGCAGAGTAGACAGTCCGACGTACTTCATAAGAGGCATGGTGAAATTTTTTTTGTCATAATTTTTTGGAAAATTAAAAAATTAAAAAAATTATTTTCACTATTTTTTTTTTACATACTGTCACCAGTGCAGTACAGCGTCATCATGTAACTAGCATAGCGGTGAACAGGGACACTGACTGGTGACAGTATGAAAGAAAAAAAAATATATTTTTTTTTATTATTTTAAATTTTTTATTACTTTTTTTTTATTTTGTTTAAGATTTTTTTTCATATTTTACTATGACCAAAGTAGTACAATGTTACCATAGTAACACTGTACTACTTTGGGGAAGTGATCAGTATTTTTTTTTTTTACACAATTTGCTTATAGCAAAGAATTACTTTGCTATAAGCAAGCATTTACCTGAATGACATCGATTCATTCAGGTTTTTTTTTTGTTTTTTTTTGTGCTTAGCTGTGATTTGGCCACAGCTAATCACATGACATGCTGTGACCATTCACAGCTAGGCAGTAGTATACAATGGATGGCATGAATGAAGCCATCCATTGTATACAACTGTCATGTGACCTGCTGTGATTGGTCACATGGTACCAGCAACGGGGGCCGGTACTCAGATCTGTCATCGGCCGTGTCCGAGGTAAACGGCCGGTGACAGATGGCGCTGCTGCGCGGCTCTGCAACAGTGCGAACTGCGCATGTGCGGGAGGACGCCAAATGGCGTATACCCCGGAAAGCTGCAGCATTTTTGCGGCCGCCAAACGGCTATAGGCGGGGCGGCTAATTGATAGGATCCTAGGGGGTATTTTTCTAACTGATTTCTCAACAAAATAAAGCATGGAGACATGGGTGGATGGGTGAGTTTACTTTGAATATTAGAAAAGAATTAAATAGCATTTTCAGTATGTGATGCTGAGATAAAAGTAAGTTCCTCTATAATTACAGAGACAAAAATGGAGCTTCATGCAAGGGTTACACCATGTCTTAGTGCGTGATCCCTGCTAGCACAGAGTCGGAGGAGGCGGTGTAGCGCAGTGAACTGAGTGACCTTGCTTGATCTGGGTTTTATGGAGAAAACTATCTACATTGAAGTCATTTAGCATTTTGATTCCTGGTCAAATGGCTGGTGTACAGTCGTATAGAACGCATAGTCAACACTCGTTTTTCTGAAGGGAAATGGTAGCTAATACCATGCAGTTTTCTGCACTGAAAAAATGCCAAAACACTCACAATTCAGAAATGTCATCTGACAATCATTGACTCTTAAACCTCATTCACATGGGTGACAAGACTTCTTCAACTTGGATGGGACAATAGTTCATGCATTACCAGGTGCTGCAAATAAGCAGCCCATATACAGTAGGTCTATGTGGACTCAGCGACTGCACAGACACAGCGGCTCCTCCTATTTTGACATGTGATGCGGGTGCATTTGAGTGGCCCCAAATGTAGACAGCATGTATTTGGGACCACTTACCCACACACCTGTCAACCTTTCACCTGTGCAGCAGCTTCATTCCCATACACTTTCATAAACTTTTTTTTTAACCACTTGCCGTCCGGCTGCTGTATATAAATGGCCGGACATTGGCAGTGCAGGGCGGGTTGCCGCTCATAAATGGCGCATGCCATTTTGGACTGTGCGTGCTCCCTGGGAGTGCGCAGCACCGCAATCTGGTGCCCGCTGTGTCCTCTGGCCACAGTGGAACACTGATCGTCATACAGGACCTCTGTGTGAGGTCCCGATCATGTGATCACTGATTGGCTAATCAGTGATCGCATGCAGAGTAGTAAGCAAGATGTCACTTCCTGACATCATTGCTTACTACGTGTGAAATCTGTGAATGACCACAGAGGTCACATGGTACAAGGCTATTCACAACAGCCTTGTACAATGTGACAAGCTGTGACCAATCACAGCTCACACAGTCGTTCTCAATGGCTGCAAGAATGCAGCCAGAGAGAAGGAGAAATGATTGCTTTTATAGACTTTATGGGTATGAAAGCAATCAGTGTAAAAAAAAAAAAAATCTTCATTACCCCCCCCCCCCCCACAAGTATTACAGTGTCACCATGGTGACACTGTACTGCTAGGGTGACAGTATGTAAAAAAAACAAATAATAATATAAAAAAATAAAATAAAAATGTAAAAAAAACATTTTTAAATTATAATTTTTGGTTATAAACTAATTTTGGTTATTTTTTGTTTTACTAAAACGATAACTGAATAAATTTTGGCCAAGATTTATGATGAAATATTATTTATTTGCAAAATTTTATAAGAAAAAACTTCTTTTCAAAATTTTTGGACATTTTCATTTACATAGCAAAAAAAATAAAAATCCCAGTGGTGAATAAATACCACGAAAATAAAGCTTTATCTGTCTAAATAAAATGCTAAAATATTCATATGGGTAAAGTGCTGCATGACCGCACAATTGTCATTCAAAGTGTGATAGCGCTGAAAGCTGAAAATTGGCCTGGACAGGAAGGGGGTAAAAGTGTCCGGACTTGAAGTGGTTAAATATATTGTTCAGATTTTCTTTAATATATAAAAAAGTCATTTTAACATATATTTGTAAAGACATACAGTATATTTGAAATTATTCTTAAAAATATTTTTCAGATATTTTGTAATAAAAACACATTTCAACATACAGTATATATATATATATATATATATATATATATAATTTATTGAAATATATTGAATATGTCCAAAATTATAGCATTTCAAATATATGTCAATATATTTGGGAAGAATATACAGTGAGGAACAGAAGTATTTGAACACCCTGCGATTTTGCAAGTTCTCCCACTTAGAAATCATGGAGGGGTCTGAAATTCACATTGTAGGCGCAGTCCCACTCTGAGAGACTGAATTAAAAAAAAAATGCAGGAAATCACATTGTATGATTTTTAAAGAATTGATTTTTTTTCCACTGCTGAACATAAGTATTTGAACACCTGAGAAAATCAGTGTTAATATTTGGTACAGAAGCCTTTGTTTGCAATTACAGGGGTCAAACGTTTCCTGTAGTTCTTGACCAGGTTTGCACACACTGCAACAGGACTTTTGGTCCACTCCTCCACACAGATCTCCTCTAGATCTGTCAAGTTTCGGGGATGTCGCTGAGCAACACGGAGTTTCAGCTCCCTCCAAAGATGTTCTATTGATTTAGGTCTGGAGACTGGCTAGGCCACTCCAGAACCTTGATATGCTTCTTACGGAGCCACTCCTTGGTTATCCTGGCTGTGTGCTTCGGGTCGTTGTCATGTTGGAAGACCCAGTCACGACCCATCTTCAATGCTGTTGCTCAAAATCTCACAATAAATGGCCCCATTCATCCTCTCCTTAATACAGTGCAGTTGTCCTGTCCTCTTCGCAGAAAAGCACCCCCAAGGCATGATGTTACCACCCCCATGCTTCACAGTAGGAATGGTGTTCTTGGGATGCAACTCAATGTTTTTCCTCCAAACACGACGAGTGAAGTTTAGACCAAAAAGTTCTACTTTGGTCTCATCTGACCGCAGGACTTTCTCCCATGCCTCTTCTGGATCATCCAGATGGTCATTGGCAAACTTCAGAAGGGCCTGGACATGTGGGGGTTTATTTACTAAAGCTGGAGAGTCCAAAATCAGACTCCCTTCTGCATAGAAACCAATCAGCTTCTAACCTCAGCTTGTTCAATGAAGCTTTGGCAATGAAACCTGGAAGCTGATTGGTTTCTATGCAGAAGGGAGTCTGATTTTGGACTCTCCAGCTTTAGTAAATAAACCCCGTGATGACTTGAGCTGGGGAACCTTCCGTGCAATGCATGATTTGAAACCATAACGGCGTAGTGTTCTACCGACAGTGACCTTTGAAACTGTGGTCCCAGCTCTCTTCATGTCATTGACCAGCTCCTCCCTTGTAGTTCTGGGATGATTCCTCACCTTTCTTATCATCAGTGATAGCCCACGAGGTGAGATCTTGCATGGAGCCCCAGTCCGAGGGAGACTGACAGTCATCTTTAGCCTCTTCCATTTTCTAACAGTTGCTCCAACAGTTGATCTATTTTCACCAAGCTGCTTGGCAATTGCCCCGTAGCCCTTTCCAGCCTTGTGGAGGTCCACAGTTTTGTCTCTGGTGTCTTTTGACAGCTCTTTGGTCTTGCCCATGGTAGTAGTTGGCGTCTGACTGACTGTGGGGTGAACAGGTGTCTTTAAAGAGCTCAGACAGGTGCTACTAAGTTAGATTAATAAGTGGATTAGAGGTGGACTTTTTAAAGACACAGTAAGAGGTCTTTGAGAGCCAGAATTCTTGCTGTTTCTTAGGTGTTCAAATACTTATGTTCAGCAGTGCAAGACAAATAAATTCTTTAAAAACCATACAATGTGATTTCCTGAATTTGTTTTTTAATTCTGTCTCTCAGAGTGGGAATGCACCTACAATGTGAATTTCAGACCCCTCCATGATTTCTAAGTGGGAGAACTTGCAAAATCGCAGGGTGTTCAAATACTTCTGTTCCTCACTGTATTTCAAATATAATTTTCTTCCATGTGAGTGTGCATGCACTGCCATAAACGTACATACCACTAGGAATACCGCCAGCCCCATCCAGTCACAGCAGCTGTAAGACTCTCATAGAGTTTGACCGGATGCTGAGAGTGGAGCTGGACAGTGCGCTCTTGCCCTCCAGCCACAGCTAAGATGCAGATTTAAGCAGGGGGGCTAAACACTCATGTGTATGACGCCCAAGTCGCACTGGTTTGTTGGAGCTGCCTGCTTACTAATCTGCAGAAAAAGCATCAACTGGGAAAGATACCAGTACAATGAGTCATAACATAAAAACATGAACCCTGCAGGAACAGACACCATTATCTTTTACCATCAAGTGATGAGAGAGTAACTGCAGGTAGAGTAGAAGACTGGAAGTTCATCATGCGGCAAGCTGTTGCTTTCTTAGATGAATATTTTGGCAATTTATTACAGATCTACTGTGCTGGGAAGCATTAAAGTAAACAAGGATTTCAGCCATTAGCACAAATAGACATTATAGTTTCTGTGTATTTCAGCAGACAGAAGTAAAGATTTCAACGATATGCCATCATCAACCAATTTTACCTA
Source organism: Staurois parvus (assembly GCF_062004578.1). Classification (NCBI taxonomy): domain Eukaryota; kingdom Metazoa; phylum Chordata; class Amphibia; order Anura; family Ranidae; genus Staurois; species Staurois parvus. The sequence continues at coordinate 802,295 of NW_028318275.1, forward strand.
TATGACCCTGGGAGCTTACATTCTTGTGGACACATTTCCATGAAGGACATTGCAAAATTGTTTAATCCTACCAGGCCTACTTCAGCGTACAGTATAGTAAGACAATGAAAGAAAGGGCAGCCTGACAACTGAACCCTCCTACATTTTACAACATTTGGCCCATTCTACAAATATGGCTTGGAACCCACGTATATTGTGCCTGTGGCCAGAAAGCTGCAGTCAAGGAGATTTGCAAGTGATACACACTTAAAGTGTTACTAAACCCACAACAGTAAAATCAGTCTGTATATGCAGTAAAGCATGCTTGTTATACTCACTATGGAACCTAAGGGGTTAATACCCTGCATTGTGTAAAAATCCTAATTGCTTTGTTCCTCCCCTTGTTTAAGCGACCACCTCTTATCTCCTGATAAGACGGACTGAACCGTAGGCATTTTGCACATGCTCGGTTTGGTATGTATTGCTAGAGAGGTTTTTTTTTTTTCTTCCTTGGGAGAGTGCATGTGATCAGCACAGGGCCAATCAGCCCTGCCCAGACAGGTTGGGTTTTAAATCCTCATAGAGCAGAAAGAAAACTCCTGCTACAAGCTTTAGGTAGTGCTTGGCTGAACACTGATAGAAGCCACAAGACTGTTCTAACTACTGATGAGAAAAGGTATTTAGCAGTTTATATTTACTAAAATAATTGCATTTCCATGTTCTGTGTACTGTGGGAGACCAGATATAGTGAATGCAGGGTCCTGGGTTTAGTAACACGTTTTGGTATACAGCATTGCATAGGGTTAACCTCCCTGGTGGTATGATTATTTCAGATTTTTGGTGCAGAAAGCGGTACCATTATTTTGCATGGAAATATGTAGTTTTTTTATTGTAGGCTGTAATATTTAGGAATAACTCACTGAAATCTGTCTGAACAAGAGTCTATTAAACATCCCGGGTATGATAAAATTTGAAACACAAAATCATAAATTATAATTTCATAAATAATCATAAAAAATAATAATATAATAATAATACATTTAATTCAATAATATAATCAAACCAAAAACACTGAAATTTGAAATATAGCGCCAAGTTCGCACATCGCTGAGCAAAATCGCAAAATTGTTTTCAGTGTCTGATGACGAGTTTCCCCCACAAATCATTATCACTCAATTCTGCAAGTGGTTCTGATTTACTATCGCTGTTCTCTAGCCGGTCTAAAACCGCTTTTGACCTAAAGGGACACTTTTTGGACGCCATGGACTTTTCTACGTTTCCAGGCAGAAAGAACAGACAAAATGCAGACAGGGGACAGGACAGAGCACTAGGGACAATATGTATGTGAAATGGGTTGAAACAGCAATGTTTTACTATGTAAAATCGTTTTGAAAAAAATAACATTTTTTTTTAAATTTTCAAATTTCCCGCCGCCGCCCGTACGTCCCGACGTCACAGGGACCGGAACACAGGAGCCGGATGCCGGCATCAGCCGGAGGAGATGGCCGGGGACGCTGCAGAGGACGCATCGCGGGAGCGAAGGACAAGGTAAGCTCTGCAGGGACTCCCTATGCAGCGCCGCATGGTAAGCCCGAGTGTAGCTCGGGGTTACCGCTCTTAGTACAGAAACTTTACCCCGAGCTACACTCGGGAATACTGCCAGGGAGGTTAAAGCATTAACCTCCCCAGAAAAAAAAAAAAATGGCCGTCTGCAGGTTTATCCCATACTTACCAATAGTGTGTCACTGCTCATGTGCTGGTGACGTCACCAGCTATTACCTATGTGGATATCTCCTAAACGATGAACGTTTAGGAGATGTTTATTGTACTAACAGGTAATCCTGATTGTAAGCTTACCTGTATGTAGGTCTAGGTTAGGACAGGGACTTTACTACCACTTTAAACACAATTTTCTTTTGTGATTATGTTTGCTTTATAAAGATAGATTATAAAGCTGTGTTGTAAAAATTGAAACCCCATCCCTATTAGAGATAATTCCTCATCTGTGCCCTGCTGTAAAGTTTACAACCCATAAATGTGTCTGTGTGTTAACTGACATCAAGACATTTTGTAGGCCTTTCCTGTTCTTCGATGTCACTAGTTTCCTGAACTCCCGTTAAAAAGATTACTACAGGCGTACCTCTGTTTACTAATTTAATTCGTTTTTTGGGACTTTTCGTATTGCGAAAAACTTGTAAACCGAAACAAGGTTTCCCATAGGAATGCATTGAAAATTAATCCGTTACGGAGATCAGAAAAAATGTTAAAAAAAGAAGTATTTTATCTGTTCAAAAGTCTTTATAAAGTGCACTTTAAAGGCATAAATACTGTACAGGGACATGATTAAAAATGAATTTGTAAAAGCATTGAAAACCAATTAATCCAGTCTGGAGGTCAGGAAAAAAGAAAAAAAAAGTTTATCAGTTCAAAACTCTTTATAAAGCGCACTTTAAAGTCATAAAGGGACATGAAAAAAAAAAATTGTATATGCATTGAAAACCAATTAATCATTTCCGGAGGTCAGAAAAAAGTCAAAAAAAGTTTTATCTCTTCAAAACTCCTTGTAAAGTGCATTTTAAAGGCATAGTACTGCACAGGGACATGATTAAAAAAAAAATTAATAAATGCATTGAAAACCAATTAATCCATTCGTATTGCGAAAAAAATTAGTAAACCGAGGCATTCATTTCAATGGATTTTCATTCGTAAACTGAAAATTACGTTAACCAAGGTGTTCGTAAACCGAGGTGTGCCTGTATTTTTCACTTGTGCCCTTAAATAACTATTGAAATGCCAGACTTTGACTTCTCAAACATAAAATAGGATTTTTTTTTTTTGTGAGATAGAATATTACTTTAAGTAAGACCTACTTGAAAGCATGTGGACAGCAATGTATCGAAACATCAATGATTGAGGCATGTTTTCTAACCTGCCCAATTACGTGTTCTTGTTGACAGAGAACAGCCATCTTGATTGCGGCCTCTTAAAGAAATGAGATCATCACTTGGAAACAGGGAGATTGGGTGACATTTATCTCATGTCCATGGAAAAATAAAGAAATTAGTAAGGCCAAAGTAATGGTTAATGGATATAGAGAAAATTAAGCATGACTTGGACTGGACTGTCATTTTCGTTATCAAGTTTTGAATTATTTGGTTAATAATCATTGCGTATGGCAAGCGCTTAATTAAAAAAAGGGTACCACATCTTTCCATCTTTACCATCTTGGCAGTGGTTAAATGGTAATCCTACGAGTTTTTGTGGAAATTACATTTTAAAAACTATTTGAGATTCTGACTTACAGGTACAATTTATTGCATAGCTAAGAAGGATGAAGGAAGAGTGAAAGCTTGTGTACGAAGGAAGAGTGAAAGCTTGTGTACAAAGGAAACTGTTTTTTACACTAGCTGTTGCTCAGAGTTAGTTAATGAATTTTCAGGATGATCTACCTCAATAGTTTGAGTAGTATTAAATGCTCCAAAAACAACTTGCGTATTTGAATATCATCCATAAAGGTATTACATATTTACAACATGTGTACATATTTTTTTCAAATACACCTTTTGAAAACGTTTAATCCAACAGAAACCGAAAGGAAAGAGAGGGTACTACGCTCCAAATGTCTGGAGTCACTGGGCCACTCTCAATCAAAAATTGTATTAGAGCCCTGTGACTTCATGAACCTAAAGTGATTCTAAAACCCTTTGTTTTTTTTTATAGAAAAAATAACAAACATGTCAGACTCCTCCTTTTCTCGGTACCCCTGCTGGCGCTCCTTGCTCCTGTCGGGTGCCCCCACAGTAAGCAGCTTGCTATGGGGGCACCCGCTCCTCCGTGTGTCCATTCACACATGGAGCCGTGGCTCGGCCCCACCCCCTCTCTTCACTGGCTTTGATTGAGCCAATGGCCCCCAGTTCTGTCTCAGCCAGTGAGAAGAGGGAGCCCCAGGATAGCCAAGACTCCAGTGCATATCGCTGGATCAAGAAGGGACTTGGGTGAGTATTGGGGGGAAGCTGCATAGAATGCATGAAGGTAAAAAAAAACCTTGAGCCTTTACAACCACTTTAAAATTATACTCAGATATTAAATCCAGAGAGATAATGGCTGTACTTTACAATCAAAAGTAACTTTATATATTAATAATAAAAGAAAAGTAGGTGCAGCGCTAAAATCAAAAGATACAAATAATTCTCTATAGGAAAAATGTATAAATATCGGTGGTTAAACAGATATGCCACAATGGTGAATATTGCGTTTAGTCAATAAGAAGTGCTAAAAGCACACATGAAGTCCTCATCCCAAAGTGATGGTAGTAAAAAGGTGAAGAAAGTCCTGGAAAACAGATAGAGTGCGCACTCACCAGAGGTGCGTTAGATTAACGCATGTAGGGAAAAAAATGCTGCAAGATCTCTCCAGCATCAGGGCTCTGGTCAGATCGCACTGCGTCCTATCCTCTGTCTCACCGCGAAGAGCAGTAGCCAAGTTGCATCCAAACGTGTGGGCGTCAGGGAACTCCTTGGTCCAGAGAGACACTGTGGGAGATGGTGCTCTCAAAGAGAGCCCAATGAAGGACGCCACATAGTGTAATGCTGTTTGACTCCAAGTTTAATAGTCAAAAGGGGTGAAACAAACAAAATTACTGACCATAGGTAGTTGGCCACATGTAGTGGCTAGATGTCCATAAGCTGTAGCTACAGCTTATGGACATCTAGCCACTACATGTGGCCAACTACCTATGGTCAGTAATTTTGTTTGTTTCACCCCTTTTGACTATTAAACTTGGAGTCAAACAGCATTACACTATGTGGCGTCCTTCATTGGGCTCTCTTTGAGAGCACCATCTCCCACAGTGTCTCTCTGGACCAAGGAGTTCCCTGACGCCCACACGTTTGGATGCAACTTGGCTACTGCTCTTCGCGGTGAGACAGAGGATAGGACGCAGTGCGATCTGACCAGAGCCCTGATGCTGGAGAGATCTTGCAGCATTTTTTTCCCTACATGCGTTAATCTAACGCACCTCTGGTGAGTGCGCACTCTATCTGTTTTCCAGGACTTTCTTCACCTTTTTACTACCATCACTTTGGGATGAGGACTTCATGTGTGCTTTTAGCACTTCTTATTGACTAAACGCAATATTCACCATTGTGGCATATCTGTTTAACCACCGATATTTATACATTTTTCCTATAGAGAATTATTTGTATCTTTTGATTTTAGCGCTGCACCTACTTTTCTTTTATTATTGATTATTACAGGGAGGATTGGTTGCCTTTTTTGGTGTTCTAGCTGCTTGTATACTTTTGCCAGTAGCGCTCGCTATACTTTTTCCACACGTTAACTTTATATATTACAAAACAAAAAAATGGTTACAAGCTTATCTTAAAGTAGAAGTATGGGTTTGCGAAAAAAATAAACATCCATGCTCAATTCTGTGTGAAGCTGCAGCTGTTGCATGTCGGCTCTAAGACCAAGAACTGAGTTGATTGTTCGTTTTTCAGTTAACACCAAATGGAGAACAGTTACTGCTCTTCTCTCTGCTCCTCCAGTTCTCACTGGCATGCCAAGATGTAGAGGGGGTGAACACATCTGTCTCCAGCCTCTCAGGCTTATTAGGCAGCCAGGTGGATCCTCACAATATTGTCGGGATCCTTCCAGTGCCTGGAGCAGCTCTGCTCCGTCAGCTGATAGCAGGTAATAGCCCACTATCAGCTGGCTTTGAGTCTCAGGAGTACAAAAGTAAGTATACTCCTGTGACCCACAAGAGAAGTACAGCCAAGAAAATCACAAGCAAATAATCCATTTTCCACTTGTGGAGTGGTTAATATATACAGTATGTAGATCTACAAATGTATAGCTTTATATAAGACACCCATTCTCAATCTTTCCTTAGATTGCCTATGCTATAGTCATGTTTAAAAAATATAAGATAAAACTGCTGTAAGTCAATCCTGACTATAAACCTCAGGGATTGCAGAGCTAAATAAATTAGCTGAATTTAGAATTGCTGATTTGTATCCAATAGTTTATAAATATTATACAGCCTTAAAGGATACGTTTACCATATTTAGGGTGTAATATGTAACATGTTACAAAAGGACCGACCCTTCTCCTCCCAAAACCCTGAGATCTTCTCAACTTCCCCCCCAACCCCAGTATTCTGTGAATGAGAAAACTACAAGTTCCAACAGCCTTTGTGGCTGTCTTGTAATTCTCAATGAACTACCACGGTGCTGTTGAGTGCTGTGGTAGTTCATTGATTCTTCCTGGCAGTGTGTATCTGCTTGCCCCATCATACAATGTATGAGCACACAGATGCACTGGCAGTTCTGCAGGAGACTTGCATGACACCAGAAATCTGCTGATCGCTGGTGCAATGCTTTGCAGGCTCCCAAAACAAAAATAGTAAATGCACATTTTTTTTACCTAGAAAAAAATGTGCATTTATTAATTTTTGTTAAATGGTGAATGTTTTCTTTAATATGTGTGTGTATATAATATATATATATATAGTATATACACTGAATAGTCAATGAGCAGCAAGAGAGTTTAGCTGGGACACCATTGTGAATAGGATAAGCCTTATCTGCCATTTGTTTTGTGGATTTGCTGGCATGATCTGTGCGAACTGATATAATATGGTATTCTGCATTTATTAGATACACCTGATAAACTGCAATACCATCCTGTGCATTTGGCTTGGAAAGACTGTTTGACCTTGCATTGAAGGTGATATTCTGAGATTTCTTTACAAAATAAGGCTGGATGCAATTGGGATTGCTAAGTACAATGCAAGAAAAGTTGTGTGCGTCGTTTCAAGGGCTCCATAGACTAATACTGCATAAAATGTGGAATTGTGTCATCTAAAAAGTTTTGATATATTTGAGCATCTTTCCAAGCTGGACCCCATGGGATTACTCAGGCGTAGCATGTTAAACATATTTTACTTTATGAGCTCTGGATGTTCACCTTGCTGCTTGCACCTGACAGGCTGTTCATATGGAGATTTCCTATTCAAGGATTTAATTGAGTGCAGTGACTAACTCTTTGAATAGAGTTATAAATTGATGGGCTATATACAAAGTAGATTGATGCAATATTGTTAATGCTGCATTCCATCTAACTGATTGAATAGCACCTACCACAAAAAGATATTTATAAACTTTACTACTGGCAGACTCCCCTCTTTGGAAAGGGGGATTGCCATATGGGAGATTGAAAAGTGGACTTACTGGTTCATGGTGGATCGATGAGCTACTGCTAATGCTGTGTTCCATCTCCTTGATTGAATTACATCTACAACAAACTTTGTACGATAAAGACAACTACAAACCTTTCTACTGGCAGACCCCCTACATAGAAAAAATGGGGGGTGGCTGCCGTAAAGTGGAATATTTGCATTCTTATTGTTCATTGAACATTTGATGCACAATTATCCTTGGTATTCTACAGTCTATATCAGAGAACTAAACATGCATACAAACACACACTCCCGCGAATACAAAACAACGAATGTGAACCACTGTTAATTTCGACGTCAAATTTCAGTTTAGTTTTATTCGTAATCTTTTGACTAAAATGCCCTTTTATTTATAGTATTTTAGTCATCTGAATTGTTTTAGATTTAGCCATATATTAGTCGACTAAAATCTCTAGTACTCTATCAACAAGTTGTATTGGATGAGTGATCCAGGCTCCCTCTGTCTGCCTGCTGCCTGGGAGTTCTGGAAAAATGCCGTGCAAGCCACAAAAGAGGGACTCATCCTTTCAGATTTGTGTCTGTTTGGATGTGATGTAGTGAGTGTTTTCCCTCCCAGCAAGGTAGCAGTACTTAGCACTGTGTAAAATAACAGCCTCCCTAGACCGTCCAGTTCTATGCCCTGTGCACTCTCTCACTCCCATTTACTTCCCCATCCCCACTTGCAAGTTCTCTCCCCATCCCCAAAGTATAATGCACCCTGCCCTGTGCACTCCTTCACTCCAATTTACTTCCCCATCCCCACTTGTAAGTCCACTCCCCATCCCCAATGTATAATGCACCCTGCCCTGTGCACTCCCTCACTCCCATTTACTTCCCCATCCCTACTTGTAAGTCCCCTCCCCATCCCCAATGTACAATGCACCCTGCCCTGTGCACTCCCTCACTCCCATTTTCTTCCCCATCCCCCCTTGCAAGTCCCCTCCCCATCCCCAAAGTATAATGCACCCTGCCATGTGCACTCCTTCACTCCCATATACTTTCTCATCCCCACTTGCAGCCGGGCATTACAGCCAATAGAGTTTAGGTTTTTTTTTTGTTTTTTTAAAGTTGCACTTCTGTTTGGCAAAAAGCAATATTTTTGTTTTTGTTTATGAAACTTGGTTTTATTAATAAAGTTGTTATATATCACAATGGCTAAATCTATGTTTGCAGTGCATGTTCAAACCTTAATACCATAAATAATATGTTATTAGATTTTTATTCCAGGAGTATAGAATGAGTTTGGAAATTCTAGAGAAATGGTTAAATAATGCATTACAATTTAACTTAGCCCATTAGATTTTAGTCGACTAACTGAAAATTGAAATTGATTTTCGTCATAGTTTCGTCAATTGATTTGTTTCTAATTTTATTTTCCTTTAGTTTTCATCACTGAAAACATGCAGCTGACGAAACCTATGACGAAAATATTTTCATTGATGAAATTAACACTGATGTGAACTCAACTAATTTATTTAGCTGTGCAATCCTTGCCTGTATGTATTGGTGCAGAGGGTGACCGCAATAGTCCAAGTAGAGGGTGCACACTCATTAGTAGAGGAAGTGACACATTTTCATGAGCAAGGAGGGAAGTGGAAAGGATGTTCATCAAAGCAGGGGTAGTGAATTAAAATTCAGGGAGGTCATAATAAGGTCTGGGATCAGTGGTTAGAAATTCCTGCCACTTATAAATACTTGCACTGCTTGGAAACTGTACTGTGGCCTCCCACTTTGTGCTAATCTGTACTTGAGCCACCTTTTAATTGATGCCATCATACTTTCAAATGTGTTATTGTTGTTGTTTATTGTTTTTGCAATACTAGTTACCCTGGGTTCACAGATATGTGTGCTGAAATCGCATTGTGATTTATGAAGACGTTTCTATGGGAATAGCATTGTGGTGTGAGTGCTATTTCACCAGAGGTGCAATTTTGGCACCAGTGACTTCACTGCAATATCGCCTTCCATTGACTTCAGTGATAAATTGCCTTCCATTGACTTCATTGCAAAAACACCTTTCAGTGACTTCAATATAAAAACTCCTGTCAATCACAATCTTATGTGAACACTGACCTCCTCATACCACTATTCTCTATGACTTGTGAGTCTGGAACGCACTGCTCCAAGCTCATATAGGACCTATTTTGGAATCTCAAAGTGCAGTGCCTGTGGATCGCCTCAGTGTGAACCACCTTAATAGTAACACATAATATCTAGCCTGTCATACGGATCTGTGCATTTGAAAACGCATCCAGAATCGCATGTGTGAACCATAGCTTACCTTGCTTATCTTGTACGTAGCAACTATACCTCAATGTTTGGCTCTGGCCACTTACTCCTATGTGTTACTATTGCCAGATCAGGTTTGCACTCTTCTGACTCGTATTTTTTTTTTACACCAACGTAAGTCACACTCTGTTCTGTTATGTTCTGTGCTGCTTTTATTTTCTCATGTCTAGTAAGCTTCAATAAAGCATTATTTGTGTCCCCATCATAGTACCCTGTTTACATTGTGTATCCATCAGAGTGCCCCCTTACATCAGGTGCCCATCAGTGTTTCTCCTAATATCAGGTGTCTGCATCAGAGTGGTCCCTTGCATCAGGTATCCCCTTCAGAGTGCCTTCTTAAATCAGGTGTCCCCATCAGGGTTCCTCCTTACATCAGGTGTCCCCTTCAGGATGCTTCCTTAAAGCATGTGTTTTCATCAAGAGTGCCTTCTTACATCATGTGTCTTCATTTGGGTGCCCTCTTACATCATGTGTCTTCATTGAGGTACTCTCTTACATCATGTGTCTTCATTGGGGTGCCCTCTTACATCATGTGTCTTCATTGGGGTTCTCTCTTACATCATGTGTCTTCATTGGGGTGCCCTCTTACATCATGTGTCTTCATTGGGGTGCTCTCTTGCATCATGTGTCTTCATTGGGGTGCCCTCTTACATCATGTGTCTTCATTGGGGTGCCCTGTTACATCATGTGTCTTCATTGGGGTGCCTTCTTACATCATGTGTCTTCATTGGGGTGCCCTCTTACATCATGTGTCTTCATTAGGGTCCTCTCTTACATCATGTGTCTTCATTGGAGTGCCCTCTTACATCATGTGTCTTCATTGGGGTGATCTCTTACATCATGTGTCTTCATTGGGGTGCTCTCTTACATCATGTGTCTTCATTGGGGTGCCCTCTTACATCATGTGTCTTCATTGGAGTGCCCTCTTACATCATGTGTCTTCATTGGGGTGATCTCTTACATCATGTGTCTTTATTGGGGTTCTCTCTTACATCATGTGTCTTCATTGGGGTGCCCTCTTACATCATGTGTCTTCATTGGGGTGCCCTCTTACATCATGTGTCTTCATTGGAGTGCCCTCTTACATCATGTGTCTTCATTGGGGTGATCTCTTACATCATGTGTCTTTATTGGGGTTCTCTCTTACATCATGTGTCTTCATTGGGGTGCCCTCTTACATCATGTGTCTTCATTGGGGTGATCTCTTGCATCATGTGTCTTCATTGGGGTGCTCTCTTACATCATGTGTCTTCATTGGGCTGCCCTCTTACATCATGTGTCTTCATTGGGGTGCCCTGTTACATCATGTGTCTTCATTGGGGTGCCTTCTTACATCATGTGTCTTCATTGGGGTGCCCTCTTACATCATGTGTCTTCATTAAGGTCCTCTCTTACATCATGTGTCTTCATTGGGATGCCCTCTTACATCATGTGTCTTCATTGGGGTGATCTCTTACATCATGTGTCTTCATTGGGGTGCTCTCTTACATCATGTGTCTTCATTGGGGTGCCCTCTTACATCATGTGTCTTCATTGGGGTGATCTCTTACATCATGTGTCTTCATTGGGGTGCTCTCTTACATCATGTGTCTTCATTGGGGTGCCCTCTTACATCATGTGTCTTCATTGGGTTGATCTCTTACATCATGTGTCTTCATTGGGGTGATCAATTACATCATGTGTCTTCATTGGGGTGCTCTCTTACATCAGGTGTTCCAATCAGAGTGTCACATATCTGTTAGCACTGGGCAGGCAGAAGGCAGGAAGTGGAAAATCTGTAGGAATGGACAGAGGAAGTTCCACTTCTGCCCTCCATGACATCAGTGGTGGCTAAAATACGGTTTGTCATAACAACAAATTACTGCAGAGGAGGGGGAAACCTGAGCGGGGGACCAGCTTGGTCCAGATGCAGACTATAGTCTGCCATTTAGGCCTGGTTCACACTGACCCATTTTTGGAAGCGTTTTGAACTGCAGTGATTCACATGATATAAAGTGAGTTCCAATAGAGGGCATTCACGTATATGCAGTCTAGATGCAGTGCGTTTTGAAAGAGGATCGTGTGCGTCTTTGGAGCGGCACGATCACAGCTGCATCAAAATTGCATGCAAAATGCATTGGTATGCCATCTGAATCGCAGGTGAATCACACTGCAGCTGCTTACTGAATCGTAATTCAAGACTGATGTAACTCGTACTGCTTCAGTCTGAACCCAGCCTAAGTGATACCTGCGCTGGAGAGAGACCAGTTGGTTTCTTGGTAGGCCACAGAGAAATGTAGCAAAAGTCAAGTTTGGATACATTGAGGGGACGCACTAATATTCTCATTCTGTCATTAATGGCAGAGCAATGGATGCTGGAAATGTTTTTAAGCTGAAAACAACAGAAGGTTCTTAGTGAATAAATGGGGAGTTTTAAAAGAGACCGCAGAATCAAAAAGTACCTTCAAGCAAAAATCTTTGGCAGCTGGAGTTATTGAGTGTTATCAGCAGTAATTGAAATTTTATGTTTATTAAAACAGCAGAAAAAATGAAAACTGCTATCAAGTTAAGGAATTTGTAAACCCAGCATTTCATATTGCAGATACTGTATGTGCCTGCTGTATCATGTACTATGAAAAAGTATCCTGTTCTCTTTGTAAAGCTTCCTTTGTGTGTAAGCCCTGGTGTTCCTGTGCTTTCCTAATAAAGCAAAAAGAGTAGTAGTTTCCAGAAGTAAACTACCAAAGTAGGTAATGAACACCCAAGCAATGTAGCTCATATGTAAAATCACATATTTTTATTAATCCCATGTAGAGAAAAAGAATAACGTCCGTCGATAGTGACACATACAATCACTGAATACACATTAAAAACAATGCAATCTGGATTGCAACATTAATATATTTTAGTGGTATTCACTGAAGACTGGTTAGAGATAGTTAACAGCGCTGTTATGTTTCATATGACACCATATTTTATCATGTAAATCATGGCTTTATATTATTGACATATTGACTGTACATATTAAATGATAGTAATAGACCAAAAAGTAAGGCTGGGCATGTATCTTGATATATAAACTATTGACGTTTAGTTTTCCCTATATAAAGTTTTTTTACCTGGACATTCAATCATATATGTGACCTTAGAGCTAGAGCAATTAATAAAATTATGAATATTATAGAGCTTAGTTTCCCAGAGTTTGGAAAGATCTTAGTTTTATCCACATGGGGGCAAATTTGGCAGTGTCCACATGGATACATACCAGACAACGTAGGTTGTCCAGTTAGCCAATTATTTGATATTGGTTTTCTATATTCTGATCTTACTAGTATATCATTTAAATTAGCTGCTCTACGTGCCACTAAAGAAGGTTTTTTTACCACTTTATTTGCTGTAATAGAATTGGTTGTCAATATATGCCAATGTTTAAGCATTGTATTTTTTACTTCTTGCCATTGCTGCCTATATTTAGTAATGAACCGGAAAGGCCCTTTGAATTTTGGAGTCTGTTCTTGAACTCTTGTGTTCAGTAATGTCTCTCTTTGAGCTTGTGATGCTCTTCCCTTTGCTTTCCTAAGGGTTTTATGAGAATATCCCCTATCTCTGAAACGCTTATACATGGAAGTAGCTTCATGTTGAAATTGTGATATATTTGAACAGTTTCTCCTAATTCGGAGAAACTGTCCAATGGGGATACCTTGTTTTTAAGTTTTTGGGTGATGACTTGTAGCATGCAATAAAGCCTGGCTCTCGGCTATTACGATGGTGGTGAGCATGGTGTACTACAAATCATCGGTACTTGCTATTGCACACCTCACCTGAAGTCATGCAATTATTTCTCAGCTGTACTCTACATTTACCATGATGTCTATTTGGAGGAATACCCTAAAGGGATAAAGATATCCATACATTTTCATGATATTTCAAGATTTTAACCACACAGTATTCAAGCTATGAAGGAACATGGTACAGTATGAATCTTTCAACACTGTGTAATTCCATGGAATCTTTCTTTTGCATTCTACAAACGGACATACATTTTTTCTATTTGCATTTTAATCATTGCAGTTCCTACGCATCTGAAGTTTACATATATCAAGATACATGCCCAGCCTTACTTTTTGGTCTATTACTATCATTTAATATGTATAGTCAATATGTCAATAATATAAAGCCATGATTTACATGGTAAAATATGGTGTCATATGAAACATAACAGCGCTGTTAAGTATCTCTAACCAGTCTTCAGTGAATACCAATAAAATGTATTAATGTTGCAATCCGGATTGCTTTTTTTTCATTGGTTTTAATGTGTAATAATGTTTAATGTTTTAATGTGTATTCAGTGATTGTATGTGTCACTATCCACGGATATTATTCTTTTTCCCTACATGGGATTAATAAAAATATGTGATTTTACATATGAGCTAGATAGCTTGGGTGTTAATTACCTACTTTAGCAGTTTGCTTCTGGCAACTACTACTCTTTTTGCTATATATTATTTTTTGGTTTATGCCCACACCATTAAAAGGTGCATTCTTTGAGCTCACTATTAGGTTACCCCGCCTTTATATTTTGTGGTATATTTATATTCTTGAAGCTTTCCTAATAAAACCTGACCACACTGAGAAGGAGAGCACACCGTGGTCAGTTCTGTGCTGAGAACTCGGCCTGCTCTCCTCCAATGATTAGACTTGTGCTGACATGCCCCCCCCCCCATCTCCAGCCTTTCACTGGGAAGAACAGTGTGCTGCTGTTTCTCCTCCCCGAGATATTAAGCAGCTGAGAACAGAGGTCACTTGATCATTTATAAACAGAGGGAAAATTTTTTATGTGTTTTAATTCATTGCCTTTCATTTATACTTTAAGCTGAATGGGTTTTACAAGGTGAAAGTTTACATATACTTTAAGAGACACCTCTCCCAAGATACTAGGAATCTTTGGGAGGTAGCCACTCTAGAAAAGTATATACAATGTAACCTGATCCCAAAGGGACTACAGGTACACGGCAAAAATAGTGGCACCCCTGCATTTTTGTCAGATAATGTACCACTTCGCTCAGAAAATTGTTGCAATTACACATATTTAGGCATTCGCGTGTTTATTTCTTTTGTTTATGTTGGTATGACACAAAAAAAGGGAGAAAGAGCCAAATCTGACACATTCCATGCAAAACCCAAAAAATGGACTGACAAAATGATTGGAACCTTTTCAAAATTGTAAGGAATAATTGCATTCCACGTTTGTGATGCTCCTGTGATTTGTTTTTAAACTCACCTGTATCAATTAACAAATCTTAATGTTCTTGTGTCCACTGTGCGCAACATTGTCAAGAAGGAAGTTTACAGCCCATGGCACTGTAGCTAATCTCCCTGGATGTAGCCAAAAGAGAAACATTGATCAAAGATTGCAATGAAGGATTGTTCTAATGGTGGGTAAGGAACCTCGATCTACTTTCAGACAAAGGAGGACCCACTGCTGACACAGAAACATAAAAAGCCAGATTTGAGTTTGCCAAAACTCACCTCATGAAGCCAAAATCCTTTTGGGTGAATGTGCTGTGAACAGACAAAACTAAATTGCAGCTTTTTAGTAAAGCCCCTCATTCTACTGTTTTCAGAAAAAGTAATGAGTCCTTTAAAGAAAACAATACAGTCCCTACAGTCAAGCATGGTGGAGGTTCACTGATGTTTTGGGGTTGCTTTGCTGCTTCAGGCACTGGATGTCTTGACTGTGTGCATGGCATTATGAAAGCTGAAGACTACCAAAGAATTCTGGGGTGCGATGTAGGGCCCAGTGTCAGAAAGTTGGGTCTCCATCAAAGGTCATGTGTCTTACAGCAGGACAATGACCCAAAGCTCATGTCAGAAAGCACCCAGAAATGGTTTCAGACAAAGCACTGTAGAGTACTGAACTGGCCAGCAATGAATCCATATTTCAATCCCATAGGGCACCTGTGCAGAGATCTCAAAACAGAAGCTGGGAAAAGGAACCCTTCCAATCTTGAGAGACCTGAAGCAATTGGCGAAAGAATAGTGGTCCAGAATTCCAGAAGAAAGGTGTGAGAATCTCATTGATGGTTACAGGAAGCAATTGATTTCAGTTATTTCCAAGGGGTATGCTACCAAATATTAAATTGAGGGTGCCAATAATTTTGTCCAGTCCATTTTTGGAGTTTTGCATGTAATGTGTCAGATTTGGCTTTTTGTTTCTCCACTTTGTTGTGTCATACCAATACAAACAAAAGAAATAAACATGAGAATGCCTGAACACTTGTAATTGCAACAATGTTCTGGACAAAGTGGTGCATTAGCTGACAGAAATGCAGGGTTCAAGATTTTTGGCCATGACTGTACATAAGAAACCAGCATTTGACTTGTTTGATGAGTCAATACAAGAGAAATGAGATTATCTTCTAAAACATTTTTCCAGGCAATTAACACAATTTGTCATAGAGGCTCGTAAATTGGAACTACTAATTACAGGAGAGAGCATTAAAGCAAGTATTCATAAACTGGAACCGTTTAGAGATCAAGAAGAATATAGGCAATTAGAATGATATTGTTGCGCAGAAACAATTGAAATTCCACAGAGATCAAGTACCTAATAGGAGATTTCAACCACAAGCAGTAGTAGAGGAAGCGATGAACCAGGCAGAACCAGGTGAGCTAGTAGTGAGTATAGTCAGATACACCGCCGCTCAAGATGCAGCTGAGGAGACTGAAACTAGGAATATGAGGAATTGAGTGTCAAGCTCACAATAGAAAGGAGTTAGATTAGTGTAGGTGAAACAGGTTCCATCCAACAGCATAGAGGTGCTGTTGTGTCATCCTGTCACAAAGAATAGATGCCTGGCTTTGCCACAACCCTCAGGGAATGCTTTCAAGAACTCTTTATGGGTAATAGGTACAAATGTATTAACTAGACACGGAAGATCACACATTTTTTTAGAGGGAGGCAAAAGAAGAAGTCCCGGAGAGGTTGTAGAGGTGGTAGACATATGAAGACATGTAGACATATGAATCAAATTCCAATACCCTTAAAGCAGAACTGTATGGCACCTGAGCTCCACAGACCAAAAACTAACATTTTGTAAAGCTCTGCACTATTGGCTCTATGTAAATCCAGTATATTAATAATAATAAATATTATTCATTCTTGATATTCAAAGCCAATTCACCTATCCATCCATGTCTCCATGCATTCATTTGTTGAGAAATCACTTTGAAAAGCAACCCCTAGAATTTTTGGTCATCTTAGGTAACAGCATATGATTCATGTAGTATTTGTTTCCTGGAATCCATCTTCCCTTAGCTCAGGCATGCAGGCCTAAAGGTGTGCTTAGCTGTGTAATCCCCTCCTCATCACCTGAAGACTCCTGGGGTGTATGACATAATTTGCCTAGGCCTGGAAGCCAGGCAACAAAAAAAAAACAAGTATATATATTATACTTTGCTATCGATTTGCTAATACTAGCAGCATAGGATTAAAAATAGTCAATGGTAATTGAGAGCTTAAAGCTCCACTTTAATTAGTGGTGCACCGAAATTAAAATTCTGGTGCCGAAACTGAAACCGAAAATTCAAAATGTACTTGGCCGGAAACCGAAACGCGCAGTTTTTAAAAATGAATATATCTTTTTTGGAAAACAATACACTTTGATTAAAAAAAACAACCCCCCCAATATATACCCCAATTTTTTTGTAAAATATGAAAGAGGATGTTACGGCGAGTAAATGGATACCCAACATGTTACGCTTTAAAACTGCACACGCTCGGGGAATGGCGTGAAACTGCTGCAATTAAATATCTCCATGGGTGATGCTTTTAAAATTTCTACAGGTTAGCAGTGTAAAGTTACAGAGGCGGTCTAGTGCGAGAATTATTGCTCTTGCTCCGACATTCGTGGCGATACCTCACATGTGTGGTTTGAACACAATTTACATATGTGGGCATGGCCTACATATGCGTTCACGGGGGGACGGGGGCACTTTAAACTTTTTTTTGAAAATGTATTTAATTTTTTTTTTACACTGTCCCTTTTAAAAAAAAATTGTAATCACTTTTATTCCTATCACAAGAAATGCATGCATCCCTTGTGCTAAAAATAATTAGGACCCCACATCTCTCCTCTGCAATGTAAAGTACTGGATCAAAAAAAAGCATTGTTGTAGTGCTTTAAAAAAAAAAAATGGACGGAACGGGAAGTGACATTGCTCCGGTCCTCCAATGGCATAGAGATGAGTGACGGCCATCTTTCCTTCACTCATCTCTATACCCAACGCCGGGATCGATGGTTTCTCAGGTAAGGCTGAAAACTACAGAGCGGCGGCGGTGGACGAGGGACGGGGTTATCTCGGTACCGGTATCGGTGCTTTTTTTTATTTCGGCTGACGGTCGAAAGGGGTGTTTTTAGCCGAAAAGTTTTGGTCACCAAAATTATGGTGCATCCCTAACTTTAATGAAACTGAAATTTCACTTTTGAATAAAGAACTGCAATTTCCACCATCATGTTGAATAAACAAAGATGAAACATCTGTAAATAAACAATATATGAGGACATTTGGCATTAAAAACACTTTATGAAAGGGGATTCCAAATATTTCAAGTAGTTTTAGAAATACTGATTTGAGACTGAAATATAATCTTTTTCCTGCAGATGAGTTAAGTGATAGTATCAGTGGATCTCATCAGTTGGTGATACACGATCTGAGAAAATGAAAAGTTAATAAAAGTTTTGGGAGCAGTTTAACCCCACAGGAGGTTTACAGTATGAAAGAATTAAGGCAGAATCCAGACAACTATTTGAATAGGTTGACAAGGATGGGGATGTGCTTGGGTGCAGGCTTCGTTCTATGGAAAAGATTTACCGTTATAATATTTGGATGGAAGGGGTCACATGAAGAGCTTGGACCCATATTGGTGATCCTCGGTGTGCTGGTGACATTTTTTTCTTGCTGATTTTGTTCGGTTCCAGCCGACGGTCACTGCAGCACCCACTTATACACACAGCCATTTTTAACGCAGGAACGTGTGCGTTTGGATCATACACTTACATGAAGAGCTTGATCTCTTCATACAGGGTTTGAATGATAATGAAGCTCCAAGGAGCAGGGCCCTCCTAACCCTCTTGTATTGTTGCTGTGTTTTCTCCCTTTATATTGTAAAGCACTAAGCAAACTGATGGCGCTATATAAATCTTGTATTATAATAATAATAATAATAATGATTACACTACAGTTAATGCTGACAAAGTCGTAACATGAATTTAACTTTCTTGGTCTGGACATTTTTGTTAACCATTTGCCCTCTGGAAGATTTACCCCCCTTCCTGACCAGGTCATTTTTTGCGATACGGAACTGCTTTTAGTTTTTATTATTATTATTTTGTTTTTTGTTAGGGTAAGTGTATTAAATGCGGACGCTAATAAATCACTGTATAAACAGAGAGCACAGTGGTTCCACTTTTCTGTTTTTCATAATACATATTATATGAGAGCATCAGCTGGAGGAGTGTATGCTATGGCAGTAACGGGAGAGGAGCTGGACAGACTGGACAGATGGTGTGCACAAGTCTGTCCATATGTTAAGCGCATAATGACCTATTGATGAGGTCATAAAGTGAGGTGAGCAGGTTTTTCACCTAATGGTGGTGGCACGGTTGGCACTGAAGAAGCAAGATTTATCTTATACACAGTGGTGTTATAAGAGACTTTTTTATGGGACTTTATTGTTTTTTATTAATTTCTATATAAGGTATTAGATTGTAGCGCTGCACTTTATTGTTATTTAACCACATGCCGCCCAGCCACTGTATAAATACGGCAGCAGGGTGGCATGGCTGGACAAAACCACGTTTTAAAACGTGTGTTTTGTAAACAGGTGGGGGCGCGCGCGAGGCACGCCGCCGCCCTACCTGTCCCGCCGATCACAGCCGCGGATGTCAGTCGCCGGGTCACAGCCGGTCGTTACCGGCTATGTCCCGGCGATCGGCGGCAATCGCTGACAGAGAGCACAGCTGCAGTAGCTGTGCTTTCTGTCAGTTCCCTGACAGCTGCAGGACACGCAGATCGGGACAGAAGAGTTTCTCTCTCCCAATCGGGAGCAGTACACCCCCCGCCCCCTAGTAAAACATTCCCCTCACACAGTTAACCCTTTCCCTGAATAATAAGCTTAACCCCTTCCTGCCCAGTGCCATTAGTACAGTGTCAGTGTTTTTTTTTTTTGCACTGATTACTGTATTGGTGTCACTGGGGATGTCAGTGACCCCAAGTCAGTACCCCCCAATGTCAGAATGTCCGCCGCAGTCTCGCCATAAGTCGCTGATCGCCGCCATAAGTCACTGATCGCCGCCATAAGTCGCTGATAGTCGCCATTACTAGTATAAAAAAAAAACTAAAAATCCCAGTATCTTTCCCTCCATTTGTAAACGCTATAACTTTCACGTAAACCAATTAATTTACACATATTGGGGTTTTTTTTTTAGCAAAGACATGTTGCAGAATGCATTTTGGCAGAAATTTATGACTAAATTTGATTTTTAAATTTTCTTTTACTGGACATGTTTTATAGCAAAAAGTCCAAAATATAGTTTTTTTCCCTCAAAATTGTCAGCCTTTTTTTTTATAGCGCAAAAAATAAAAACCGCACAGGCGATCAAATACCACCGAAAGAAAGCTCAATTTGTGGAAAAAAAAAGGATGTAAATTTCATTTATGTACCATATTGCATGACCGCGCAATTGTCCGTTAAACTAGCACAGCGCTGGATAGCAAAAAAATGGCGTAAATTGCAGTATCTATACCATAGTTTGTAGACGCTATAACTTTCAAGCAAAGCAATCAATATACACTTATTGGGATTTTTTTACCAAAAACATGTAGCAGAATACATTTTGGCCTAAATTTATAACCAACTTTGAGTTTACAATATATTTTTTATAGCTGAAAGTAAAAAATATTGTTTTTCTTCAAAATGTTTGGCCTTTTTTTGTTTATAGCGTGAAAAATAAAAAGCGCACAGGTAATCAAATAACACCGAAAGAAAGCTCTATTTGTGTGAAAAAAAGGACGTAAATTTTGTTTGGGTGCAGCATTGCATGACTGCGCAATTATCAGTTGAATTAGTGCAGCGCCGAGTAGCAAAAAGAGGCCTGGTCATCAAGGGGGTAAATCCTCAGGAGGGCAAGTGGTTAATGTGCTGTTTGTGTTTTCCTCTGAAAAAGTATGTGCTGTTTTACTAAGGAGACCTGCTACTTTCTATCTCTTTGCTGTGCAGAGAGATAGAAAGCAGCATGTCCACGCTGACAGGAGAGAGCTCTGTAGTGTTTACACACAGATCTCTCCCCTCTCAGCTTTGCTGATGATCGCTGAGTCCGACCTGGTGATTGACATCCTCAGGAACCAAGTGTAGCGCTGGTAGGATGGAGCGTGCACGCCTCCTACCTGGAAATGCAAAATCACATATTTTGCACAGCGCAGCCGCCCTGTAGCAGTACATCTACAATGGTGCGGTCGTCAAGTGCTAAAGGAGAGTTTATTCTGAACAAAACTTATCAGAAGAAGGTGGATTGTAACAGCTATATTCTGAGAACTAGTTGCCATTTGTTAAAATGGCTATTGAATGCCCCTAAGGGACAGTATATCTGTCTATAACACAACCACTTTGTGGACTACAAGGAAAAGGCCATGTTATTAACGGCACAATTTTAGGAAAAGGGTTATGAGAAGGCAGAGCTAGAGCTTGAGGCCAGAAAGGTAGAAGATGTGTAGAGTAATAATACTACTGGAAAGGGATATGGGTTGATTTTTTTTAAAGAATCACAAAACTTCAGCGTAAGTGCCTCTTCACACTGATATGGTGTGTGATTACGGTAGCAGCGAATTCTGTGCGTTTGCTGCACCACATCAGAATCGCACTCCATTCATGTGAACTGCCACAGTTGTCTATGTTTAGTTAACAACACCCCAAAAAAGGTTCACAGAACACAGTGCGATTGGGTGAATCGGATCACATGGGTGTGAACACCCATGCGATCTGATTCCAGTGAAAAAATAAAAAAAGGTGCTTGCACCTTTCTTGTGTGTGTGGTGCAATTTGAACCATACAAAAAGAATGGCTCAAATCACACTTCAAAGAATCGCATGTCATTTGAACAGAAATGCAGTGCAATTCCTGTCCGAATCGCATGCAGTTTCCCACATCGCAATAGTGTGAAATGGCACTTACAGTGTCAGTAGGCTAAAAAAATAAAACTTTCTCGTGATTACTGTAATGTTTCTGTGCCTGTTTAGGTGTAAAATCTAGTTATTTGTGGAAGTGGGCAGTCACCAATAGTTCCTTGTGGGTGGTGGCAAGGATCCGCCACCTTGTAGAGCCTCTGCACTGTTGCCATCACAGTGTTAATGCTCCACCTTTTCTAAGTTAGTGTGGAGGAAATCCACTAACTGGCAATGTCTGGCTAAGCCAGAGCAGGTCACTTGTCCTGTGATGTAAATTAGCTTTTTCCAGCCCCCCCCCCCCCCTTCCAAGCAATGCAAAGGGCATTGGAGCTGTCAGTCAAAGATCTGATCTGTATCTGTCTGAAGACATTAGTGGGCAGATCAGATCCTTGACTGACCGCTTCACTCCACTTTGCACGGCTTGAGTGGAGGGCTCAAAAAGGCTGAAGTGACGTCACAGGACATGTGACCTGCTGTGGCTTAGTCATGTGACCCCATTATGAACAAGCTAAAAAATGGCAGTTATTACTTTTATTTCTAAAGCGTTACCAGTGTAAATTAATGACTGGTGATGTTCCCTATGATTTAGAGAGCAGAGTACTATCGGGGCTTAGATCCACTTTGAATGTTAACACAACTTAGTAAGCAGAACATTTATGCAGAAAAAAAATACAAAGTTACCTTGCAAACAAGCAATAACATCTCATAAGTTTCCTAAGCATGCATCTGTTCTAAGCAGTAACCAGATACAAAGTGTTGTAGCAGAATGTAGACGTATAGAGCGTCCAGGCACAATAGTCTTTAATGCTACTATATTATAGAATTCAGACACACCAAAGGTACCCCAGTGACTCATAACTACGGCAACTATGTAGAACGCAGCATGGATTGAGAACTAATACATATCCACTGATAGCTGTTAATGTGCTTCTCAGTTTGCTTCATTTTTCAGAACAAAGTTCAGTATGATAAGTATTTCTGTATTTCCTTCTCTTTCTTTCTCTTTCTCCCTCTCACTTTGGACTGAGTATGCTTTACAAACTGAAGATTTAATACATTCACTAAGCTCTGGGGAAAGTGAGTGCAACTGCACTTCCAAAGTACACAATCTATTGCCTTTAGTAAATCCACCTCATTGTATCCATCTAACACTGGAAACTTTAATCACTTGCCCTCCGGAGGATTTACCCCCCTTCCTCACCAGGCCATTTTTTGCATTACGCCGTTGCGTTGCTTTAACTGACAATTGCGTGGTCATGCAATGCTACACCCAAATAAAATTTACACCCTTTTTTTCCCAGGAATTGAGCTTTCTTTCTCTTGTATTTGATCGCCTGTGTGGATTTTATTTTTTGCGCTATAAAAAAAAAATCGACAATTTTTAGGAAAAAAACAATAATTAATAAAAAATTTTAATAAAAAAAACAAATCAAATTTCGTCATAAATGTACGCCAAAATGTATTTTGCTACGTGTCTTTGCTAAAAAAAATTACAATATGTGTAAACCTTCTGCCTTTAGAACCACTTTCATGATACACTATATTGCCAAAAGTATTACGCTGTCTGCCTTTACATGAACATGAACTTTAATGGCATCCCAGTCTTAGTCCGTAGGGTTCAATATTGAGGTGGCCCACCCTTTACAGCTATAACAGCTTCAACTCTCCTGGGAAGGCTGTCCACAAGGTATAGGAGTGTCTATGGGAATATTTTACCATTCTTCCAGAAGCGCATTTGTGAGGTCAGGCATTGATGTCGGACGAAAAGGCCTGGCTCACAATCTCCACTCTACTTCATCCCAAAGGTGTTCTGTTGGGTTGAGGTTAAGACTCTGTGCAGGACAGTTAAGTTCCTCCACCCCAAACTCACTCATCCATGTCTTTATGGACCTTGCTTTGTGCACTAGTATGCAGTCATGTTGGAAAAGGAAGGGGCCATCCCTAAATTGTCCCCACAAAGTTGGGAGCATGAAATTGTCCACAATGTCTTGGTATGCTGATGCCTTAAGAGTTTCCTTCACTGGAACTAAGGGGCCAAGCCCAACCCCTGAAAAACAACCCCACACCATAATCCCCCCTCCACCAAACTTTACACTTGGCACAATGCAATCAGGCAAATACTATTCTGGCAACCGCCAAACCCAGACACGTTCATAGGATTGTCAGACAGAGAAGTGTGATTTGCCACTCCAGAGAACACATCTCCACTGCTCTAGAGTCCAGTGGCAGCGTGCTTTACACCACTGCATCTGATGCTTTGCATTGCACTTGGTGATGTAAGGCTTGGATGCAGCTGCTTGGCCATGAAAACCCATTCCATGAAGCTCTCTACGCACTGTTGTTATGCTAATCTGAAGGCCACACAAAGTTCAGAGGTCTTTAGCAGAGGTCTGTGTGCTTCAGCATGTGCTGACCCTGCTCAGTCATTTTGCGTGGCCTACCACTTCATGGCTGAATTGCTGTTGTTCCCAGTTGCTTCTACTTTGTTATAATACCACTAACAGTTGACCATGGGATATTTAGAAGCAAGGAGATTTCATGGATGGACTTATTGCACAGGTGGCAACCTATCACAGTACCACGCTTGAATTCGCTGAGCTCCTGAGAGGGACCCATTCTTTCACAAATGTTTGTAGAAGCACTCTGCATGCCTAGCTACAACAAACTGAGCTGGAAATGGAATTGGGTACCTGTCAAAGCCAGGTACCTGCTCTCCCCTCCCCCCCAAAAGGTACCAAATGTGGTAGCGGAGGGGGGTAGGAGGCAGAAAAGCAGAGCTTCCACTTTTGGGTGGAACGCCACTTTAATACTTTGAGTCAGTGACCCACAACAAATATGCAGATCAGGAACACCAGAGAAAAGTCAGAAGTCTGCATACTCAATCTCACTGAATGATCTTAACTAGTTCCCAACCGCGTACTGTACCTTTACTGCTACAGTGTAAGCCAGCTGCACAGAATCATGTGTATATACTGTATATGTGATTCTACTTCTCCGGGTAGGGGGCGTGCCTGCCTAGCCGCGCAGTCATTGGCTACCTTATATGTCATTCACCGGGTCCCAGCCAGCGATTCATGGACTGGACCCAGTGATTGTTGGAGCGAATGACACGGTGAGAGATCTGTGTATGTAAACAACACAGATCTCTCTCCCATAAGCAGGAATGTGCTGGTTTTTATCTCCCTGCAAATCAGGGAATGAAAAACCAGCATGTCTCCTAGTATAACAGACATACACATTAACTCTCCCTGGCACACAAGTAACCCTTTGATCGCCCCAGATGTTAACCCCTTCCTGCCCAGTGTCATTAGTACAGTGACAGTGCTTTTTATTAGCCCCGATCACAGTATGTCCGCCATACTATCACAGTCCCACTATAATTCGCTGATCGCCGCCATTACTATAATTCCTGTATCTATGCCATTGTTTGTAGATGCTATAATTTTCACACAAACCAATTAATTTACACTCTTTGGGATTTTTTTTCACCAAAGACCGGTAGCAGAATACATTTTGGCCTAAATTTATGAAGACTTTTTTTTTTTCATTTTTTTTATTGGCTATGCTTTATTTCGAAAAGTAATAAAAAATAAATATATATATATATTTTTTTTTGTTTAACCACTTGAGCTCCTGAGGATTTACCCCCCCTTAATGACCAGGCCTCTTTTTGCTACTCGGCGCTGCACTTATTCAACTGATAATTGCGCGGTCATGCAATGCTGCACCCAAACAAAATTTATGTCCTTTTTTTCACACAAATAGAGCTTTCTTTCGGTGTAATTTGATCACCTGTGCGCTTTTTATTTTTCACGCTATAAACAAAAAAATGGCAAAAATTTTGACGAAAAACAATATTTTTTACTTTCAGCAATAAAAAATATATAGTAAACTTAAAGTTGGTTATTAATTTAGGCCAAAATGTATTCTGCTACATGTTTTTGGTAAAAAAAATCCCAATAAGTGTATATTGATTGCTTTGTGTGGAAGTTATAGCGTCTACAAACTATGGTATAAATACTGCAATTTACGCCATTTTTCTGCTATACAGCGCTGCGCTAGTTTAACGGACAATTGCGCGGTCATGCAATACGGTACATAAATGAAATTTACATACTTTTTTTTCCCACAAATTGAGCTTTCTTTTGGTGGTATATGATCGCCTGTGCGGTTTTTATTTTTTGCGCTATAAAAAAAAAGGCTGACAATTCTTAGGAAAAAAAAACTATTTTGGACTATTTGCTATAAAACATGTCGAGTAAAAAAAAATGCAAAATCAAATTTAGTCATAAATTTCTGCCAAAATGCATTCTGCGACATGTCTTTGCTAAAAAAAAAACTGATACGTGTAAATTAATTGGTTTACGTGAAAGTTATAGCGTTTACAAATGGTGGGAAAGATACTGGGATTTTTAATTTTTATTTATACTAATAATGGCGCAGATCAGCGAATTATGGCAGCGATCAGGGACTTATGGCAGAGACCAGTGACTTATGGCGGGACTGCGGCGGACATTTTGACACTGGGGGGGAACTGACTTGGGGTCACTGACATCCCCAGTGACACCAATACAGTGATCAGTGAAAAAAAAACACTGAAACTGTACTAATGTCACTGGGGAGGAAGGGGTTAACATTTTTAGGAGTTTACTGTGTAAGGGGAGTGTTTTACTAGGGGGCGGGGGTGTGTGCTGGACGGGGGGAGAGAGGGGGGAGCTGATCGAGGGAGAGAAATTCTTCTCTCCCTCTTCAGCTTGTCGGGGAACTGTCACAGAGCAGGCTGTGTGTAAACAATGCAGCTCTGCTCTGTGACAGTGATGACAGCTCATCGCGGGAAAACGGCCAGTAAAAACCGGCCGTGACCTGGCGGCTCACACCCGCTGCGGATACCCGCGGGACAGGCAGGGCGGGCGCGCGCCTCACGTGCGCCCCCTACCTGTTTTGCGGGGTCCGTTTTAAAACGTCGTTTTGCCTACCAGTGCCGCCCTGCCGCCGTACATGCACAGTGGCTGGGCGACATGCGGTTAAATTTCCATTTATTTTCATTTATAGCTCAAAATCGAAACACAGCAGTGATCAAGTACCACCATAAGAAAGCTCTATTTGTGTGAAAAAAATGATATACATTTCATTTGTGTACAGTGTTACATAACCACACAGTTGTCAGTTAAAATAGCGCAGCACTGTATAGCAAAAAATGTCCTGGTCATGAAGGGTAGATCTTCCGGAGGGCAAGTGGTTAAACTATTAAAGTAAAACAGACAGGTAGTTGGCATTTCCAGCAGTAAAGGTCAGCAAAAGCATTAACATGGTTTATGAGCGCCAATGTTTTAGGAGCTGTCCATTGCTGAAAATGTATTCTTACAGCACAGGCACTAGATGATCATTTTTCGACATAACCCCAAACCCCCTCTTTCCTCGCAGAAATATACATTGGTATCCAAGCTATACTATTCCATCATATGCAAGCTCGCAAGGATGCTAATTCATCTTAGTATTTTATCTAATGGGCCTCATTTACCCAGGCACTGTGGCCCATGCATGTGAATCAGACATTGGATGTAACTGCCAGGAGCTGTGTGCAGGTGTCCTATGTAACTCAATGGGGAAGCAGGTGAAGGGGAGCAGCCCCGAATGCGGTGTGCGTTTGGGGCAGGGTGGATAAAAATCAATGATTTTTTTAAAAAAATCAAAAAAACTGATTTTTTTTTATTTAAATCGGATTTTTTTTAAATAAAATGCTTTTTCAGGAAAATATATTACCATCCAAAGGTTATTCCATCATGAAATAAAGATTAGTTTTTTAATTATGTAGAATAAGGCTGTATATGTTTAATTGTTTTGGTAAATAAATTCCATGAATCCATTCACAATGTCATGCTCTTCCAGAGGTTTTTGTAAGATTATTGGGCAGTTTCTCTGCCTACAAGATATTATCACAGATGCTTGGTTTACTTTTGCAGTTCTCAAAACTGAATTTGACTCAGCGGAGATCACATGCCTCTTCTTCACAGCAAAAATGTTATAACATGAACAAAGTTAAGAAAAAGACCTTAATCCTAACTTCTACAAACCTATGAATACAGAATCAACCCCTTCAGTGCTAAGTTTCAAGAAGTTCAGTGAATAGAATAGAAACAATATTTTTCTGATTGTTTGGAGTGGAATAGATCTGCACAAGAAGAAAGTGAAACTAAGTGTGAGGAGGAAGGGGCTGACAGTCTAAGTTTCTTAAAATATATATATTTTGTTCAGCCAAATTAGTTAACAAACATGGATGTTTGTTTAAGCAAATACCATATGCTGGAATGTTATTGTTTCAGTTGAATAAATCTATTTAAATTGTTATTATTAAGGTAATGATTATTTTTCTCCTTCCTAAGTACAACAGAAACGTTGTCCCAATATGAATGATTAACCTATTAAACTGGGGATAAAAAAACTAATATGAAAAGTTGTTATTCTAAAAATCTTCATCTACTTGCATATTAAAGTTATACCAGCAAGAATTAGTCTATGTAGAAAACTAGGATTTAAATCAAGCCTTACTGACTAGTGATTTAAATCGTGATTTAAATCGTGATTTAAATCAGTTTGATTTAAATCAAATCCACCCTGGTTTGGGGTTATTAATTCGCCCCTGCATGCCTGTCCGATTGGGACAGCCGCCTGTGTCCGTTCAGCTGCTGCGGACCTATAGAGTTCCGTATTCTGCCTGCGCATAGCTCCTGGCATCTCCAGCCACATAAACAAATGGTCCAGTTCACGCTGTACGGGGCACAGCGCTCATGTGAATGAGGCCTTGAATACAAATATTGTATTAGTGACTTTTCTTAATATGATAATATTTGAGTCACGTTGCATATACTGTATTTGTATGTTTTGCAGGGGCTATTACTTACGTATTTTGGTATGTAATTTGTGTATGTACTGCATATACTGTATGTGTATTTATACAATTTGTATGTGTGTCTGAGTATATGCATGTATTTACTGCTGTGTTAAGGAGCAAATCTAATCTAAAAGGCACAAATGCAAAGCTCATAGAAGTGATACAGCGCACATAATACAAATAATAAAAATGTGAAAAATTATATATTAAAGTCCCAACAAAAAGTCCCAAATTAAAGTCCAACGTCCCAAAAATGTGTGAAAAAAATTATATTTTATAAAACTGTAACTCAAACTTCATACATTTTCCAGCATGCTAACATCTTAACCTCCATAGCGGTATTCCCGAGTGTAGCTCGGGGTAAAATGTCAGTACCAAAAGAGGTAACCCTGAGCTACACTCGGGCTTACCATGCGGCGCTGCATAGGCAGTCCCTGCAGAGCTTACCTTGTCCTGCGCTCCCGCGATGTGTCCCCTGCCGCGACCCCGGCCATCTCCTCCGGCCGATGCCGGCATCCGGCTTCTGTTTTCCGGTCCCTGTGATGTTGGGACGTACGGGCGCCGCCGGCAGCGGGAAATTTGAAAATTTTAAAAAATGTCATTTTTTTCCAAAGAAATTTTACATAGTAAAACATTGCTGTTTCAACCCATTTCACATACATTTTGTCCCTAGTGCTTTGTCCTGTCCCCTGTCTGCATTTTGTCTGTTCTTTCTGCCTGTAAACTGAGAAAAGTCCATGGCGTCCAAAAAGCGTCCCTTTAGGTCAAAAGCGGGTTTAGACCAGCTACAGAACAGCGATAGTAAATCAGAACCACTTGCAGAATTGAGTGATAATGATTCGTGGGGAAAATCGTCATCAGACACTGAAAACGATTTTGCAACTTTGCTCAGCAATGTGCAAACTTGGCGCTCTATTTCAAATTTCTGTGTTTTTGGTTTGATTATATTATTGAATTAAATGTATTATTATATTATTATTTTTTATGATTATTTATTAAATTATAATTTATGATTTCAAATTTTATCATACCCGGGATGTTTAATAGACTCTTGTTCGGACAGATTTCAGTGAGTTATTCCTAAATATTACAGCCTACAATAAAAAAACTACATATTTCCATGCAAAATAATGGTACCGCTTTCAGCACCAAAAATCTGAAATAATCATACCGCTAGGGAGGTTAAGTGAAAAAAACATTTGATCCACACTCACCAAATACTGTGAATTCTCGAGCTAATATAGCTTTAAGAGAATAAAAGACAAGCCTGCAGGTGGGGTGTGGTATCCTCAGAAGTTGTAATACTCTTTAAGCGATTTCCCACTGACTCTCCTTCCCAGATATTTCCACATATAGCGATAAACATAAAAGAAAAGACGCCAATGATATATTACTATATATCAATAAAAAAAATATATATAAAGTGCCAAAAAAACCTTCCTTACACTCACATAAGGTGGTTAGACACCAATTTTCATGGAATTATATGCCTCCCAAATCACAGATGATGATCCATCCTTAACTTCCTCCAAGCTCACACTCATGGATGGATGGATGGATAAGGGTAGTTTGTGACCAGCTTGTAACTCTCAAGCATTCGCTAAAAATTCCTCCTTAGTTTACCCTGAATTCATTCTCTTGGGTGGATGGATGAAAAATGCACTCACATTTTAAAACTGAATATAAAGCCTTTTTGTAAATAAATCAGGACTCCTCAAACTTGTTCCAATAGCCCTTCTGACAATTGCAGCTAGGCAGACACAATTGATCAGCTTTGGCAATGAAGAACTGCCAAAATTGTGCAAAAACAAGTGCAAATCTCACTCTCTGAAAGTTGCTTCTACCTCCTGTGCTAGTTTACTGGACACATTTTAAATGTTAAATTTTTTTTTTTTAATTTGTCTTCATTAGTAAATTAAAATGAATCCCCCATCCCTCCCAATACTCCCTGCTGCAAAAATATGGGGCGATCGTAATACCCCACCATCAGCTCTGCAACAACAAAGCAAGGAAATCCTCACATTTGATATACTGTACACTGTATACAGTGTAATGCATTTTTTTTAAATATAGTTGGAACTTTAGGTTCCTAACTTTTTCCTTTTTTTGACTTCCAACCTGTGATAAAAGAAGTAACAGAGGATCAATTCCTATAGTAGTACAAAGGGTAAAATACAGGGATTTACTGGAAGATGGACTCCTTCCTATGTTGCGTAAACCAAAAAACCCAGCACTCTGCACTACTGGACATAGGTATCTTGAGAGGGGTACTTACACTCACCAGCCACGTTATTGGGTACACCTTAATAGTCCCAGGTTGGTCACCATTTTGCCTTCAGAACTGCCTTAATTTTTCATGGCGTAGATTCAAAAAGGTGTTGGAAACATTCTTTAGAGCTTTTGGTCCATATTGATGAGTTACTGTTGCCTTTTTGTCATCTCAAACCAGTCTGCCCATTCTCCTCTGACCTCTGACATCAACAAGGCATTTTTGTCCACACAAATGCCACTCACTGGATATTTTCTGTTTTCTGACCATTCTCTGTAAACCCTAGAGATGGTTGTGCATGAAAATTCCAGTATATAAGCAGTTTTTTAAATTCTCAGACCAGCCCGTCTGGCACCAACAACCATGCCACATTCAAAATCACTTAAATCCCCTTTCTTCCCCATTCTGATGCTCGGTTTGAACTTCAGCAAGTCGCCTTCACCATGTCTATATGTCTAAATGCATTGAGTTGCTGCCATGTGATTGGCTGATTAGCAATTTGTGTTACCAAACAGTTGAACAGATGTACCTAATAAAGGGGCCGGTGAGTGTATATGTGGGTACCTACTTTCATTTCCCAAGCCGATGCTAAAGGGTCTCTAATGGGGCTAAGAGCCTGTATGTCTGGCATATTTGTGTATTTTGTGTATGTGTTTGGGGGTGAGGGGCAGGATGCATAGCTTTTATTTTGGTTGCAATTAAAGTGATATTAGTTTAAGCATTTTCAGCAGCTGATTAACTCACTTACTGAGTAATGCAGCGTCTTTAGTTTTGATTTCTTGCCTATGTTCCAATTTAAGCAGGTGCCATGATCATCACCCCAGATTTCCTATTTAAGGGTGGCTTCTTTCACTTGCAGGATCCTATGGAGCCACACTTGCACGTAGGGACTAGGGTTGTGCTTCCCTATACTGTGTGCTTCAATAGAAACACACAGCCTCATAGGATAGGATATCAAGTCACTCTGCTCCTCCTTCCTCCATGCTAACAGACTGGCTGGAGACTGCACTGGCCACTGGTAACTATTTCCTGTGAAGAGCAGAAGTTGAAGGAAGCAGCACTGAGAGAGCAAATGCTAGCAGCATTGAAAGTTGTAAACTGCGGATGCTGGGGTAAGATTTTTAACAAATAGTTTACTGGGGAATGTTTATTTTGTTGAGCTTGATATGTTAAGCTAAAAAATGCTTTTGGTTTATTACTACTTTAAGGGCACTTGCACACTGTACTGATGTATGAACGTCAGACATTCCTAGGAGAAAAAAAGCAAAGATGTGCTGTATAGTGCTTGCACATATTCATGCATACCTGTGGGTATGCATACACACGTAAATATTTTGTATCTCTATTTTAAGGGAGTGTGGTGTATGCGCGTAAAAATACTGACCGGCAGCAGAGATTTCTGTTTTGTTTTTTTTTACTGATCTACATACAGCGTATGTTTATGCGCCATTGAAAACAATGGTCTGCATTTACATCCGTAAAAAAAAAGTCTGGATGCCTATGTGTTTTTAGGCAGCAGTGCCCAAGAGGCCTAAAAATATCCAGAGTGTTTCTCTCTTTGATGAATCAAATGGTAAATTAGTTGATAAATTTGATGAATCATATCATCCAGAAGATGACAATAGCACAATGACGTGATACATGCTGGCATCAGGCTTGTCTAGTAATAGATTCAGTTACTGCTTAAAGCTGTACTCTGAGCAAATATCTAAATATGCAGCTGAAATACATAATAAAGCTGTTTTATCTTGCAAGGGATTTGTAATATTGTCTAGCTAACTCTGAGATTTACAATGCCTTGCCAGATGGTACAACTAAGACACTTTATATTTCTTTACAGCCTAGACACCCCCCCTGCCTACAGCCTATAATAGGACTAGGAAGGAGAAGAAACATACTGAGGTGGTCCTCTCTCTGCTCTCTGTCTTGTCCACATGAGCATGAGTGATGACCCTAGCTGTCTTCCACTAGCCATACACCTCTTGAATTTTGGCTAATCCATGTTAAAGGCATGTAGCTGTACGACATAACTCTAGCTATGTATGGTTAGACTTAAAGTGATTGTAAAAGCTCACCTTGTAAAACAACCCATTCAGTTTAACATAGAATTGAAAGACACAACATTTGTGTATAGATATAAAAAACATTATGAACACCTTTATTCCCCTTTTTTCTCAGCAGCACAGAGAGGTGAGGGAAAAGAAACAGGAGCACAATGAGCTTCCCAATGATAGGCTACACAGGAAGGCGGAAGGCCGTGTCAGGAGAAGACTGACCTTTGGAAGAGAGCACACTGAGTTCTCAGCAAAGCTAGAGAACTGACCACGCTGTGTTCTTCTGCTTAGTTTGGTCAGTTTTTAATAGGTAAGCAGAGGCACTGGCAGGAACACCAGGGATTTCGTGTGAAGGAAGCAATACAAAGAGAACAGCATATTTCTGCATACAAGTACATGGTACACCAGGCACATACTGGAAATATGAATTGTTGGCTTTACAGTTTCTATAAGCAAGCCATAGATGATATCATGGAAGGAAAGAAAAATTGCTTGATTCCCCCATCAACACAGCCAGTGTTGATGAGGAAATGCCTCCTGCAGAGAACACAATGATTTATTTATTTATTTCAGGTACTTATTTAGCGCCATCAATTTACGCAGCGCTTTACATACATTCACATTCACATCAGTCCCTAACCCTCAAGGGGTGTACAAACTAAGGTCCCTAACTCATTCATACATACACATACTGGGGCTAATTTGGACAGGATTCAATTAACCCACCAGCATGTCTTTGGAGTGTGAGAGGAAACTGGAGTACCCGGAGGAAACCCACACAGGCACAGGGAGAACATGCAAACTCCAGGCAGGTGGTGCCGTGGTTGGGATTTGAACCAACGACCCTAGTACTGCCAGGCGGAAGTGCTAAACATTTAGTCACTGTGCTGCCCAATGGTCACTGTTGGCAGCTATAGCCGACGGCAGTAATTGCATATAAAAAAATCTGACAGGCTGGTTGTACTGAAGTTGATTGATGGAATAACTCCAGTACAACCAGCCTGCCCATAGATGAATCGAATCTCAGCCAGTTCCCGCTCAACTGGCCTTGATTTGATCCATCCATTGGCGGCTGTAATCTCAATTCTTAGGGTATCCAGTAGGCTGATAGCAGGACACATTTAGATATTCCTGCTTTTTGCATTTAAAAATACATTTTTACTGAATATATAACTTTAATGTAGTTTTTTTTTGTAACAAAGCAGCATGTAAATAAAGGAACCTAGCTTTATTAAACATTCTTTTATACGTTAGTCTAATAAAAGCAGCAGGGTGACTTATCCTGGGCAGCAGTATGGGTTAACCCAGAAACAACACATGATTGAAAGTCCCGGCCTTTTTCTTAATACTTGAGTTGATATTTGAACTACAGTGTGCTCTGCTGCTAATTGTGTGAAGTTCTTTTAAGGACCATTTGACTTAGTTGATTAAAGCTTGGGATGTTTAATTAATGGATCAATTTCTATTCAACCTAAATGCCACTTCTCTGCTTCCCACTGAGAACATTCAAGTCAGCTGCATTTAAACAGTGTTCTCCATTTGCGAAGAAGCGCGGGGCCACTGTATTTACTGCCGTTCCTTACCAGCTAGGATATCTTGGATAAGACCAATTAAAAAATGCTAATACCTTAGCAGACAGAAGGAGTGACTGGGAGTGACAGTTTCAGCATGTGATTTGGCCTTTCTAAAAACATGTTAAAGAGAAATTTTCATTCTGAGCTTTTAAAAATGAATATGTTACTATTCGTATTAAAATGCCGCTAAAGCAGATGTGCCCTCTGACATTAAGCTATTATGGGGTTTTTTTTCATTTGACTATGACTATAATTTGTTGTTACTTTTGCAAGTATTTCAGTACTGTATATCCATATAATTTCAATGCACATGTTGATTTAAAACCATATTAAACCCAACAGTAAACATTTATTATATTGCAGCTTACCAATTTTTCGATGTGTTGGCGACATTGGTTTCCTTTTTTTAGTCTTTCTTTCTTCTGTTTTTATCTGGTGATCCAACCAGCCAGTCTGTTGTTTTTCAGAAGCTCAAGCACTCCAGCAGAATGTATCAGTTTACAAGGATGAGACAAACCACTTAACACTGGCAGGTGTGATTTAAAATGACCAGCTGTTTATTCATGCAAAGTGTTTATCCTAAAAGGAAAAACTACTGTTTGCTGCAACTGATTATAAAGTGTGAGCTGGAGTTTCAGTTTGTTTAGTGTATTTAAATCTGCTAATACAATTAACACTCCCCACCCCCAGACTGACAATGCTGATGTCTGCTGTGCTTCCTATGCTCATTCCTCCAGAGTGGTGTCTCAGTAATACAGGAGGTATTTTACTGGCCAGATCACCAGGTGAAAACAGAGGGGGGAAAAGCCAAAGGAAAGAAAACTGATTCAACTACTAATGATTGGTAAGGTGCAACAAAATACATTTTTGGTGTTGGGTTGAATACCAATTAAGACAGCTTTGAGTCCATATATGACTGAATAACAGCTCAGTATGCTTTGAGTTAGTTTGGCTGCACTGCATACTATCTATAGTATATAACTTATTCATAACCAGAAAGTTGAGTATCCAGCTGCTCGTCCCAAATAGAATATTCAATAGAACACCTCCATGAGGGATTTTCATGCAGCAACCACAATACATATACATGTAGAGACTTAGTTTTTAAAAAATATATACTTTATTCCATAGACATATAAAAGTATACATTTCTTTAAAGCACATTAGCTCTGACAATGCTGATATTCACTTGCTTTACAACATGGGGGAAGCTCTCAAGGAAAGGGAACTACTCCACATATAAAAAAGAGGACTCAGACAATAATACAAAATACTTCCTCCTAAGCATGAGAAAGAGGGGAGACTACCCCGACCAGCAGGTCCAGCAGTTTGCATATGTACCTCCCACTTGTTAAGGGACCAAAAGTAATGGGACAATTGGCTTCTCAGCTGTTCCATGGCCAGGCGTGTGTTATTCCCTCGTTATCCCAATTACAATGAGCAGATAAAAGGTCCAGAGTTCATTTCAAGTGTGCTATTTGCATTTGGAATCTGTTGCTGTCAACTCTCAAGATGAGATCCAAAGAGCTGTCACTATCAGTGAAGCAAGCCATCATTAGGCTGAAAAAACAAAGCAAACCCATCAGAGACATAGCAAAAACATTAGGCGTGGCCAAAACAACTGTTTGGAACGTTCTTAAAAAGAAGGAACGCACCGGTGAGCTCAGCAACACCAAAAGACCCGGAAGACCAAGGAAAACAACTGTGGTGGATGACCGAAGAATTCATTCCCTGGTGAAGAAAACACCCTTCACAACAGTTGGCCAGATCAAGAACACGCTCCAGGAGGTAGGTGTATGTGTGTCAAAGTCAACAATCAAGAGAAGACTTCACCAGAGTGAATACAGAGGGTTCACCACAAGATGTAAACCATTGGTGAGCCTCAAAAACAGGAAGGCCAGATTAGAGTTTGCAAACGACATCTAAAAAAGCCTTCACAGTTCTGGAACAACATCCTATGGACAGATGAGACCAAGATCAACTTGTACCAGAGTGATGGGAAGAGAAGAGTATGGAGAAGGAAAGGAACTGCTCATGATCCTAAGCATACTTCCTCATCAGTGAAGCATGGTGGTGGCAGTGTCATGGCGTGGGCATGTATGGCTGCCAATGGAACTGGTTCTCTTGTATTTATTGATGATGTGACTGCTGACAAAAGCAGCAGGATGAATTCTGAAGTGTTTCGGGCAATATTATCTGCTCATATTCAGCCAAATGCTTCAGAACTCATTGGACGCCGCTTCACAGTGCAGATGGACAATGACCCAAAGCATATTGTAAAAGCAACCAAAGAGTTTTTTAAGGGAAAGAAGTGGAATGCTATGCAATGGCCAAGTCAATCACCTGACCTGAATCCGATTGAGCATGCATTTCACTTGCTGAAGACAAAACTGAAGGGAAAATGCCCCAAGAACAAGCAGAAACTGAAGACAGTTGCAGTAGAGGCCTGGCAGAGCATCACCAGGGATAAAACCCAGCGTCTGGTGATGTCTATGCGTTCCAGACCTCAGGCTGTAATTGACTGCAAAGGATTTGCAACCAAGTATTAAAAAGTGAAAATTTGATTTATGATTATTATTCTGTCCCATTACTTTTGGTCCCTTAACAAGCGGGAGGCACATATGCAAACTGTTGTAATTCCTACACCGTTCACCTGATTTGGATGTAAATATCCTCAAATTAAAGCTGACAGTCTGCAGTTAAAGCACATCTTGTTCATTTCATTTCAAATCCATTGTGGTGGTGTATAGAGCCAAAAATGTTAGAATTGTGTCCATGTCCCAATATTTTTGGACCTGACTGTATATCTGACAGTCTTCCCAAATCTGTTGCAAAAAATACTGTATCTGTAGCTTCTCGATCTACTGCCGCTAGGTGGCTTCATCAGCTCATTTCTCAGTCCTGTGGTATTGAGGGCAAGGTTCCCCCAGGAGTGTCTATGCTTCTCGTGCTCTTCAGTATAAAGCTTCTGTTGTTCAGGTTCGTAAAACTGCTACCTGGCCTTCTAGTAGACAAAAAATCAGGTCACGTGTCCTCTTGTGCTCCATGACAGGGTTGTGTAAATATCAGCATGGATGGACAGGTTCAGATATTCTTTGGAAGTTATAAAGGCGTTTTTCTAGGGTTTAGAGCTCAGTTAACGTCCTTACGCCAGATTGGTTGTTAAAAGTGACCAAGTGCAGACTCTGATATAGAACGCAGGTAGAAGGTCTCTGACATAGATCATGTAAATGTTTTCTTCAGTCAGTGCTGATGGCTGCAATACTGACAGCCCTATCCCAGTAGTGAGCCTCTGTCTGCCTTTTAATGTGAACAGCTTCCATGGTTCCGTTCCTCTTTAATGTACCAAAAAAAAAACATATCATGTGACCTAGAACAGCAGATAATAATATCAGGCCTCACCTGGCGCCACAGGCATCCAGGGCAGGTGCCCCACATCTCATGCACAGTGCCCCGAGTCCCCAGGATGCAAACCGCCTGACATTTTACTACAAAACTGCTCTGTGGTGCTTCTTCCCACCTGTCAGATCATAGTCTTCTGGGAGCTGTCACGTGTCCCGGAAGACTACGGGGAGGGAGGAGGGGAGGACAACTTCCGTTTCCGATCAACTAGGCCAGTGGTGGGCAACCTTTTTTTTCAACTTAGCCAAATCTCGCCAAAACCACGATTGAAATTTATTTTGAGAGCCACATTTTTAAAACTGAAAATACATCCCCCATATAGTAATTCATCCCCCATAGTAATTCATCCCCCATAGTAATTCATCCCCCATATAGTAATTCATCCCCCATAGTAATTCATCCCCCATATAGTAATTCATCCCCCATATAGTAATTCATCCCCCATAGTAATTCATCCCCCATATAGTAATTCATCCCCCATATAGTAATTCATCCCCCATAGTAATTCATCCCCCATATAGTAATTCATTCCCCATATTGTGTCAATTCACTTACCTTTGCTCCGCGCGTTCCTCTCGCCGTGTTCCCGCGCTATTCCGGTCTTCAGGGCGGACTATGAGAGGAGAGGAGTTCGTCACACTGCCCCGCCTACATCCTGACAGCCAATGTTTGCCACGCTCCGCGGGCCGGATTAAAAGGTCCGCCGGGCCGTAGTTTGCCCATTGCTGGGCTAGCTGTAGAGTCCTGACTTTTGGGGCGGCCGCCCGAGAGGAGGGAGGGGAGCGGGCGCCCGACACACAGAAGAGCCGCATTAAAGTGTGTAAAGAGCCGCATGTGGCTCGCGAGCCGCGGCTTGCCGACCACTGAACTAGGCGATTGAAGTGGAAGTGGGCACCTGTTAATTTTGGGTACCTGCTCCCAAGATGTTTCAATCCTTAACGGGGAGCAGGGGACCAGTCTTTAAAGCAAAACTTCCCCTTTTGGGTGGAGCTCCGCTTTAATTTAACTCCAGCATTTAGCTACACTATCATCAGCTTACCTGCTTGTCCATCCGCCTGCCTGCTTCAACCACCACCAACACCACCAAAATCATAAAATAGTATTCTGCTGTAGTAAATTATTAATACTTTCTGAAGAGGGGCAACCGGTGTGTGACAACCAAAGTAAAGGGGGTCAGTGAAAACTGACCACAAATGTTAGGAGGGGCACTAAGCACTGACCACCAATATAAAGGGCACAAGGTACTGACTGCCAGTTTAAAGAGAGCACGCTGATCGCCTATGTAAGGGGGCATGCTCTCCACCAGTGTAGGGGGCATGAGGACCACCAGTATAAGAGGGCATGCTGGCCACCTTTATAAGGGAACTTTCTGACCACCAACAAAGGGAACACAGTAACCAGCAACTGGGATACTTACTCCTTACTACTGCACTGTAGGTTTCACAGTTCTGGCTGCTGCACTGTATCCTCTACATAGTCCTGACTCCTGCACTCTATACACTGTGTTACATAGTTACGTATGTTACACAGTCTGGATTGTTATACTCTACAGACTCAATAGTCCTGACCTCTACACTGTGTTGTACAGTCCTGTCCACTTTATATGGCTATGTTGTACCTTACATATTCCTGACTCCTACATTCTCTACACTGCATTGTGCATCATATAATCCAGACTGCTGCTCTGTATACACTATGTTGTACATTACATACACAAATGTTTTGGATTTGAGCTAGCCTCAAAGCAAGGCTAGTATTTATTTATTTCAGGTACTTATATAGTGCTGCCAATTTATGCAGTGCTTTACGCATATATATTGTACATTCACATCAGTCCCTAACCCTCAAGGGGTGTACAATCTAAGGTCCCTAACTCACATTCATACATACTAGGGACAATTTAGACAGGATCCAATTAACCTACCTGCATGTCTTTGGAGTGTGGGAGGAAACTGGAGTACCCGGAGGAAACCCACGCAGGCACAGGGAGAACATGCAAACTCCAGGCAGGTGGTGCCGTGGTTGGGATTCGAACCAATGACTCTAGTACTGCCAGGTGGAAGTGGTAACCACTAAGCCACTGTGCCGCCCGGCACAGTACTTAACACAGTGAACTCCTTTTGGGTTTGTTTACACCCTCAGTTGGAGATGGGCGGTAAAAATGCATTTTTGAGATGCGTTTTATACTGCCTCCCAACCACTCTCCCTTAAGCTGCAAAAGTAGCATGAAGGTGTACATATGCTTTGTATCACAACCTGCCACTAATGATCTTGAAGAACCCACCAAACGCGTCCTGTTTAACAGAAAGGGACCACACCAGGCTTGGGTTTTTAGAATTTAAAACATGCCGTCTTAAAAGCGTTTAACCGTGGATTGCTCTTCAGAGGGCACCACTAGTGTAAACAAGCTCTTAATTTGTTCTGTTTTTCAGAGTTTTAATTAAGAGGCATCGTACTTCATTTAGGTTTGATCTAGTTTGCTATTCATTCCCAAATATAAAATGATCTTGCATGTTAAGAGAAGCAGTTTATATTCAGTGCTTAGCGGGGAAAGGGCAGGCTCCAGCTGGACAATTGAGAATATGTATTTTAATGAGAGAGCCAAAAGATCTTCCAAGCACTTTATCTATGGCTCCAATTATTTCCCTGTAATTGCACCATGACATTACTTAATGCTCGGAAAATAAATCAAGATAAGAGAACTTTTGCCTTGAAGGAGTGCTGCGTGCAGGCAGCTGAAAATGAACAAAATGTTAGTAAATGGTTGAAGAGTCATATTAATTTATTACCTGATATGTATAGTTATTGAGGGCAAATTATCACCTGCCTTGACAGGTAAGTGACAGTAAGATTCATAGGAGTTGATTTACTAAAGGCAAATAGGCAGTTCACTTTGCAAGGGAATTTTCCCTTAGGTTGCTGAATGTGATAAAAACTTTGCAAGAAATACACAATCACATGCAAGGAAAATCAAATAAACCGGAATGTTTTACTAAAACTGGAGAGTGCAAAATCTGGTGCAGCTGTGCATGGTAGCCAATCAGCTTCCAGGTTTAAGTCTAGGTTCAAACCTATGCATTTTGCGCTGCATTTTTGTTTTGCAGAAATGCACAGCAGTCCATTTAAGATGATTTCCTATGAGACAGCTTTACATCTCCGCGTTTTCACCCGGTGTGGTTATTGGAAAGGATCAGGGACTTTGTTAAAGGCAAAACGTTGCGTTTTTGGTTCTATAGACTTCAATGGAGACACTGCAGAAAAGCATGTAGTGCATTTTTGATACGTTTTTGATGCATTTTATTCTGCTCAGCAACAAGTTGAAAAAACTCAAAACGCAAAAACACACCGCAAAAAGCACTGCACAAACGGATCAAATACAAACTGCATAGGGGTGAACCTAGCCTTATGCAGGCCATAGACGGGGAGAAAAACGGCCGATTTTTCTTTTAAAAAAATGAAAAATCGGTCGTTCAAGCGGCCGACGTTACCACCAATGGTAAAAAAAATCGGCCGATTTTCATCCCGTCTACAGCTGGCAAAAAGTGTCCCTGCAGAGAGCTCTGCTATTTCTTTGACAGTTCTTTGACAGTTCCTTGACATTTACAGAGGTTGCAACAATGTATCTATTTGTATCCATTTAGGATACAGATGTTTTTATTCGGAAACAAATAGATACAATGTTGCAACCTCTGTAAATGTCAAGGAACTGTCAAAGAACTGTCAAAGAAATAGCGGAGCTCTCTGCAGGGACACTTTTTGCCTGACTGGAATTCCTCTTATTTTTCATCCTTCTTCTTCTTGTCCTTCTTCATCATCATCCTCTTCTTCTTCTTCATCATCATCATCATCTTCATCATCATCATCCTCTTCATCATCATCGTCATCCTCTTCTTCTTCATCATCATCCTCATCTTCTTCTTCATCCTCCTCCTCCTCTTCTTTTTCTTCATCATCATCATCATCTTCTTCTTCTTCGTCATCATCATCCTCTTCTTCTTCTTCTTCGTCATCATCATCCTCTTCTTCTTCCACTTCTTCATCATCATCATCTTCTTCTACTTCTTCATCATCATCCTCTTCTTCTTCATCATCATCCTCTTCTTCTTCATCATCATCCTCTTCTTCTTCTTCATCATCATCCTCTTCTTCTTCTTCTACTTCTTCCTCTTCTTTATCATCATCCTCTTCTTCTTCTTCTTCTTCTTCCTCTTCTTCATCATCATCATCCTCCTCCTCTTCTTCATCATCATCATCATCATCCTCTTCTTCTTCATCATCATCATCCTCCTCCTCTTCTTCTTCTTTTTCTTCATCATCCTCTTCTTCTTCATCATCCTCTTCTTCTTTATCATCATCATCCTCTTCTTCTTCTTTTTCTTCTTCTTCATCATCATCATCATCCTCTTCTTCTTCGTCATCATCATCTTCATCCTCTTCTTCTTTTTCTTCTTTTTGTCTTCCTCTTGCAGGTCACTGCTCATGCGCAGATTTTTTATCGGTAAAAAATCGGCCGATTTGCCCATCATTGCTGCGAAAATCGGCCGATCGGCAAAATCGGCCGATTTTTTTTCCAACTTTACCGATAAAAAAAAACGGCCAAAATACCGAAAAACGGCCGAACAAATAGCCCACTAACGATCCGAAAATCGGCCGACTTTATTTTCGGCCGAAAAATCGGCCGATTTTCGACCCATCTATGGCCCGCATTATTGTCAAAGCTTAATTAAACAGCTGCACCAGATTTTACACTCTCCAGTTTTAGTAAACCAACCACACTTGCACATGATTGGATGAACAAGGTCAGCAGAACTTCATATCACTCATTAACCAAAGGGAAAATTCCCCTGCAAGGTGAACAGCCTTTTTGCCTCTAATAAATCAATACCATAACATCAGGGAGATTATTGAGCACAAAGCAGGATCATATTATGTACAATTAAGCATTAAACTGTAAAGATGGAGCACTCCTAGGTGTTCTCCTCCTCTGTTATTCATCCACCTGTGGCTGATATGTCCAATTCGTGTAGTTAAAATGAAATGTAAACTTATTGTGTATTCTCTTGGGGTGAATGAGAATGATGAGTGGTGAATGATTTGATGAATGAGTGGTGAATTGCTGTATTGCTGATTCTTAGAGTGCTACTAAACCCAGGACCCTGCATTCACTTTATCTGGTCTCCCGCAGTACACAGAACATGGAATGCAATAACTTTAGTAAATATAAACTGCTAAATAACTTTTCTCATCAGCAGTTAGAGCAGTCTTGTGACTTCCATCAGTGTAAAGCTTGTAGGAGGAGTTTTCATTCTCCTCTCACTGCCCTGTAAGATTGCATAA
The DNA here is from genome assembly GCF_062004578.1 of Staurois parvus. NCBI lineage: Eukaryota > Metazoa > Chordata > Amphibia > Anura > Ranidae > Staurois > Staurois parvus. Next base: position 845,532 of record NW_028318275.1, read on the forward strand.
CCCCTGGCCCTCTGTCTGGACAGCGCTGATTGGCCCTGTGCTGATCACATGCACCCTCCCAAGGAAAAAAAAACTCTGCAGCAATACACACCAAACGGAGCATGTGCAGAGTGCCCCTAAGGCTGTGTTCTATCAGGAGATGAAATGGGGAACGTGGAAGAAGGGGAGGATCATGGAAGACAGGATCAAACATCCTTTTTACACAATGCAGAGGATTAACCCCTTAAGTGCCACAAGCATGCTTTACTGCATATACAAACTGATTTTACTGTTGTGGTTTAGTAACACTTTTAGGCCTCATACACACAAGATGTTTGATTTTCTCCTCTGAACTCCTTTAAAGCGGAGTTCCACTCATGCTGTCAAAAAATAAAAGTCAGCAGCTACAAAAACTGTAGCTGCTGATTTGTAAAAAACACACACTTACCTGTCCCACGGTCCCGTGGTGTGTCGCCAGCAGCCCATTTACCGTCCGTCTTCTCTCCCGGGTGCCGGCATCTTCCGTGTGGGCACCCGGCTGTGACAGCTTGTGGCTTCACAGCCGGGTACCCACTGCGCATGCACGACTAGCGCTGTACTTCCTGAATGGTCCTGTAGTCTTCTGGGACCTGTCACATGTCCCAAAAGACTACGGGGAGGGAGGAAGGGAGGACACCTTCCACTTCTGATCGCCTAGTGATCAGAGTGGAAGTGGGAGTGGGTACCTGTCAAATTTGGGTACACACTCCCCCCCACACCCCGACGGGCCAATCCATAATGGGGAGCGGGGGAGCAGTCTTTAAAGCGGAACTGCCCCTTTTGGGTGGAGTTCTGCTTTAAGGGTCCATGCACACTAGGAGCAGAACAAAATACCAGAACCTCTGGCAGAGAAAGTGTAATAAAAAAATGCTCATAGTGGCTGATATTACAGGCGTTTAGGAGAGTTTATGGACAATTGATTTTATAAGTGTTTTTCCCAAATTATACCCCTCTGCTTATTTTTCAGTGTACACTTGAAAATTCTGAATGCTCCTAAATGCTGTGTTTATGGGTGTTTAGCGTTTTTTTTTTCTGGCTGAAAATTCCTCCCCAAAAAGCACTCATGATGTTTTATTTTTTTTTTTTGTCTCTAAACTCTCTTATTGAAATATACCTCTAAACGCCCTATTGTGCATGGACACATACGGTAACATTGAGCTGCTTGTACAGGCAAGAGGAAAAAAAATGCAGAGCTCTGTTTTATTTTTTATGCCCAGTGTGCATGGACCCTAATTTGTGACAGGGAAAAGCTGCTTTAATAATGTGTCTAAAGCCATGTATTGCACAGAAGTTTAGGCAAATTGAGTGTTTGAGTGTTAGTAGATTCCATTGACCAGAATGAATGAACACTCAAACCTTAACTGTTTCTAGCGTTTAATGACGCGTTCAGACACGTTTATGCACATTAATTTTTTTGTGCTCAAAATTGGCCCTCCTGAATGTGCTAGTGATGCGTTTATTTTCAGCCTGTAAACTTTCCTCTTCTAATACACCTGTAAATACCCATGTGTGCTTGGACACACAGGCTAACACAAAGCTTGACAAATCCCAGGCACCAGGTCGCCAAGGCAACTAGAAATTGCTTCCTGGTGCCTGGGCTTTTGTCAGCCATCTGCATCAGGGCCTACACAAGCCTAAGGCAGCACAGGCACGCCAGGCGGAAAAATGTGCCATGATTGTGGCAAAAACACCCTGCATATTCAGGTGTCATCGAAATGAATGGCACCTGAAGCCGCGATCACGTGTTTTCACAATTTTACAGCACGTTTTCAAATCTCGATTCTGCCCGCGATTTGGAAAAACCTAGTGTGAATGGATCCTCAGAATAGCAAAGGAATGGAGAAAAGAAAATTATTGAAAGATTACGGCTTTGCATGTTAGAACTTGCGATTGCTCGTTTTTGCTCAGGATTTAATTCACACAATGAATACACTTGCAAATAGAAATTGAAAACATTAAAATATTAAAAATGCAGCTGGAGAGAGGGTGCAAAGAGAACGTGGCTCTATTTAAAGTCATGAGCTTGAGCTCTGAGCTCACCGTCAGTCCCCTGAGGGCCCTTTCATACTGCTCTGTATCAAAATCATGGTAAAAACGCATAGGTCATGATATTGCTGAATTTCAGATTTTTTACTTGCTTGCAACTGTGTAAAATGGACGCAGTGCATTTTTGCCGTGTTTTCTATTCATTTCAATGGGGAGCTGCATTTTTTCTTCGGTTTTTAAAACAGCACCGAAGATGCAGCATACAGGACTTTTCAAAATGCACCACGTCACCACGGTGGTGTGCCGAGTCCCATAGGATTTCAAGGGAAATGTCTTTCTTGCAAAGTAAAAACACAGTGTGAAAGGGCCCTAAATGATACAAGAACGTAGTAGGGGATTATGTGCAAATAGATCAAGAACGTCCAGTTTAGTGTCATTCTTGGTCCTTTCGTCTGGTGTTTGATGGCAGTAAATATTTTTTTTAGATATTAAATAAATAAAACAGACCTTTAACAGTTATGTAGAGAATATTTACTGGCCGTAAAGCAGTCTGATCCAACATAGATATTTAACCAGACATATTTTTTTCTAATCTCCTTCTTTGCATGGCGTGCTTGATTCACATAAGCAGCTGTTCATTGCTGCTTGGCATTCACATTTTTCTATCTTTGACTGCGAGAAAAGCAAATTAGTCCTTGTGAAATGAATGGAAGATACCAGCACAGTGCAGATGTGTGTCTGTGAAATAAACTAGTGTAAAGAGAACCCAGAAATGTAGAGGCTGAACCTCTTTCATTTTAAAGCTGAACTCATAGATTTATATAGATTTGACTGATGAGGTCATTCCTCTGTTCACACTGCTCTCTCCTCCTGTCAGTATGTTCCTTGTAAATACATTTGAATGCAACATCCCGGATTCATCTAGTTTTTAGATTTGCACAGCCCTGCCATAAATATAGTCAGGTGGATGACACTTCTTAGGCTGCATTCACACTGGTGATATTGGCCGGTGCTAATTGCAGCGATAGGAATCTTCTGATTCCTGCTACCGTGAGGGGCTAGGTGCAGCCCCCAGCTCAGTTACTGACAGATCACTGGTGGCTGCAGCTATTTGCGACTGTCCGCATGATGAGTGATTACCTGTGGTGATCACTGCTGGACATATTTTGTTGCTTCATTTAAAAACACCAGCTTGGTGATCAGGGGCACTGAGCTCTTCCCCAACTAGTCCTCTAAATGATACAACAAATGTAGCAGGGACTTATGTGCAGATAGATAAAGAGCATACGGTTTAGTATCAATCTTGGCCCTTTCACTTGGTTTTTGATGACAGCAGTAAATATTTGTTAAATATGAAATAAATAAATATGTTTAATATGATCAAGTGAGGCTGCCGCCCCCTTTCACTATAATGACAGATCACTGGTGGCTGCAACTATTCGTGGGTGTCTGCATAGTCAGTGGTTACCTGCGATGATCGCTGCTGGAGGCACAGCTGTGCAGATAGCTGCAGCAGCCCGGCGACCTATCATTATAGTGAGCAGGGCCAGCAGCTGCAGCTAGCCACTCACAGCAGCAGCAGGAATCAGAAGATTCCTGCCACTGTAACTCGCACCAGACGCTGGTGTGAATGTGCCTTGTAGTCAAGGAAAACTCCAGTATCTCATCGGAGAAGCTGAAATCTCTTATTGCTCAAGGAACCCCTAGCAACCTCTGGAGAAACCTTAGGGTTCCACAAAACACTGGTAGGGAAACCCTGAGATAGTATATTCCCATCTCACACCATAATGAAATTGACCCTATGGTCAACGGTACTATAACGACGAATGGAAGAGGCCGATATCAAATCAAATGCAGATAATTACACTAGTTGCTATTGAAAAAACAAAACAAAACAGGCATGCTAATAGCTATCGTCTGGTATGTCAGAAACCATTGCAGAGTACTGCTTTGTATACATCGTAACATTTTTGGGTGTATTCAAACCCAAGAACAAAAACATGAATATATTTCAGATTACCAATCCTTAGATGAGGTGGTTTCATTTTTTTTTTTTTTAATTTCACCTGGTGATCCTGCCAGTCCTTAGGGTGACAATACTCACTTACTAAACTGTATCCATGGATATTTTGACTACAGAATTCCTTCCCCTTTCTTCATCCCCAACTTAGTTCAGGAACGTGAACTGGGCAGGGCTGATAACAGTTCTTGGAGTTTTAGTGCAGCAGATGTAGGGTGCACAGGAACGTAGAGGCTCACTGGGTTTCTGGCAGAACTATCAGGTATTTTATTGCACTTCTGTTTTTTTTTTATCTTTAAAGTGTTACTAAACCCACAACAGTAAATTGAGTCTGTATATGCTGTAAAGCATGCTTGTTATATTCACTATGGAACCTAAAGAGTTAATCCTCCTAATTGTGTAAAAAGGCTGTTTAATCCTGTCTTCTCTGATCCTCCCCTTCTTCTACTGTCCTCAATCCATCTGCTGATAGTACAGTGCTCTAGGAGTATATTTGCACATACTCAGTTTAGTGAGTATGGCTACAGAGTTTTTTCTTTCTTTGGGAGGGTGCATGTGGTCAGCACAGGACCAATCAGCACTGTCCAGACACAGGTCAGGGGTTATGCAGCCTCATAGGACAGTGAGAGCAAAATGAAAACTCATCCTACAAACTTTAACCAGTGCTCAGCTGGACACTGATAAAAGTCACAAGACTGCTATATACTGCTGATGCTGTTTAGCAGTTTATATTTACTAAACTAATTGCATTTCCATGTTGTGTGTACTGTGGGAGACCAGATATAGTGAATGCAGGGTCCTGGGTTTAGTAACACTTTAAAGAAAAAACTTAAGGAAATGTGTATCTATTGCAGAAATGCATTGAAAAGGTTTTTCTATTAATAATTTTGGCTAGGCATGCAGTATAAATTCTATAACACCCAAAACTGCGTGACATGACTATTGTTTTTAAATTGTGTGATTTGTAAGAAGAATGGGCATTTTCATAGAATAAATGAAAATAAAATGTCCAAGCCACATTTGCAGGGAAGTTGCAGAGAAGAAGTGACAGTGAAGGTCAAGTTAGAAACAAAATTACCATTGCACAGAACAGAAGAGAGAAGAGAATGAGCCATAACAAAACAAGATTCAGAAACTGAATTAATGTCTTGCTTTTCTGGTACTTCCTGGAAAAACAGTGATTATGTTCAGCATCTCATAATTTGTTTTGATTGTGAATGCAAAATAAATAGATCACATCCCTGTACTTTTTAATTCTACATTCTTTCTTGAACAAACTACTATTGCTTCAATGCCAAAAGGTTGAAACTGAATTCCGTGTATGGCATTTTTTACTAGTTACATTGGACCAATATACCTATGCATATACCATACCTGTGGGATCCCTCTAGTACAGGGGTCTCTAAATTGTTGTCCACGAGCCAGATGTGGCGCTTTCTTGCCTTTATCTGGCCCTTGGGGCACTATTCCCCCCACGGATACCAATGGTGAGGCACTATTCCTCCCACTTATACCAATGATGAGGTACTATTCCTCCCACTGATACCAATGGTGAGGCACTATTACTCCCACTTATACCAATGATGAGGTACTATTCCTCCCACTGATACCAATGATGAGGCACTATTCCTCCCACGGATACCAATGATGGGGCACTATTCCTCCCATGGATACCAATGATTAGGCACTATTCCTCCCACTGATACCAATGATGAGGCACTATTCCTCCCACGGATACCAATGATGGGGCACTATTCCTCCCACTGATACCAATGATGAGGCACTATTCCTCCCACTGGTACCAATGATGAGGCACTATTCTTCCCACTAACACAACTGATGGGTGAAAAGTTACTTTTGCTTTCACTGATACCAATTATGGAGCACTGTTCTTCCCACTGACACCAATGATCGATTACTAATAAAACGATAAGGACCTCCTGCACTACTCAAAATGGACTAATGACAATCCTGGGGAGGGGGCTGCCAACACCCAACCACACACCAAATGGAAACTGTGCAAAATGTATTTATTTTGTTAAATGATGGATCACTATTCCTCCCACTGATGCCTATGATGGGACACTATTCATCTCACTGACACCAGTGAAGGGGCACTATTCCTCCCACTGAAACCAATGATGGGGCGCTTTTCCTCTCACTGAAACCAATGATGGGGCACCATTCCTCCCACTGACACCAATGATGAAGCACTATTCTTCCCACTGATACAAATGATGGAGCACTATTCCTCCCACTGAAACCAATGATGGGGCACGATTCCTCGCTCTGACACCAATGATGGGGCACCATTCCTCCCACTGACACCAATGATGAAGCACTATTCTTCCCACTGATACAAATTATGGAGCACTATTCCTCCCACTGAAACCAATGATCGGGCAGTATTCCTCCCACTGACACCAATGATAGGGGGACTGTTCTTCCCACTGATACGAATTATGGGGTACTATTCCTCTTACTGAAACCAATGATGTAATTTTTTTTATTCCCATTGACCACCAAGCCTATGGCATTGTTTACTTTTTCTGATGCCAGGGCATTTTCTACTCTCACTCACCACAGTCTAGCCCCCTTAAAGTTTGAAGGGCAGTAAACTGGCCCTCGGCACAGGACTTGGAAGCTAGTGAGGATCACTGTATTAGCGCTGTCTACTACCATGATTTCCAGCTTCTAGAGGGATGCCATAGGTATATTATATACATAGCTGGACCAATGTAACTATGTAAAAAATGCCACACCTGGAATTTAAAGCCTAACTCAAATCAAAATGTTTTTGTCTAGTCTTGGATAGAGTTGGGTAAAACCTAAATTTTTTGTTGCCATTCTATTGCTAAGTAAATGAATGGTCAGGAATTAACTAAAGTTGAATATCAAACATTTCAGGTGGGAACCTACATTTTCAACTGGCATTAGTAAAGGTCAGCTGGACTTCACTTGGAACTTGTGTGGCACTCTGTTTCTTTTACTTAACTCCCTTTATCTGACAGACATGAATTACGAGGCATTTTTTTAAAATGAAAGCTGCAGATTTAAGAAGATTAAAAAAGACTCAAAATTACATTACCCTGTAAAACTTCTATGAGATTTGAATGATTGAGTTTAGATTTTTGTTAATCCTTGCAATATGCTGGCCTCATCCAGTATGCTTCATGTTTGCTTAACAGATAGAGGTCATTTGAAAAAGCGACATGAGCACCACTTTTGAATATTCTAAAATTAGTCAGAAATAGTTTTTCTGTATGAATCAATATTTTGTATGTCAAAATTACATGACACACTGTCCCTCCCCAGAAAAAAAACAGAAAATGTTGTCCACTAATTATCCTTAGAACCAGCCTCCCATCTCTTTCCCATCCATACCTCCACTGGAAAGTTGTTAATAGCTGCTATGGAATTCCTAAGGTATATTATCAACTCTTGTGCACCAGGCTCTAAAATGATGAATTGATCTCTCAAGTGATTCTTTAAGTGCTATTCATAAATGTAAGCCAGTTAGATTCCATAAAGCAAAACTGTGGTTCCCCAAATATTTAAAGGACAAGTGCACCTTTTGACCAAAAATAATAAATGCATATTTTTTTGCAGGTTAAAAAATGTGCATTTATTATCTTAGGTTGCAGGAACCTGTAAAGCGGGGCTCAGCAACCAGTAGATCTTGGCCAGGTGACTGGTAGATCTCGGTCTGAGCTTGCTGACCCACCATCCCAGAGCATCAAACAGAGTGCAATGCAGAGGAACTACTTGCAAAGTTGGAGCTGTAGTTGACAGCAAGATCCGCATGAGTAGATGTCTCCTCTGTAGTGCTGGCTCCTACACCCTGTCATATTTAATGAGTGTAGCACCAGCCAAGCATAACCCATTTCATAAAACCTTGATTCAATCACAGGGTTTTACCACCCCCCAACGTTATATGCGAACAAGCCCTTAGGGTGCCACTGCCAATTACAACTAAGGGCTCATTCACAGATGCAGTAGGCACTGCTGCTCCTCTGCAAAGTGATCCCAGTGCATTTGAGAGGTGGTGAGGAGGTGATATATTGCCCCTCTTCACCTGATTTAAACCCATGATTGCATGTGATTGTGACACGGTAGTACGGCAATTAGAGGTTTAAATCAGGTGTGAGGAGGCAACTGTGCCCAGTGATCTTTCACTTCTCCCATGTTGTTCAGGTAGATCTTCGCCTCTTTAAGGTTGCCTACCCCTGCTGTAAAGCATTGCACCAGCGATCAGCAGATCGCTGGTGCCTTGGAGGTCTCCTTTAGACCTGTCAGTATATCTGCTTGCTGGTACGGAATGTACGGGGTTAGGCAGCAGTGGGAACATGTTACATGTTCCACCCTAAAATGTTCCCAAAGGTGACCCTAACCTAGCAGATCAAACAGAATATTCCCTTTGCCCAAGTTCTTGGAGATGGCTTCAAGCAAGTGGGTTCTGTAGCAACTACCAACTGTAGACTAGTAGAATCCTGGGGCGAACTGACCATTTGGAAACTCAGGCACTGCCCGAGGGCCCGGGGTCAGTAGGGGGCCCCATGAGATGCCCCTGGTACCTTTTTCATAGGCTTTTTTGAGTTTGGGCAAGGACACAGGGGCCCCATGATCCCCTATTGCCTGGGGGCGCCATGAGTTGTCAGTCTGCCCCTGGTAGAATCAAAACAAGTATCGTCTTGAAGCCTGATGAAAGGGTCCTGCATGGCCCCAAAATGTTGCAATTTACTACTGTGATGTGATTATTTTAATGAAGTTTCAGAGATGAATATCTTGAAGATCCATGGTGTGCTGGGGATATAAGTTATGACTTCACCAAAAGTTTACTTTTGTGTACCAATTCTATATCTTCATCAAGTCCTAAGGATCACTTTCCAATATGCATGGCAATGGAAGAATCAATTAAGAGACTTTTGTCCCCATTTTGCTTTGAAGCAGGTGCAGCTCTTTAAATGATCATTCTAAATCATTTTAATAGTACCTGTTTTGGGGATTTGTAAATTCACATCCTTATAAATGGTAAATTCAAAAAAGTAAAAGAAGCATACAATTCCATGTGACTAAAATTGGAAGTTATACACTACCATGCAGTGTTGCAATGTACCAAAATATCTAAGGACAAAAGGATATCTGCGATGTGTGTTGAATAGCCAGTAAATGTGTAGCTGAAAATGGGCAGCACTGCAGAAGTATCCCCCTTTCAGCCTCCAGGAGGCTGCTAGTGATCAACTATCCCAGGGATGTGGACTATTCCAGTTTGGTGAAGGGGGATCCTTCTGCATTGCTGCCCATTATCAGCTACACATTTACTGGTTATTCAACACACATCGCAGAGATCCTGGTGTCCTTAGATGTTGAACTTTCTGCAAAGAGTGACTTGAGGTTTATTGATGCTGTTAACAAGGAGGTACTTCATTTTGGATGGATCAGTGACTGGTGGTAGGAAGTGGATGGACACATTCCTAGGAGTCATTTCCATTTTATACTGGCTTGCTTTTTACTTCTGGTGAGTGCATAGTGGTGGAGGAGTATCACAGAAGTCACCAAAGTCACCGTTATTACTGGTCACTACTGGTTCACATCACACGTTGGACAATTCTGGTCATTAGAAGTTGGCCAATTCTGGACACAAGAATTTCTTTGGGACACATTATAGTGAATTATATTCACATATTTGCTATTCACTGTTTGCAATATGTTGGACATTTCATTTTTGGTCATTATTCATATTATTTTGGCACACTGCAACACTGCATGGTAGTGTATAATGTTCAATTTTATTCACAAGTATTAGTGCTGCACCTTATAGTTTATGTGTTCGTACAGTGGAAGCGGAGGGTTTACCACATTGTGCTAGCTGCTTCCATATTTCCTTTTGCGCTCACTGTTCACATTTGTATACAATTCCATGTGACTGTTCATTTCCTTCTGCTCAACCAGGTGTGCAGCCAATCAATTTTCAGTGTGTAGTAAGACAAATGGATCTTATCAGCACACTGGTCAGAATCAGTCAGATACATCAGTTGAGATATCAGGAGGAAATTGAAAGTTTTTTTATTCACCTGATTTTGTGCAACCTTATTTATAAGATATGTGGAGAATCATACAACTCATGAATCAAAAGGATTCTGTGCAGGTTGGACAAATCTCTATGTATGTATCCAGGCGGACCAAAATTTGGTGAATAACCGATTCTCCTAATTATAAATCACTGCTTTATTAAATAGTAGCAAATAGGAAGGAAGGAACAAGCTGTGTTTTTGTATTCCAAGCTGATGTAGCTTTTAGCTGAACACTTGAGGTATCTGAAGGTGATACACCAAAAATACATTTCGAAAAATTTTGATAGTGAATAAATTCTGCAGAAATGTAAAGTGTGAAGCTAAATGTTAGCTTTGCTAAACTTGCATTTCACTGATTGTTCTAAGAATCATTATTACAAACAAATAACTTTTTAATAAAAAGAATACCCAATCCCTTTCAAAGGAAATAAACAGTAGTTTTGTTTGTACATGATTGGATGATGAAAGTCAGTAGAGCTTTACCCCATTCAAGAAGCTACAAGCCTACCTCTTCCAACCTGGATCCTACTTGCAGACAATTACAGAAAGGAAAATAAGACATTGTAGCCTCCCTAGCGGTCTGATTATGTCCATATTTCTGTGCTCAAAGCAGTACATTTTTTTGCATGGAAATATGTATTTATTTTATTGTAGGCTGTCATTTTTAGGAATAACTCACTGAAATCTGTCCGAACAAGAGTCTAGTAAACATCCCGGGTATGTTAAAATTTGAAACATGAAATCCTAAATTATAATTTAATAAATAATCATAAAAATAATAATATAATAATAATACATTTAATTAAATAATATAATCAAACCAAAAACACTGAAATTTGAAATATAGCGCCAAGTTCGCACATCACTGAGCAAAGTCGCAAAATCGTTTTCAGTGTCTGATGACGATTTTCCCCAAGAATCATTATCACTCAATTCTGCAAGTGGTTCTAATTTACTATCACTGTTCTGTAGCTGGTCTAAAATCGCTTTTGACCTAAAGGGACGCTTTTTGGACGCCATGGACATTTCTCAGTTTCCAGGCAGATAGAACAGTAAAAATGCAAGCAGGGCACAGGACAAAGCACTCGGGACAAAATGTATGTGAAATGGTTTGATACAGTAATGTTTTACTATGTGATTTTAGTGTATTTAGTGAATGTCACTTTTGCAACTTTCAAATTTCCCGCCGTTCCGTCCCCGTACGTCCTGACATTGCAGGGAACAGAACTCAGAAGACAGATGCCGGCACCGGCCAGAGGACATTACAGGGGACACTGCAGGAGGAACATCACGGGAGAGAAGGACAAGGTAAGTGAAGAAGAGATCCCGGAGCAACGCTGCAAGGTATTCCCGAGTGTAGCTCGGGGTTACTGCTTGTGCTGCTGAGACTTTACCTCGAGCTACACTCGGGACTACCGCCAGGGAGGTGAAAGAACGTATCTGTATTAAAAATATTTTTTTTAACTTGTACCAAACTGAACTATATAGTATTTTATATCTTAGAATTTGCAGCGGGGGGAGGTTCCAGGAACTGAAGCAAACTGTGAGGCATGCAGAGGTATTGTTCTAACATGTATACCAGAGACTCAGTTTAGCAACCAGGTGCTCCTGCTACTTTTAAAGCAGTAGCTGTGAAAAGAAACATTTTTGACAGGTAGATGTGTTTGAAACAAAATCTTAAGGTGTATTGTACTGACTGATGAATCAGTCAAACGTACAACATAAAAGTAAATTCTGAAAAGTCACAGATTGTGCTTATTGGAATGTAATTAGTGATATCTGCTAGGTGTTGCAATTAAAATAATATCCAGCTCTGCAGTTGGAAACTATTGTATCTAGAACCCATAGGTATCCATGCCCAGAAAATGAATTTCCAGGAAAGTATTCAACATCCATTATTGTAATTTCTGATGAGCTCCAGCGTTAAATGATAGTGTACAGTGTTCACCTAAAGTATATCTAAAGACATATTTTAAAGTGATGCTGTCATTGAATTTAAAGCTTTTACATTTAAACCAAACTTTTAGCATAATAAGTATTACCTTCTTCTATAGCAGTCTTCCTTTGAAGTCCACAGGGTAACAGATATGTCTGCAATCCTTCCGAAGCGCCCTGATCTCCACTCGTTACAGGAGAAGGTTGTAATGTGGTGGTTAGCCGGGAAAAACCAGATCAATAAGTCCTGGAAGTGTCAGATTTCAGAAGAATATTGTTACTGAACCTAGTGGTGTTTGTTGCAGCTGTTGGCAGGTAAGTATTTAGACTAGTGGTGCACCAAAATAAAAATTCAAAACGCACTTGGCCGAAAACCGAAATGCGCAGTTTTTTAAAAATGAATATATATTTTTTGGAAAAAAATACACTTTGATTTGTAAAATATGAAAGAGGATGTTACAGCGAGTAAATAGATACCCAACATGTCATGCTTTAAAATTGCACACGCTCGTGGAATGGAGTGAAACTGCGGTACTTAAAAATCTCATGGGTGATGCTTTAAAAATGTCTACAGGTTAGCAGTGTAAAGTTACAGAGGAGGTCTAGTGTGAGAATTATTGCTTTTGCTCTGACGTTCGTGGCGATACCTCGCATGTGTGGTTTGAACACCATTTTCACCACTACATGTGAGCATGGGGGGACAGGGGCACTTTAAACTTTTTTTTTTTTAATTAATTTTTTTTGTTTTTTTTTGCACTGTCCCTTTAAAAAAAATTTTAATCACTTTTATTCTTATCACAGGAAATGCATGGATCCCTTGTGGTAGAAATAATTAGTGACAGGTCCTCTTTATGGAGAGATATGGGGTCAATAAGACCCCACATCTCTCCTCTGCAATGTAAAGCATTGGATAAAAAAAAAGCATTGATCTAGTGCTTTAAAAAAACTTTTTTAAAAATGGCTGGAACTGGACGTGACATCGCTCCAGTCTTCCAAGGGCATAGAGATGAGTGGAGGCCATCTTTCCTTCACTAATCTCTATGCCCAGCGCTGGGGTCGCTCAATTTTTTCTCAGGTAAGACTGAGAACCACCAAGCGGCGGGCGAGGGGCAACAGCGGGTGGGTGGCGGTGAGGGGTGGGGTTTTTTTGGCACCTGTATCGGTGCTTTTTTTTTCATTTCGGCCTAAGGCCGAAAGAGCGTTTTCGGCCAAAAATTTTTGTCCACCAAAATTTCAGTGCATCCCTAATTTAGACCAGTGTTTCTCAACCTTTTTTCAGTTAAGGCACCCTTTAAAAGTCTGCCCAATTTCGAGGCACCCCATTTTAAAATGTAAAAATTAAACTGATAGTTTAGTAGGACATGTAGGGCACCTAACATAATTTATTCTTCCAAAGCAAATACACCTTTACACACTTTTACTGACTAGTAACTGCAATGTTTCTCTCCCTCACTCACTCAGCTAGTGTGACCCCAGTGCTGATGGAGAGGGGCAGAGGAGGTGCAAACAAGAATGCTGCAGGGGTGTGGAAATTTTTTAAAAAACTACTTGTCCAAGGGACTTAATCAAGGTCCCAATCTACTTGTCCCTCAATACAATCTACATGTCCTGATTAAAAAAAAATAAAAATTCTCAGAATGGAAAATACAAAGGGTTGATTCTTGTTTTAGGCAGAGGTGCTTTTAGGAATGTCTTGGGCTTTTAAAAATGAAAGGGGCTGTATGGCGACTTAAACTTGTTTTTTATTTTTTGCTAGAAAATTTCTTAGAAATCCCAAACATTTTTTTTTTAAAGCATAGGCCCTAGAGAGCTAATTGGTGAGTTTTACAATATTTTTTTTTATGTCAGAGGGCATTTGCACAGCTGTGTTTCAAACACAATTTTTTTAAATACACTTTTTGGAATTTTAATGCAAAAAAACATATGACCCATTTAATGCAAAAAATACATGACCCATTTTTTGGTAAAATATAAAGGATGATGTTATGCCAAGTAAACAGATACCAAACATGTTACGCTTTAAAATTGCACATGCCCATGCAATCGCAACAAACGGCGTAAATTTTACTATCCATAGGTGACGCTTTAAAAGCTTTTACAGGTTACCACTTTAGATTTACACAGGAATACTGGTGCTAGAATGACTGCGATCGATCTGACGTGCACGTTGATACCTCACGTGTGTGACAATCGCTGTTTGCATGCATGCAGAACTGAAGTAAGCATTCTTTTTTGCGTGCGAGCACGGGGAGGGGGACAGGGGTGCTTTAACTTTTTAAAGAAAAATTAATAATTTATTTATTTTGACACTGTCGCGTTAATTTTTTTCATTGCTTTTATTGCTGTCATGAGGAACGTAAACATCCCCTGTGACAGCAAGAGGCAGTGATAGGTACACTTTATGGAGAGATCTGGGGTCAATAAGACCCCATATCCCTCCTCTGCCCTGAAAAGCATTTGATCACACCAAGATCAGTGTGATCAAATGCTTTCCATTTTTAAAAATGGCGCCGTTTCCATCCGGGAAAGTGATGAATGCTCATCGCTTCCTGTTTCCTATGTCATAGAGATGGACTCGGTGCTGGTCTTTGTCCGTCTCTTTGATCAGCCAGCAGAAGCACTGCTTGGTTGTTCGGATGTCCCGGATTGAACAGGCTCTGTCTCCCCTTCCAGTGAATGGGACTTGGGCATTACAAGGCTGCAGATAACAATAACTGAATTATAACAAAAATTTAAAATGGAAATAAAAATCACATTTAAATTTTTTTTAAATAAATTAACTAAAAAATATATAATAATCTGCACATAACAATAATCGAATAATATTACCAACAAAAATTTTATATACATATATATATAAAAATGTAAATAAAATAAAAATATACATCAGCAGGTAACAATAATCAGATTACAACAAAAATAAATGCAAATATAAATAGAAAATAATATAAATATCCAAATAAATGCAAATATAAATAAAACTAGATATATTTTATAAATATAAATTAAAAAAAATAAAAATAATTTAATACATAAAATAATCTGCAGATAACAATCAATAATAAACAAAATTATTTAAAAATAAAATAAAAGATATATAACTTAATTACATATTTAGAGAGCTTCTGGACAGAGAACACCTGGCTCTGACTGGTGCAGCTCTCCACCA
Organism: Staurois parvus; assembly: GCF_062004578.1. Classification (NCBI taxonomy): domain Eukaryota; kingdom Metazoa; phylum Chordata; class Amphibia; order Anura; family Ranidae; genus Staurois; species Staurois parvus. Next base: position 860,734 of record NW_028318275.1, read on the forward strand.
ATGGGCAATGGGGGGCGGGACTGGACCGGAGTGTGCCTCCGCCAAGCGGGAGGGGGGTTCACACATCTGGACAGCGTGCAGAAGGCAGCGGGAGGGGACATCTCCCCACTTCTCTGGAGCCGCTTGGACCGCTTTTACGAAAGCCAACTGTTGGCTCTAAGCCCTGCTGCTTGCCCGCAGCAGGGCTAAATGTATAAAAAAACTTCTTGCCTGACGCTCAGAACTGCATGTCCCATGCGTCGGGCGATAGGAATATAACATGCATGATGCTGTCAGGCACCCGACATCCTCCTTATCAACCAATGCAAGGTGGTAATGGTACACAGTAAAACCTGTGACTTTCTGTAACTAAAAGGTCGGCTTGATCCACCCGCTGGCTTTTATACAATTTTCTGGCACTTTTTAGGCATTTTGCCAAGGCACCCCTGAAGAAACCTGAAGGCACCCCAGGGTGCCTGGGTGCCCTGGTTGAAAAAGGCTGATTTAGACTGTATTTTGCAGAGTATGTGTTTAAAAAGCATACAATTTAATTACAGGGCTGATGTCAGTATTATAGGAAATAGCTGAAAACCCTGTCAGTTTTTTTGCTGTGTCCCACAGGGGAGACGGAGCAGGAAGTTAAAGAAAATATCTGTAAAAAGAAGTACATCTCTTTTTTACAGCTGTCCCCAGAACATGTATTCTTATATTCTTTCTGGTAACAACTCAAAATTTAGATTTTTCCCCTATGTGACAAAGTTTACCAAGATAAAAGGCAAAGGTTAATATCCACTGCAGCAATTAAAGCCTGACAGGGGTTCTAATCCTTCCAAACTCCATTCAAAAGTCAAAAATGATAACCAAAAAAAAATTCAGTTTTCTGGATATACTTTTACCTCCTTCCCAGCCTATAGACAAATGACAACCAAGCTGGAGCGCTGCTATCTTGGGTGGACGTCAAATGACATCCTCCCAGGATCACATCTTGCATGCAACCATGGTGTGCGCTACGGTGCAAACTGTCATCTGCTGTGTCCACACAAAAAGTCCTGATCACCTCCGCAGAGTAGTACATTGTTTGGTAACACTGTACTGCCCTGGTCACAGTATGTAAAACAAATTGTAATAAAAAAGAAAACAAAGTTTAAAGAATTGAAAAAGTATTATTTTTTAAACATACGGTCAGCAGTGTCCCTGATCACTTCCACACCAGTTACAGTATGTGTACTGCACAAACTAACAAATTGCAACAACTTTTTTTATTTCTTCATTTTTCAAAAATTGTGACAAAAAATTACAACTTTAAGAAATTTGCCATGCTCCTTACTAAATACCTTGACCTGTCTACTTTCCTAAAAGGGCTCTTTGGGGGGGGGAGGGTATTTGTACTTTCCTGGCCTCAAGAAATGAGGCCATCAGTACATGAGGATTGTTCAGTTTTCAGATATATATACACCATAGTTTGTGAATAACTTTCCTACAGACTACATCATATACAGTACACCAATTTGGGTTATTTTTACCAAAGAAATGCAGCAGTATACATTTTGGCCTAAATTTATGAAAAAGATTACAGTGTTACAGTACACTGTTGCATGAATGAGTAATTGTTATTCAAAGTGCCGAGAGCACTGAAAACTGAAAATTGGCCTGGGCAGGAAGGGTGTGAAAGTGTCGGTGCCGGTATTAAAGTGGTTAAATACAGTGCCTTGAAAAAGTATTCATATCCCTTGAAATTTTCCACATTTGTCACGTTATAAACAAAAACGTAAATGTATTTTATTGGGATTTTATGCGATAGACCAACACAAAGTTGCACATAATTGTGAAGTGGAAGGAAAATGATGAATGGTTTTCAAAATTTTTTACAAATAAATATCTGAAAAGTGTGGCATGCATTTGTATTCAGCCCCCTTTACTCTGATACCCCTAACTAAAATCCAGTGGAACCAATTGCCTTCAGAAGTCACCTAGTTTGTAAATAGAGTCCACCTGTTTGTAATTTAATCTCAGTATTAATACAGCTGTTCTGTGAAGCCCTCAGAAGTTTGAGAACATTAGTGAACAAACAGCATCATGAAGGCTAAGGAACACACCAGACAGGCTAAGGATAAAGTTGTGGAGGTGTTTAAAGCAGGGTTAGGGTATAAAAAAATATCTTAAGCTTTGAACATCTCACAGAGCACTGTTCAATCCATCCATCTGAATATGGAAAGAGTATGGCACAAGACATGGCTGTCCATCTAAACTGACAGGCCAGGCAAGGAGAGCATTAATCAGAGAAGCAGCCAAGGGGCCCATGGCCCATGGTAACCTGCAGAGATCCACAGCTCAGGTGGGAGAACCTGTCCACAGGACAACTGTTGCGCCTGTGCACTCCACAAATGGTCTTTATGGAAGAGTGGCAAGAAGAAAGTCATTGTTGAAAGAAAGCCATAAGAAGTCCCATTTGCAGTTGGCGAGAAGCCATGTGGGGGGACAGCAAACATGTGGAAGAAGGTGCTCTGGTCAGATAAGACCAAAATTTTACTTTTTGGCCTAAAAGCAAAGCGCTATGTGTGGCGAAAAACTAACACTGCACATCACCCTGAACACAGCATCCCCACCTTGAAACATGGTGGTGGCAGCATCATGTTGTGGGGATGCTTTTCTTCAGCAGGGACAGGGAAGCTGGTCAGAGTTGACAAGAAGATGGATGGAGCCAAATACAGGGCAATCCTAGAAGAAAACCTGTTAGAGTCTGCAAAAGACTTGAGACTGGGGTGGAGGTTCACCTTCAAGCAGGACAACGGCCCTAAACATACAGCCAGAGCTGCAATGGAAAGGTTTAGATCAGTGGTCTCCAAACTGTGGCCTGTGGTCCGAACACGGCCCTTTGCTTGCCTCTATCCCAACCTCAGGGTACTATTTCTCCCACTGACACCAACAAGGAGGCACCTTTTCTTTCACTGGCACCAACTATGCCAATGACACCAATGATGGGGCACAATTCCTCCCACTGAAATAAACAATTAGGTACTATTTCTCCAACTAATACCAAGGATGAGGCTCTATTCCTTCCTCTGATGCCAATGATGGGGCACTATTCATCCCACTGACACCAATGATGGGGCACTATTCATCCCAATAACACCAACGATGGAGCGTTATTCCTCCCCCTTACACCAATGATGGGGCACTATTCCTCCCGCTGATACCAATGATGGGGCACTATTCCTCCCACTGACCAAAGATCGGGCACTATTCCTCCGACTAATACCAATGATAGGGCACTATTCCTCCCCCTTACACCAATGTTTGGGCACTATTCCTCCTAGTAATATCAATGATGGGGCACTATTCCTCCTAGTAACATCAATGATGTGGCACTGTGCCTCCAACTAATACCAATGATGGGGCACTGTTCCTCCCACTGATACCAATGATGGGGCACTATTCATCCCACTGACACCAATGATGGGGCACTATTCCCCCCAATAATACCAAAAATGGGACACTGTTCCTCCAACAAATACCAATGACTGGACACTATTCCTCCTTCCACTGACTACAAGTCATATTTTTTTACTCCTACTGACGCTGGATATTTTCCCACTGGGCACTCTGGCTAAAGTCTGAAGGACAGCAAACCGGCCCTTTGTTTAGAAAGGCTGGAGACCTCTGGCTTAGATCAAAGCATATTCATGTGTTAAAATGGCCCAGTCAAAGTCCAGACCTAAATCCAATTGAGAATCTGTGGCAAGACTTGAAGATTGCTGTTCACAGATGCTCTCCTTCCAATCTGACAGAGTTTGAGCTATTTTGCAAAGAAAAATGAGCAAAAATGTCACACTGTAGATGTGCAAAGCTGGTAGAGACATCCCCAAATAGACTTGCAGCTGTAATTGCAGCAAAAGGTGGTTCTACAAAGTATTGACTCGGGGGGCGGAGGGGCTGAATACAAATGCACACCACACTTTTCACATATTTATTTGTAAAAAATTTTAAAACCAATTATCATTTTCCTTCTACTTCACAATTAAGTGCCACTTTGTGTTGGTCTATCACATAAAAACCCAATAAAATACATTTACGTTTTTGGTTGTAACATGACAAAATGTGGAAAATTTCAAGGGGTATGAATACTTTTTCAAGGCACTGTACACTTTTAATATATCTTGGCTGCTGGAATATATTAAGGTCAGCAAAGATGTTGTATATATAATCTTCATCCATTTTCTTTGCCTTACCTGCACATGTTCAACGGTTCTGTTCAGGTTTCCTGGTATGTCTGTTGAAACATAGTGGGAGAGATTTACTAAAACTGTTGCATCTGTGCATGGTAGCTTCTAACTTTAGCTTGTTCAGCTTTGACAATATACCCTGGAAGCTGATTGGTTTCTATTCACAGCTAAAGTTTTAGTAAATACCCCTCACTGTTACAACCCTTTTTACATAGTTAAATAAGTAAAATCATTCTTATTATGCATTGAGATAAAAAACATAGAAATTATCAATAAATGCTAAGAATTGAATATAAAGTCCTTAGACTATATTATCATGCATTAGTGTGGAAAACACAGGAACATTTCAGGCACAAAACCTCAGAATTCCCCTTGGCACGTAAGGTAAAAAAATGATATAGCTGAAATTTATACTTTGTCAATATAGCAAAGAGCATGTACAGTACATCTGTGCTGAGAATGGTGTCTTTCATAAAATAGGAAAACTACAGAGTGATTTGCCTACTTTACCTTTCTCTTCTGTCTTCAGAAATGTTAATTTTATAGCTGCAAGCTGCTGAGCATAGTTTAACAAGATGTAAGGAATAACATGACAGTTAATTTTTATTTTGTTTCACAAAGGTGTAGTTATTTAAATACTTACCAATAAAGGAGAGAAAAAATGCTATGTTAAAAAAAGGTTAAAAGTGTAGCCTAGGCCTTGTTAAAATAAAAAAGTAGCTCATGCTGTGATAATCCTCTCCCCTCTGGCAGTGTCCCCTGCGAGTCATCGCTCCCAGTCCTGGCTACCACACCTTTTTTGGGTTGAATGGCCCCTGATGTCATGCAGTCCACTTCCTGTCAGCCCATTATTACATTACACCCTTCTCCAAGATATTCAGGACCTGCCTACCCCAACAGAGGGAAAAAAGAAGAGGATAAGGACCTGTGAACTCACGCGATTGGACTGAGGACTTCAAGAAAAAAAAGGTATGGTCTGTGTACTGATGTTTCATATCCTGTCCAAGCCACTTCCTCAGTTCAAAAGATTGATCCATGAAAATGAAAAGATCCAGACCACTGCTTCAGAAGATTGTCTAGACCACTTTTTCAGAAGCTTGTCCAAGCCACTTCTTCAGTTCAGAAGCTTGTCCAAGCCACTTCTTAAGTTCAGAAGCTTGTCCAAGCCACTTCTTCAATTAAGAAGCTTGTCCAAGGCACTTCTTCAGTTAAGAAACTTGTCCAAGGCACTTCTTCAGTTAAGAAACTTGTCCAAGGCACTTCTTCAGCTCTGGTCCTCAAGCAGTTTTTATCTCACCTTTATCTAGTAGTAGTCAGTCACATTCAACTGTACTTGTTCTGCAATGTTTAAGATGTTTTGTAGCTTGTTCAAGCCATTCATATATTAAGAAATGGTTTGACAAGATATGAAATGTCCTAAACATTTCAGGACAAATCCAGTTGAATGTGACTAACTACTAATAGTAGATCTTCCATGACCTGGGTAAATTATAACATTCATAAATACTCACCTTTCTTTCACTTAGACCCCTCCCCTTACCCCATCACTTTGTTTAGCTCCTAGAAATGAGGATAGAAAGTCCTCTCCAATTCATATTAGTCAAAGCATGGACAGGGCAAAAAAAACTGTTTACCTGTCCCATGAGACACCACTGGGAGAATCAAAAAACACCAGCACTGTAGCAAAACCTGTTGGGGGGGGGGGGGGTGCATATATGGTGCTGGTCAACAAAGAAACCTGTTGATATCGCTTGAATTGGCAAAACACAAGTTTGCTTAACAGGCATGCCTAGATTTGGTTTTCAGAAGTGACCAGCATGCAACCTGGCTACAATCTGTTTCTGATATATGCAACACAGATCTCTGATATTAAACAAGTGTGACTCCAGCAGGAATACTGTGATACCCAGAAGTCCTCACTGTAATAAAATACAGTATATTAAAAATATCAACTCAGCAAGGAAGGCAGAAATCGAGCCTATTTTTTCAATTCCTTTGTAAACCAAAACGAGAGGGGGGATTTTTGTGTGGGCATAGCAAAATGGGAGAGGCTTTGATCTTGGAGAAGGGGTAATTTGGCGGCTGGCTAGTCCTTTTGAAATCTCTTTATATTAAAGGATGAATTTGTCACCTCAGCGTGACAAGATGCAGCTCATTTCCTCTAAAATCAGGGCTGATGTACCAGCTTGTGACTATGTTAATATTACAACAAATTTGCTTAGAAGCACATTAACAGAAAGGTCTACATTGAGGTCATAAGCAATCTTGCTAAACATGGCTTTCTGTGCATAGTGCCACATATCTGTATGAGCTATAGGAAATTGTATTAATGGCACTGCTCGGTGACCATATATGCTGGTGTCAGTTCAATAATTACTCTTTTCAGAGGCTTTTTTAAGTTGTAATTAAGAAAATGAAATCTTTATTGCTAAATTTTGTGCAATACATGGAGTGATAAGCACCGAATAATAGATTTCACATGAGATTATTATTATTATTATTATTATTACATCGAGTTTATATAGCGCCAAAGGGTTTACTCAGCGCTGTACAATAGAGGGGGGGACAATACAAGAAACAGAACAGCAACAACAACAGTACACGAGGGGTTAGAGGGCCCTACTCTTTCGAGCTTACAATCTAGGAAGGAGGGGGTACTAGCACAGGAGGAAGTGGCTGTGGGGGATGGAGTGGTAGGAGGAATGAAGGAGAATCGCTGTTAGGTGAGGGAGGGGTAGGCTTCCCTGAAGAGGTGGGTTTTCAGGGAGCGCCTGAAGGTGAGGAGGGAAGGTGACAGTCTGATGGATTGGGGCAGTGAGTTCCAGAGGATGGGGGAGGACCTGGAGAAGTCTTGCAGTCGTGCATGGGAGGAGGAGACCAGAGAGCAAGATAGAAGGAGGTCCTGTGAGGAGCGAAGGGTATGGGTAGGGTGGTACTTGGGAATCAGGTTGGTGAGGTAGTTAGGGGCAGTGTTGTGAATGGCGTTGTAGGTTAGGGTTAGTAGTTTGAAATTGATGCATTGGGCAATCATAAGCCAGTGGAGGGATAGGCAGAGGGGGGTGGCAGAGGTGGAGAGGTTGGTGAGGTGGATGAGTCTGGCCACTGAGTTCAGGATGGTCTGGAGCAGGGAGAGCCTGCACTGGGGTAGGCCGGTGAGAGGGAGTTGCAGTAGTCAAGGTGTGAGATAATCAGGGAGTGTACGAGTAGTTTAGTGGTGTCTGGGGTAAGGAAGGTACGTATCTTGGCGATGTTGCGGAGGTGGAGCCTGCATGTGTTTGTAAGTGATTTGACATGAGGTTGGAAGGAAAGGTTAAAGTCCAGAATGACGCCAAGGACTTTGGCTTGCGGGGCGGGATTGATGGTGGTAGTGATGGATAGGATGGGGGGGGGGGGGAGTGGGCAGGGGGAAAGATGAGGAGCTCGGTTTTGGAGAGGATAAGCTTGAGGAAATGGAGTGACATCCAATCTGAGATGTCGTTTAGGAGGTGAGTGATGCGGGCGGAGAATGTGAGGGTGAGGTGAGGGGTGGAGAGGTAAATTTGAGTGTCATCAGATACACATAATTATCTTTTTGTATGCTTGCCTAGTAAACTATACTGCAATGTTGTAGCCATAGTCATGTGTATTATAGCCATAGCGTATGGTTTAAATTGGGCTGTTGCATGATAATGATAGTTAGGAATTACCCACTGTATGAAGTGAAGTGTACAGTTTCAGTGTAAAAACACAACTACCAACTACAGCACAGTGGCTTAGTGGTTTGCACTTCTGCCTTGCAGCAATGGGGTCTCCTGTTCAAATCCCAGGCGAAGTGGACTTGGTATCTCACTGCCTGGGACAGGTGGCGGCACTACAGAGGAAGCACTGACTTATGTTGCTTATGCTCCCTCTGCTGCCAGTGCTGGCTCCATGCACTGTGATGCTTTGTGATGGTGGGTCGGCAACCCGTGATCTGGGTCACATCTAGATTTATGCTGTGCAAGTATGATCAGTCTTCTTAAAGCAGTAGTAAACTCTTAAAAAAGTTTCCTCCTGCAAGGCAAAGGCATAATGTGTTAGTATGCATTGCATAGTACCACATTATGTAGGATCTACCTTAAAACAAAGCCCTCCAACGGCGAGCTGTCACTGCTGCAGAGGCTTCCATCTTCACCCGGTCTTCCTTCTGGGTTTGCAGGCTGTGGCCACTTGAATGGTTGAACCACGATGACTTCACTCCCTCCGCATGCATGTGGGAGTCTCGGCCACGGCACACAGCTCTGAAGGTACGGCATAGGTATGTCCTTCCATCAGAGTGCAAGCGCCTTTGACGTCACTGGCTGCTGCTCATTAGAATGTCTCCTAAATGGTGCACGGTTAGGAGATATTCATTTTACCTACAGGTAAGCTTTATTATAAGATTACCTGTAGGTAAAAATAAACAGCGAGCTCTTACTGCCCAGGCCAGTTTTCAGCCTTCAGCGCTGTCGCACTTTGAATGACAATTACGTGGTCATGCGACACTGTACCCATATGAAATTTTTATCATTTTTTTGAGACAGATAGAGCTTTCTTTTGGTGGTTTTTTAATCACCTCTGGGTTTTTTATTTTTTGCTAAACAAACCAAAAACAACTGAAAATTTTGAAAAAAACACCTTTTTTCTAGTTTTTTTTATAAAATTTTGTAAATAAGTGATTTTTTTCCTTCACTGATGTGCACTAATGAGGCAGCAGTGATGGGCACTGATACGCTGCATTGATAGGCATTGACATGCATCACTGACGAGCACTGAAAGGCAGCACTCATATATGGCACTGATAGGTGGCACTGACTGGCACTGATAGGTGGCACTGACTGGCACTGTTAGGTGGCACTGATTGGCAGCACTGATAGGCAGCACTGACTGGCATTGATAGGTGACACTGAAAGGCAGCTCAGATGGGCACTGAGATGTGGCATGGATGTGACTGGCAGGCATTGATATGTGGCATTGATGAGGCACTAATGGGCACTGGCAGGTGGCACTGATAAATACTGACAGCTGGCATTATTGGGCACTGACAGGTGGCACTGCTGGGGCTACACTGATCATCAGTGCCTTGATGATCAGTGTACATGTCCCCTCTGAGGAATGACGATTACCGGCTCTGCTCTCCTCTTGAGCTGTCAGCGTGACAGCTCGTGAGGAGAGAAATGCCGATAACCGGCATTTCCCTATTTACATGCGATCAGCTGTGATTGGACACAGCTGATCACATGACCGAGCCGACATCTTCGGTTCTTTACGTTGAATGGTGATCTGCTGTGTCCGAAGGACACAGTGCAGCACCGATCGCCGCGCTGCGCGCTCCCAGAGCCATACATGCACGGTTAGAGTGGGAGGACGTCATATGACATCCTCCCAGAACAAGAGAACCGCCTTTCGCCCGTCATTACCTCATATGGCGGGCGGGAGGCGGTTAAAGGATAACTTCACCTTTGGGAACATGTTAAATGTTCCACCCGTTTTTAGGATGAAACATATAACATGTTCCCATAGCTGCAGCTGCGCCTGTCTCCCCCCTCCTTCTGACAGATAATATAAGCAGAAGTTTCCCTGTGCTATCTGTAGATTTGAAAACAACGTGGCTATGTGGGTGGACCTCCATGAATGAATGAACTACAAGTCCCGACAGCCTTAGCAGCTGTGGACTTGTAGTTTTCAATTCACAGCGCCATGGTGGTTCATTGAAGCTTCCTCTCAGAATATCTGCTTGACCGTACATCCCATATGGCTAGCAGATATTCTGACAGGTCTGCAGGAGACCTGCATGGCATCTACCGATCACTGGTGCAATGCTTTCCAGGCTCCTTTGGACAAAAATAATAAATGCACATTTTTTTACCTGCAAAAAATGTGCATTTATTATTTTTGTCCAAAAGGTGAACTTATCCTTTAAGTTCTAAATACTATCTATCTCATCGCCTAGAGCTGCCAGAACATGCCTGCTAGGGTGTGTATACATAGAATGTTGATTTCTTTTGCAGTTCAATCTGCTTTCATTGAAAATATCCTGGGACCAACTACTTAAGAATTAACTCTATAATACTGCCAATTTCCTTCAGTAAATGAATTGCTTTGAACTATTAAATATATACCAATCAAAATGCCAATCTGCTGTCATACCAGTGATGGTCTTGATGGGTAACGTAAATGTTAGTAGTAGTCAGTAGTAATCTTACTACTGCTGCAATCACTCCACATAATACTAATGAACTTGTGTGGAAACCACAATATATGTTTCACAGTCAGCTACACAAATCCACCTTAAAAATATCATGTACTTGATTAAACAGTGGAGTTCCCCAATGTGTAGCTATGGAAATCAGAAGAGAAAGGAGTACTGCATGGTAAAAATGAGTATCCATGGCACAATTGAGTATGGAATCAAGGGGATACATAGAAAGATGAATTCAAACCCAAAAGTCAAAATATTCAATTGAAAAAAAATAACATCTAATTTTTATCATCTTGACCTAAACATAATTTACTAGTAATAGCATAATCTCTTATATAAACTACAAATTTACAATAAAAGAAACAAAATTCAGTTTAATTCCCACTAGTGTAAACACTCTAATCCAGTGGGCTGTGTACTTCTACCTTCTCCCCATTGTTCCATTGACCTCATCTGTTACTTGAAATTTATAGTTCAGGTGCACTGTGACCTGAATCATGAAAACTCAATGGAACTGCTTGTTCAATTACTGTTTTACCAATGGCTGATTTATGAGATGAAATAGGATCTTTAACTCGTTGAATTGTTATGCCAATATATAATAAGCCATTGAGGCTTTTATTGAAATTTACAACATACGGTATGAATCATTGAAGTATATATTGTAGATTTCAAATTTTAATTGGGTTTCCTCTATAATAGGTAATATGAAGTGACTGCACATGCCCAAATTTATTTATATATTGGTTCCAGTTTGTCAAAAGACATACCAGTAGATCCACACTTCATGAGTTTAAAGTGGCAGCCAGTGAACTCGGCGACGGTGAGCACACCACTGGATCGAGGGACAGGTGAGTGGTTGTTTTTTAAAAGTCAGTAGCTACAAAAACTGTATTTTTTATTTTTTTCACCGGAGACTGGAGCTCCGCTTTAATGTGTCTAACCACAACTATTTGAAGCGGGAAAGGTAAAAGCTATCACTTTTTTTTGTCTGTATCCTGTTCAGGAGATTTATCTTTACCTCCTGTTCTGGAGACATACTTTGTAATATGTTGTATGTTATAGATGCACTTGAATTTTTTTTTTACAAAATATAAATTGCTCAGTACACAAATCTTTTTTTCTTAAATGGTGCAGCGCTAATTTGCAATGTACTGGCCCTTTAAGAATATATATCATACAAAACAGCCACCAAAAATAAAATTAAAGTTTCTCTGTGAACATCAAACCAACCAGTCTTATTATACTTTTACTGCATTAATTTATAATGTAATGGCCCTTTAAGAATGTATACCATATGAAAAAAACAATAAGGTAAACAATAAACGTCCATCCAAATAAAAATTAAAAGTCTCTCTTTAGACTTCACCAAACTAGTCCTATGCCCATTGATCCAGGACTCCTTCACATCATCATAACTGCAAGTATCATGTGTGCACCATCACCAGTTGTGCTCTCACTTGATTTAAAAAAGTACTTTATCCCTTAGGCTGCTTTCACATTGATCTATTCTTCTTCTGTTTTTGTGTCCAAAAAAAGCAGAAAAAAAGGTGTGACCATGTATTCCTATGAAACTCTTCACATTAATCAGTTGCGGGTCTGGTCTGTTTTCCAAAGACCTGCTTGCTGTATTTTTGGTGCAGTAAAAAATCCAGACCAAAAACTTTCATCCCCATTGAAATCAATGGAAATTGTGGCAAAAACGCATCAAAAATGCAACTGTGTTGTGTTTTTGGTGCGGCTTTTGAGTCACATGTCCTTTTAAAAAAGCGTACAGCAAATGCGGTAAAAACAGATCAGTGTGAAAGTACCCTTAAACACTTTATTCACACATTCCCTTAAAAACAACAATCACATTGCTAAGGTGCTCACAAGCACTGAGTTAAAAACGCCTGTATAGCAAAATATCAATCACAGTTTTTGGCAGCAGTTTTACAAGGCTCAAATATCATCATCCAGTAGCCCCGCATTTACGTGTTTCGTCATAGGGTCATGTGACTTCTTCAGACTTCTGGGTTATACTAGTACTCAGTAATACATTAACACAGAATACTAAATTAGGTGCATTTTAAAGCACTGCAATGCTCAGATGGCTCACATTCATCTATGTGTGCGTTATGGGAGGTCAATCAGCCACAGCTCAAGGAATCCCTAGCAACCTCTGGATTATAGTGTATATATTCATGGAAGTTCCCTGTTATGCTGACTCACTGGGTCTCATTTACTAAAGGCAAAGGCTGTGCACTTTGTAAATGCAGCTGCTCCAGAGCTTAGTAAATGAGAAGAAGCTCTGCTGGCTTCCATCATCCACTCATGTACAAATAATATAATGCTGTTTTTTTTTTTTAATGTTTGCATGTGATGGGGTATTCTTTACAAAGTGAAGCTTCCCCTCATTTACTAAGCTCTGGAGGAACTGCACTTGCAAAGTGCACAGTCTTTTTGCCTGTAGTAAATCAACCTGATGGCATCACAATTATTCACATCACAAGAAAAAGTCAAAATAATTGTATTTGGCAAAAAATGATTGTCTTTTGTGAGATCACCTGTTTTTAGCAAACAGCAAGGACACTGTATTATATGGAAAGCTTCCAATAATGAAGCACCTCGGTGCTTTTGCCTCGGGCGTTTGCAAGGAGAATGTGACAGGACTGACAAACTCTGGAGGGACAGAGTGGAGGGAATTGCTGTGGGATGAGATGGAAATTTATTTTTGAAAAAGATCTGCTTTCACAGATTTTTGTGGCACTCCAAGCAAATAGCTTAACACAGAGATGTAATACATGTACCTACTGTATGGTAAAACCATTGGCACAATGAAGGCCTATTAACAGTATTAGTATGTGTTATGCCATGTTACTGTGTTGTGCTGCACTGCAATGCGCGTCCGATAGCAAGGTGTGTTAGGAAGCAATTCCGAATAACTAGTAGCAATCTGTTGTACATCTGCATGTAACGTGTTGCCGCAATACAGTTCACCCTAAATGAGGGTAAATCTCTCTAACAGAGCTCTGGATAGCAATAAAAAGGAGTACTAACCACTCTCCACAAGGGTTATAACACTTTCATACCCTATCAAAAACATTGGACATTCACTTACAGTGAAGGAAATAAGTATTTGATCCCTTGCTGATTTTTAATGTTTGCCCACTCACAAAGAAATGATCAGTCTAAAAATCGAATGGTAGGTGTATTGTAACACTGAGAGACAGAATAGCAACAACAAATTCAAAAGAAATGCATGTCTAACAAATTATACACTGATTTGCATGTTCATGAGGGAAATAAGTATTTGATCCCCTTCACAAAACATGACTTAGTACTTGGTGGCAAATCCCTTGTTGGCAATCACAGAGGTAAGACGTTTCCTGTAGTTGGCCACCAGGTTTGCACACATCTCAGGGGGGATTTTGGCCCACTCCTCTTGGCAGATCCTCTACAAGTCATTAAGGTTTGGTGGCAACTCGAACTTCCAGCTCCCTCCACAGATTTTTAATCGGATTAAGGTCTGGAGACTGGCTAGGCCACTCCAGGACCTTAATGTGCTTCTTCTTGAGCCACTCCTTTGTTGCCTTGGCCGTGTGTTTTGGGTCATTGTCATGCTGGAACATCCATCCACGACCCATTTTTAATGCCCTGGCTGAGTGAAGTTGCACGATTTCAAAATAGGGTGACCTGCCGATTTCAGTTGCGATTTGCAAGACATCTGACACAGATGTCTATGCAAATCGCAACAAAAGTGGCACATGCACTACTTTAGAAATCGGTGCGGCTCTGACCAAGTTGGAACCATACCAATATGATCGTTCTAATAGCAGACAATATGGCACGACTTGGCATATGATTTCCAAGTCTCAGGGCATGCAAAGCGCGTGCCAAGTCGCACCCGATATGACTGGGGGCTTATAGCAGTTAAAATCATTGTTTCATGAACAGGTTTAGAGTGAAACTTTAGCCATTTTTTTTTTTTTTCATTTTGGACAGGGTGTTGAAGTGATTGAACTCCTGTCAGAATTTTACTGGAGTTTTGTGTCTCCTCTTCAGAAATCATAAGAACATCTCCACCGCACACCAACCCCGAGAGCACCCAGGTGCAGGGTGCTGTAGCAGGGGTGGACTGCACCACAGTAGCCAGATAGAAAATGTCCCCTTTTCTGCTGAAGGGACCTCGGGTGGTTCCAAAACATTGCAATTTCATTGTATGGCATTCTAAACGAGTGTCAATGAAGGCAGTTGTCACGCTTCTGGCAATACATTTTCAACTCTCTCGGGAAATTTCACCTCAATGTTCTCAAAGACATTTACATGGTCACTGGGACAGGAAGTTATGCCTAATTTCCTCCAATAAAGACTCTCAGGGTTTTATTGTGAACTTTCACAGGTTTAAAGCTCAAATCTAAGATCACTCTATTCTCCCTCAGTGAACACTAATCGCAGTAACAAAGAATTATGTCGCAAATTAAAATGCTTCTTTAAGAAGCCTCTGATTGAAAATGCCATCATACTAGTAGCCACATCACACATAGTGAACATGAAAAGGTTCTTTTTTGAGGTTGAGCACACAGCTTCAGAATTGGTAATAGGTGCTTTCTTTAGAGTCTAATGAGGCTTTGTTTTGAGTTCCTTTTAACGGTACAGATTGTGATTATTTCTTGGTCGAGAAGGATGACTGGTACTGAATGCAATTTGGAGAACATACACCATGCTCTACAACAACTAGACTATTGCAGCTTTTCTCAATCTATTTACCATGGACGAACTAATAACTTTTTGGGACTTTTTCATGGAACCCCTGCTAAGGATAAGTATATCTACAGCTCACAGTACATTAGTAGTGATGATCATTGTGAAAAATACTCGTTACATTTCTGGTCATTGGGAAGAATCCCCCCCTAGCTAAAAAGATCATTGGTGTCAGTGGTTACTCATTTGAGGAGAGGAAATTGTTTATTGCTCAAGGAACGTATAGCAACCTCTGCAGGTTGCCTGATGAAAGAGCGCGCCGGCTGACGCTGGTCCTATGTATGATCAGAAATGCGTCACACTCCGATGATGTCAGACACCCAAAGTAACTAACTCCGGACATATAGGAGACCCAGCCAGGCTTCACCATCCATGCTTTACTTGATGCAGCACCTCCTGCTGGCGGACCAAGGTCTACTCCTCTCAGTCATCTACATCTGGCTACAGACGTTTTACACCTCTTCCCTATGAACCTGTTTTTATTATCCAAGATGTAAGTTGCTATACTTACCTTCTTATTAAATATCGTCACACAGTTTACACTTAGAGACGCTGTGTTCTTTTGTTTCTTTCAGAGAAACCTGGTTAACCTCTTTCCGTCTGGCCCATGTACATAAACGGCCGGATGGGAGCAGTGCTGATGCGGGTTGCCACTTATATACGTCCCCGCATTCACTGCCTGTGTACGCTCCCTGGGAGTGCACGACACCGCGATCCAATCGCTGTACGGGACCTCTGTGTGAGGTCCCGATTCATGTGATCCCTGATTGGCCAATGCTTTTGCCCAGAGAAACACTTTAACTACTTCCCGTCCGGCCCATGTAAATAAATGGCCGGACACTGATTGGGCTATCAGTGATCACATGAATAGTAGTAAACAAGATGTCACTTCCTGACACCATTGCTTACTACTTGTGAAATCTGTGAATGATCACAGAGGTCACATGGTACAAGGCTATTCACAACAGCCTTGTACCATGTGACAAGCTGTGACCAATCACATCTCTCACAGTATTTCTCAATGGCTGCAAGACTGCAGCCAGAGAGAAGGAGAAATGATTGCTTTTACAGCCTTTATTGGTGTAAAAGCAATCAGTGTAAAAAAAGAAAACAAAATCTTCATCACCCCCCACAAGTAGTACAGTGTCACTAAGGTGACACTACTGCTAGGGTGACGGTATGTTAAAAAAAAGCATAAATAATAATATAAAAAAATAAAATAAAAGTTTATAAAAAATATTTTGAAAAATTATAATTTTTGGTTATAAACTAATTTGGGATACTTTTTTTTTACTAAAAAGATAACTGAATACATTTTGGCCAAGATTTATGAAGAAAGATTATTTATTTGCAAAATTTTATAAGAAAAAGTTTGTTTTTTTAAAAAAATTAGCACTTTTTCATTTATATAGCAAAAAAATAAAAATCCCAGTGGTGAATAAAGGGCTTGTTCACACTTGACTTTTTTTCTAACTCTTGCCAAACGCCCCTATAGCGTTTGACAGGTGTTAGACAGGCATTTGGGAAGCATTTTTCATGCTCCTCAAATGCTCCCCAAACGCCCTATGCGCGGTTTTTATGCGTTAAAACCGCACCACAAACGCCTGTAATGAAGTTAAATGGTATTAACAATCCGCAACCACGTCGCAACCGCTCCACAAACACCTGCCAGGCATTTGAGGAGCGGCACCAAAGACTTCAATGGAAAGCTTCAACTCCTCCTGACTCCACATGAGGAGTCAGTTTTGCCACAACGCTACCGCTTCAGTGTGAAAAGCACTGTGTGCTGCCATGTGCAGAATTTTCATAGGTGTTTGAGAAGCATTAAAAACGCTTCCCAAACGCCTGTCTTGATGCCTGCTGACAAAGCTAGTGTGAACGTAGCCAAATACCACCAAAATAAAGTTTTATCTGTCTCAAAAAAATGCTAAAAAATTCATATAGGTGCAGTGTTGCATGACCGCTCAGTTGTCATTCAAAGTGTGATAGCGCTGAAAGCTGAAGATTGGCCTGGGCAGGAAGGGGGTGAAAATGTCTGGACTTTAAGTGGTTAAGGAACCCTTCTCTATTGTATGGGTGAAAGGGATTTCCCACTTCTATTTAAACTGGAAAACACCATCTGCAACAGTTCAATTCATTTTTATTTTATCTGTGCAAACAGCTTCAAACCGCAAGTAGTTTTCTTGTGACTAAGCTGGACACACGTCTAAAACAGACGTACTTTAATGATCTGGTACAGTTAATATTTAGTCATTGTGTACACTAACACTTAGCTTCCTGGTTGCACATTCCTGCAGACACAAATTTGCCTGTAATTATTTTCCATTGTGCGTTGTCTGACTGTTTTCCCGTGTTCTGAAAACATTTTCTCTACTGTAATTTCTCTTGCTTCCTCTTTCATTTTCTGTAACAGAAAATGTACAGAAAATTGACTTTTTCCAAGGAAAGTAGGGCTTAGATTATCTGAAAAATTCTGTAAACTAGATTTTAAATTAGTACTTTGAGCTGCCAGTCTACTAATTATAGTAAGATATTTATTGAAAGTTCTATCAACAACACATATCGTGTTTCAGCTTTGCCTGTTCACAGTCCATCAAGTAAATGAGCAAGCGGGAAGACACTAGTTAAAAAGAAATAGTAATAGAGACATGTGTGTTATGGATTTTTTATTAAAACTTAACTACTTGACCTCCGGAAAGGTGTTACTCCCTTCATGACCAGGGCATTTTTGGCTGTTCAGTACTGTGCTACTTTAACTGGCAATTGTGCAGTCATGCAACACTATACCCAAATTAAATTTTTAGCATTTTTTCACACAAATAGAGTTTTCTTTTGGTGGCATTTGATCACCACTGGGTTTTTATGTTTTAATTTATGAACAAAAAAAGAAAACATATATCTTTTTTTCTACCTTCTGTTAAAAAATATATCCAATAAAAAAAAAAATCTAATTTCTTCATGAAGTTAGGTCAAAATATATTCTGCTACATGTCTTGTAAAATAAAAATCCCAATACGTGTATATTAATTGGTCTGGACAAGATCTCCCCCCCCCCCCCATGCGATTGGGTTACTGCGCTTATTTTCTTTATCTTGAATTTTTTTTCTTTCTCCTTTTTTCCATCTCCCCCCCCCCTTTTTTTTTGTTTTATGGCTCTTGACTCCCCTCCCTCCATTTTTTTTTGTTTTGCATGGATTAATGTGTACGGGTCAAAGTGTTTACACTGTTACATAAGTTCTTGAGCATGTTTTGTATTGCTGTGTGACTCCCTTGTACACTGTTCCTATTTTGTTATTGCTTGTACAGCTTAATAAAACTCTTATGGAACAAAAAAAAAATGAATTGGTTTGCGTGAAAGTTATAGCATCTACAAACTATGGTATATATACTAGAATTTATGCAGCTATGACGCTACGCCGGTAGTGGCTGTGATTAGCGATTTATAGTGGGACTGTGATAGCGTGGCAGGCAAACTGGCATTAACAGACCCTTGCTGGGAGGTATACTAACTGACACTGACATCACTAGTGACACTAATACAGTGATCAGATATAATACTCTACATTGTCATTGTTTCTTAAGACACTGGCTGGGAGGGAGTTAACATCAAGGGGAAATCAAGGGTTACCTGTGTGCCTAACAAGTGTAATGTGTGTAGTATGTGCTGACTTTATTAACAGATCTGGCTGAAACAGCCAGATCACTTATCTGTGGACAGGGCCCTGTGTGTATGTAAACACAGGACTCTGTACTGTAAATGGCTACAGCTGATCAGCAGGTCTCATCAATAAATCATAGGCCGGGACCTGCTGACAAAATCCCGTTGTAGCAGGCGACAGCACGGATCAGCAGGGGGCACGAGCATGCGCGCCCTTAACCCGGAACAGGCTGGACCGTGTACAGATGGTACTTACATGGAATAGGATGTGCCCCTTGTGCAGCTGGCTACTCTTTATTGAAATCTGAAGTCCTCTGCTCCCCCCCCCCCCATTAACTCCCATCTGTAATTGTTTGGTACTGCAGGGAATATGAGTTGCTGGACCTGTCACAAGCACTCGTCAAATATGCAATCTATGCTTGTCCTTTCTGCCCCCCCCCCCATGCATAAAAGTGTAGGATAATATAAATATACATATATATATATATATATATGGTGTATATACATACTATTGACCAAGAGGATAGCCAAGGACTCCTTACTATGTTAATTTATGTACGAGGCAATTACCTTACCTTTGTTATGTTGGGTTAACCAGTTTGTGGATAAATATGTGGAGAGTCAGGGGGGAGTTTCAGAGCAGGTTATTTGCAAATCTGCCAGCATTGTAAAATGCAAGTTTGTCTGATTAGATTTGGAAAGCTCTTAAATATTCATAGTGTACTTGTTTAGGTTGAAGAGAATTGGGTGGGAGTCTTGTCCACCTTTGTACAAGGATGTTAAAGATTGCAGTTTTGCCATAAACAAGACAAGGAGTATCTATTTAACTTTTGAATTAAAATCTATGCATACAGCTGTTCTAGGTCTAGACCAGCAATGGGCAAACTACGGCCCGGCGGACCTTTTAATCCGGCCCGCGGAGCTAGGCTCCTCTCACAGTCCGCCCTGAAGACCGGTGTAGCATGAAAATCTGTCTCCTATGAGGATCTGTCCCCCTCCACGTATCTGCGCATGTGCCGGAGATCGCCGATCGGCTGCTAATGCCTGAAACTGGCACATGCGCAGATACGTCGAGGGGGACAGATCCTCATAGGAGACAGATTTTCATGCTACACCGGAACGGCGCGGGAACACGGCGAGAGGAACGCGCGGAGCAAAGGTAAGTGAATTGACACAGGGGGGACTTAATATGGGGGATGAATTAATATGGGGAATGAATTACTATAGGGGGGATAAATTACTATGGGGGATGAATTACTATGGGCGATGAATTACTATAGGGGGGATGAATTACTATATGGGGGATGAATTACTATGGGGGATGAATTACTATGCGGGATGAATTACTATATGGGGGATGAATTACTATATGGGGGATGAATTACTATGGGGGATGAATTACTATGTGGGGGATGAATTACTATATGGGGGTTGAATTACTATGGGGGATGAATTACTATATGGGGGATGAATTACTATGGGGGATGAATTACTATATGGGGGATGAATTACTATGGGGAATGAATTACTATGGGGGATGAATTACTATATGGGGGATGAATTACTATGGGGGATGAATTACTATTTGGGGGATGAATTACTATGGGGGATGAATTACTATGGGGGATGAATTACTATATGGGGGATGAATTACTATGGGGGATGAATTACTATGGGGGATGAATTACTATATGAGGGATGAATTACTATATGGGGGATGAATTACTATGGGGGATGAATTACTATATGGGGGATGAATTACCATATGGGGGATTAATTACTATGTGGGATTAATTACTATGGGGGTTGAATTACTATGGGGGATGAATTACTATATGGGGGATGAATTACTATATGGGGGATTAATTACTATGCTTACTATGGGGGAATATTACTATACTTACTATGGATGACACATACACATCATTCATCTACTCTTGGTCCGGCCCCCGGGTCCAATATATGAACCCATTGTGGCCCTCAAGTCAAAAAGTTTGCCCACCCCTGGTCTAGACACTATTTGAAATACTTAAGATCAAACATGCTGATAAAACCAACCAATCAGATTGCTCGACACTTTGTTCAATGAGAAAAGGGGTATATTAGGGAAGGTTTTTTGGTTGAGTTGTGCCAGGAGAAAGTGTGACAGGAGGAACTGCCAATCCCAGCTATCTTATTCTTGAGTGTGGGAATGGAATTGATGGTGAAACTGGCTTATGAGATCATCATAATGACTACTAAAGTAAGGGTAGCAGAGAGTATTTTTGGGTTGTTTGCCAGTTTTACATGAAGATTCTTTACTATAAAGCAAGGTAATAATATGACGCAGTGTGATCCTTCTTATCCTGTCTTGTCTGAGTAATTTGAGTGAGTAAAGAGAAGTTATATATAAGAAAGGAAGTACTACTCATTTAATTGCAAGGAAAGAGCTAGCCACAGAACAGCTGCAATATATTCAGTTTAAACCACAGGAGGGTGCGTATAGAGAGAAGCAGGTAGCTGTTTTTCAAGCTGTGAAGCAGGAACTTGCCTTCATTTCACAGGCCTCTTATATAGAAGATGCGTACACACAGTAACGTCTTTGCTATTAGGTTTTAGGAGCCTCTCCAAATTAGTCCTTTACATCGGAAAATGGCCTACGGACATAAGGGACAATTGGAAGCCTCTACAAGTACAGTGATTCTTTCTGGTCTCCTTCAACGACTGCAGTGTGGAAGGGTTGAAGCTTTGGCCCATTTCTTCCTGGGTGCAGATTCACCCTTCCGTTCACAGCATTCATATAACTAATTGAGAGATCAGTTTAAAGTGGAGCTTTACCCATTTTGAAGCGCAGTAACACTGGATCTTTCCTAAATGTGTGACTCCAAAGAGGACATCTTACCAAGACAGCCAAGGTTCTGCTGGGAGCTGACATTCTTAGATCTTCTCTCTGGTATTTGTTCTCCAGATATTCCTATGGAACATCCACACAGGGGCTGGTGACAGATGCATTGTGGGGTCAGCAGCCTCCTACTAGATTTGCTATAGGAATGGTTCAGACAGGAAATTCAACATACTGCATAACCAGCTGCCATGGAAATGTGTGAAATGGATTTCAGCCACTATAAAGACCTGCCTCACTCTACTTTAAATTCTGATTAAACTTGCTACAGTTCTTCTATGGGGTTGCTATTTACTTATTCCTTACACACAGGTAGCCAAGGTATAGGAGGTCCATGTACTGTATATGGCAGTCAAGCAGTGTCCTCTATCACTCTCAGTGCTTCTGATTGGGCTGCTGCAAAGTTTCCATTTTCACAGGCTAATGTCAGCCATCTGCATTTCCCTACATTTATAGTAACTATCTTCTTAGTAGAATGAAAATGATGCCCATTTTTGGTCCAAATGTGTTATTTCTACAATTTTGTGTGGTCTTTAATGCCAGGGTAGGACTGGCATCTCAATAGTAAAGAAATGAACTGTAGACCAGATTACATTGTTTTATCACTTTTATATTTTAACGACACCAGTTGTTTTCACAGCACAGGTGTCAAACTGTGGCCCTCCAGCTGTTGAGGAAGTACAATTCCCTTCATGCCTCTGCCTTTGGGAGTCATGCTTGTAACTGTAAGCCTTGCAATGCCTCATGGGATTTGTAGTTCCGCAACAGCTGGAGGGCCGCAGTTTGACACCCTTGTCTTACAGGATCAGTGATTTTTTTTCTTCAAATCAAAACCTGGAGTGCAATATAAATCATACATCCCAAGAGGGAGCAATTAACAAAACGTATGTAGGCAAAAGACCCCCCCCCCCCTTTTTCCCTGTTACATGGAGAATTAATATACAGATGTGATTGGTTTAAACCCACAAGTGCTTTTTTACTTCCACTCTTCCGTTTTATCGGAAATTGGATGAAAGGCTTAGTACTATAAAACACTTCATCCGACCAAAATGAGGGACAAACAAGGAGAAAAAAGGGACAGATGGGTTTTGTTCCAAAAGAGGGACAGTTCTTTCAAATTAGGGACAGTTGGCAGCTATGATGTGTGTGTGGTCATTGGTTTGAATCCCAACCATGTCATCAACTGCCTGGAGTTTGCATGTTCTCCCTGTGCCTGCGAGGGTTTTCTCCCACACTCCAAAGACATGCTGGTAGGTTAATTGGCTCCTGTCAAAAAAACAAATTTGGCCCTAGTATGTGTATGTATGAATGTGAGTTAGGGACCTTAGATTATAATCTCCTTGTGGGTTAGGGACTGATGTAAATATAAAATATATGTAAAGAGCTGCGTGAATTGACAGCACTATATTAACACCTATAATAAATAATAATAATATATATATGTATATATATATATATATATATATATATATATATATATAGTTCATTCATAAAGTATTCAGAACCACTGTCAATTTTGTTATGTTGCAGCCTGATACTACAATTGTTTAAAGTCATTTTCTGCCTCATTAATCTACACTCAGTACACCATACTGATAAAACATAAGCAGAATTTTAGAAACTTCTGTAAATTTGTTAAAAATCAAAAAACTGAAATATCACATTGGCATAAGTATTCATTCCCTTTGCAGCAACACCTGAAATTTATCTCAGGTGCCTCCCATTTCTTTTGATCGTTGCTGAGATGTTTCTACAACTTGATTGAAGTCCACCTGTGGTATATTAAGTTAATTGGACATGATATGGAAAGGCATACACCTCTCTATAAAAGGCCACTCAGCTGACAATGCATACTGTCTCAGGAAAAAAAAAGCCATGAGGTCAAAGAAACTGCCTGCAAAGCTCAGAGACAGGATTATTGCAAGCCTCAGATCTTGGAAAGGCTGCAAAAAAATGCCTGCTGCACTGAATGTTCCCATGAGCACAGTGACCTCCATAATCCTCAAATGAAAGAAGTTTGGCACAATCAGGGCTCTTCCAAGAGCTGTTTGCCAGGCAAAACTGAACAATCAGGGAAGTAGGGCCTTAGTAAGAGAGATGACCAAGAACCCAATGGCCACTCTGCCTCTACAGATCCTATGTGGAGATGGGACATATTTCCAGAAGGACAACCATCACTGCAGCTCTCCACTGATCTGGGCTTTCTAGCAGAGTGGCTAGACTGAGGCCTCTCCTCAACACACACGAAAGTCCACATGGAGTTCGCAGCTAAGTACTGGCTGGCTGGATTGTGGATGGTGTATATCTATCACCTAACTTTTTCACCTATCCAGGGTTGATGACCAGTATGAAGAAAACAAATGTGGTGTTTTCTGAAAAACTCAGTATGCCCAGTTTTGGGTCATGGAACCCAGAAGCTTTGTAGGGCCTTCATTCCTAGGTCTGCATTTTACCTAGTAGCCAAACCTCCTTATTTTTCTCAGCTGTTCAGCGGCTTTTATAAATGCGGGCTGCCTGAATTTTTTTCTTGCTGCCTGTTTCTTTTCTTTCTCCCATTTAGGGGCATCTTATTGATCAGTATCTGACCAGAGTTTGGTTAGTGGCTTGGACAATCAAATGTTTGTTTATGCCTTGGACTTATCGTACAAAGCCCTTTTGCATTGACTGTCTGCGTCTGGGGGTGTACGTTCCTACACATGCCTGTGTTTACAGCCATTATGCTTCATAGGCAGCTGTACACAAAACCTGTTGCCCCTAGGCAGGAAAACATACCCAAATTTTACATTTTGAGTGAGGCCAGGGGCGGACTGACAACTCATGGCACCCCCGGGCAATAGGGGATCATGGGGTCCCTGTGTCCTTGCCCAAACTCAAAAAAGCCTATGAAAAAGGTACCAAGGGCATCTCATGGGGCCCCCTACTGACCCCAGGCCGTCGGGCAGTGCCCAAGTTTCCAAATGGTCACTCCGCCCCTGAGTGAGGCATAAAAGTGCAGGGGAACTCTGCTTGTATTGTTGCTGGGGGTCCCTGTCTCACCATGGTTAGAAGAAAATTATAGGAGGATGAGAACTCTTCCCTCACTCTGCTCCCATCATGATCTGTGTTCCCCTATTACACTGTTGTCTACAGAATCTCCAAATGAAGGAGTTGACCTACCACACTGGTTTTTTGATGTGTGTGGAAGCCCCAACACCTGAAAAGAAAACAACATAGCTAAGATTAGAACATGACAATTCCAAGTTGATAGTGTCCCCCTAGAGGGAATTTAAAGTGATTCTTGTGTTCATATTTAGGACCAAATAATAAAATGGAGCTCCAGGCTCCTTTTCAAAACTTGACCTTTTTATTCTTAGCTGTTCTGTTGAAAAAAAGCCTGTTTATTATCTTAATAGGCCAATGTCAAATTTACAGTCATAACTAAGGGCAGCACAGTGGCTAAGTGGTTAGCACTTCCACTTGACAGCACTAGGGTTGTTGATTTGAATTCCAATCATGGTACTACCTGTGAGAACAAAGGACATCCGATCAGCTGAACTCCAAATAATCCACTTTATTGAACTAAGATAAAACCAATACAGACAGTGGAAATACAGTGGGAGACTGGCAGTTAAACGCGTTTCACGCTAAAGATAGCGCTTATTCATCATGATACTACCTGCCTGGAGTTTGCATGTTCTCCCTGTGCCTGTGTAGGCGCCTCCAGGTACTAAGATTTCCTCCCACACTCCAAAGACATGCTGGTAGGTTAATTGGCTCCTGTCTAAATTGGCCCTAGTATGTGTATGTATGAATGTGAGTTAGGGACCTTAGATTATAAGCTTCTTAAAGACGGGGACTTATGTGAATATACAAAATATATGTAAAGTGTAGCGTCAATTGTTGGTGCTATAGAAATACCCATAATAAATAAATATCGTAGCTGAATGTGTCAGAGCAGTAATACATCCATCTCTCCCTGTCTGCTCTGTTCAGGTAGGGCCCTAGGAAGTTTCAAACAGAGAGCATCTGAAGGCAAACAGATACTACTGTGTGTTCTCTCTTTAGGGATCCCCATAATACTCTGGGGTGGGATAAGCAAAATTTGATCAGTTTTATTTTTCTGAAATTTCACCAAAAATCAGGAAATTGCTGCAAAATATAGCTGTTTTGGGGCAACAAATTTGAGTTTTTAGATGACACCTTTAAATATTTAGTTGACTATGAGCTTTAAACTGCTCCCAAAGGATACAGAATTTACTTTCCCGAACCTGATTTTGTGACAAAAAAGACTCCTTGTTAGCCTTATTTCTTTACCTTTTTTTCTCAGAATCAAAAAGCAGACAGCAAAATAAAAGCTAAAATAGAAAATGCAAGATGACAGTACAGAAATAACGGTCAAATACACAAAGGGAAAAAAAAATATATGGACCACTATACTGATCTAAATAAATCCCCACCCCAAAAAATCCTGTAAATAAAGACAATGCCACCTTAGCAGCGTAATAGCTAAAATTGAGTCTCCAAATAGGTAGTTTTGCAGTGAAACCAATTTTGCATAAATCGATCCACTCATCCCCAGTGCTGGTATGCCAGTGCCATGGGTGTATTCTCAAATGGGTGGTCTTAAATGCTTATTTGTAGAATAAAGATAATATAAAAGTGTAAAAGCATGCTTTTAAAAACATTAAAATAAAAATCATAATCGTTTCCCTTTTATAAGGAAAGGTATTGCTGGCCTGGACAAAATGCTAGTGACTTAGAAAGCATTGAAGCTAAAGCATCAGCATTGCAGCCAAGGTACAAGCAATCTCAAAGGGAGAGTTCAGCAATGGTAGCCTCATTGATTCTCACATGACAGACTGCCTTTACATTACTTAAAGTGTAACTCCACTTTTGTTGAGAAAACAATTCCGCTCTGGGTAATCTATGTACATTGCAGGGATTTTAACAGACGTTGTTGCAGAGTCCTACCTTGCATTATTCTGATGAAATAGCTGTATGTCTGTGTCCATGTGCAGAGTGAATCTGTATGGGATAGATTTTATAATTATCGATCAGCTGCTGCAGCTGCAGAAATTGGCAGGGTCTGCATCCCTTTAGACGTGATTTCCCTTTGGGAGTACTGTATCTCACCCAAAATTAAATTTTTGCTGTAGGGGATGCCAAAAATCTAACTTGTAGTGCAGATGTCTGGGAAAATCAGGAAGCCAATAGTTCAAGCAGGAAATTACATTTTTAGGGGACATTCTGTACACCATCTGTGTACAGAAGGCCTCCAGGTTGCCGTATTGCATTGCATTTTACAGAATATTATAGTGCTGCAGATTGAAAAGGAAAGGTCATTTTTAATAACATTCAATTATAATATGGCTTGAATTGTATACGCTCTATTTTTTTTTCTTATTTGCTAATTTTTTTTTTCGCTCCACAAGACACACTTTTTTCCCCAAAAAAATTGGGGAAAAATGTCTGTGCGTTTTATGGAGCGACCGGCCCAGTATTCCCCTGGTCTCCATGTTAGAATACCGGGCCGGCCACTCGGCTCTTCTGTGCAGCAGAACCTGCTGCTCGGTCCTACCCATCCCTCGGCCCAGCGGTGTCATCTTCTCTCCCTGGCACCGGCATCTTCAGTGTGGGCATCTGATAGCTTGCAGCTTCACAGCCAGGTGCCCACTGCGCATGTGCGAGAAGTGCTGTGCTTTGTGAATGGCGCCTTTGTCTTTTGGGCCCTGTCACATGTCCCAGAAGGCTACGGGGAGGGAGGACAACTTCTGCTTCCGATCGCCTAGGTGATCGCAGCGGAAGTGGGAGAGGGTACCTGTCAAATTCGGGTACCTTCCCCCCCCCCACTTCCCAAAGGTCCGCAGTCTCTGGTCATCTCCTGTACTATGTCGGCAGTCTCTGGTCATCTCCTGTACTATGTCCGCAGTCTCTGGTCATCTCCTGTACTGTGTCCGCAGTCTCTGGTCATCTCCTGTACTGTGTCCGCAGTCTCTGGTCATCTCCTGTACTGTGTCCGCAGTCTCTGGTCATCTCCTGTACTGTGTCCGCAGTCTCTGGTCATCTCCTGTACTGTGTCCTCAGTCTCTGGTCATCTCCTGTACTGTGTCCGCAGTCTCTGGTCATCTCCTGTACTGTGTCCGCAGTCTCTGGTCATCTCCTGTACTATGTCCGCAGTATCTGGTCATCTCCTGTACTGTGTCCGCAGTCTCTGGTCATCTCCTGTACTGTGTCCGCAGTCTCTGGTCATCTCCTGTACTGTGTCCGCAGTCTCTGGTCATCTCCTGTACTATGTCCGCAGTCTCTGGTCATCTCCTGTACTGTGTCCGCAGTCTCTGGTCATCTCCTGTACTGTGTCCGCAGTCTCTGGTCATCTCCTGTATTATGTCCGCAGTCTCTGGTCATCTCCTGTACTATGTCCGCAGTCTCTGGTCATCTCCTGTACTATGTCTGCAGTCTCTGGCCATCTCCTGTACTATGTCTGCAGTCTCTGGTCATCTCCTGTACTATGTCCGCAGTCTCTGGTCATCTCCTGTACTATGTCTGCAGTCTCTGGCCATCTCCTGTACTATGTCTGCAGTCTCTGGTCATCTCCTGTACTATGTCGGCAGTCTCTGGTCATCTCCTGTACTATATCCGCAGTCTCTAGTCATCCCCTGTAGTATGTCCGCAGTCTCTGGTCATCTCCTGTACCATGTCCGCAGTCTCTGGTCATCTCCTGTAGTACATATGCAGTCTCTGGTCATCTCCTGTACTATGTCTGCAGTCTCTGGTCATCTCCTGTACTATGTCTGCAGTCTCTGGTTATCTCCTGTAGTATGTCTGCAGTCTCTGGTTATCTCCTGTAGTATGTCTGCAGTCTCTGGTCATCTCTTTTAGTATGTCTGCAGTCTCTGGTCATCTCCTGTAATATATCCGCAGTCTCTGGTCATCTCCTGTAGTACATATGCAGTCTCTGGTAATCTGCTGTAGTACATATGCAGTCTCTGGTCATCTCCTGTAATATATCCGCAGTCTGTGGTCATCTCCTGTACTGTGTCTGCAGTCTCTGGTCATCTCCTGTAATATGTCTGCAGTCTCTGGTCATCTCCTGTAGTATGTCTGCAGTCTCTGGTCATCTCCTGTAATATGTCTGCAGTCTCTGGTCATCTCCTGTAATAAGTCCGCAGTCTCTGGTCATCTCCTGTAGTACATCTGCAGTCTCTGGTCATCTCCTGTACTCTGTCTGCAGTCTCTGGTCATCTCTTGTAGTGTGTCCGCAGTCTCTGGTCATCTCCTGTACTATGTCTGCAGTCTCTGGTCATCTCCTGTAGTACATCTGCAGTCTCTGGTCATGTCCTGTATTATATCTGCAGTCTCTGGGCATCTCCTGTACTATGTCTGCAGTCTCTGGGCATCTCCTATACTATGTCTGCAGTCCATTGGTTCAGAATACTTTTTTTCTTGTTTTCCTCCTCTAAAAACTAGATACGTCTTACGGTGCATCTTATGGAGCGAAACGTACGGTAATTATTTAGCCACTAGATTATTTGTAATTACATTCTGCTACAATACAGATCTCCTACTGTTTGTTCATCAAGTGCAAGTTATTAAAGATACACATTAGTATGTTACAAGTCTATGCTCAATGCAGTGGAGCATGTTTTTCTCTATATAGCGTATGTGCTACATTATTTTGTTAGCAATCAAAAATGTATTTGATCAGATTCATTTATTTGAATAGTTAAACCAGACAAAATTTGAAAATACTTTGTCGTCTTGAATGATCATGATATCTGTGGAAGAAACTGCAGCTCTTGAGAATGGAAGGAGCAACAGCTAAGTGCATGTACTGTAGGTCTGCAATTTCAAGTACTAAACTAGAAAAGCTACAATTTCTGGGGAAATTGTGTGAAGTGTTCTTGCCTCCACCAGTAGTCTACAACTGGAGTGGGCGGAGTAACTGGGTGGAGTGGCTTGAGTAACTGTTGTGTGGTTGGAGTGGCTGGAGTAACTATTGTGTGGTTGGAGTGGCTGGAGTAACTATTGTGTGGTTGGAGTGGCTGGAGTAACTATTGTGTGGTTGGAGTGGCTGGAGTAACTATTGTGTGGGTGGAGTGGCTTGAGTAACTATTGTGTGGGTGGAGTGGCTGGAGTAACTGGGAAAAGGTTGGACTGGGCAGAGTAACTTTATGGAGTGGGCAGAGTAACTGTGTGGAGTGTTTGGAGTGAGTAATGATAGTAAACATTACACTAACCAATTGATTGATCAAATTTAAAAAGTGCACATGGCAAGCTTGATAGAGTGAGAAATGCATTTAAATTTTTAATTATTTATATAGCACATTTAGCTTTTGTCACTCTGCTGCCTGCTCACACACCTGGGTTCCTATGGCAACTCACTCTACAGCAAGGGAAGAGCGGTTAAAAACAAACTGCTCTCACTTGCTCACTTCACTGTCTGTTGCCATCTTCAAATGGTTGTAGTTTATAAATTATAAATCCTACACCAAAGAGCTTTATATTGTGAGAATCACAAGACCCAGACCTACATTTTGATGCATAGTATGTCTCTGAAATATTAATAATGAAGGCATAGTCACAGTTAAGAAATTGCCCTTCAAATTTGAGGTGGCTAGAGTGGAGTTTCAATGAATGTCAATAGTCGGCGTGAGTTGCAAACAAATGGTCATATTGTAAAAACTATCAGGACTATGGCTTAGCTGTGAACATTTTTAGTGGCAGCAGGGAAAGCTGAACGTTTTGATATAAGATGTGTGTAGGTGGGCTTGAAAATGAGGGAGTGATGGCAGTTTAGAAATCATGTCCTGATTTTTCAGCTCACACTCTAGCTTTTGTCAGCTCCCACTCTAGTTTTGAACATTCCACCATTCATTCCTATGGGACCAATTTCACCACAAAAACGCAGATATTTCGTGAACCAGTCGACAAAACGTTCCACAAAGTAATAGCACACCAATCGGGAACAATCCGCACGTTTCGTTATATTACTGTCTATGTAGTGTAAAAACTGTGGGAGGAGTTAGGGTGGTAAATTTGGCTATAATAATAAGAATATATATGTGAGATAACAGTAAGTGGTCGCCATGCAAGAACACTAACTAGCAAAGTACAGTATGTATGCAATATAATTCAGATTTCCATTCAGCCAATGTACTCAGACAACAACTCTGTACTGCCACCTGTTGATCATTGCTGTTATTGATGTAAAATAATTTTGTTGATTCTTGTGAATGCTAATAATAGTGATAATAATGTATTAATATTATTCTTGCTTCTAAAATGACAATAGCAGTTGCACTGTAAATTTTACAAAAGATGAGTAGACATTACAAATGAAAAACTAAAACACTAGCCTAGATTAGCTGTCCTAAGCCTGTAAACACAGCCAGATAATATGTTAAATTTATGTTCAACAGCTTGCTTTTGGAAGCCTGCTCTGTGTGAGAAAATGTATCATCAGATTAACAAGCAAGAATTTCTTTAAAAGATATACTTCTAAATTTGGGAATTGTGCCGTGACAGTATATTATTTAATGTTGTTTTTTTTTCCAGCTGATAGGCCTCCTGATCTTGTGCATTGGAATCTATGCAGAGAGCGAGAGAAGGAAACACCAGACTTTGGAAGGGATCTTCCTGGCACCGGCCATCATCCTCCTACTTCTGGGCATCCTGATGTTCGTGGTCTCATTTATCGGAATGGTCGGATCCTTAAGGGACAACTTGTTGCTTCTTAAAGCTGTAAGTCACAAGGACAGATTTTAGCAGATTTTCTCTTGTGTCATTTAGTTTCACATTAGAAATAGATTACC
The DNA here is from genome assembly GCF_062004578.1 of Staurois parvus. NCBI lineage: Eukaryota > Metazoa > Chordata > Amphibia > Anura > Ranidae > Staurois > Staurois parvus. Next base: position 892,208 of record NW_028318275.1, read on the forward strand.
TTTTGAAAATGCAGAGAAATTGATAGAAAGGAGTTGCAGGGCCAATGTAGTTGTTTTGACTACTGTTGCTATTGCTTTAGTGGAAAGAGTAAGTAAAAGAGTCACCCTATATCTTGTGGTTAGAAAGTATTTAGAGAAACGGTTTACCCTCTTCCTGTCCAGACACTTCTACCCCCTTCCTGTCCAGGCCAATTTTCAGTTTTCAGTACTATCACACTTTGAATGCCAATTGCGCGGTCATGCAACACTGTACCCATATGAACTTTTTAGCATTTTTTTTGAGACAGATAAAACTTTATTTTGGTAGTATTTATTCACCACTGGGATTTTTATTTTTTCTTTGCTATATAAATGAAAAAGTCCTAAAAAATTTTTTAAAAAGTGTTTTTATTATAAAGTTTTGCAAATAAATAATCTTTCTTCATAAATCTTGGCCAAAATGTATTCAGTTATCTTTTTAGTAAAAAAAAAAATAACCCAAATTAGTTTATAACCAAAAAGTATAATTTTTCAAAAAATTTTTTACATTTTTATTTTTTTTTATATTATTTATGGCTTTTTTTTTTTTTTTTTTAACATACTCTCACCCTAGCAGTACAGTGTCACCATAGTGACACTGTACTACTTGTGGGGGGTGATGAAGATTTTTTTTTTTTTTTTTTTTACACTGATTGCTGTTACACCCATAAAGGCTGTAAAAGCAATCATTTCTCCTTCTCTCTGGCTGCATTCTTGCAGCCATTGAGAAATACCGTGAGAGCTGTGATAGGTCACAGCTTGTTACATGGTACAAGGCTGTTGTAAATAGCCTTGCACCATGTGATCTCTGTGATCATTCACAGATTTCACACATAGTAAGCAATGATGTCAGAAGTGATCACATGATCGGGACCTCACACAGAGATCCTGTACAACGATCGGATCGGATCGGGGTGCTGTGCGCTCCCAGGCAGCACGCACAAGCAGGGAATCGGGGAGGACTTTTATAAACGGCCACCCGCCCCTGTACTGCTCCGGACCGGGAAGTGGTTAAAGAGACCCTGTAACCAACTTAAACATTTGAAAAATCAAGTATTAAGTAAGTATGCTTACTTGCAGCATTTTTCCTTTTCAGAAATTATTTTTCATTCATTTGCCTTTCAAACTTGCTAGAAAATGTAACTAGGTAAAACCCTAGCACAGCCCCCTTCCTCCTGGCACGTCATAGCCTCTCTTCTTCTAGGATTTGAAATTACTTTCTGTGCTGGACCAGCTCCTCTACCCCACTTGCCTAACCACATAACCTTTTATGTATCAGCCAGGGGAGATGCAAAGGGTAATACCATACAGTGTCACTTGAGTGACAGCTCAAGTCTGCTGGGTCTTCTGACTTCACATCAAAAAGAAGGGGGGGCAGCAGCAATCTCAGGGCTTTTGGATATCTATTCAAGGGAAGCTTTTACAGCAGATAACATATCTTAATGGATGAACCCATTTCATCTGAATGGGGCAATTTTGTTCAAATTAATGGTCTAGCAACTGGGTCCCTTTAAAACAGTAGTAAACCATCCAATTAAAAAAAAAAAAAAGAGTCCCCCACAGGTCTAAGCCGTAATGTGCTAGTATCCACTGCATGCTAGCATATTATGATGCACTTACCTGCACTCGGAGCCCTCCAGCACAGCACTGTCATGGATCCCCAGGCTCTTTTAACTTCACCTGGTCTTCCTTCTGAGCTTGCGGGCTCAAGCTGTTTGAATGGCGGGGACCGCAATGACGTGGTTCCAGGGAGGTTGCGACACAGCCCCATTCACTTGAATAGGTTGAATTATGTGCCAGTACCTGCCAAATGCAACATGCTGTTTAATTTTTTTTAGCTGAGTGGCATGATTGGGGGGGGGGGGGGGGGTCTGTAAGACCACAACTCTACCACCTGCTTTTTAATGTGCCCCTGCAGTGACCTGTGTTTATCCACTGCAGAAAAATGAGTTCTTAAGGTTATGGCAGTCATGGCGGGATTTTGGTGTTGAAAAGAACTGAACATAAAGTGATGCACAAACACCTACCTGTCCTCTAACCTTGCTTTATTCTATAGCCTACTGCAGTGTTGATACCCCTCAATGTCCTGCTCATTGTTGGCCATGCTTGCACAGTTAGTCTGCTTTTGAAGATATTTCCTGAGATATGAGCAAACGCAAAGGAATACTTTGCTTGCAGAATGTTAACATTTTAAGAGGCTGTAACTGTGAGATTCAGGCAAGTGTGCATCTGCAACACTGCATCAATGCAGGCAATGTTGGGTGGAAGATCAGTCCAGTCCCATTTCCTATGACACTACAACAACCTATTTAAAGTGTTTCTAAAGGTACAAGGCTTTTTACCTAATGCATTCTATGCTTTATTCTATGCTTTAAGGTAAAAAACCTTCTGCATGCTGCTCCCCCTCCCCAGGCCCCCTAAATGGCTTAATGGCTCCGGCTGCTGTCAATCACAGCCAGAGAGAGCAGGGGTGGGGCTGAGCCATGGGGGCACTCAGCAGGGGGGTGGAGCCAGGAATGTCTGCAGGGGAGTCCAGAAGTGGTGGACCAGGGCTGCTCTGTGCAAAACCATTACACAGAGCAGGTAAGTATGACATGTTTGTTATTTTTTTTTAATTGCCTTAAGAATCACTTTAACAAAAGAATCACATCTTTCAGACATTTATTGTACTCAATGGACAGTTTGAGTACAAAATAATTATTTTAATTTAAAAAAAGAGTGATTGGATGGTGAAAATATTATTTAAACTGGACAAAATCAATTGGACCTGATCTGTAAAGGTAAAAATCTATGATTCACGTATCACTTTGTGTGTGGCTAGCATAACCTTAACCGAATTCCTAACTCTAACTTTAACCTCTAAATAACTAAGCCCACCCTAGTGCCAAATTCATCCTTGTTCGGGCAGTTACTGGTAATGCAGCACTTTGTCCCTGTCTCCAAATTGTTCTCCTGCACTGTCTTCTTGTCGCATGCTCTTCCAACGAAGACTGCAAGTAGCAGTACTGATGCACATTGCACAGGCATGGGTTATTATGTTTTCAACATTAGGAAACTTGCCCTGAGAAATGTCATACAGCCATAATTTTAAAGCATGTAGACAGAACATGGCTGCAAAGAGAATTCAGGAGATCAGTAGCACTAAGGTTCAACAAAGGATGAAAACGATAAAAACAGCATTTTTTTTTGTTAAACAAAAAAAGGCAATTGTTTAGTGCTTGGTGATCTAAATGTCACTCAGTGTAGGTTCACACCTATGCAGGTTGTGTTTGATGCGTTTCTGCATTGCATTTTGCGTTGCGTCTTGTGTTTTTGCACTTGCATTTTTGATGCGTGTTTTGCATGTTTTTTTCTCTTGTTGCTAGGCAGATTTTAAACACATCAAAAATGCGGCAAAAACGTATAAAAAAATGCAGCAAAAACTCAATACATGTTTTTTTTGCAGTTTTCCCACTGAAATCTATAGAACCAAAAACGCAATGTTTTGCATTCAAAAAAAGTCCCTGACCCTTTCAAAAAATGCACAGGGTGAGAACGCGGAGATGTAAACCTGTACCATAGGAAATCATGTTAAATGGACTGTACTGCGTTTCTGCAAAACACTGCAGAAAACTCTTATTTGTGAACCTAGGGTAAGGGTTTACTTCTACTTTACCCCCGGTTCACATCTATGTGGCTGTGCGGGCCACGTTTTGCACGGGCACGAGAGCCCATTCATTTGAATGGACTCCCGTGCCCATGACATGCAGGCAAAGAAGTTGCTGCACTTCTTTGGAAAACACAGCCCACATGGGAACCTCGGTTCCCAGTACGGTTGCATTTTCCAGTGCGGGCGGCGTGCCATTAGAACTAATGGCACCAGCCCATGGGTCCACAGTTCTCTGTGCGGGTGGTGGTGCTTCATGGATTTTAGTGTGGATCCGCAGCAGCACCACCCGCACAGATGTGAACCTAGGGTTAAGCATTCAAGTTAATAGGATATTGTGCAGCTCTCTGAAGATATTTTCACTGAAGAACATTTGGATCAGGAAGAGCAGTGAAATCATGTATGCATGCAAAATCTATGGTAAGTTTATTCAATTCCAATAAAAGGTTCAGTACACCAGGATTTGCTCATTCAAGCAAAGAGCTGCGTCCAATCAGCAAGCTGGGGGTATATTATTGTACACAGTGGAGTGGAGTGCTGCAGTGGAGTTTGAGGACCTGGCTGTGCTATCTAGCAGGGTTTCATGGATCACTAGACCAGCTGAACATATAACAAATTCTGCAGTTGCAAACACAATGTGCTATTTCATGTATTTAAGCAAAAAAAAAAAAAAAAGCACAGAGGTCATACTGGGCTTTTTTTTAATAGAGTATCGTAAATCCTGTAAAAAAATTGTATTTGACATTTCACATTTTGTTATAAATATTTACAAGCTGAAATTACACATTGATTGCTAACTGTGGAACCTTTCCAAAAAAATATTCTAATAAAATTGCCAAAGGAGAGAAAGGAGTAGTATTATAAACAGATGACATTTCTAGGTGTGACTGTGTGAAAACGTGTCTTGTACACTTTAGTAAGTCCTGTACACATGTACTGTAAGTCCTGTACACATGTACTGTAAGTCCTGTACACATGTACTGTAGGTCCTGTAAGCCAAAATCAAAATATAGAATATATGAGAGGTAATACAATCGCTGTTTCTGATTACCTGGAAATGATCAATTATTCATGGTCTAACCTTGTGCTTGGCTGATAGCGAGCCAATGAAGTGCTTCCCCCTCCAGGGTATTTGCATTTGTTTTTTTTTCAGCACTGGGTTTTCATGTTTGCATAATGTTATTTCTTAGGGGATTACATCTAAAGGAAATAAGCATGGTTTTGTTTAAGGAATGAGGTTATTTAATGTTAAAATCACAAACGGCTAATGCATTATACAACACTACAGCTTCTTATCATAAATAAAGCCTAAATGTAATGTTTTAGTTGTTATTTTGTTGCAGTATGATGTGCCTGTATCCATTATTCACAGCAGGAGATAGAATGTGTAGTTATGTCCCCCTGAACCTCTTTGAAGATCCTCTTCGGGTCTACGCGGACGACTGACTTTAGAGTAGACTACAGATGCTTCCGTCAGTATATATTTTATTCCTAGAAGTGGGTTTTATTCTTAAGGAGTTGCAACAAATTATTTTACATACATTTGTTTAAGGCTCTTTTTGATCAAATGGGTGCAAACTGGGAAGAGGGCAAATATTTACTGAACCGCATTGGTATTTGTCAAATAAATGACGGTAAAGCCTCCAACTTTTAAATTGTTTTCCGCCTCTGTATTTTTTTTTTTAATTTAAATATTTATTAGTTTTCAGATACAAAAAATTACATATTTCCTTCATATTCTCATAAAACATACAAAACTAATATTTTCTTTCTTATTTCCCATCCTATATATATTTCCCACCCCCACCCAACTAAATTCGCTTCTTTCCGCCTCTGTATTGTCAGTTTTTGCTTCACTTATGGGAAATCCACTTGCTCAAATAGTAGCTGAAGTACTGAAAAACGAATTCCTTTAGTTTCTGTCTTTTAAAAGTTGTCATGGTTGTTTTAGGCATGAATTGTAGATACTTGTAGCTTTACCTATTGTATAACACCTAAAAAGTCACCACACCTAAACATTTACAGCTCCTTTTTGGTCTGACATTACTACAATTATTTCAGCTAATTTTGACCTCCCTAACGTGTGTACACCCAAATGGTGCCTACTGGGTGTATTTGATGATAATGACATTACTACTGGGTCTTTGGTTACTACTATATTATGTTAGGAAAACAATTGCTTTATATTGTATACACTCTAAACCACTACATATTGGCTTATGGAAACAACCGATCAATCAGAACCGCTCTACAAATTAACATGAGACAACAAGGTGCCCTGGGAAGTTCTGTAAAATTTGGGGACCCTGGATAGATACCCAAGACACTAGTGATTCTCTCCAGTGTTTAATTCCTGATTCTATACTATAATCCAGTGTTTCTCAACCTTTTTTCAGTCAAGGCACCCTTTAAAACTATGGACACTGCCGAGGCACCCTTTTAAAATTATGGACAGTCTTGAGGCACTAAAACTAACCAGATAGCGCACAATTCCCGCACAAGGGCCCTTTGATAACGTGCTCGTCCGCACGAAACGTGTCAGTGTGGAGCCTAGCCGGTGACGTCACGCCGTCCGAGCCATTTTTGAATCTGTACTATCTGCCAAATGTGAGTGCTCATCTGCTTATATTGAAATCAATAAAGGATCTTAAAATTACTACACTATCAGAGTTTCTGTTGGGGCCCGTTGTACCACGAGCCCCCTCTTTCAAGGTGGATCTTCTTAGCCCGATGTGTACGATCTTGGGGTGATTCCCCGACTGGTATCTGAGAGCCCATTATACATGGGTGAGGGCCCCCTGCTGGATGGAAGAAGTACCGCAGTTGGTAAAGATGAGATGCTGATCACCTGCCGAGCTGTTCGTTCTGCCGGATGATCCTCAGGTCTTGTTCTTCCCAGTTCCAGAGTACCAGGAGTGGTCTGATTACTTAAATGCACTGAATTGTGCGCTATCTGGTTAGTGCATATTATATAGACACCTTTGAGCACGGGAACCACTGATACTTCACCTGTATTTGGATGTCCACTATCACAACGTGGGATGCATCGACATTGATTATTGATCACTTTATACACTTATTTCTGTTATGTCATTGGACTGTATTTCCATCTACTATTATTCCTAAATGACACGATTTGTTACACTAGTCATTATTCTATACATTTAGTGCTGCATTTTTATATATGTTACATATTACTACAGGCCGGGCGGGAAGTGGTTAAAAGGGCTCAGTTGGGTTTTAACCACATGCCTTCCAGAAGATTTACCCCCCTTCCTGACCAGGCTATTTTTTGCGATACGACGCTGCATTACCTTAACTGACAATTACGCAGTCATGCAATGCTGTACAGAAATTAAATTTATGTCATTTTTTTCCCACACATAGAGCTGTCTTTTGGTGGTATTTGATCGTCTCTGATTTTTTGTTTTTTTGAACAAAAAAAAGACTGACAATTTTGAAAAAAAAAACACCCAATATTTTTTACTTTTTGCTGTAGAACATATCCAATGAAAAAATAAAAAAAAATCTAATTTCTTCGAAAAATTTAGGCCAGATTGTATTCTGCTACATGTCTTTGTTAAAAAAATCCCAATAAGTGTATATTAATTGGTTTACGTAAACGTTATAGCATCTACAAATGGCGGTATATATACTGAAATTTTTTTTTTATACTACTAATGGTGGCGATCAGCGACTTATAGCGGAACTGCGGGACTGCAGCCGGCATTCTGACACTGGGTGGGAACTGACTAACTGCCACTGACATCCCCAGTGACACTAATACAGTGATCATTGCTAATAAAAAGCACTGACGCTGCACTAATAACACTGAGCAGGAAGGGGTTAACATCTGGGATGATCAAAGGGTTAACTGTGTGCTGTGTGTGTTTTACTATGTGTGCTGTTTTCCTTGGGAGACATGCTGCTTTGTATATCTGCTGTACAGAGAGATAAAAAGCAGCATGTCTGTGCAGACAGGAGGGAAACCTTTGTTGTTTACACACAGATCTCTACCCTCTCAGCCCTGCTGACGGTCACCAAGTTCCAGCCAGGAATCGCCTGTCGGGAGCTGGTGATTGACATCTCCAGCAGCCAATAGTAGCGCGGGTAGGGTGCGCGCACACCCCCTACCTGGAAATGCAAATCACATATATACGTGATTTTGCGCAGCCGTGCCGCCCTGTAGCAGTACTTCTGCTGTAGGGTGGAGGGCAACTGGTTAAAGTGTATCTAAAGACAAAGCTTTATCTTTTACTTTTGGATAGAATAATGCCTAGTACACACGATGAGAATATTAGACGAATGATTGCCCATTTTTTTTGCATGCTAGTCTCCATATTGAAAATGAAGAGATTACTCAGTTTACGAAAATTCTCGTATGACTGAATAGAATTTCGGAAGTGATATCATGTATTGTATTGTATTTGTGTCATATTTTGAGATGACTACTGTACTGATTAAATGAAAATTGTAAGATCTGGCACTGTATGAGAAAAATGTTTGTGTTTGTCCCTTTCGGTTATTATCGTATGAACTGTCGTGATCGGCTCTTGAAAGCTGTACTACTAATGATCAGATTATCCTATGATCGCACCTCGTATGAAAATTTTTATGATTTTCTGTATGTGTGTATGAGACTTAAGAAGAGGTTGAAACCTTCATCAAAATATAGTCTATGACCCTGCTGGGGAAGTGGAGATTTTCACTGGGGTGGAAAGTAATGGGAAAGTCCACATTTTAAATTTGTAACCAAACCCTGTTACTGTATCTCTTTTAAATGGGAACTAAACCTTCCAGTAGTTTACAGCCAAGGAAGCTGCCATCTTAGCTTCTGTTTGATCATTGGTTGCCATGGTGCTGCACATGTGATCAATTAGGACTCCAGCTATTTGATGGTTTGACAGTTTGGTTGAGGGCACAAGCAAATGTGACAGTTTTCATTCTTGGCATGCCTAGAATTTAACTTTCTTGGAAAACTTTGTGTGTGTATATTTAAAATCACATACATTTTTAGCCTTTAATCATCCTATCTACATTCTTTTTGCCCTCATTATAGATCTAGAAGAGAATGAACTGTCATTTGCATGTTACTTCACAGAATTAAGTGGCGGCTTACTCATTAGTGACCTTTTCTTTAAAATGTTACATATATGATATATCAACCTGTAGTGTCAGCTGTGACCATATGGAAATTACCTTTCCTATCAACTCTAAACAATTAAAAGCTGTCAGGATTGCCTCAACTTTCAGAGGTTTGGGAGAACATCAGACCAATCTCCCAAAAGTTCAGTTTCAAGATCCCGATAGATCTTTCATTCCTTCTTCACCCCAATTCCATTCCCATTAAAATATAGCAGAAATTGATCATACCACATCTTATAATGCATACTCTCCTGCTGGCAAAAAGACTGTCTCCTATCCATCCAGATGTGGCTTTATAAAGTAGAAAGCATATGGAGGATGGAAGAACTAATCCAATCACAAAAAAATACCCTCGATATCTTTCATTAAACATGGCAACTCTGGCACATGTTCATGTTTTCAGAAGAAGGAAAACACCTGTTTGCTGACGTGGAGTGAATAGGGAATAATCATCCCATCAACTGTCAATATCATGCTTTTCTGTAGATTGCAGTCACCTGCATTTTCTCTCCATGGCTTTCAATCTTCTTCACATCCTCTTCTCCTACTCTTTATATTTACCTCTTCTTCTTTCTTCCCTTTACTCTTGACCCTAGTGATGAGTCACTTTCATTTTATTTCCATGGTCCCCTATCTTGGTATAGCAGTCGTTCTCCCCTTCTTCCCTTCCTCCTTCTTTTTAACTGTGGTCAACACCAGACCCAAGATTTGCCTAAACTGGTTTCCAATTAGATAGTAACTCTTATGTTCCACTTTAATCTATTTGCTGCTTTGAAGTTATTAAAAGTTAGATCCACCAAGTTTGCCTTAGCATATACAACAGGTAAAATAAGTATTGAACACGTCACAAATTTTTCTCAGTAAATATATTTTTAAAGGTGCTATTGACATGACATTTTCACCACATGTCAGTGGTGCACTCAATCATTGTAATTTGGTTATAGCTAATAAAGGAGAGCTTGTGGGTTGACCAGGATCTAAATCTCCGACTGAGGAGAACTGCTTTGGAACTGTTGCCTTTGGTCCAACATTGCATTATGAATAAAAATATGCAGTTCCCGTTTTGACCCTGGTATGGACCTACCTGCTACATGCATCTCACCTACCTAGGAAATGTTATAAAAAAAACAATGTTGATTCACTTGGTAAATACTGCTAAAGCATACATTCCAACCCTCTGAAAACAGGAAGCTTCACCAAGTTTTGCGCTGTGGTTCTCCAAGATTGCCGAGATTCACCACATGAAAAGCCTTATGGCATAGATTAAAGCGTGAGAAGAGAAATTCAGGCACAAGTGGTTCCACAGGACTATGTTTATGTGTTCTAGGGACCATGATACATTGCTTGTTGGTGATGTATGAACACTTTACCGAGCTTTACTGATGCACCTGTGGTCCAGACAAGGTGACACTGGGACTCATTCCACCATCCGTATGCACCCTACCTCCCACCCTCTCCTTTTTTTGTTCTACTTGCTTGTCTCAATCATAAGGACAGTCCACAGTGCTCGCACATCTGTGTTCTGCTCCACTCCTGCTGATGGCTTCCTGTTCCTTTTCAGGCCTCACCTGCAGGTGGCCTAACCCCCTCAGCACCAAGCCCTGTAATCAAGGTTTGGAGGATCTTTACCACCCAAAGTCTATTGTAGTCTCTGAATTCCAGGTGCCAAATGAGGACTTACCAGTCTAGAGAATACTGTAAATTATGTATTTATTTCATGTACTTATATAGTGCTGTCAATTTATGCAGTGCTGTACATATATATTGTACATTCACCTCAGTTCCTAACCCTTAAAGGGTGTACAATCTAAGGTCCCTAACTTACATTCATACATACATACACATACTAAGGCCAAGTTAGACAGGATCCAATTACCTACCAGCATGTCTTTGGAGTGTGGGAGGAAACCCACGCAGGCACAGGGAGAACATGCAAACTCCAGGCAGGTGGTGCCTTGGTTGAGATTTGAACTGATGACCCTAGTACTGCCAGGCGGAAGTGCTAACCATTTAGCCACTGTTCTGCCCTCTCCTACTGAACTACCGTGGAGCCCCTCACCTTACATGTGGGAGAACCCCTGAGTACTAAAACTGTCTCTCCCTTAAAGGGACCACAACCCAAATAGTGTAAAAATATATCTCCTGGCCAGGACCCATCCCTGGCATCCTGTACAGTGGTAACTTCAGTTTTATTTAGTGAAATACAGCTCTTGGTGAATTAAAAAAGAAAATCATTAAGATGAACCTTTTAAAATACAACATATAGTATGCTTTAGTGAATTGACGCTATTAAAGAAGCACTGAGTATATGCTTCCTCCAGGTATACTTTAGACCTTTAATTTGCACCTACTGTATATTCTGTCCATTCAAGGCAAAGTAAAAAGGTTACTAGATAACAGGCGCCTTCTGATACTATTGCTTACCTTTTTACATTCCCTTTGCCTACCCCCAAGATTAAAAAAATGAATCTTACAAAGTGCTTAGGTCCCTCCCTCCTACCCAATACTGCATATTGAAAGAAGACAGAATTGTGTGTTTCCCCATATCTTAAAGTATGGTGGTTCGAGAGCCCCTATGTGCAAAAACAAGACAGTTGAGGAGCAAGTGAAAAGTCAGTACAAGTACTGAACAGTGACTGGCATTCATCTTGGACGAAAAAACTACAAGTTTGATTTAAAAAAGGATTGCAACTGTTCCTTATCAGGTTATGTGTTCTCTATTTTTTCTTATAGTTATGCGAATACTCTCATTAAAATGCAGGCCATGTGAGGGTAGGACCTCTGCCCCAGACAGTGTGACATTCAACAGGAACAAAACCCAGACATAGGAAGGTTTATCAAACTTGACTAAAAGATCATTTTCTCCTGCTGTTGCGCTTCAGTCTATGAAAGTTCATTAGATACAGCATAAATAAAAGTGGCTCAATGATATCCATCAATTTTGAGACTCCAAATCATTCAAATTCTTAAAAAGCTAAATGCAGAGCAGTTCCATTTTCAACCCCCTAAGTGAATACAATAAATGCTACATTCAACTGTATTTAACCATTTGATGCCCGGCCAATGGCCGTATGGCGTCCAGAAAAATGCACTAGCTTTTCGGGAGGCCGCCATTTGGCATACTCCCACACAAGCGCAGTTCACGCGCTTGCAGAGCCATCTGTCACCGGCCGTGTACCTCGAACACGGCCGATGACAGATCTGAGTATCGGCCCCGTTGCCGGTACCATGTGACCTGCTGTGACCAATCACAGCAGGTCACATGACAGTTGTATACAATGGATGGCTTCATTCATGCCATCCATTGTATACTAGTGTCTAGCTGTGAATGGTCACAGCTAATCACATGCACATGTCATGTGATTAGCTGTGGCCAAATCACATGCACATGTCATGTGATTAGCTGTGGCCAAATCACAGCTAAGCACAAAAAAAAAAAAAAACCCTGTATGAATCGATGTCATTCAGGTAAATGCTTGCTTATAGCAAAGTAATTCTTTGCTATAAGCAAATTGTGTAAAAAAAAAAAAAAAAAAATACTGATCACTTCCTCAAAGTAGTACAGTGTTACTATGGTAACATTGTACTACTTTGGACATAGTGAAATATGAAAAAAAAATCTTAAAAAAAAGAAAAAAATTTAATAAAAAATTTAAAATAATAAAACAAATAAAAAAAAAATTTAAAAGAAATATATATATATATTTTTTCACACTGTCACCAGTCAGTGTCCCTGATCACCGCCATGCCAGTTATATGATGACGCTGTACTGCACTGGTGACAGTATGTAAAAAAAAAAATAGTGAAAATAATTTTTTTTATTTTTTCATGTTCAGAACAATTATGACAAAAAAATACAACTTCAAAAAACTCGCCATGCCTCTTATGAAGTACGTTGGACTGTCTACTCTGCAAAAAGGGGTCATTTGGGGGATATCTGTACTATTCTGACATTCTTGGACCTCAAGAAATTAGATTGGCTGTCAGTACTTCAGGATTGATCAATATTCAGATCTATACCATAGTTTGTGAACTCTATAACTTTCCTACAAACTAAAAAATACATCCGAATTTGGGTTATTTTCACCAAAGACATGTAGTAGAATACATCTCGGCCTAAATTTATGAAGAACAATTATTTATTTGCAAACTTTTAACAGAAACAAAGAAAAACGTGTTTTTTTTTCAAAATTTTCGGTCTTTTTTTGTTAATTTAGCAAAAAATAAAAACCCTGGCGATGATTAAATACCACCAAAAGAAAACTCTAGTTGTGTAAAGAAAATGATAAAGTTTTAGTTTGGGTACAGTGTTGTATGACTGCGCAATTGTCATTCAAAGTGTGAGAGCGCTGAAACCTGAAAAATGGCCTGGGCAGGAAGGGGGTAAAAGTACCCGGTATTGAATTGGTTAAAATGATTCTTGCATGGTTAATAGTATTATATACTCTGTATAATTATATATTTTAGTGCTATATAATCACAGGAAGGAAGTGGGAAAAAAAAAGGTTTTCTCATTTCTGATTTAAATCTATTTATCAATTTTATAGCAATTTATATTTATCAAATTATTATTAAAATATATTTTCTTTATTGCAGAAAACACAAAATGATAATTACGTATTGCAATTATTTGGGAAACAGCTAAATACAAAGATAAAATACATACTATATAGGAATTGTTTTACTTGCCAAAGGATTCTTACAAAGCTGTTTTACAGCACAGCCAGGCAACTGACCCAACTTTCTAAGTTACAGTTACAGAATGTTGAAGAGATACAGTGGGGTTACTCTATCCACTTCCAGCCTGCGGACTGGGCATTGAGGATTCATGCACATGGGTTTGTAATAGGCATTTTATATGCCTAACATCATTTCCAGACACTTTTCTGTGCCTGGGGAGGGGCATGTACCATTCACAGCCTGCTATACAAGTGAATGGCTGTATGCGGGAGCGCTGTTTACTCTTGTAAATGCCGATGCATTGGCGTTTACCCATACATGCTCGGTCAAAGTATTTTTCAAATGCATCAAATGTACATTCTGAAATATACGTCGGAAATGTATGCACGGGTAAATTCTAATATAAAGGAGCATTGGCCTTTAGAAGAGAATAACTGCATACAGTTATATACTTGCTCCCTGGGTGTGGGTAAACTCTGGGAAATTATGCTAGGCATATAAAATGCCTGTTAAAGCCCCATGTGTATGAACCTTTAAAGAGCAGCAGCAGACTAATATTGTTACCCCTCTGTGCACTGTGTTCTGTCCTCCTATCATGTCCATGAGAGCCTCGGATCTCCAAGGATTCTCACTCATGATTGGCTGAGGCAGCAGTGGGAACCATTGGCTCCCGCTGCTGTCAATTACAGTCAGTGAGCTAATCAGGAGAGGGAGGGGCAGGGCAGAGCTGCAGCTCTGTGTGATTGGACATGCAGAGTCGCAGCTCGGGAGCACGCCTGCTTGGGTGCCCCAATATCAGGCTGTTTGCTATGGGGGCACCCGACAGGAGGGAGGGGCCAGGATGCGTCGGCGGGGGACTCAAGAGTATCCGGGCTGCTCTGTGCAAAACCACTGCACAGAGCAGGTAAGTATAGACATGTTTGTTATTTTTAAGAAAAAAAAATAAGACTTTATTATCACTTTTATAAATACATGGCTGCAATCATTTCTGCCTGCATTCTGGGCATTCATCCCTGGGTGCACACTGCGCTAAACGTTAGAACAACTTGGGCTGTCCAGCTGCAGCAGCATTCAGCCTCTCATTTTACAGGCTGCTGATAGCAGTGCTGGACAGTGCACCAGTACCTTCTGCCCGCAGCAAATGCCAGGATCTCATTTACTGGGGCTAAACACCTAGCGTGCATAAGTTAGTAAGCTCAGCAATGCCTTTTCAAAAGGGAAACCATTTTTGGAAGACTTTGGTGTGAAGCTTTCTAAGCTTTCTGCTCTATGCTGCCTGTATGGCCTTCAGTTATGGCTATATCAATCATAGTGAGTAATATACAAGCTGTCTGCCATGTGCTATGGAGGATCCAATTAGTAGCAGTGATATGTGCTATGCTTGTAGAGCTGCCAATGGCTGGAGGTAGCATTGCTTACCACTAAGTCTTCTTGCTATGCAGTTGGCTAATAAGAAAAACATTTGTAGTTCCATGTAATTGCTCTTTATTATTCAAAATGGCTCAGTACGTTTCCGCCACTCCTGAGGTTCACATTCTACAGCAATGTTTCTCAACCTTTTTTCAGTCAAGCACCCTTAAAAATTATGGACAGTCCCAAGGCACCCTTTAAAATTATGGACAGTCCCAAGGCACCCTGTAAAATTATGGACAGTCCCGAGGCACCCCATTCTAAAATGTGAAAAACTATTCTAATAGTTTTATATAACGCACCACACATGTAGTACACCCAACGCTAGAGGTGATTTATTCTTCCAAAGCATATACACTTTTCCACACTGGTACTGTCTAGTATTCCAGTGTTTCTTTTCTCCCTCAGTTTTTCTCCATCACTAAACTAATGCTAAGCACTGATGGAAATGGGCAGGGGAGGGTCAAACTAGGTTGCTGTGCAGGCAGCTGACATCCTCCTTATCAACTGATGATGTCATTGGTTGCCAGGATGCTGGCGGCTAGAAGGTTGTAATGGCGCACAATAAAAACCTGTGACTTTGTGTATCTAAAAGGCAGGCTTGTTCCACCCCTTGGCTTGTATACAAGTTTTGGGCAATTTTTAAACATTTTACCAAGGCACCACTGAAGAAACCTCAAGGCACCCCAGGGTGCCTGGGCACCCTGGTTGAGAAAGGCTGTTCTACAGTATAAAAGTCAACACAGCAAAGAGTTAAACAAGTGTTACCCATGGAAACTATTTCAGACCTAGTAAATTCTAATGACCTCATTTATCATGGCTGCTGAAGGAACAAGAATCATGAGCGCTCCATTTGTTGTCATTTCCTAGAAGTCCAAAGGTTAATACCAATATTGGAACACAATATTGGTGAAGACATGTTGGCCATCGCTGGGGATTAGGCAAAGAAATGTTGTCTCTGTCATGCGATCAGTTAATATCCAAATACATGAGCAATCATTGACAAGCCAGGACATCTCTCGTTCCCAGCTCTTCCTTACACGCCGCTTCTTTGATTGCATTTTAATTGTGACGCTTGCCATTTTAATATGCTGGAGACTTGTACTTCCTCCATTCAAAATGGCACAGATGTAATGAAGGGCACAGGTCACCGACAAGGCAATGAATCAAATATAAAGAGAAAATGACATAGTAAAACCTAATTTAACAAAGTGTAATAGATGAGGAGATGAGGAAAGTGTATGCATGTGGCTGTGTGTGTATAGTATTAATTTGTGAGTGTATATACTATGTTTTATATATACTGTATATACCTTATATATAATTTTTATTTAATGAAAAATGCAACATATTGTGTACAATGGATTTCCAGTCCTGATTTATAAAAGTGAGTTTTAGTTTAGCCTTTAATGAACCTTAAAGCGGAACTCAACTGTATCTGTGCACCACATACTGAAAATGCTATTTAACTTATTTTTAATATTCAAAGCAATAGTTAAGAAATAACTTTGATTAACACCCCCTAGCATTTCCAGCCATTGCCATCTTTAGTAAGGCCAGATGATTCATGTAGCATTTACTTCCTGGAATCCATCTGTCCTTGGCTTAAAGCAGAACTCCAGTTACATTTTTTATTTTCCCATGCAGAGAGGCTGTGCCCGCACTGCATGGGTAACTGCTCATTTTGTCTAGGGGCCCAGGGAAAAGCTATACCTGACCCCGTCCTCTGATCCTTTGGAAAATCCAGGCTTCCTGACATCAAGCAATGGACTGTTCCTGGCCTCCTCACATCCGGACCTGGTCTATTAGTATGATGACGTCAGGAACAGTCCATTCACAAGACCCCTAACATGTGGGGGGGCAGGAGTGGCAGGGACTGGTTTTGTACTCGGAGGAGCGTTGAATTTGGTAAGTATATCTCAGCTTTTAAGATCCCCTAGTCCAGGGTTCCTCCAGAGGTTTTAGGGGTTCCTTGAGCAATGAGAAATTTCTAACTCTCAGATATATTTCTACTGATACCAGTGATCTTTTTAGCTATCTGTAAGGGGGTAACTCTTCCCAATGACACGTGTTGGGAGCATTCTTTCCACTGACCATCACACTATTGTATCATGAGTTTTAGACATAGTATTTTTTTTGCAGAGTTTCCCTGAGACCAGAAAGTTATTTCAGGGGTTCTTCTGTATTGAAAAGGTTGAGAAAGGCTGCCCTAGACAAAAGCGACATTTAACTCATGCAGTGGGGCTTTGGCCGAAAATAAAGTTTTTGTCTTGATTTCTTCATTAAGCATGCAGACAGGAGAGTGTCTTTAGCAAAGAAAGGCTCTCATTCCTTCTACCAGATGAAAGAAAAAAATGCAGTTAAAACTGCTGGGATGTATGACATCATTTTGGCCTAAGCCAGAAACCAAGCAACTGATGAAATGTAAAAAAGAAAGTTTAAAACAAGTACATGTAAATTTAATATACGTTCCTATCTATTTACTAAGGCTAGCAGCATTGGAATTGAAAAAGGGGTACAGCTGATTGAGAGTTTACTTCCCCTTTAACATTGCCTATAGCCCAGGTTTACTGGCATCAGTTCTGACTCCAGAACACCCTAAAATTTTGGTTCAAGTATTAGCCTTCTGAAAGTAGAGTTCTGCTTAGGACTCAACAAGCTCCTGCTGGTCACCATGTGACAAGATTCAGGTTTGGCAACTGGCCATTCAGTCATCATTTGCTGCATTATGGGGAGCAAGGATAAATATCCCATACCTGGAAGAATTGGTTATCTCCCTGGACATTGGTAGCGGTTGGCAACTGGTTCACCATTATCCCTAGGCTTACTATTAACCCATATTCATCCTTACAGAACATTAAATGATATGTACCAACTTTACTGCATATAGTATGCTGACCTTGATTCATTTTGGGCCTTCTCTGGCACACTGCAAGTTATGTAACTATTAATGTAGATGTCTCTAGGTGCCTGCTGGTAAGGTATTGTGTCTAATTAAACTTTACTGCAAAGTCGATCTTACTTTAAAAAGATTTGTCTGTTGCCAATCATATTTTTTATATCCCGTAAAGCAGGGGTATCCAGTTCCTGGGCCACATTGGAAGAGGAATTGTCTTAGGCCACACCTAAAATACACTAACAATAAGGATAGCTGGCGAGCAGAAAACCTCAGGCAGATCACAATTTCACTTATATAAACAAAGTACCTGTCTGGGTAATAAAACTTCATTTTTGTAATTTTTTTTTATTATAAATGTAAAAGAGGGCAATATAACTAGTGTAAATTTGATTTTGATAAATTATCACATCAATATCTGGTTCAATGGATTTAGTATCAATTTTCAATGAATTCTCAAGGTGCTCATCAGATACTTGCTTCTAATTTTGCCCTTCAGGTGCTTCATCCTTGAAAATAGTTGCTCACAAATATAGGTGCTGCTGAAAACTGATGACCTGAATAAGGCATAATTGTGAAGAATGGGATATTTTTCTTTGGGAAGATAAAAAGACAGGAAAAAGACACTATTTTTTTTTCATCTGCATGTGTTCGCTAAATATAAACACATTTTTACAAAAAATTCCCCCAAAAATCAACCTTTTTAAGTAAGTTTAGGATTCTGTGTTGGGCTGCACGTTTGGATACCCATGCTCTAAAGGTTGGTGTTTAAAGCCATAAATGTGATTTTTGTATATGAGAAAAACAGACTAGTTGATCCATACCAAGATCCATTATGCTAAAGCATATTTAAGAGGGGCCATGACTTGTTTTTAAATATCTTTAAAAATGTTGTCAACCATTGATATTAACAACTCTTTCTGTTCTCTCTTCAGTTCTTCTGGGTGCTGCTTGTCATCTTCATCATAGAGCTCCTACTGATTGCCATTGAACTTGTTTGTGAAACTCAGGTAAGTAACATCTGTAGAATCCTCAACATGATGCAGGGCTGCATGTGTTTTGTAAGAAAAATAATCACTTTTGCTTTCTTTAATTTCCATTGTGTGGTAAATATATTATTTAAAAAAAAATGTAAAGAGGAGATGCTGTAGAGAAAACATGTGTTATTTGTTCCATATGCAGAATATATGCAATATGTTTTAAACATTTTCTATACTTTTAAAAAATATACTTTAAGCCAAAAGTTTGATTTATTCATTTGGTCATCATTCTAGTGAGCTTAACACTCTGTGCCTGGAATAATATTTTCTATACAAGAATCATTAATGAAAACCGAATGAGTTTCTTTTTTTCCTCATTTCTCTCTCTGGTGGCACACATTGCCCAGTGTTTGTGCGTTGTGTAATGTTTGAGTCACTGCTTTCCTATTTTTAATGCAGTCTTGAGGAGTGGATTGCTCTTTTGTTGATAGCGAGTATGAATCATAAATTCATCTTTTGCAGCATCATTTGTCTCATAAATGGCAAGCAGAGCGCTAGGAGATTCTTAGACTTCAGCTTGAAAAGAGGCAATTTCATGCTGCATTTCTGAATATCAGTGTATGAAAGGATTTGACATCATGTATACGTCAGAAAATAATTTAGTTAAAATTTGGAGAAAGAGTAATCATTATGGTAATAAAAAATATTGAACTGAGTACTATTTGTTTTGGGTCTTCATATCTATCAAACAAAAGTGTCATTGTAAAATCAATTGTTAGAAGTACTGTGTTCTAGTTTTGTGAATAGTAGGAGGGTGCAGGGATAGGATAAGCCACAATGTAGCTTTCTATTTTTGGTATTATTGGCAACACCATTTTGTGGAGTTAAGATACCTTGTTCTAACCCACATTTCCAGCTGGAAATACAGTTTTTGTCCTTCTGCTTGTATCATTCAAATGTGTCTATGTATTTTAAAGGGTGTGACTCTTCGTCCGTGATTACCTCTGTTCCAAGAATGAAGAAAACTAATATAGACTATCATCAACAAATTTTATAGACCCATCAGCCTTTTTTTGCTCCTAGTGATGCCTCTCCTACTCCCAGGCTGAGTCTGTCTCTGTGGGGCATTGCTAATTCCAGGCACTTGGGGCATGTGTCCCACATATTTTGCGAAGTCCTGTCCTGACGGCGCAACATCCCATTATTGTTTTAGCACTATCACCTCCATATTTCATTGGACTTGCATCTGAGGGCAGTAGTGGACATTTGCTCCACCCTCGGCATCATCCCTTCAGTGGGAAGAATAGTCCATGAGTCCTGAAAATGGAAACATCTAATTAAATACTTCTGGGCCCTGCACTATACTGTACAGTGAAGGAAATAAGCATTTGATCCCCTGCTGATTTTGAATGTTTGCCCACTCACAAAGAAATGATCAGTCTAAAAATTGAATGGTAGGTGTATTGTAACACTGAGAGACAGAATAGCAACAAAAATTCAAAAGAAATGCATGTCTAACAAATTATGCACTGATTTGCATGTTCATGAGGGAAATAAGTATTTTATCCCCTATAGTTCAGCAGGATTTCTGGCTACCAGGTGGCTTGCATACAGGTAACAAGCTGAGTTTAGAAGCAGTCTCTTAAAGGGAGTGCTGCTAATCTCATTTTGTTAGCTATATAAAAAAACACAGGAGCAATCAAACAATCATATTCCAAACTCTCCACCATGCCAAAGAGCTGTCCAAGGATGTCAGGGACAAGATTGTAGACCTACACAAGGCTGGACTGGGCTACCAAACTATCGCCAAGCAGCTTGGTGAGAAGGTGACAACAGTTGGTGCAATCATTTGCAAATGAAAGAAACACAAAACAACTGTCAGTCTCCCTAGGTCTGGTGCACCATGCAAGATCTCACCTCGTGGAGTGTCAATGATAATGAGAACAGTGAGGAATCATCCCAGAACTACATATGAGGATCTTGTCAATGATCTCCAGGCAGCTGGGACCACGGTCACCAAGAAAACAATTGGTAACACACTACGCCAACAAGGATTGAAATCCTGCAGTGCCCGTAAGGTCCCTCTGCTCAAGATAGCACATGTCCAGGCCCGTCTGAAGTTTCCCACTGAACATCTGAATGATGCAGAGGACGACTGGTTGAAAGTGTTGTGGTCAGATGAGACCAAAATTGAGCTCCTTGACATCAACTCGTCATGTTTGGATGTGAAGGAATGCTGCCTATGGCCCCAAGAACACCATCCCAACTGTCAAACGTGGTGGAAACATTCTGCTTTGGGTTTTTTTTCTGCTAAGGGGACAGGACAACTGCACCGCATCAAAGGGACGATGTACCATCAAATCTTGGGTGAGAACCTTCTTCCCTCAGCCAGGGCATTGAAAATGGGTCATGGATGGATGTTCCAGTATGACAATGACCCAAAACACATGGCCAAGGCAACAAAGGAGTGGCTCGAGAAGAAGCACATTAAGGTCCTGGAGTGGCCTAGCCAGTTTCCAGACCTTAATCTGATTGAAAATCTGTGGACGGAGCTTAAAGTTTGAGTTGCCAAATGTCAGCCACCAAACCTTAATGACTTGGAGAAGATCTGCCAAGAGGAGTGGGCCAAAATCCTTCCTGAGATGTGTGCAAACCTGGTGGCCAACTACAGGAAACATCTGACCTCTGTGATTGCCAACAAGGGATTTGCCACCAAGTACTAAGTCATGTTTTGTGAAGGGGATCAAATACCGTATTTTTTGCTCCATAAAATGCACCTGACCATAAGACGCACCTAGGTTTTAGAGGAGAAAAACAAGAAAAAAAATATTCTGAACAAATGGATTGCAGACATAGTACAGGAGATGACCAGAGACTGCGGACACAGTACAGGAGATGACCAGAGACTGCGGACACAGTACAGGAGATGACCAGAGACTGCGGGCACAGTACAGGAGATGACCAGAGACTGCGGGCACAGTACAAGCGATGACCAGAGACTGCGGGCACAGTACAGGAGATGACCAGAGACTGCGGGCACAGTACAGGAGATGACCAGAGACTGCGGACACCTTACAGGAGATGACCAGAGACGGCAGTCATGGTACAGGAGATGACCAGAGACTGCGGACGTAGTACAGGAGATGACCAGAGACTGCGGACACAGTACAGGGGATGACCAAAGACTGCAGACACGGTACAGGAGATGACCAGAGACTGCGGACACAGTACAGGGGATGACCAGAGACTGCAGACACAGTACAGATGACTAGAGACTGCAGACAGTACAGGAGAAGACAAGAGACTGCAGACACTACAGGAGATGACCAGAGACTGCGGACACAGTACAGATGACCAGAGACTGCAGACAGTACAGGAGAAGACCAGAGACTGCGGACAGTACAGGGGATGACCAAGAGACTACCGACAATACAGGAGATGACCAAAGACTGTGAACCTTAGGGGAGGGTGGGGGAGCGGGTACCTGAATTTGACAGGTACCCACTCCCACTTCCATGGAGTCGTCCTCCCTTTAGTGTGGGCACCTGGCTGTGACAGCCGGGTGCCCACTGCGAATGCGCGAGAAGCGCTGCGCTTTTGTGAATGGCCCGGCGTCTTCTGGGACACATGACAGGTCGCGAGCATGCGCAGTGGGCACCCGGCTGTCACAGCCAGATTCCCACACTTAAGATGCTGGCGCGGGAAGACTGTACAGCGCCGGACCGAGGATCAGGTAAGGTCCTGCTGCAGAGAAGAGCTGAGCGGCCGGCCCGGTATTCTGACATGGTGTCTGCGGCGGAAATACCGGACCGGCCACTCCATATTCGCTCCATAAGATGCACTGACATTTTCCCCCCTTTTTTGGGGGGGAAAAAGTGCGTCTTATGGAGCGAAAAATACAGTAATTATTCCCCTCATGAACATGCAAATCAGTGCATCATTTGTTAGACATGCATTTCTTTTGAATTTCTTGTTGCTATTCTGTCTCTCAGTGTTACAA
The DNA here is from genome assembly GCF_062004578.1 of Staurois parvus. Lineage (NCBI taxonomy): Eukaryota > Metazoa > Chordata > Amphibia > Anura > Ranidae > Staurois > Staurois parvus. Next base: position 914,984 of record NW_028318275.1, read on the forward strand.
TACACCTACCATTAGATTTTAGACTGATCATTTCTTTGTGAGTGGACAAACATTCAAAATCAGCAGGGGATCAAATACTTATTTCCTTCACTGTATATGCTATATCGCACATTACAGACTCCTGACCAAAATGTTAGTTTTCTCAACTGTTGTTGATGGCTAAGTAGTCCCTAACTATTTTAATGAGAACGCTCTTTAAGTTAAGGGCAAATAAAGTGTTAGCTCTTTATTTTGTGTGCAGAATGCAAATATTTCATTTAAAAGGGTGCTGAGATTTATTTGTATCTGTCAGCCTGGGTTCACACTGATGCAGTGCGGGATTCTCAGCGTTTTCTGTGCGAATTCCGCACCACATCAGAATCACATCCCGTTCATGTTCACCGTATGTTAAGTTAACAACACCCCGAAATCGGTCCACAAAACGCGGCGCGATGTGCAGAATCGAATCGCATAGGAATGAATACCCGATTTTAGTGCGGACTAAAACAAGGGTCCTGCACCTTTTTGGTGCGGGTTCGGTTCGATTAGAGCCATACAAAATATATAGCTCCAATCGCACCTCACACAATTCGCAAGTGATCTGCACAGGAATGCGGTGCGGTTCCTGTACGAATCACATGCGATGTACCGAACCGCATATATGTGAACCCGGGCTGACGTATGGTACCAAAGTTAATTTTCTGGGCACAAGGACTGTGTCATATACATGATGTATATACTGCAAGCAGACTCAGGTTCTTATTAACCATGCTCTTTTAAGCCCCTTTCACTGTCAGCACAATGTGACCACACCCCAGGTCCCTCAGAATTCTAGCAATGCCCGTGGTTGCTTTAATTTTTTTTTTCCAGCTTTTGTGCTTACAATATAACACTTTTCTGAAGTTGACTCAGATCAGCTTCTAATGCCATAGTGTCCCAATACCATTGCCTACCTTCGGAACTGTGCACACACTGGGCATCAATGTTTCAAAATACGCAGACTCATATTTCTCTATATTTTTACTAATACAACACGAATATAAAATATGCAATGCATGTCTACTTTATGAAATCCATTGACTTCCTGCAGGAGTAGCTATAGCTTCTATAGATTTTAATGTTTCTGTTTTTACATTTTGCTGTCGGCAACCCATGAATATTGATGCAAAGTCTTTGGTTTGGGCCCCCTGCATGGTTTTGTCTTTGCCCTTTGAGCCGATTGTCATTTGGCTTCACACAGTGTGGCATACTGAAAATATTTGTATTTCCAACTGCTGTGACTTGACAAAAAAGAGTTCATCAAATGGTTGTCTGGAAAATCTAATTCCTGTCAAATAAATGAATAAAAAAAAAAGAGTGCCACACTACATATTTGTGCAAACAATTTACTTACCTACACAAAAGGGCACTATATATTTTTTCTAGAAATTACTACTTTAAAATGGTACCAACATTTTACACAAAATTATTTTTAGAGCTCCCTCAACCCCAACACTCTAATGCAACCTTTCTCAACCTTTTTACTTCAGGGGAACCCTTGGAATAATTTTCAGGTCTAGGGGAGCTCCTGAAAAAGTGGGGGAATGTCACCTATATTGTTGGCCAGTGGTCAGAATGCAGACAGCTAAAAAGATCATTGGTACCATAACACTGGCTCCTCCAAGCAGAATTGACACCAGTAATATGTAGAAAGCATCAGGTGAGCCGTGATCCAGCCACAGCTCAAGGAATCCCTAGAAATCTCCGGAGGATCCCTAGAGTTCCACATAACCCTGGTTTAGAATGGCTGTTCTAATAATCCAGACATCAGATTAGACAAATATGTGCACCAACTTCTACTAGTCCAGCACTCTGCCTGTATTTTTATTAGCTACTGCTGAACTCAGTATTGTGCCTGCTAACCTGTATAGCACAGGCGTCAAGCACAAGGCCCATGGGCCGAATCTGGCCCACCAGGCCTTTTCATGTAACCCTTGCACCTCCTGCAGTTTCGGCACGCCCCTCATCTCTGCCCCCACCTTGTTTCAGCAATTGCCAGCAGAGGAGGAGGACAGAACTCATCTGCCAGATCTTGTGCTTCTCTGTGTAGCCACAGCACCCCCTTGTCTCTGCCTCCCCTGGTCTCAGCATTCAGTATACTATGGCACCTCTCCTCTGGTCCTCCTCAGGACCCTGCATTTTTCTTCCCAGTTCTTCCCCCAGCTTCTTTTCAGCAGCAGCAGCACAAGTTAGAGGTGCACTGTGATGTAAGATAGGGTGGGGAACTCTTGACATCTGATATAAGGGGGGGGTGCTCTGGATATCTGCTTATAATTAATATGGGAATAATGCATTTCTATACCAGCTAAAAGGAGGGTTGCAAAAAGCTGGCATCATCCACAAGAAACATTATTGGAGAATGCTCAGATAATACACCTTGGCAGAACCATGTTCTGTCTGAGCGGTCTCCAATAAAGTTTCTTGTGGATGATACCAGCAGTGTGCGACCCTCCTTTTAAGACTTGCGTCATATGCTACAAGAATGTGAATGGGCACCATGCCAGTCTGCACCTGCCCTTCACAGCTTGAGGCTTAATTATTATTAAAACACATCATTATTGATTGTAGTGGTAATTATTTAATATGATAATCTGTAGATACATTTAAATAGTCTTACAGACACAACTGACCCTTTGAGGACAACTATAATGCTGATGTGGCCGGAGATGAAATTGAGTTTGACACCCCTACTGTATGCATTCTCTGAGCTGCCTGTAAATTGGCCTTGAGCAATGTATGGACAACCAGGGGCGGACTTAACAACTCATGGGGCCCCCGGGCAATAAGGGATCATGGGGCCCCTGTGTCCTTGCCCACACCCAAAAAAGCCTATGAAAAAGCCAATGAAAGGTACCAGGGGCATCTCATGGAGCCCCCTACTGACCCCGGGCCCTCGGGCAGTGCCCGAGTGCTCAAATGGTCAGTCCGCCCCTGTGGTCAACCCATCAACTTTTATGCAACTCACCAGCGCAGAAGCAGTATTGTGCTCTGCTGTTGTAAACAAAGCCTGCATGCTAGGTTGATAAAAGCTGGTGTGTACACTCATCTGATGCAAGGTCTGCATTCTTACTCATTATCAATACAGGTGTTTAGGGGTGGGGGTCTAGAATTTTATTAGTTGACTTCAGTTCTACTTTAACAAGCAACATAATTTGTTAATAATTCAAATGTAGTTTGAATTGTTTTACTAGAAAGACTGGAAGAACAAGTGACTATGGTAAAAATGTTGCTTGGGTAGACAGTAATTGGCCAGGTTGTGAGTATAGCTTTACTTACAGCCGTTCCGCTGGAGGTCTCCTTCCTTTGATCTTCACATTGTTCTTGGTTGTCAGAGATGGTTGTAGACCCTGCTGTGTTCCATAATTCTTCCTTTGACACCTAGATGGGCAGTAAAAACAACAGATCTCCTTGTGATTCAGGTCTGTCATTTCTTTTCTTGCATCGATAAGCATTGTTATAATTATAACCATTGGAGCTGAGAGTCCTTCAGCATGTGCATGACGGGTACTCCTATGCTTTTAAAAAAGAATAATTTGGTTCTGTCTTGTATGTATTTAGTGGTTTGTTCTCTCCTGTAATGTACCTGTCTTGTATATACGCCTCAATGCAAATAATCTGCATTCACATTGTCAGCCCCATATGAAAAAGGAAAAATATCTGTTTTTGTTTCTGAAATGGTAATGTATGGATGACAGAAAAAGGTGCCAAAATTACTGGATGTATTCATCTGATTTATGGGTATGGTGAAGAAATCTCATTAATTACAGCTAGTGGAGTTAACTAGACATCCCTATTCTTGCCATGATTAATTAGACATGCCCATTCTTTTATAATTGTTCATAGTTAATGTATTCATTGCCTCTGGTTTGGCAGGAGCTGTAAAGAAATATGTCCTATAAGTTGTGTCCTCATTTGTTCCCTGACATATTTTATTGTTCACAATTAAAATGTTTCTTAACCCAGGGCACTGCATTCCCTATATCTGATCTCCCACTGTACAAAGAACATGGAAATGCAATTATTTTAATAGATAGAAACTGCTAAATACCTTTTGTCATCAGCAGTATATAGCAGTCTTGTGACATCTATCAGTGTCCAGCTGAGCACTGGTTAAAGCTTGCAGGAGGAGTTTTCATTTTGCTTCAAGAGGATGCAGAACCTCTGACCTCTGTCTGGACAGTGCTGATTGGCCCTGTGCTGATCACATGCACTCTCCCAAGAAAAAAACCTCTATCAATACACACCAAACTGAGCATGTGCAGAATGGCTACGATTCAGTCTGTCTTATCAGGAGATAAGACATGGACATTTGAATAATAGGAGGATCAGAGGAGTCAGGATCAAACGGCCTTTTTACACAGTGCAGAGGATTAACCCCTTAGGTTCCACAGCGAGTATAACAAGCATGCTTTACTGCATATACAGACTGATTTTACTGTTGTAGGTTTAGTAACACTTTAATATGCTTTAGGCAGAGCTCGGCCTTGTGTTGGAGGTCTACATGGATTTTTCTGGTCCTTCTGTCTGCTTTATGACAGTGGTTGTAAAGGCTCAAGTTTTTTACTTTCATGCATTCTATGCATGAAGTTAAAAAACCTTCTGTGAGCAGCAGCCCCCTCCCAGCCCTCATAATACTTACCTGAGCCCCATTGTGATCCAGCGATATGCATGAGAGCCTCAGCTCTCTGGGGATTCTCCCCCTCATTGGCTGAGACAGCAGCAGGAGCCATGTCAGTCACAGTCAGTGAGCCAATGAGGAAACAGAGGGCCAGGCCGAGGCATGGCTCTGTGTGTGAATGGACACAAGGAGCAGCAAGCTGTTTGCTCTGTGGGCACCGGACAGGAGGGAGGGGACAGGGGCACCGGGCAAGAGGGAGGGGCCAGGAGCTCCGAGGAGAAGAGGATTGGGGCTGCTATGTGCAAAACCACTGCACAGAGCAAGTAAGTATAACATGGTTGTTATTAATGTTTTTTATTTGCCTTTAATATCATTTTAAGTAGTTTTCTCAGCAGCTCATCTGACCTGATTCCCATTTCTCAGCAGACCTTCAGCTTTCTAATCTCTAATGTAAACACAGAGCAGGACATATAGGAGAGTGGGGTAGGGGGGACCGAACTGCTGAGAGAATGACTTAAACAGCTTTAGTACTTGTTCTGTGATCTTTGAGGATTCATTTCTTTACAGTATCTGCAGACATAGAGATTCGCGAGGACCTGTTATAAAGTTTGTTATAAATATGTAAGTACTTGACTGTCTGTAACTGGCCACAGGCTCATTTAAAGGCAACACCAGCATAGTGCTTTGTTTTTTTGTGAAGGAATGCTGGATCATAAAAGAAAAAAAAATTTAATAAAAGAGAAATTATTAAAAAGTTAGGCTAAGTTGGTTAAAGCAATTCTAAAGGTTCTTTTTTTTTTAAAATGATAAACATGCTATACGTACCTGTTGTGTGCAGTGGTTTTTCACAGTCCAATTCTTCTTCGTTCCCCCACAGGCTCTCCTGGCTCCTCCTATCTGTCAGGTGCCCCCACAGCAAGCAGCTGGCTATGGGGGCACCTGCTGCTCCGTGTGTCCATTCACACACAAAGCCGTGGCTTGGCTCTACGCTTGCTGTTTCAGCCAATGAGGAGGCGGAAACCCGGTACAGCTGAGGCTGTCATTCACATCGATGGATCTGGATGAGGCTTAGGTAAGTATTGAGGGGGCTGGGAGAGCTGCTGCACAGAGAAGGTTTTTTACCTTAATGCATAGAATGCATGGAGGTAAAAAAAACCTTCAGCCTTTACAGCCACTTTAAGGTTTTTGCCTTAATGCATTCTATGCATTAAGGTAAAAAAAGGTTTGTTACTGAGGATCCCCCCCTCACCCCCCTTGTACATACCTGACCCCAATCTCGATCCAGTGCTGTGCACGAGAGCTGCGGCTCTCCTGGTGCTCTCGCTCATCCCTGGGCAGAATGATAGCAGCAGGAGCCATTGATTCCCACTGCTGTCAATCAAATCCTGTGACAAGGGAATGGTGGGCATCAATAGACACAGACAGAGCAGCTCGGGAGCAAGCCTGTACGAAAGCCCTCATGGAAAGCAGCTTTCTATGGGGGCGCTGGGCGGGGAGTAGCCAGGAGCACCAGCAGGGGACTCAAGAAGAAAAGGGTTTTAATTTTTAAAAAAAAGAAGCTTTAATATCATTTTAAGATATCTAAAGTATAAAATTGTTTAGCAGTACTTTCAGTAAATCACCTATACAATGTGATTTCCTGAATTTTTTTTTTAATTCTATCTTTCAGAGTGGGAATGCACCTACAATGTGAATTTCAGACCCCTCCATGATTTCTAAGTGGGAGAACTTGCAAAATCGCAGAGTGTTCAAATACTTCTGTTCACCACTGTATACCACCATGTGTAAACGCTATAACTTTCACGTAAACTAATTAATTTACATGTATTGGGATTTTTTTTTAGCAAAACAATGTATCCAAATACATTTTGGCCTACATTTATGATGAAATTTGCTTTTTTACATTTTTTTTGCTGGATATGTTTAATAGCAAAAAATTAAAAATACAGTTTTTTTCTTTCAAAATTATCAGTGTTTTATTTTTTTTATCATAGCACAAAAAATAAAAAACGCACAGGCAATTAAATACCACCGAAAGAAAGCTATATTCGTGGGAAAAAAATGGGCGTAAATTTAATTTGGGTGCAGTGTTGCATGACCGCACAATTGTCAGTTAAAGTAAAGCAGCGCTGTAACGCAAAAAATGGCCTGGTCAGGAAGGGTAAATCCTCAGGAGGGCAAGTGATTAAAGGTTATTTACTTTATTGATTGGTGTTAGCAAGCATAAATACTGTACATATTTTTTTATCTGTATATTGATGATTAGAAATGTGTGAATAATCTGCGAACCATTTGGTCTGTTTCTATGATCCATTTTTGTATCCACTGATCCCTCATTATTTATTTATGATGTGCAATTTTCCATTAACTTGCCAGCGCAGTACACCAGGCATACTCAGCAGCAAGCCCAATCACCTAATTCACCAATTAAAACATCAGACTAGAGTTCATGGGGACTCAACTGTTCTACAAGCTGTATGACACCAAAAAACGTGGTGAGGGAAAAGTGAGGCTATCTTTGCAAGTTACCTGCATTAGGGTTTATGTCCAGTTTACCTGCTTCATGCTGGGATTCTGTTCTAACCCTTTTTGCCTAGGGCAGCACAAAACCTAAATACACCACTGAATCCATCTGCTGATAGTACAGAGCCCAAGGAGACACTCTGCACATGCTCAATTTGGTGTGTATTGAAAGACAGGTGTTTTTTGGGGGGAGGGTGTATGTGATCGGCACAGGGCCAGTCAGCACTGTCCAGACATAGGGACAGGGGTCATTTTTTCTCATAGGACAGAGGAGAATGAAAACTTCTATAAGCTTTAACCAGTGCTCGGTTGGATACTGATAGAAGTCACAAGACTGCTGAATACTGCTGATGGGAAAAGGTATTTAGCAGTTTTTATTTTTCATTGTCTGTGTACTGTGGAACAGGGCTGCTCTTAGAAACCACAGGGCCCCATACAGCCAACCTGACAGGGCCTCCCCCCTCCAAATAAAAAACACTGTTTACTATGCTTCAGTTACAAGTGAATACAGTGAGCAATTGGTACAGATCACTCATTCTGTTCATTCAGGAAAGGAAGGGGGTGACGTGTGACCCTTCCCCCACTCCATCCAGCAGCTGCCAGTGGAAAGGAAAGCAGGGAAGCTGGCAGCACTGTCGGGGTGGGGGCACACAGAGGGGCCTGGGCAGCAAGAGGAAACATACGGTGCACAGGGAGGGTGATGGGTGTGGCAGAAGGGGGGTAATTACTGGAACCGATCCCCTGTATGACTCTCTCTGCAGCAGCTGAAAGCCAGCAGCAGGGAGAAGAGAAGAAGCCAGCTTTCAGCTACTGCAGAGAGAGCCATACAGGGGATCGGTTCCAGTAATTGCCTCCCCATTGTTCACCCCCCTGCCCACATCCGATTCACCCATCTGCCTGGGCCCCAGTGCTGGCCTGGGCCCCATACAGGAGGACCGGCTGTGCCCCCTTATCCACGGCCCTGCTGTAGAAGACTGGATATAGTGAATGCAGGGTCATGGGTTTAGTAACACTTTAATGATCTCATCACTGCAAGGAATGATTTTTTTTTTGTCACATGTAGTTGCGCTACCTTTTAGCGAGCCTTGATATATAAGCTTTGTAGTTGAGTATAACTGCATCATTGTAGATCAGACATGCTGTTTCAATTGTAAACTTTCAGCCCAGTCGGATAAAGTTTCATGTACTTGGGTATCTAACAATCACTTTCTTCCCCTGAGTAATGTGAACATTTGATTGATTTACTGCTAAGCTTCTCTTGGCCTTTCAGTAGAGGACCAGCAAACTTCAATAAAACTTGTAATGCTTTTTAGTGAGTCCTTGCGGGAGATGTCTGTATACATTAGGTCAATTATCTCTCACTTACACAGTGAAAGGATTGTTTAGGACTATATATAGCATTGTATTGAATGAGTACATGTAGGTCAGTGTGCTGTTCATGGACTCGGTGAACGAGATGCAATTAGCTCTGTAGCTGGCCTTTAACATTACACTGACATTGCACAATATAGAAATCAATAGTGTAAATGAACAGGCTTACACTATAGTTAAGGCTTATGCAAAATATTGATCTTAAGAGTTTATATAATAAATGTAATTTTACAAACTCAAATTGAGTTTGCTTTCAGTTTACAAGAGGCAGTCCTTACTAATCTGCTACTTGTATGCAATTATGTAAAAAGAGAAAACCTGCACTACTGTCAGGGCTCCAGGTATGACCAGAGGTGTGTGGACTGACACAGGGAAACGCAGGATTCAGATATGGTATAAACAATATAATTTATTAAGACTAACAATACAAAACGCAGTGCAAAACTAAACATAAACACAGTGCAAACAAACCAAACCACCCACCAATAACAATACATACAATACAAAGAGTAGTCAGGCAGGCCGGGTCAGTAGCAAACGGGCAAACGGAGTACCAGGAACAGGCGGGAGAGTGGTCAGGGTCACAAGCTGGGTTCAGTAACTCACGGGCAGCGCGGTACAGAGGGTCAGGCAGAGAATGGTCAGGGTCACAAGCCAGGGATCAAGCAGGAGAAGTCAGCAGAGGTCAGGATCAGGCAGGGTCGGCAACAAGTCAGACAGGAACAGGAATACAGGATACAAGGTACAGGGGCCCATAGAAAAACACACACCAAGGCCCTGACTGTGAGTCTGGCCATTCCTTAAATACAACCCCTGCAATCAGCTTCAGGTGTTTGGCTGATTGCAGGGGTGAGTCTCTGATTGCTGAGAGCACCCGCTGGCCAGCCCTGGTACTGCAGCCCACAAGGCAGGTGAGTCCCACCATTATTGGCAAGTCCATTCCTGACAGCTACACCCAACAGATAATAAAAGTGACAAAATATAATATAAATTGCAATGAATAAATAAATGAATAAATAAAGTGAACTGCCGCTACTCTCTTCCTGAATACCAGAAAAATGAATAATAAATGAGTGCGCTGTACACTAAAACAATCTTACACAATAACTAAACCCAATGTACCAAAAATGTACCACAAATAAATATGTGCATATACAAAATGCGACGTCACAGAAAACTCCGCCGACGCGTTTCTCCAAAACTGGCGTCCTCTAGGATTGGAGAACTCCAATCCCAGAGGATACCAGTTTTGGAGAAATGCATCGGGCAGAGTTTTCTGTGACGTCACCACGTTCCAGCCGGTGGTATGACATCGCAGGAATTTTGAATTTATACACGGACCTTATGCACCTTATCTTTGTAAGTGCAATATTTTACTAAATAAATCTTTGAGTTTTATCAGGTTGCACTATGAAGTCTCTTCTGTTTTAATCCTTCTCTACACTGTATGGAGAGTGGTTCGATGTGAGGAATTCGTTCAGGTGAACCCGCAGACATCCATCGCCCTTGATATTGCAAGCACGGGTGTCAGTGTGGAATCTGGACACCATCTGCTTGTTTGATCTTTTGATTGGAGATGAATGTGTCTGGTAAGAGGCTGATTTGTTTGTTGTGGTGAGCACTTGTGGACACCATAGCACTCTGTTGGAGGATTTTTTCAGCACGCAGCACTTTCACATGGGATTTGGGACTTTTTTGATCATTTATATTATGTACATGGACTTTTAGCGTTTTAGATGTATTTTTTTGCACATTTTGTATATGTACATATTTACTTGTATGCAATTGCAGGCAATGTTGCTTCAGATTTTTTTTACTAAGGGCCCATTCATATTAGCAGTGTCCTGGAAGGCAGCGATGCCGATGCACTTTTTCTTTGCTAATTTTAGTTCACAAAGTGACATTGCATTTGGTTCTATTGGCCACAGCATGGTGTCATGTAGTTGATTGCATTGCACCATGCTGTACTGAAAATAATACTGCATGCTGTAATTTTTTCCAGCTCACACCACCTCAGCACAGTGGTGTGAACTATCATGATGGGGAACAAGGATTTTTGCCTTGTCTATGCATTGGGCAAAGCTGCCCAGTGCATCTGGTGTGAATGAGCCCTAAGGCGTTCCAAGTCTCTGGAAGACCAGGGCACTGTAGAATGGTTTACTAAAGGGTTTGACAATAAATTGTGTGAATATTCAGTTCCATTATCTAATTGTGCAGATTAAATAAGTAAACAGGGATTTTCTTTTCACATGATTGGATAATTAAAGGTAATATTTAAACAATTTAGTATGTAAACAATCTCAACCCACTTAGTAACTCAACCTATTTCAACCTAGAAAGATGGCACTTTGGACCATGCCTCACTATAGGCCAATCACTATAATGCTCGGCTTCAATGACCAGTAATGAGGCATGGGCAGGGCGTTTTTTTTAGCAGGAATGCAAGGCATCGCAGTTCCAGCACCTCCGGCACTGAATGTATGTAATGGCAAGGAGTGCTGTATTCTGCCGAAGAGACTATTGATGGAGTCTGCTCGGGGGATCTATTGTTGAAGGGCAAATTGTTGCTGGGAGGGATCTACTTTTGAGGGAGGTGTCTGTTGTTGCTGGCTGTTCAGAGATCTATTGTTGCTGGTGGGGTCTATTGTTGCTGGGGGTTCTTTTGTTGCTGGCAGCAGGGTATCTGTATACTGTTTGTTATGTTTTCTTTAGTAAATTCCATACAAATTACTTAACACCACAAAATTATACTGTATTCACTAATAGCTGTGGCACTGGTAGGTGGGTAGGCATTGGAACCAAAGAATGCTGCTCGTAGGTGGGTAGGGGGTGGAGACAAGGGATGACTAGTAAGAGGGGAGTTCCTGTACCTACTCTCTGAGAAAAAAAACCCTGAGCAGTGGCATGACAAGTAAAAGTGCTACCTTTCTGTGCTTTGTAGTAGGTTGCAATAATTGTACCCCAAGGCCATGGGGTGGGGTGACATGGGGTGCTTTGCAACACATATTAGACAGGATTTTGTTTTCATTCTCTGGAGTGTGTTAACAGCCCAATCATTTTGAAAGAGCTGTGTAATGCAACATTACTTAAACCCCAACCCCTGGCACGTTTTTCATCTACAATATATTCTATAACTTCTGTTAATTGTTTTTATTTTTTTTTACGTCTTTATTTGGTTGTAAGCTCAACTGAGACGCTGCTGCAAAGTAAAGTGAAAGCCACATTTCTGGCTCCCAGTTTCATTGGAGCGATCTTTGTTAAAGACAACAGTTCTGATTGCTGCTACGTTCACAAAGTATAGCCTGTGAACAGAATTTATAGAGAATAGTATAGGTTAAAAAAAAAACAGCAAAAGCCACTGTGCCTGGACACAACATAGCGTACTTTCTCATATAAACGGGGCTTTATGGGGTTCAGTGGATCCTAATGTTATAGGTAATCAGTGAATTTGTTGATTGCATGCAACCTAGTCTGTGTTTAGACTAGAGGACAAAAATCAGTGATGTGCACTCTGTTTCATCTGCCAGTATAGGGTGACTGTGATGTGAAGAAGGGGGACTGTGAAGTGAAGGGGGTCTGTGATGTAAAGGATGGGGACTATGAAGTGAAGGGGGTCTGTCATGTAATGGGGGGGGCTGTGATGTAAAGGAGGGGGACTGTGAAGTGAAGGGGGGCTGTCATATAACAGGGGGGATTGTGATGTAAAGGAGGGGGACTGTGAAGTGAAGGGGGTCTGTCATGTAACAGGGGGGACTGTGGTGTAAAGGAGGGGGACTGTGAAGTGAAGGGGGTCTGTCATGTAACAGGGGGACTGTGATGTAAAGGAGCGGGACTGTGAAGTGAAAGGGGTCTGTCATGTAACAGAGGGGGCTGTGATGTAAAGGAGGGGGACTGTGAAGTGAAGGGGTCTGTCATATAACAGAGGTGACTGTGATGTAATGGGGGGCTGTGATGTGAAGGAGGAACTGTGATGCAAAGGGTGGAGCTGTAACGTAAAAGAAGAGTGTTGTGATGTGAAAGAGGCTTTGATGTGAAGGTGGGGGAGCTGTGATATGAAGGGGGGCCGTGATGTAAAGGGGGAGCTGTGATATGAAGGGGGGCCGTGATGTAAAGGAGGAGCGGTGATATGAAGTGGGGCTGTGATGTAAAGGGGGAGCTGTGATATGAAGGGGGGTTGTGATGTAAAGGGGGGGCTGTGATGTAAAGGGAGAGCTGTGATATGAAGGGGGGCCGTGATGTAAAGGGGGAGCGGTGATATGAAGGTGGGCTGTGATGTAAAGGTGGAGCGGTGATATGAAGGGGGGCTGTGATGTAAAGGGGGAGCTGTGATATGAAGGGGGGCCGTGATGTAAAGGGGGAGCGGTGATATGAAGGTGGGCTGTGATGTAAAGGTGGAGCGGTGATATGAAGGGGGGCTGTGATGTAAAGGGGGAGCTGTGATATGAAGGGGGGTTGTGATGCAAAAGGAGAGCTGTGATATGAAGGTGATATGAAGGGGGGCTATGATGTAAAGGGGAAGCTGTGATATGAAGGGGGGCCGTGATGTAAAGGGGGAGCTGTGATATGAAGGTTGGCCCTGATGTAAAGGGGGAGCGGTGATATGAAGGGGGGCTGTGATATAAACGGGGAGCTGTGATATGAAGGTAATATGAAGGGGGGCTGTGATGTAAAGGGGGAGCTGTGATATGAAGATGACATGAAGGGGGGCCGTGATGTAAAGTGAGGGACTGAGACATAAGGGAAGAGGATAATGATGTGAAAGGGGGCTTGTGATGTAAAAGAAGAGGGCTGTAATGCAAAGGGGGGAGGATGTGATGTAAATGGTGACTGTGCTTTAAAAAGAGTCAGGAGTTTAACGGAAAGGAAGGGGCTGTGATGTAAAGGGGGAACTATGATGTAATAAAGGGCGGGGGCGACTGCACAGATACTTGCATGCAGGCCAGCAATGCAGGTACATCCCTGGTGTTGTGCATTTGTTTTAGTAAATCACTGTCTTTTCGCTTCAGATTGTGCTAAACCATATTAAATGATAGAACCCTGTAGTTAAATATAAGCATCTACCGGGCTTTGCTATTTGACTACATTATGCACACTTAGGCCCACTCACACCAGGTGAGTCCCCCTCCTTTACATCACAGTCCCCTCTGTTACATGACAGACCCCCTTCACTTTACAGTCCCCCTCCTTTACATCACAGTCCCCTCTGTTACATGATAGACCCCCTTCACTTCACAGTCCCCCTCCTTTACATCACAGTCCCCTCTGTTACATGACAGACCCCCTTCACTTTACAGTCCCCCTCCTTTACATCACAGTCCCCTCTGTTACATGACAGACCCCCTTCACTTCACAGTCCCCCTCCTTTACATCACAGTCCCCTCTGTTACATGACAGACCCCTTCACTTCACAGTCCCCCTCCTTTACATCACAGTCCCCTCTGTTACATGACAGACCCCCTTCACTTCACAGTCCCCCTCCTTTACATCACAGTCCCCTCTGTTACATGACAGACCCTCTTCACTTCACAGTCCCGCTCCTTTACATCACAATCCCCTCTGTTACATGACAGACCCCCTTCAGTTCACAGTCCACAAAAGAGGAGACGTGCCTCAGCAACGCCACAGAAAAGGTATTGGGGATTTTCCTTATATGAACGGCTCCCATAAATGTATTTCACACGTGTCCCTAGCCATTTACCTGAGGTTCAGCATTAAGACTGGAATATTCAAATCTTTGCAGAAACCGTCATGACTTGTTCCCTTTAAAACTTTTAAAATGTATTTTTATAGCATCTGTATTACAGGTTATTTATAGTAATTGTTATTTAATGTGTCTATTACAATAATGTAAAATACTTTTTATACCTATCATATTGATCTTTTTTGCAGCTAAAGAAGTTTGCCCATGCAAATATCCTTGGGGGGATGAAACATTATTACGATGACTTGGATTTCAAGAACATAATGGATTTTGTGCAAGAAAAGGTTGGTGAATGTTGGCAGACATGTACTGAAAGGTCATAATCTTGATTGATTGAGGATTTTGTTAACAAATAAGAGCTATTGAGTGACCATTATAAGCAAATTAGCAAGAAATGTAGATGTTTAACAGTTTTATGTGTGTTTGTCACTGCAATCCTAAACAGCCTACTGAGACAGATTAGCACAGGCCTGTGACACGGTTAATACTGGAGATGAGACCGGTTTTCACACTAAACAGACACACCATTAAGAAGTGGTCAGGGACAGGTTTTATTGTCCCAGTGCTGTTTTTGAGCAGCTGATGTAGGAATTTATGAATGGACCTGGCTGTCGTAAATCTCTCTCAAGTCTTTCTCACTTCTCCTGTTTAATGTTGCCTTGCTTTGAGACACAATTGCATGTTAGTTCTATAATTATTCAGCGCTGCAATTACTCACAGTAACCAAGGGACTGTTGTGATCTAGGGAGCACGTAACATTACAATTATTTACAAAATTTTCATCCAGCTGTACAACAGTAACAGCAGTGTTTGATTATATAGTAATGAATTTAAGACTTCACCATTTTACTTATCCTTTTCTTTGCTGTTAAAGTGTATTTTTTTCTAATATAACAAACATGTTATACTTACCTGCTCTGTCCTCTTCTGGGATCCCCCGCAAGCACACATGCGGGCACACCTCCCTCCTCTCAGGAGTTAATTGACATCAACAGGAGCCAATGGCTCCCTCTGCTCTCACTGAGTCCTGTGAGGAAAAGAGAAAGCAGCGCTGCTGCAATCAGGCATAGATATGGGAATGCCTGTAAGAAAAACTGAAACATTGGAGAAAAAACTGTTTCTTTTCCGTTTATTTCCCAAAGCCATGTTTTGTTTTTTTTTGGTGAAAAATTAAAAAAAAAAAGAATGTGGATTATATTCTTTTATCTTGATATATAAAATATATATGATATGATATTCAAACTACACTGCTCAAAAACATTAAACGAACACTTTTTAATCAGAGTATAGCATCAAGTCAATTAAACTCCTGGCACATTGATCTGGTCAGTTAAGTAGCAGAGGGGGTTGTTAATCAGTTTCAGCTGCTTTGGTGTTAATGAAATTAACAGGTGCACTAGATGGGCAACAATGAGACGACCCCCAAAACAGGAATGGTTTTACGGGTGGAAGTCACTGACATTTTTTTCCTTACTCATCTTTTCACTGTGTTTCACTAGTTTTGCATTTGGCTAGGGTCAGTGTCACTACTGGTAGCATGAGGTGATACCTGGAACCTACAGAGGTTGCACAGGCAGTCCAACTCCTCCAGGATGATACATCAATACGTGCCATTGCCAGAAGGTGTGCTGTGTCTCCCAGCACAGTCTTAAGAGCATGGAGGAGATTCCAGGAGACAGGCAGTTACCCTAGGAGAGCTGGACAGAGCCGTAGAAGGTCCTTAACCCATGAGCAGGGCTGGTATCGTCTCCTTGTGCAAGGAGGAACAGGGTGAGCACTGCCAGAGCCCTACAAAATGACCTCCAGCAGGCCACTGGTGTGAATGTCTCTGACCAAATAATCAGAAACAGATTTCATGAAGGTGGCCTGAGGGCCCGACGTCCTCTACTGGGCCCTGTGCTCACTGCCTAACACCATAGAGCTCAATTGGCATTTGCCACTGAACACCAGAATTGGCAGATCTGCCACTGGCTCCCTGTGCTTTTCACAGATGAGAGCAGATTCATCCTATGCACGTGTGACAGACGTGAAAGGGTCTGGAGAAGCCAGGGAGAACGTTATGCTGCCTGTAACATTGTTCAGCATGACCGTTTTGGTGGAGTCAGTGATGGTCTGGGGAGGAATATCTATAGAGGGACACACAGACTTCTACAGGTTAGACAATGGCACCCTGACTGCTATTATGCATTAGGATGAAATCCTTGGACGCATTGTCAGACCCTACGCTGGTGCAATGGGGCCTGGGTTCCTTCTGGTGCACGACAATGCCCAGCCTCATGTGGTGAGAGTATGCAGGCAGTTTCTGGAGGATGAAGGAATTGATACCATTGAATGGCCCCCATGCTCGCCTGACCTATATCCAATAGATATGTTTCGGTCCATCCGATGACGCCAGGTTGTACCTCAGATTGTCCAAGAGATCAGTGATGCCCTAATCCAGATCTGGGAGGAAATACCCCAGGACACCATCCGTTGTGTCATTAGGAGCATGTCCTGACATTGTCAGACATGCATACAAGCACTTGGGGGCCATACAAACTACTGAGTACCATTTTGAATTGCTGCAATGAAATTTCAGTAAAATGGACTAGCCTGCTGGATCATTTTTTCACTATGATTTCAGGGTATCTTTGAATTCAGTCCTCTGTAGGCTGATAATTTTTATTTCCATCAAATGATGGGGCATCCTTACATTCCTAACACATTACCCAGTCCATATTAGTATAGATATCCAGCATGATCATTTTCCCCATTGAGATCTGATGTGTTTTCAAAGCGTTCCTTTAATTTTTTGGAGCAGTGTACATAACCTGAAAACCTTAATGAAATATTTCTGAGACTTTATGTAAAGTCTTAAATTATTGCAAGGGTAAATTTGTCTGACCAGTTAGTTTATCCTTATAACTTTTAAATGATTCCTATTTATGTCTTCCACCATCACCGCATAATGCTTACCTATATTCTAGTCAGCAAATTGGTTTTTCTTTTCCTCCTCTCAGTAAAATGGTGAGACCAACATGTAGAGTTTGGAAACATTTCCACAGTGAAATTTCTGCTGAGGGCAAAGCTGCAATTTGCAAATATTGTGAGAAGAAATATTATTTTTCCAAATGCTACGAGGATGACAAATCACATCCTTGTATGCCAGAGGTTCCCTAAAGACATTAAAAAATACTTTATGTGTAGCACTACCCCCTTAGGAGTTGCAAGAGATTTGGGTCCCCCTATAGTTCTGCACAGCCAGGCATCATGCATTTCCTCATTCAGACTTGCATTAGGAAACAGAAACCAGTTCTTGAGCTTGTTTTAAAGTTTTATTAGGGGTTTTAGAATTTGGATGGGGTAAGGGGATGTATAGGATGCCCAAGGGAAATGGCAACTGAGGATAAACTCCTTAGCAACTATGTACATGTCTCTATAGCAAAGTTTCTCTTCTGGAGAGCTAGCCAGCATCTCCTGTAGTACCACCCCAGACTCCAGATAACTCCTCTTTTCATCCTGCTGTACTGGATGAATCCCTGGACAGGGAATCCAGTGCCTGCCACCACAGTGTGAAACAGTCCCTGGTAAGATAGCAAATCCAGTTCCGCACTAGAATGCTCCTTTCCCCTTACTGGCCCACGTGGGTGTAGGTGTAGCCTCTCCTGTGCTGCCGGTGGGTCGGTGGCTGCTACCAGGTCTTCTAGCTGTGCCACTCCTTCCCTGCCACACAGATGGTCCTCTCTCAGTGGGCCGGTGAAGTCCAAGTTTTCCCCCTTCCAAGGTCCTCCACCTGCACGTGAGCCCCTCTCCATCTGGTCTCCCTCACAGGCTCCTGCATCCAGCCTCACATCCTTCTCTCTCTACCACCTCTCTCCTCCAACTCTCCTGCTGAGCAGGCTCTTACTTTTAAGGGTTGTCCTGGCCCCTTTCCAAGCCTCCTGTTGGTTATTGGCCAGAATCCCTCAAGAGTACAAGACAGCCACTCCTCAGATCCACCCACTGCCTCTAGACCTTCCTCCAAAGCTCTAGAGCAGGGAGAAATTCCAGAGGGGCTGGCCTCCCTCTCAGCCCTGACCACAATTTGACCTCTTGACTATTACACCCAGGCTGCTACTGAGACCTCCTCTCTAACAATGAGGACTCTAGTTTCCCCTAACTAAAAAGGAGGGCGGTACATATGGAATTAAATGATGAGGACCATAATGAAACTGCAAGTAGCTTGTCCCGCAATAGTTCTCATTCCAGAAACACCATTTCTGCTGCTTAGAAGGTGCATAGAAACCAATCAGCTTCCAGGTTTTATTCTCAAAGCGCACCACTGATCACTGCGCTGCACGCCCCCGGGGGCACGCACGTGCGGTTAGAGTGGGAGGACGTCATTTGACATCCTCCCAGAACGAGAGAACCGCCTTGTGCCCGTCATTTCCTTATATGGCGGGCGGGAGTCGGGTAACCACTTGCCTACCGGGCACTTATACCCCCTTCTTTACCAGGCCAATTTTCAGCTTTCAGCGCTGTCGCACTTTGATTGATAATTGCGTGGTCATGCAAGATGCTACCCATATGAAATTTTTATCATTTTTTTCTCACAAATATAGCTTTATTTGGTGGTATTAATCGCCACTGGGCGCTTTACTTTTTGCGCTATAAACAAAAAAATTGCAAAAAATTTGAAAAAAAAAGTTTCTTTGTTTCTATTATACAATTTTTCAAACAGGTAATTTTTCTCCTTCACTCCTTCACTGATGTGCGTTGATGAGGCAGCACTGATGGCCACTGATAGGCGGCACGGATGGGCATTGATAGGCAGCACTGAAGGGCACTGATAGGCAGCACTAATGAGGTGGCACGGATATGCGGCACTGATAGGCAGCACTAATGAGGTGTCACGGATAGGCGGCACTGATATGCGGCACTGATAGGCGACACTGATGATGGGTACTGATAGACAGCACTGATAGGTGGCACTGACTGGCATCACTGCTGGGCTTTGACTGGTGGCACTGCTGGGCACTGACTGGCACAATCGCTGGGCACTGACTGGTGGCACTGACTGGCAGCACTGCTGGGCTGCACTTCTGGGCACTGGTGGGCACAGGTGGGTGGCACAGGTGGGTGGCACTGCTGGGCACAGGTAGGTGGCACTTCTGGGCACAGGTGTGTGACACTGCTGGGTGGCACAGGTGGGTGCACTACTGGGCACAGGTGGGTGTACTGCTGGGCACAGGTGGGCGGAGCTAGTGGGCGCACTGCTGGGCACAGGTGGGCGGAAGTTGTGGGTGGCACTGCTGGGCACCGATCATCAGGGCACTGATGATCGGTGCCGATCCCTACTCTGACTACTGCTGGTTCTCAGCAGTACTTTCCTCACGATCTGACAGCATGAGGAAAGTGCAGCCGAGAACCAGCAATTGCATTTCCCGGTGATCAGCGTGTCATTGGACACGGCTTATCACGTGGTAAAAGGCCGCTGTGATTGGCCTTTTACCACATCACGTGATCAGCTGTGTCTGTAGGACACAGCGATCACGGAGATCGCCAGGGGCACGCAGGAGAGCGCATTCTGGCCGGCCACAGTGTAGCCGTCATTCGGCTATCTGCGGTCGGCAAGTAGTTAAAGTATATGTCAAGGCACAAAAAACATGTTTAGTATATCTCTGCTAACATGATTTGTGGCAAAATCAATAGGTACTTTTGCACTTATTAAACAGATAATATAAAACATTTATATGGTATATTTAGCAGACCAAAAGGGAGCAAATTTGAGAAGGTAATGATAAGGCTTTACATAAATTTTAATTGTACTGTATTACTGTATCCACAGTAAGTCTGAGAGTCCCATGTGTGATGCTCAGGGAATTGTTGAAGATAGGTGCTTAAGAATATGTACAAACTTCAGGCTTTTTGGGGATGGGGGACAAGCTGCAACCTCAGCATAGGGAATACCTGTAGAACTGGTTATGGAGAAAATGTTATACATTTTTAAGGATGACCTGTGAACGCTAAACAATGCAAGGGTGCAGTTCTTTCCTGAATATTCAACAACATTTTTTTTTTTAATGTAAATATTACATGGAGCTAAATTGTCTGGATCCAAAAGCAGCTACTTTGTACTGTGCACCTGCATCTATAGCCAAGGGCCTGTTTTACAAATATGTGTGGCCTTTGCACAACTTTCTGAAACATTAATTCACCTACAAAACCAGCTCTGAATTGTAATTTACTTATAATGCATTCCCAGCATGGAGCTGAATCCAAGAAATTCATTCAATGTGTCACAAGGTTCTGGCTCTTAGATTAATACTACCTGTTATGGTATTTCTTGTGTTTTATTCAAATACTTGTGTTAGGTGATCCATCTGGGCCAGCCGGTTCATTAATTTCAGACCTTGGCATTCGATATTTGTTCTGAGATCTATGGTAAAAATAGTAAACACGCAATGGACTGGAAAAGATTGAATGTATATAACGCGGTGGTGAGCTAATTCATATTAGTAGAGTGATTTTCATGCAGTGTTGGACTTGAAATGAATGACATGTCTTCCAGAAAATATAGCCAGTCTCATTATCGATGTCATCCTCTAATTGTTCAATCAGAACTTGTCCCTTATGTGCTTTAACATACAGAACACTTCCCACTATTGATTTCTACTTATGTGTCAGTTAAGCTCACAATGGGCAGTATGATTTGTTTTCTCACTTTCTCTGTGTATAGGGGTGAGGATTAAGGGTACATATCGATCCAAAAGGATCCATGAACAGATTCCCCGATGACTCAGAGCAGAAAAGAAATAAACAATCTTCACTTTTGTGACATCCATAGCCATTCATTTTATTTTCTTTATCTTGTGATAGAGCTAAAAAAACGGAGGTTAATGGACCCATGTTAGATTTACTGGCAGGCAGATGTAAAGAGATGTGCATCCGTTTACACCCTTTTACCTCCAATCCTTCATGTTTTGGTATGAAAAAATGGAAAAGAATGCATTTTTTTTAGGATCTTTTTTCAAACCTAGATGAATGCAGAGTTGATCAAATGTAAACAGATGCACATCCATTTACATCCACCAGCCCATAGACCAGTCATTTGCAACCTCTTTATTGTCGAGAACCCTTTAGGTTCTTGCAGACAGGCTGGCTGAGCCCTTTCACTGTAATTCTCAATGTATTCCTTCTATGGGCATCCCACAACCCATAGAAAATATTCCATTGTTTGCTTATGCTGTATTCATCAAGTATACACTGCTGTATACATCAGCACGCAGCCATACATGTGAACGACACGCTGTCTGCCGCACATGGCCTGCCCAGGCAGAGGAAATATGCTGGGAATTATGCTAAACGGGCTCAGCCAGCCCATGTGCAAGAGCCCTTAAAAAAAACTTTTCAATCTCAGGGAACTCCTTGTAGAAAAAAGTTAATAGGATTGAATGCTTATCTCAGCAGTAGATACTGCTCATTGCTCAAAGGAGCTATTAGCAACCTCTAGATGAAACCTAGTTGAGAAAGGCTGCCATAGACTAACAATAAACTTCCATTCAGATCTGAATAAAAAATCTGAATCTGAAAAACTGACAGGTGGATCAGATCGGAATGGCCAAGTGAAAGGGGTCTTGGGATTTTATTTGTCAATCCTAAAAGAAAAAAAGTAATAGTCATTACATTCTAATTAATTTGTGAAAATAATTCTGTAATATGTTAACCATTGTTGTTTACCAACGTCACAGAACAGCTTGTTTAATATGCTAAACAACATCTAGAAGAGCCTCAAATTTCTGGAACAAACACATTTCGAGCAATGAGGCCTAAACTGAACTCTGTGGTCAAAACCCAAGCCTGGATTCACACGTGTGGTGCAGCTTATTGCATGTGATTCATACAGGAACCGCACCACATTCCTGTGCAAATCACATGCAAATTCTGTGCGGTGCGATTTGAGCCAATGGCTCAAATCGCACCACATCCGTTCCAAAAAGGTGCAGGACCCTTTTTTTGGTCTGCACTAGAATCGGAACGCATGGGTATTCACACCCATGCTATCCGATTCTGCACATCGCACCACATTTTGCGGACCAATTTCAGGGTGTTGTTAACTTATCATACACACCCGCAGCAGTTCGCATGAACGGGGTGTGATTGTGATTCGGTGTGGAAATTCTGCACTGCATCAGTGTGAACCCAGGCTAAAAGTTATGTGTGTAGAAGTGTCAACAAGGCCTATGAAGAGAAGCACACCATCCATACTGTAAAGCATGGAGGAGAAATTTAGCTGTTTTGGGGGTATGTAAGCTCTTGATGGCAAGATGAATGTAGAATGTAATTAGAAAAAAATTGATGAAAATTTGCACTTATCAGACCAGATGCTGTGCGCCTGGACTTTCCAATATGACAGTGATCTGAAACAAAGGGTCAAGTCAACCACTCAGTGATTGCAGCAAAAACTAGTGCAGGTTTAGAGTGGTCAGCACAATCTACCGACCTCTACACAATTTAGTAATTTCAGGGAGATCTCAAACATTCATACTAAGCATGTGAATAAATCAAAGAGGGCACTAAATATAAGTAAATACAAAAAATTATTAGTTTAAAATAATGATGTCCGTGATAGAAAATTTTTTATATAAAAGTCCATCCACCATAACAAAGTAATTAAAC
Source organism: Staurois parvus (assembly GCF_062004578.1). Classification (NCBI taxonomy): domain Eukaryota; kingdom Metazoa; phylum Chordata; class Amphibia; order Anura; family Ranidae; genus Staurois; species Staurois parvus. Next base: position 937,852 of record NW_028318275.1, read on the forward strand.
AGTTCTGAAATCTTGTATAAATCAAACACCGTGCAAAAAAAATCCACCACCGAATGAAATGGGTACACTCACCAGAGCTCCATGCTGACCAGTTTATAAGTCAGCAAAGATAGCGTTTGCTCTGGGAGCGATGATCAGCAGAAGTAATCCAAACTGGGAGCAATATACTGCAAGCAGCCAGTCAGCACAATATGGAATAGCCTTTAACAGCAGGTAGTCATCACGTCTCCATACCATAGATCATGTTCGGGGAATCAAAAAAGGAAATCATGGTGCAGTACGTTTAAAACCAAAATGTTTTATTGAAACGTCAGAAATGCACTCACAAACAGGGTGTCTAGCCGACACCAGCAATGACAGCCTCAAGAAAACAGGAACGAGCCTCGCTCACCGCGATATCACAGCCAACAGTCTATGAGGAGTGTCCAGACGTCACATTCAAAAGAAGCCCCACCCTACTCGTTTCGTCATCCGACATCCTCATGGGACGTCATCGCTCCCAGTGCAAACGCTATCTTTGCTGACTTATAATCTGGTCAGCATGGAGCTCTGGTGAGTGTACCCATTTCATTCGGTGGTGGATTTTTTTTGCACGGTGTTTAATTTATACAAGATTTCAGAACTGTTTAATTACTTTGTTATGGTGGATGGACTTTTATATAAAAAATTTTCTATCACGGACATCATTATTTTAAACTAATAATTTTTTTGTATTTACTTACATTTAGCGCACTCTTTGATTTATTCACATTTTCAGCTTTTTTTTTGGTTAGGAGTGCAGCTTTTGTTCTATTTAGTTTGTGGCGCTTTTTTTTTTTCTCTATTTCTCATATTATTCATACTAAGCAACTAAAGAATTTACAGGACCATGGCCAAAAGGTTAACCACAGGAGAACATAAAAGTTCTCATTCACAACTATCACATAAAACACAAAGCCATCATTGATGCTAAAGGGACAATAGATGATATTAAGAACTTAAGAGTATGCAAACTTTTGAGCAGGACCATTTTCTTATTTATTTTATTGCTATGGTTTCCTTATTGGTTGTGCTATTCTGTGATGTCTAATAGTTTGATTTAAATCATTAAAAAAGAAACATGTTTGGTCTGATCATTCTTGTATTCTTAAAAATGGTCCACATCTTACAAATTCTGCCAAATGTATGTCCATATAGAAAATGAACTGCATCTTATATTACTTTTTAGTAGACAATGTAGAAAAATCTTTTTCATAAAACCTTTGTGTAGCACCCTTCTGGTTAGGTGCTAGGAAGGGTATACTTAGATTAAGCATAGCTGTGTTTCTCTGCTTACCAGAGAGGCTGTCAGGTAAATTCAGTGTAGTATTCTGCTCATCAGAGTGCTGTGATTGATGAGTTTGGTCTGCTCATGCTGCTCTGGTGCTGTTGGAGTTCTGCCTGCCTTTAAGAAGCTATGAGAGCCTTCCAGAACATGGGTAGGGACTAGGCAAATAAACAGCATGAATATGGATACTTCCCTGGCCAATTGCAGGGGAAGGCAGTCCCACTGCATGCTGGGAGTGGTATTTATATTCTGAGAACACATGGGTTCAGTGTCTTTCCCGGGAGTGGATTGCACCAAGCTAGGCTGGAGGCAGGCTGCCTCGCCTGGCACTTGCTGCGATGTGGCCTTAGGTGGGTCGACTTGAGGGTCTGCAGTTAGAGAGCGTGACCTTGGTTCTTTAGTAAGCTGACTGAGGGGAGTTGTCTGCCAAAGATCTGTCTGGTTTCACTGGAGAGAGTCGCTTGGAAGATTGGAAGGAGGCAACCATTCTGTCCTTGGACATGTGAGTACCGACACTGAGAGATCTTGGGGACTCTGTGTGCTTTGCTACCCCTCTGGAGCTTGATAGTCACCATGGGTCTGAGAAAGGACAGAAAACACAGGAAGCGCCACCACCTAAGTGTAACGTAGTATGTATAAAATTCCAAGTAAGAATGTAAATTAAGAATTGCACTCACATTTATTAAAAGAATAAAAGCATTTATGAGCACACATCCACTGGAGGACTGCAGAGCTTGGCAGGGTCACGGCTGGATCGTCAAAGCAAAGTTCGATGCCACCTGGATAGGTGTGTGGATCGTGCTGGTAATGGCGCTGATGGCATCCAAAGATCTGAGCCAGTCTAGCTGGGATATGCTGGAGTGAGCCGGGATAAGCTGTGCCTTACACGGGTGGGCGGTGTGGAGTAAGCTGTCAGTAGAGATAAGGTGAACCAGAGATGCAGAAGACTCTCAGTGGATAATGTGGGGAGCATGGGGGGCGTGGTTACGCATTTCGAGGCAACAGGGACCATCCCTTTATCAAACAATGTAATGGGATTGGGCAGAGCGCTTTTAAGAAGAAAGGAGTGGGCTATACGTAAATATTTTGACAGATTGAGGAAGACCAGAGGTCTGCTGATCTATATAATATAGGGATAATAGGTTGGGCTTAATTAATGACATGCTGTTCCACAAAAACAAGAATAAAAATAATAAAACTAAACAAAAACAACAGGTGGTACACAAAAGAAGATAATACATTATCTAGAGCACTATGGAGGAATTTAGACCAATATAAAAATCAATATAGGGGGAAAAAATATGTATACAAATTGTATGAACTCCGTGTATACAGTATGTATATACAGGTGAAACTCGAAAAATTAGAATATCGTGCAAAAGTTCATTTATTTCAGTAATGCAACTTAAAAGGTGAAACTAATATATGAGATAGACTCATTACATGCAAAGCAAGATAGTTCAAGCCGTGATTTGTCATAATTGTGATGATTATGGCTTACAGGTCATGAAAACCCCAAATCCACAATCTCAGAAAATTAGAATATTACATGCAATCAATAAAACAAGGATTGTACATAGAACAATATCGGACCTCTGAAAAGTATAAGCATGCATATGTACTCAGTACTTGGTTTGGGCCCCTTTTGCAGCAATTACTGCCTCAATGTGGCGTGGCATGGAAGCTATCAGCCTGTGGCACTGCTGAGGTGTTATGGAAGACCAGGATGCTTCAATAGCGGCCTCCAGCTCTTCTGCATTGTTCGGGCTCATGTCTCTTATCTTTCTCTTGGCAATGCCCCATAGATTCTCTATGGGGTTCAGGTCAGGCGAGTTTGCTGGCCAATCAAGCACAGTCATCCCACGGTCATTGAACCAGGTTTGGTGCTTTTGGCAGTGTGGGCAGGTGCCAAGTAAGTCCTGCTGGAAAATTAAATCAGCATCCCAATAAAGCTCGTCTGTGGAAGGAAGCATGAAGTGCTCCAAAATCTCCTGGTAGACGGCTGCGTTGACCCTGGACTTAATGAAGCACAGTGGACCAACACCAGCAGATGACATGGCTCCCCAAATCAAAACAGACTGTGGAAACTTCACACTGGACTTCAAGCACCTTGCAGTGTGTACCTCTCCATTCTTCCTCCATACTCTGGGTCCTTGGTTTCCAAATGAGATGCAAAAGTTGCTCTCATCAGAAAAGAGGACTTTAGACCACTGAGCAACAGACCAGGTCTGTTTTTCTTTAGCCCAGGTAAGACACTTCTGACGTTGTTTGTTGTTCAGGAGCAGCTTGACAAGAGGAATACAACATTTGAAGCCCATGTCCAGGATCCGTCTGTGTGTGGTGGCTCTTGATGCACTGACTCCAGCCTCAGTCCACTCCTTGTGAAAGTCCACAATACTTTTGAATGGCCTTTTCCTGACAATCCTCTCCAGGCTGCGGTCATTCCTGCTGCTTGTGCACATTTTTCTTCCACACTTTTCCCTTCCACATAACTTTCTATTAATGTGCTTTGATACAGCACTTTGGAAACATCCAACTTCTTTTGCAATTACCTTTTGAGGCTTTCCCTCCTTATGGAGGGTGTCAATGATGGTTTTCTGCACAACTGTCAGGTCAGCAGTCTTTCCCATGATTGTGATTCCTACTGAACCAGACTGAGAGACCATTTAAAGGCCCAGGAACCCTTTGCAGGTGTTATGGCTTAATTAGCTGATTAGAGTGGGACATGTTGAGCCTAGAATATTGCACCTTTTCACAATATTGTAATTTTCTGAGATTGTGGATTTGGGGTTTTCATGAGCTGTAAGCCATAATCATCACAATTATGACAAATCATGGCTTGAACTATCTTGCTTTGCATGTAATGAGTCTATCTCATATATTAGTTTCACCTTTTAAGTTGCATTACTGAAATAAATTAACTTTTGCACGATATTCAAATTTTTCGAGTTTCACGTGTGTGTGTGTATATATATATATATATATTAGTAATAAACAAAATTGAATACATGGCAGTAAGCAAATTGATATTTTGTATCCAAATAAGTTAATGTGTATTGTACATTTAAATGTACCTATACAATAAAATACAGAGGAATATCAAGGCGAGGGGGGGGGTTTGAGGGGAAATTAAGTTATTGTATTATTATGTATGCCACTATACAATTAAAGATGCACAGGCTTAATGAGGACTATATGAGTAGTAAGAAAAAAAAAAAAAAAACATATACGAGGACCGAAATTAAATGTTTTAAATTATAGTGTTCGTTTCGATTTCTTCATTGAGTCCTGATGGAGCGAGGGTATTCAGTGAGAATATCCAGTAGGTTTCTTGGTCACATAGTTTTTTAAAACTATTCGAGATTTCTTGCAACCTTTATTTCAACAGCTACCATCATACATTTGAGATTGTAGTCATCTCATCAATATTCTCCAAAGATACTCCTGGGAATCCACTTATTGCTGGCTATCATTAGATGTCAGTTCATTATACATTTCCATACTGCACACCATAAACCTACATTGCGATCTCCATTATAAACAGGCACAATTTAGCTTAGATTCTACCAAGTTTTGCCTGGAACACAATTTTTTCTGTTTCAATGAACAATATTATCTTCAAGTAATGGGCACAGCTATGGGAGAAAGCTTTGCTCCCTGCTATGCCAATTTGACAATGGGCTTGTGGGAATCACTTTTTATTTATTACCATAACCCAGTGGTCGACAAGCCGCGGCTCGCGAGCCACATGCGGCTCTTTACACGCTTTAATGCGGCTCTTGTGTGCTGGGCGCCCACTCCCCTCCCTCCTCTCGGGCAGCAGGGACTCTGCAGCGTGATCCAAAAAAAAAACAGCCAGGGCAGCGCGCTCAAATGCAATGATTGGCCAGTCTCGCTGCCACTCACATCCTGATAGCCAGTGATTGGCTGTCAGGATGTGTGTAGGCGGGGCAGTGTGACGAACGTGAGAGGAGCTAGGCTCCTCTCACAGTCCGCCCTGAAGACCGGAACGGCGCGGGAACACGGCGAGAGGAACGCGCGGAGCAAAGGTAAGTGAATTGACACAGGGGGGACTTGGCTTACTACTTGCTACTTACTTACTACTACTATATGAGGGATGAATTAATATGGGGGATGAATTACTATAGGGGGGATGAATTACTATGGGGGATGAATTACTATAGGGGGGATGAATTACTATGGGGGATGAATTACTATATGGGGGATGAATTACTATGGGGGATGAATTACTATGAGGGATGAATTACTATAGGGGGGATGAATTACTATATGGGGGATGAATTACTATGGGGGATGAATTACTATATGGGGGATGAATTACTATATGGGGGATTAATTACTATATGGGGGATGAATTACTATGGGGGATGAATTACTATATGGGGGATTAATTACTATATGGGGGATGAATTACTATGGGGGATGAATTACTATAAAAACTTATTGAAACTAAAAACAGTGTACCATCCTATGTATTTTCAGTTTTAAAAATGTGGCTCTCAAAATAAATTTCAATCGTGGTTTTGGCGAGATTTGGCTCAGTTGAAAAAAAAGGTTGCCCACCACTGCCATAACCCATTTGCCAAACATATGTTTTCCGGGAGATATATTGATGACATCGTAGTCACCTGGGATGGGCCAGTTTCCACTATAAGTGAATTTGTTCATCACTGCAATAATAACTAGTGGTGCACCGAAATGAAAATTCTGATACCGAAAACGGAAATTCAAAATGCACTTGGCTGAAAAGCAAAACCGAAACGCACAGTTTTTAAAAATGAATATATATTTTTTATTAAAAAAAATACACTTTGATTAAAATATAAACAAAAAAAACACAATATGTACCCCAATTGTTTTGTAAAATATGAAAGAGGATGTTACGACAAGTAAATAGATACCCAACATGTCACGCTTTAAAATTGTGCACGCTTGTGGAATGGCGTCAAACTGCGGTACTTAAAAATCTCCATGGCTGATGCTTTAAAAATGACTACAGGTTAGCAGTGTATCATTACAGAGGAGGTCTAGTACTAGAATTATTGCTCTTGCTCCGACGTCTGTGGCGATACCTTACGTGTGTGGTTTGAACACCGTTTACATGTGTGGGAGTGGCCTACGTATGTGTTCACCACTACGTGTGAGCACGGGGAGGGACGTGGGCAAGTTAAATTTTTTTTAAAATGTATTTATTTTTTTGCACTGTCCCATTAAAAAAAAATGTTAATCGCTTTTATTCTCATCACAAGGAATGCATGCCTCCCATGTGATAGAAATAATTAGTGATAGGTCCTCTTTATGGAGAGATATGGGGTCAATAAGAGCCCACATCTCTCCTCTGCACTGTAAACCATTAGATCAAAAACAGCATTGATCTAGTGCTTTAAAAAGAAAAAAAAAACCTGTCCGGAACTGGAAGTGACATTGCTCCGGTCCTTCAAGGGCATAGAGATGAGTGGAGGCCATCTTTCCTTCACTAATCTCTATGCCCAGAGCCAGGATTGTTCGATGGTTTCTCAGGTAAGGCTGAGAACTACTGAGTGGTGGGCAGTGGTGGCATCGGCGGGCAGGCGGTGGCAAGGGGTAACAGCGGCGGGCGGCAAGGGAGTAGGTTTTTTTGGCACCTGTATTAGTGCTTTTTTTCATATCGACCGATAGGGCTGTTTTCGGCTGAAACGTTTCTGCCACTGAAATTTCGGTGCACCCCTAATAATAACCCATTCGGACTATCTTTCACTCATGCAATGGTACACACTCTCTTGTATTTCTTGATCTGGTCCTTAGCTCCTCAGGTTTTCAAATTATCACTAAAAATCATTTTAAAACCACAGCAGGGATTTCCTGTGTTCATTCCACCAGTTGCCATCATCCCAAATGGAAGAGTAACATTCCCAAGAGTCAATTCCACCGACTTTGTAGAAACTGTACCCTTGATGCTGATTATATAGAACAAAGTGTTACACTAAAACAAAAATTCTTAGAAAAAGGATACCCTGAGGACTTAACTGACAATACTATTTCCAAATATTGAGACCCTCTTGTTAGCCAATCTTCTCAAGACAGTACAAATCCCAGCTGGTTTATCACTCAATTCCATCCACAATTCAATAGAATGGAAAAGGTCATTACAAAACACTGGAGTATGTTGCTGCAAGATCCCAAACTCAAACAGATGTTACCTTCTCAACCTAGATTTACTTATCGCTGAGCCAAAAACATCAAGGGTCAGATAGCCCCCAGTAAATTGAAACACAAATAGCATATCCCCAGAACATCAGACTATTTCTCTGATCTTGTAGGAATGTATCGTTGTCACAAGAAAATATGTTTAACCTGCCCATTTGTGCAGCATAGGCTCCTCAAGTTTTTTTACAGCTAATGGTAAAACATATCCCATTTCCCAATTTTATACCTGCTCTACTGAATTTGTAATTGATGTCCTTACCTGCCCATGTGGCCTACTCCATATAGGGAGAACTATCCGCACCCTCAGGATGCGATTCAGAAAGCACAGACGTGCTGTTGAAAAGGGAGATAGTGTGTACAGTGTACCAAGACATTTTGACACTAGTCACAACAAATCTACCATAGGTCTTAAAATATGGATAATAGATCACATTCCCAATAACTGTACCAAGGCAGAGAGGTTTAAAAAATGATGTGAACAAGAAACCTATTGGATTTCCTCGGTGAATACCCTGGCTCCATCAGGACTTGATGAAGACATCGAAACGAACACTGTAGTTTAATTCATTTAATTTCTGTCCTTGTCTATGTTTTTGTACTACTTATATAGTCCTCATTAAGCCTGTGCATCTTTAATTGTATAGTGGCATACATAATAATACAAAAATTTTATTTCCCATTACCTCTCCCCCCCCCCCCCCCCCCCCCGCTTTTATCCATTTAATAAATGTGAGAGCAATTCTTAATTTACATTCTTCCTTGGAATTTTATACATACTACGCTTAGGTGGTGTTGCTTCCTGTGTTTCTTGTCCTTTTACTACAGATGAGTGCATCCAATCCTCTTCCTAGGGAGCTACGGCCATACCGAAGAGGACTTTTTAGGATCCATTTACTACATATTAATATATAAAGGACTCTATTCCCAAGGGACTACAAACAGATTTTTTCATACTATCCTCTCGCTTCCCTCTTCTTTTTAGGTACCTATACATACATAGCACCATAATATTGTTTTTTTTGGGGTCTGAGAAAGGGAACACTAGCTAGTCCAATCACAGAGCTTGTCCAATCGTTGCTACTGCAAAGGACTTTGCTCAGTTGCTATTACTTCTTGACTGTCGCAGTCTGCCATAATGGGCCTGTACCTGAGGAGCTCAACCCTGTTATTAATACTACAGCTAAAGACTTGGCTCACTCCTAAAAGTACTTGATACTATGTTACAAGGAAGTCTGCTGTCTGCTCTTAGCCAGGACTTCTGCATTGCTCAACAGAGAGATAAGTTCATATGTCCTCAGTGTGAATAGTTCTGATTTTGGCGTATCCTACTACAATTCCTCATCCCTCTCTCCAGTTCTACAAAAAAATTTCAAAACAAAACATCCCCTAGACTGGTCCTTGAAGACAACGAGCCAAAGAGTGTGTGTGTGTGCTTGGCTGTGGGGCAAAGCAAGAGGAAGCCCGTGGAAATCATTCAAGCGGCTCCTACGGAGGTAGCACTACATTTGATTTAACAAAATTAGATAAAAAAAGATTTTCAAAGAAAAACTCTGGCTATACCTAGAGAAACATAAAATATTCACTTGTAATTAGAGAATACTTGGAAGCAAATGAAGAAAATCGAAGTATTGATTCTGTAAATTGAGGAAAAAGAATTCTATGTATGTGACACTGTCCATTTTCTATTATGGCTCATAAAAAAAATAAAAATCTATGGCTTTAAAGCATGACTGAAAATATTAACAAAGGAGCTTTGAGCACAATGGCTTCCAGAAACCTTACACAATGGCTTAGCATTTCTTGATCAATAGAAAAATAAAATCTGCTTTCTCTATACTGATTGTTCTAGAATGGATAGAAAAAGCTAAATCTATCCTTTCTCCAACAGTACTTTAACCGTCCAAGAGTAAGAGAAAAACCACCACTAAGATCTTGCACTACAAGTTGCATTATACAAAGAGTTTATTATAGGCCCAATAGAGTGAAAAATATTATACTCTGGTGAACGGTTTATACCTGTGATGATAGTATTCAGTATATGAATTCCTTTTTTTATTTTGCATGACTGTATTTATATTTTCTCCACGTTTAGATGCAGGCTTTAACCTTGGTGATCACCTTTTTCATATGGTATAAGCCTTTTTTTCCATAAAAAAACTGTTACTGCTTAAAAAAAAAATGTAGCCTTTACAATTTTGATGATTAAGCGGTATTAAAACCCAAACCAAAATGGTAATGTATTGCAGCTTACCAATCATTACATGTAGTGGCTACATTCGTTTTTCTTTTGTTCCCTCTGCTTTCCCCTGTTGGTATGGCCAGTAACACACATTATTTATTGTACAGACACCACCCTGGATGAAGGAGCACAGGGGGCAGATTTGGCAGTAGCATTGCCAGTCTGGGGTGAGAGGGCGTGTTAGGTGTACTAGCAGATTTAAATACACTAACAAATTGAAGCTGAATTCCAGCTAATATTTTATAATCATTTACAGCAAACATTTTTTTCTTTTTTGGGATAAATGTTTTACATAAATAAATAAAAGCTGATTAATGTAAGCATCTCTGCCACTGCTAAACAGTCTGTCTCATCCCTGTTACTGCAAGAGAGCTTTTCTATTGAAAAACAATAGACTTACTGGCTGGATCACAAGATGAAAATAGAGAAATAGTAGCCTAAAAAAGGAAACTAATGCAGTCATCACATCTAAGAATTGGTAAGCTGCAATATAATAAATGTTTGCTTTTGTGTTTAATACTACTTTAATTTTAGTCCATTGATGACTACTCTGTCCACAGAGTGGCAACACTGCTGTACCAATCCACTGCAGAATGAGCAACATTGTCACTCTGTAAACAGAGTGGAAATGAATTGGATCTACTGGCAGAATCAAGAGTTAAAAAAACAATGTTACAAAGAGGGAAACAGAAAAACTAAAATTGCCATGTTATTATTATACCTGATTTATATAGTTTGCGCAGCTCTTTACAAAATGAAGGTAGACATTACAGTTACAATGTTGTGCTAGTGACAGACTGCAACAAACAGTATATATAATGTTTTATTTTGCCCATAGCCCTTATCATGCGCAGGAACATCTAGAGGCTTCAAACCCCTCTAGCATAAAATCCTTGATGCTTTCCCACACTCGGGGAACCACAAGTGCTGTCTACAGCTGCTCCTACAAAGGAATAGGTGTACACAGTGGAACTCATGTAAACAGCAATGACTTCAGTGTTGGTGTTTATTAGCACATATACGGTGGATATAAAAAGTCTACACATCACAGGTTTCTGTGATGTAAAAAAATGAGACAAAGATAAATAATTTCAGAACTTTTTCTACCTTTAATGTGACCTCTAAACTGTCCAACTCAATTGAAAAACAAACTTAAATCTTTTAGGGGGGGGAGTAAACATAAAGAACTAAAATAATGTAGTTGCATAAGTGTGCACACCCTCTTATAACTGGAAATGTAGCTGTGTTCAGAATGAAGCAATCACATTCAAAATCATGTTAAATAGGAGTCAGTACACACCTGCCATCATTTAAAGTGCCTCTGATTAACCCCAAATAAAGTTCAGCTATTCTAGTAGGTCTTTCCTGACATTTTCTTAGTCGCATCCTACAGCAAAAGGCATGGTCCGTAGAGAGCTTCCAAAGCATCAGAGGGATCTCATTGTTAAAAGGTATTAGTCAGAAGAAGGGTAAAAAAGAATTTCCAAGGCATTAGATATACCATGCAACACAGTGAAGACAGTCATCATCAAGTGGAGAAAATATGGCACAACAGTGACATTACCAAGAACTGGATGTCCCTCCAAAATTGATGAAAAGATGAGATGGAAACTGGTCTGGTAGGCTGCCAAGAGGCCTACAGCAACATTAAAGGAGCTGCAGGAATATCTGGCAAGTACTGGCTGTGTGGTACATGTGACAACAATCTCCCGTATTGTTCATATGTTTGGGCTATGGGGTAGAGTGGCAAGACAGAAGCCTTTTCTTATGAAGAAAAACATCCAAGCCTGGTTACATTTTGCAAAAACACATCTGAAGTCTCCTAAAAGCGTATTTGAAAAATGTGTTATGGTCTGATGAAACCAAGGTTGAACTTTTTGGCCATAATTCCAAAAGATATGTTGGGCGCAAAAACAACACTACGCATCACCAAAAGAACACCATACCCACAGTAAAGCATGGTGGTGGCAGCATCATGCTTTGGGGTTGTTTTTCTTCAGCTGGAACTGGGGCCTTAGTCAAGGTAGAGGGAATTATGAACAGTTCCAAATACCAGTCAATATTGGCACAAAACCTTCAGGCTTCTGCTAGAAAGCTGAACATGAAGAGGAACTTCATCTTTCCGCATGACAACGACCCAAAGCATACATCCAGATCAACAAAGGAATGGCTTCACCAGAAGAAGATGAAAGTTTTTTAATGGCACAGCCAGAGCCCAGACCTGCATCCGATCGAAAATCTGTGGGGTGATCTGAAGAGGTCTGTGCACAGGAGATGCCCTCACAATCTGACAGATTTAGAGTGTTTTTGCAAGGAAGAGTGGGCAAATATTGCCAAGTCAAGATGTGCCATGATGATAGACTCATACCCAAAAAGACTGAGTGCTGGAATAAAATCAAACGGTGCTTCAACGAAGTATTAGTTTAAGGGTGTGCACACTTATGCAACCATATTATTTTAGTTTTTTATTTTTATTTCCCTCCACCTAAAAGATTGCAGTTTGTTGTTCAACTGAGTTTATAGGATACATTAAAGGTGGAAAAAGTTCTAAAATTATTTATCTTTGTCCAATTCTTTCACATCACGAAAACCTGACATTTTAACAGAGCTGAGAAAAGTACTGACACAATGAGCTGTAATGATTTCAGGAAGCTGTGTAAAAGCACCATGTAGTCATGTACAGCATCCTTTTACTTCGCAGTATGTATGCGGCTTACACAGTCTAGAAATTAAATTTGTTATACATTTGTTGGTTGTTCCTTAAAAAGTTATAGTTTGTATGGTCTAATAGACATCGTACTCTGTTTGTACAGTTTTCCTGCTGTGGAGGTGAAGAGTTTAGAGACTGGGAGGTGAATCCATATCACTCATGTAACAGCACTGGACCTTTGTCTTGTGGAGTACCATACACATGCTGCATAACTGGAAAGGTAAGATAAAAGGTTGTATCATTTCATTACATGTTTCAATGTAAGGCCTCATCCACCCAAGATGTGAAAAGCACTGCTTTTATAGGTGTTTGACTTTTTTTTAAGCCTCTAAATGCACCTTTATGTTATCCTATGTGGCAATGTGCACAAAGGCATTTACAAGCATACCCCTTGAAATTTTCCACATTTTGTCATGTTACAAACAAAAACGTAAATGTATTTTAATGGGATTTTATGTGATAGACCAACACAAAGTGCCACATAATTGTGTAGTGGAAGGAAAATGATAAATGGTTTTCAACGTTTTTTACAAATAAATATCTGAAAAATGTGGCGTGCATTTGTATTCAGCCCCCTAACTAAAATCTATTGGAACCAATTGTCTTCAGAAGTCACCTAATTCTTAAATAGAGTCCAACTGTGTGTAATTTAATCTCAGTATAAATACAGCTATTCTGTGAAGCCCTCAGAGGTTTGTTAGAGAACATTAGTGAACAAACAGCATAATGAAGGCCAAGGAACACACCAGACAGGTCCGGGATAATTGCTTTATAGGGGCTGCAAGGTGCAAGAAAAAGTTTCTTGACCTCTTGGTTTTCACTACGGTTCTCATATTCCATGGCTGAATATAGATAGTTTAGGCTTTGATCAAGCCACCTAACTGTCCAAGGCATACAAGTAGCTGTTCCATTGGAACTGGTGAAACAGCCAGAAGAGGTTTCAGCTGTACAGACACAGAGAAGGCAGAACTCTAGCTACAAGATATCAATCTAAGTAAGACACCAGTGCTGGTAGCCATTGTGCTTAGTCTCTGCAGTCCATGCCTGCCACTTATTCTAATACTTCTATATAAAAGTATATAAGTAAGGTCTGTGAAATTCATCTCTGTTTTGTGCATCCAAACCTAGAGGCTGGAATACATCAGTCCCTGATCCACATTCATGTTTTAATAATCAGCAACTATATTATCTAATTATGAAAAGAGCAAATAGGGAACACCCACCCCCATAAACATCAAGCTTTCATGAAAAAAGATTTATTACAGATTCACGTCTGAAACACAGATACAAATATCTCATCTCATTTTAATAATCACTGAAGTGTGACTGCAAAGGACCCAAGTCCTTTCTGCACAACTAATGAAAAAACTCTGTTTCATTTACATTCCCACATTTAATAAATTTTTGTGCTCAAGGTATAGAGCCGGGCGGAAAACCAAAATAAATGAGGGAGGTAGACTTCAAACGCTACATTCTTATCGTGATTTTGAAATAATGAGCACTTTAAAAATGCATTAAAATGTCTCGGTCGGAAATTAAATGCTGGGTGCTTAGAGGATGTATAGAGATATGTCTGTAAATAAGCCTCATTTTTTTTTTATTGAGCTTATAATGCTCCAATCTCATAGTTTCATGATGAACTTAAAGTGACATTAACCTCTCAGAATGTACAGTAATTGTTTAAAGCAGGCTTGCTGCATGGTTTTTATCAAAATGTTCACTCTATATACATTTTTATGTTGATTTTAGAACTGAAAAAATAAAAAGATTGGACATTAGGCAATAATCAGTGTATTGTAAACATGAATGTGCATATTTGGGGTCAGGAGTTGGTAATACACAGATTGAAGGGGGTTATATGTGTGTACTCGATAATAATAGAATAAGGATCTTATGTGCTGCCACACGAGTGACGAAAACTAAACTGAACCAAAACGCAGCAAGCACCAAAAACGTGCTCCACCACTAAATAGAATTAAATATAAAGATGAATAGTGCCATGCTAAAAACTACTAACCCCTAATTATCTACACCAAAAACATAAATAAATAGCAATAAATATATATATCCAACTCAATCTGTGAATAATAATCAATGTCCTATTAAAGGGAAAAAATATGTGTAATGACATACAAATAATAGTGACACAGACCAAATGGTGTGATTTGAAGTCCCAACTAGTCCCTTAGCATGGGGCATGAAAAACACTAAACTGTGATGAATAATGATAATGAACATGTGATATACACAATAAAAAATATTAATGATCATATAAATACTGTGAGAATGAATTCAAAGTGACAGTCCATAATAAAGTGAATCTAGAAGTGTAATTCTGTGAATCATCTCCTTTAATATATACTTGTAATATTCACCACCACCAGGCATGCACGCTCACCTCCACCAATTGACCCACATCACATAGGTCAAATAAGGCAACCCTCCAAATCCTCCTTTCCTACGTGCATCCTGGTCACTGAAAGCTCCACATCACCGGAACCAATGGGATGTCATGTATGGCTTTTATTTAACCATACATAATATTTTTTATTGTGTAGGTCACATGTTCTTTATCATTATTCATCACTGTTTAGTGTTTTTCATGCCCCATGCTAGGGGGCTAGTTGGGACTTCAGTTTACACCATTTGGTTTGTGTCACTATGAATTGTGTGTCATTACAATATTTTTCCCTTTAATAGGACATTATTGATTATTATTCACGGATTAAGTTGGATATATATCTATTATATACATATTCATTGCTATTTATTTATGTTTTTTGTGTAGATAAGTAGGGGTTAGTAGTTTTTAGTGTGGCACTATTGATCTTTATATTTAATTATATGTGTGTACTGCAGAGATTGTAGGGGTCATGAGTATGTAACCAGAGTACAGGGGTCAGGAGTACGTAATGCACATATTGTAGGGAGTTATGCATGTGTACAGCAGAGAGTTTAGGGGTCATGAGTATGTAACCAGGGTGCAGAGTCAGGAGGGCTTAAGGTACAGATTGCAGGGATCAGGAGTACATAATTGTCACAATCAGGGGTCAGGCTCGAAGACCAGTAGCTATAGCAGTAGAGAGGTTCACACCAACCAGCAGGATAAATACAAAAGCAGGACACCTTGGTGGATGAGACATGCCCACTAACTGGTCTTTACCAGAGCTTCTGATGATGGAGATGGGTTTTGCTGCATGCTAGTGCCAGGTTCTCAGAATCACCCCACCAGGAGCAAGCCAGGATCCGATGTAGCAGATAGGGATCAAGCAGAAATGTAGTCAGTGAACAAGCCAAAGGTCAGTAACAAGTGGTTGAAGGTTGGGATAAAGCTGTAGTGTAGATGAGGGACATGCCAAAGGTGAGTAACAAATGGTATTGAAGATAAGGACGACTGCAGGTTTGCAAGGAGCAAGATATCAGCTGGAAAGAGAGCAATAATTTGGCAAACAGGAAGTGCAGAGACATGGATTAAATCAGGAAGTGCAGGGGAGGAGTAAAGAGTTCAAGGTTCATCAGAAACAATATACAAAGCAAGATTGCCCAAGGGATCAGACAAGGAGCTGTCCAGCATCTCAGGGTGGCACAGAGTCTGCCAGACATCACAGAGGCCCCAGGTACAGATCCCTGACAATAATGCACAGAACGCAGGGGTCAGGAGTGTAGAGGTCAGAAGCGTGTAATGCGTAGAGAGGGAATCCAGAGTACATAATGTTCAAAGTGCAGGGGGCATGGCTGGATACCACAGAGGGTGTTGGGGTCATGAGTATGCCACCCACAGAGTTCAGAGATCTGGAGTGTTTATCATACACAATGCGATAGTCAGTAGTGCAAGGGTCAGGAGTAGATAATGCACAGCCTGTAGGGGTTAGGAGTATAAAAAGCACAGAGTGCAGGGGTCATGGGTATATAATGCAAAGATTGCAGGGGTCAAGTGTATGTATTGCACAGAGAGTAGGGGCTGGAGTGCGTATTGCACAGAATGCAGGGATTACAAGGGTTACACACAGTCCAGAAATCAGAAGTGTACAATGTTCAGAGCAGCATGCATTGCATAGAGTACAGGTGTCGAATTTCCCTGCTCCCCTTAGTACACGTCTTCCCCCTAGTTACACATTTATTCTCCACCCAGGACATTTCTCCCTCCAGTGCAGATCTTTCCCAACGACATGCTCCCCTTCCCCCCATACAGATTACTCCTTCCACTAGTGCACATAATTACACAATAAATTAGAGCATACCTGCACTACCCCATGGGCTCAAACTTTCAGACCTCAGATACCACGGCAGTTCAGAGTGAGGGGAAATCCTTCCCTTGGATGCATCATGTGACACGTTAGAACCGTGGAGGAGTCTCCCTCAGCTCAGAGCTTCAGGCCTGCCTAGATATCTGAGGTCTGACGATGGCGGCAGTGGGAATGACACTGCAGCTATGGAACCTTGAAATAAAAGCATTGCAGGTGATAGGTGCCACTGCCTACACTTCTCCAGCACACCAAATAGAAAACAATCAAGATAGAAGCGCCTTGTGAATAAAGTGTAAGTTAAAAACAAACCATAAATTATTGTCTCTATATTTCACACATGCATATACTTTATATTGCTGATTACCTGTCCTTAGATGTGGTGATTTTTTTCATTTCTTATTACTTGTTCATCCAGCCAGCTGTAAAAATGACCCTTACAGTACCCGTCCCCCTACACTATAAGGGTTAAATATTTGTAGTATCTACCTTACTCCTTGTTTTTCTGGCAGGCGTTGCTCCTCTTTCCACTCTGGTCTCTTGGGTTGTGGGTAAACCTTCAACATCTTCACAATGCAGGGCCATTACATTGAATGTGAGGTTGTTCACTGATCTTTGTTTATAGAATAAAGCTGCGTTCACTAAATTCAACCAGTCTCATTTTTTTCTCGCACACAATCGGGTACTCAAAGTGAAAAAAGGTTCATCATATTTACTGTCATTCACATTGCAAATAAACATATACTTTACAGTGAACATCATTTTAGAGATCAGTCAGCAACGCAACTGTGTACATAGAAATGTTGAAAACATTATGTCCCATTGCTAAGTCTAAACTTCCTTTTAATGGGACTGTAGTCACTGTTTATTTTCCTTATAATTTTCCTTTAAACATGTGAGTTATGCTCACATAGGGACATGTAAAATGTTCCATCTATTTTTGGGGTCTTGGCCTTAAAAGTTGAGTTATCTGGTCTAGAACTGTGATTGTCAACGTATGAGCTAAAGGGGGCCTCAAATGCAGCTCCTGATTTCACCAAGGTGGACGCACATAATGTTCAATATATGTAATGCTTGAAAGTTCTGTCAGAAACTGCACACCTAATAGAGGGAATGAGGGTCAGAGAGTGTGGATAGGATACATATTTGGCTGGGGATATGTTGCAGAAGATTTTACCCTAATCAATGTTCCCTCTGCAAATTGCTGAGGTCCGAGTGCCATACATCATATTCCAAAAAGTCACGTGACCATCGGGCCACAGGTTGGGGTCTAGAGGAATTAAAAAAAGGTTCTGCTGTGACTTTGTAATTTAGCACAGGTCCCTCTCGTATGTCATATAAAGACATTGACAGCCCTGTTTAGCAAAGCAAAGACTGAAGCATCAATCTACCTGACAAAATACCCAGTAGTGCATTGGAGATAGCTTATTTTGGAGACCTGCATGCTTTAAAGTATTCTACGTTTTGTAACATTTACTAATATACAGGTGAAACTCAAAAAATTTGAATATCGTGCAAAAGTTCATTTATTTCAGTAATGCAACTTAAAAGGTGAAACTATTATATGAGATAGACTCATTACATACAAAGCAAGATAGTTCAAGCCGTGATTTGTCATAATTGTGATGATTATGGCTTACAGCTCATGAAAACCCCAAATCCACAATCCACAGAAAATTAGAATATTGTGAAAAGGTGCAATATTCTAGGCTCAAAGTGTCCCACTCTAATCAGCTAATTCAGCCATAACACCTGCAAAGGGTTCCTGAGCCTTTAAACGGTCTCTCAGTCTGGTTCAGTAGGAATCACAATCATGGGAAAGACTGCTGACCTGGCAATTGTGCAGAAAACCATCATTGACACCCTCCATAAGGAGGGAAAGCCTCAAAAGGTAATTGCAAAAGAAGTTGGATGTTCCCAAAGTGCTGTATCAAAGCACATTAATAGAAAGTTATGTGGATGGTAAAAGTGTGGAAGAAAAAGGTGCACAAGCAGCAGGGATGACCGCAGTCTGGAGAGGATTGTCAGGAAAAGGCCATTCAAAAGTGTTGGGGACTTTCACAAGGAGTGGACTGAGGCTGGAGTCAGTGCATCAAGAGCCACCACACACAGACGGATCCTGGACATGGGCTTCAAATGTCGTATTCTTCTTGTCAAGCCGCTCCTGAACAACAAACAACATCAAAAGCATCTTACCTGGGCTAAAGAAAAACAGACCTGGTCTGTTGCTCAGTGGTCCAAAGTCCTCTTTTCTGATGAGAGCAACTTTTGCATCTTATTTGGAAACCAAGGACCCAGAGTATGGAGGAAGAATGGAGAGGCACACACTGCAAGGTGCTTGAAGTCCAGTGTGAAGTTTCCACAGTCTGTGTTGATTTGGGGAGCCATGTCATCTGCTAGTGTTGGTCCACTGTGCTTCATTAAGTCCAGGGTCAACGCAGCCGTCTACCAGGAGATTTTGGAGCACTTCATGCTTCCTTCCACAGACGAGCTTTATTGGGATGCTGATTTAATTTTCCAGCAGGACTTACTTGGCACCTGCCCACACTGCCAAAAGCACCAAAACCTGGTTCAATGACCCTGGGATTACTGTGCTTGATTGGCCAGCAAACTCGCCTGACCTGAACCCCATAGAGACTCTTTGGGGCATTGCCTAGAGAAAGATGAGAGACATGAGGCTGAACAATCCAGAAGAGCTGAAGGCCGCTATTGAAGCATCCTGGTCTTCCATAACACCTCAGCAGTGCCACAGGCTGATAGCTTCCATGCCACACCGCATTGAGGCAGTAATTGCTGCAAAAGGGGCCCAAACCAAGTACTGAGTACATATGCATGCTTATACTTTTCAGAGCTCCGATATTGTTCTATGTACAATCCTTGTTTTATTGATTGCATGTAATATTCTAATTTTCTGAGATTGTGTATTTGGGGTTTTCATGACCTGTAAGCCATAATCATCACAATGATGACAAATCACGGCTTGAACTAACTTGCTTTGATGTAATGAGTCTATCTCATATATTAGTTTCACCTTTTAAGTTGCATTACTGAAATAAATGAACTTTTGCACGATATTCTAATTTTTCGAGTTTCACCTGTATGATATCACTGCAGTGTAAAATAATCAGTATCCAGTGCAATTACATGCATTTGAATGAGAATCCAGATTATTCCCCTATGCAACGATAAACTAATAGGATTGGCTCAATAAACAATTGAGTAGGGAATGTTTGCTTAAAATGTTACTAAACCCCGGCCCCTGCATTCACTATATCTGGTCTCCCACAGTACACAGAACATGGAAATGCAATTAGTTTAGTAAATATAAACTGCTACATACCTTTTCTCTTCAGCAGTTAGAGCAGTCTTGTGACTTCAGCAGAGCACTGGTTAAAGCTTGTAGGAGGAGTTTCTTTCTGCTCTAGGTGGATGTGAAAGTCTTGACCCTCTGTCTGGACAGTGCTGATTGGCCCTGTGCTAATCACATGCTCTCTCCCAAGAAAAGAAAAAAAAAGTCTCTAGCAATGCACACCAAGCTGAGCATGTGCATGTGACTATGGATTCAGTCTGTATCAGGTGGTCATTTCAGCAAGAGGAGGGGCAGAGAAAAAAGGATCAAACAGCCTTTTTACACAATGCAGGGGATTAACCCCTTAGGTTCCACAGTGAGTATAACAAGCATGATTTACTGCATATACAGACTGATTTTACTGTTGTTGGTTTAGTAACACTTTAATAAATAGGGTGAAGCTATGTTCACTTGTAATACCCAGTCAGTAAAATAAAGGAATTTTGCTTGCATATGAGTGGATCATTGGAAGATATTGTAAATGAATGTGTGTATGAATGCTGAAGAGATCTGAACCAAGTTCTCAAAGGTAGAATTGCAATATATCTTAGTTTTTTGCTGTTTCATTTTCTCAGTAAAGGTGGAAACATCAAAGCCTGAAATAGTGTAAAGGAATTAGACATCCTCATGAAAAGACACTCAATACTACTTAAAAACAAGAATATATATGAATGGTACATGAGAGTGTAAATGTTTCAAGTAAGGCTTCTCAGCAGGGCAGCGCAAAGATGAAATACTAACGTCTGTAAACCAAAGGAAAAAGTAGACAAAAAAGTAGGAGGAAAAGAAGAAGCAATTTGGTAGATGCATTCTAGAATAACTCTGCTTTGCTCACAATAAAAGTAGAACTCTTTTTTTGTCTTACATCTTAATAATTTGAAGAAATAATAACAAGAAATTTACAAAAACTAGGCTACTGTGTGACCCTTTGGACATGTTAGAGAACACACTTGAGGCCACTACATTTGCCAAGTTGAACATTACTAGTCTACATCTTCCAAGGAAATATTAAAGTGATTATAAAGGATTCTTTTAAAATAACAGACGTCATACTTACTTTCTCTGTGCAATAGTTTTGCCCATAGCAGCCTTGATCCTCCTCTTCTGGAGTCCCTGCCAGTGTTCCTTGCTCCTCCCCCTTCCAAGTGCCCTCATAGCAAGCCGCTTGCTATGGGGGCACTCATGCAGGTTCCATCTTGAGGTGAGCTCTGTGTTTCTCTTGACACACAGAGCGAGGCTTGGCCCCACCCCTGCTGCTTTCTCACAGGATTTGATTGACAGCAGCGGGAGCCAATGGCTCCCTCTGCTGCCTCCATGTCCAGCAAGGAGGGAGAGAAAGAAGAGAGCAGCAGCTGAAATTCTCTTTGAAGCCTCAAATGGTACTACTTTTCCCCTACATTGTTTCATTTGTGCAGATCATCTTTTTGAGACAGTAACTTGGGAATACTTTAAGATCATTTCATAATGCACTCTCTTGTGCCTGTTACAAATCTCCTATAAAATTATGTCCTTCATTTCCCATCTGACAATGATTGTTAGCATTAAGCAGCAGGTGCACTAGTTCAGAGCTGAGATTGGAAAGGACGATTATTTTTATCTCTTATTTACAATTCAAAACGTGTTAATAAACATGCTGTTCTAACTCGGTGTTTACTCATAACTTATACATTCACAATCATCATGGACTGGAAATGTCACATACATTAGTAGAGCACAGCAAAGTATATCAGAAAAGGAGTCAAACCAGCAAGGAGTCAGATCCAAGGTTATAACCCATAGCTGTCATACGGAGGGCTTACTATGAGAAAATAGTGTAAATGGGAAAATTACCGCTGTGAGTTGATTGCATAATTACTCACTTAGACAATTTACCTTCTCCCATGTGAGCAGACTTATCATTAGGAGCAATACTCTCAATGTTCTAGCCTGCATATGGTTTGACTGCTCGCAGCAGTAAAAATCAGCTGTCATAGCAATGTTTTATTTGTATGCTGAGATGTTTAAAGTAAAACTGTAATGAGATAAAAATACTATATAGCCAAAAGTATGTGGACAACCCTCTAAATTTGTGAGCTCAGGTGTGTCTAGTGAAGGGTACTGTTAACACTACAGCATACAAAGATATTTTAGGGAATTGTGTGTTCCCAACCATGGGATAATAGTTTGGTGAAGGCCTTTTTCTGTTCCAGCATAACTGTGTCCCTGTGTACAAAGCAAACTCAAATGGCCTACACAGAGGCCAGGCCTTAATCATATGAAGCACCTTTGGGGAGATTTGGAATCCTATTGCAAGTCAGGTCTTCTCTGCTGGCGTCAGTTCCTGACATCAGAAATGCTTTTTTTGGCTGAATGGTCACTTATGTTCACATACACACTCCAAAAGCTTGTGAAAAGCCTTCCCAGACGTATGTAGGCTGTTATACCCATAGAGAGGAGGCCCAACTTTTTTTTCAAAAAAAGCTTATATAGGTGTGATGGCCAGGTTCAGGTGAACCTCTCCTTTTATCAATGCTACTTGTCAAGCTGTCTTAAAGCGGTAGTAAACACTCTATCATGACTTTTCCCCCACCATTTAGAAATAATATGCATATAGGTGTCTTTCACATTACCCTAAACCTTACTATTTAGGATAAATCACCCGATGTTCCCTTTAATGACGTCACCAGCACATTTACTTTTTGCCCCGAATCATGGCATGCTCAGTCCATTAACCACTTCAAGTTTGAACACTTTCACCCCCTTCAAGTCCAGGCCAATTTTGAGCTTTCAGCGCTGTCACACTTTGAGTGATAATTACTCAGTCATGCAGCACTGTACCCATATGAAATTTTATCTGTTTTTGAGACAGACAGAGCTTTCTTTTGGTTGTATTTGATCACCACTGGGTTTTTTATTTTTTGCTATATAGATGAAAAAATACAGAAAATTTTGAAAAAAAAATAATTTTTTGCTTACTTTTTGTTATAAAATAAATTTAGGCCAAAATGATTTCTGCTACATTTTTGGGGGTAACAATAACCCAAAACAGTTTATATTATTTAGTCTGTGTGGAAGCTATAGAGTCTACAAACTATGGGAAATATATTTGAAAATTGATCAGTTGAGATCCTAAAATGCCAAACTTTGGTATGGCATATGGCAGTGATCTGGACGCTGGTATGGGGTATGGCAGTGACCAGAACATTAGCATGAGGTATGGCAGTGATCAGGACATTAGCACGAGGTATGGAGGTGATCAGGACGCTGGTATGGCAGTAGTCAGGATGCTGTTATGGGGTATGGGGGTGATCAGGATGCTGGTATGGGGTATGGCAGTGATCAGGACACTGTTATGGGGTATGGCGGTGATCAGGACACTGGTATTGGGCATGGCGGTGATCAGGATGCTGGTAAGGGGTTAGGCGGTGATCAGCATACTGGTATGGGGTATGGCGGTGATCAGGTCGCTGGTATGGTATATGGCGGTGATCAGGGCGCTGGTAAGGTGTGTGGCGGTGATCAGGGCACTGGTATGGTGTATGGAGGTGATCAGGGTGCTGGTATGGTGTATGGAGGTGATCAGGGTGCTGGTATGGTGTATGGCGGTGATCAGGGCGCTTGTATGGTGTATGGAGGTGATCAGGGTGCTGGTATGGTGTATGGAGGTGGGCGCTGGTATGGTGTATGGTATATGGCGGTGATCAGGGCGCTTGTATGGTGTATGGAGGTGATCAGGGTGCTGGTATGGTGTATGGAGGTGGGCGCTGGTATGGTGTATGGAGGTGATCAGGGTGCTGGTATGGTGTATGGAGGTGGGCGCTGGTATGGTGTATGGAGGTGATCAGGGTGCTGGTATGGTGTATGGAGGTGGGCGCTGGTATGGTGTGTGGCGGTGATCAGGGCGCTGGTATGGTGTATGGAGGTGATCAGGGTGCTGGTATGGTGTATGGCGGTGATCAGGGCGCTGGTATGGTGTATGGTATATGGCAGTGATCAGGGCGCTGGTATGGTGTATGGAGGTGATCAGGGTGCTGGTATGGTGTATGGAGGTGGGTGCTGGTATGGTGTATGGAGGTGATCAGGGTGCTGGTATGGTGTATGGAGGTGGGCGCTGGTATGGTGTATGGAGGTGATCAGGGTGCTGGTATGGTGTATGGAGGTGGGCGCTGGTATGGTGTGTGGCGGTGATCAGGGCGCTGGTATGGTGTATGGAGGTGATCAGGGTGCTGGTATGGTGTATTGCGGTGATCAGGGCGCTGGTATGGTGTATGGTATATGGCAGTGATCAGGGCGCTGGTATGGTGTATGGAGGTGATCAGGGTGCTGGTATGGTGTATGGAGGTGGGTGCTGGTATGGTGTATAGAGGTGATCAGGGTGCTGGTATGGTGTATGGAGGTGGGCGCTGGTATGGTGTGTGGCGGTGATCAGGGCGCTGGTATGGTGTATGGAGGTGATCAGGGTGCTGGTATGGTGTATGGCGGTGATCAGGGCGCTGGTATGGTGTATAGTATATGGCGGTGATCAGGGCGCTGGTATGGTGTATAGTATATGGCGGTGATCAGGGCGCTGGTATGGTGTATGGAGGTGATCAGTGTGCTGGTATGGTGTATGGAGGTGATCAGGGCACTGGTGTGGTGTATGGAGGTGATCAGGGCGCTGGTATGGTGTATGGAGGTGGGTTCTGGTATGGTGTATGGAGGTGGGTGCTGGTATGGTGTATGGAGGTGATCAGGGTGCTGGTATGGTGTATGGAGGTGCACAGGGTATTGGTTTGGGGTATGGCGGTGATCAGGACATTGGTATGGGTGTGTTTTGTGCGCACTGGGACAGGTGACAGGGTCTCCCTGCATTATTTATTATGTAAATACTGGGGCAGTGATCAAGGACACAGGGGCACTAAACTGGGGCACTGGGGTGGCTGGCACTGCAGTGTGTGAGTGTACAAGCAGCCTGACAGGCAGTGTACACTCATACACTGCAGGATCGCTTCTCTCTGCTCTCACACTGAGAGTAGAGAGAAGCAATCTTTACTTTCAGTTTCATTGTTTAAAATGAATTGGTCACAGCTGTCACATGGTAAAATACCACATGATTGCCTGAACACAGCGGTAATGTGATCCGCTATGTCCAGGCAACACACCAATCACAGGGGTGTGTGCTCTGTGAGCCATGCAGGAGCCATCGATACAGGCTAACATACAGGAACGTTACCCCGCATTGGCGTTGCTTCCCGTCCACAATCTACGTACAATGGGCGGATGGGAAGAGTTTAAGGAAGATGCCATGCCTCCGTCATCTACCAGTCTGTAGATATTCAAAAAGCTACTGTGAAGCTACGGCAGAACTTGAAGCCTTTTTGCCTGTTAGACTTTGAGATATTATTAAAAGAAAAATCAATGTGCGCTATCATAAAATAAAAACTTTGAACAGTAATAAGCTGCTGCAATACACTTATAAGTGATCCTACACTCAATACAACAAAATAAAAAATAACAGTGTTGCTCTAACTCATAACACATTAAACTCAATAAAATGATAAATAAAAACAGAGGCTTCATAGTGTGAAAGTTCAAATTCAATATTGTGCTTAAATATGCTTGAAGAAACATGCTCCAAATTGCTTCAAAACGACAGTGCTCCACCGCAACAATAAGTGCACCACCACCTACGGATATGGAGGGCCGCTCACCTCATCAAATGAACCTATATAATATTATAGCTCAACCAAGCATAGGGATTCAATAAAAAGGCTCCAGATGGAAGTAGAGAACTGGTTGAGGCCACACCATGAATAACCATATACGATGATAAATCAAGGATCTCTCCGTACCTCCATAACGACGTGAAAGGAAGGAAAACAGCATCAATAATTGCATAATTACGTTTATTATTAATTATGCATTAGAATGTAGCTGTGGTATACAATACCGGACGGACCAAAAGGCCCTTATGGAATCGAATTAGAGATCATGTTCAAAATATCTGTAAAGGTTTTAAAAATCATAGTGTATGGAGACATTTTGCCACAGTGCACAATAAAGATCCATCATGTTTAACATTTTGGGGAATTGAAAGGTACCATCCACATTGGAGGGGTAGTAATAAAATTCGGTCTTTTAGCCATAATCTTTTTGGATATATGAGCTACAGACTTTATATCCAAAAGGTCCCAATGTCGAATTTGATCTTAATTGTTTTATTAGCAATATGTAATTATTTGTTTTTTAAAAAATATTTTTTATTAATTATTTAGATTAATTTAGTATTAATAGATTTTTGGGGTATATAATTTTTTCACTACTAGAAGGGGCTTTATATATTTTGGTATATATATGTTATTATTATTTATTTCTGGGGTTTCATATAACTTTTTCACCACAAGATGGGGTTTAGGATTATTTAATACACTTTGGGATGTCATATTTATTTTGACCATTAGATGGGGTTTATATTCCACAAAAAGTTTTATAGGAGAAGGATATAATTAAATGGTTTTTTTTATTTTTTTTTATCATTTTTACCATTTATGTTGATTGATAGATGGCTGGGTGTGGGATTTTTTGCTTTTAGGGGACATTTAGTTTGTCCTTGGGTTCTTCGGTGTCAAATTGGCCTGGTTGCTAAAGCTACTGAGCTGTATATATTTCCTGTGAGTGTCACTGGGCGGCCTTTCCCTGAGGAAGGTGGCGTAACGCGTGGGGCGGAGCTTAGTGACGTCAGTTTCGGTCACGGACTGGACGTTACATGCTGTACTCCGATCTTTGCCAATTTTAAAATGTGAGTGTTTACTCTGTGTGTGTTTTTAATAATAAAATGTTATTATGCAATGGGATGCTGTTTTCCTTCCTTACATGTCGTTATGGAGGTACGGAGAGATCCTTGATTTATGATTGTATATGGTGTGCCCTCAATCAGTTCTCTATTGCCATCTGGAGCCTTTTTATTGAATCCCTATGCTTGGTTGAACTATAATATTATATAGGTCCATTTGATGAGGTGAGCGGCCATCCATATCCGTAGGTGGTGGTGCACTTATTGTTGCGGTGGAGCACTGTCGTTTTGGAACACGTTTTTTCAAGCTCATTTAGGCACAATATTGGATTTGAAGATTCACACTATAAAGACTTTGTTTTTCTTTTTTATCATTTTATTGAGTTTAATGTGTTATGAGTTAGAGCAACACTATTACTTTAGACTTTGAGCTATATTGTTGGTTTAGAGAGCATCTAAAACAGGAACATTGAAGTAGTCCAGACTAATTTGAAAACTGTCATTGAAAAACTAACATTTAAAATTTATTTAAAACGAAAACAGATAGTAAATGGTAGTTTTAAAACCCCAGTCAGTGTTTTATTTGTCCTCATGACCTTTGTGAGCAGGACAGAAAGTGATGAGAATTCCAGAATTTTACAGTTGTCCCTGGAATAGGAATTGATCAGAAATCTTCCAGTTAGGACACCCCTTCTAGCAAAATCTGTCTAACAGTTTCCTCCCACGCTGCAATTTTTTTATCTGATTGATGAGCAATTCAATACAAACAATTGAATCTGCAAACAATCGAATAGGCATAACATCTTTTCCGATCAATTTAAACTCTGTTTCGATCAGATTCAGTCTTGCACAGTAGATCAGCCAAGGCAGAAAATGACTGATCGTTTTGCATTAATCTGCATCACTGAGATGCTTTGTTCAGGAATATGATCATATTGTGATTGATCAGATTATGAGACTATATAGTGGAAACAAAGATGCAATTGATAATTTATGATTGTAAATTACAGTCTTATTTTCACTATTGATCAAAATCCGCTTTCCT
This sequence comes from Staurois parvus, assembly GCF_062004578.1. Taxonomy (NCBI): domain Eukaryota; kingdom Metazoa; phylum Chordata; class Amphibia; order Anura; family Ranidae; genus Staurois; species Staurois parvus. Next base: position 965,703 of record NW_028318275.1, read on the forward strand.
TTGTGTTATATTGATCAAATGACTTGTCGACTCTAGATAGACTATACCTATGAGAAAAGATCGATCAGAAAATAAAACAATCATTTATTGATACAGTTGTGTTCAAAATAATAGCAGTCAGACATCACTAACCTGATCAATCACTGTTTTTGGTAGAAATGATATTTCTACATGGCAAATAATTTACTAGCAGGTGTAGTACAGTAATAGAAATCCAACAGACCCAACAGTCATGACATGCATGCTGCTGATTCTGTGTAATTGAATCACTAATTGAAAGAGGCATGTTCAAAATAATAGCAGTGTGGAGTTCTATTAGTGAGGTCATTCATTCTTTGAAAAACAAGTGGCAATTATTGCCCTTATTTAATGTTGTACATGCTGGTTACAATGCATTTCTTTCTGAAATTCCGAGGAAAATGGGTCGTTCCAGACATTGTTCAGAAGAACAGCGTACCTTGATTAAAAAGTTGATTGGAGAGGGGAAAACATATAAAGAAGTGCAGAAAATGATAGGCTGCTCAGCTAAAATGATCGCAAATGCTTTAAAATGGCAACAAAACCTGAAAGATGTGGAAGAAAGTGAAAAACTACCATTCGAATGGATAGAAGAATAGCCAAAATGGCAAGGACTCAGCCAACAATCAGCTCCAGGAAGATCAAAGAAGGTCTAAAGTTACCTGTGAGTACTGTTACAATTAGAAGACGCCTATGTGAAGCCAAGCTACCTGCAAGAAGCCCCACTGTTGAAAAAAACACATGCTGAAGAGGTTACAATTTGCCAAAGAGCACATTGACTGGCCTAAAGAGAAATGGCACAACATTTTGTGGACTGATGAAAGTAAGATTGTTCTTTTTGGGTCTAGTGGCTGGAGACAGTTTGTCAGACGACCCCCAAACACTGAATTCAAGCCACAGTACACTGTGAAGACAGTGAAGCATGGTTGCGCAAGCATCATGATATGGGGATGTTTCTCATACTACGGTGTTGGGCCTATTTATCACATACCAGGGATCATGGATCAGTTTGAATACCAGAGAATAATTGAAGAGGTCATGCTGCCTTATGCTGAAGAGGGAATGCCCTTGAAATGGGTGTTCCAACAAGACAACGACCCCAAACACACCAGTAAACGTGCAACATCTTGGTTCCAGACCAACAAGATTGACATTATGGAGTGGCCAGCCCAATCCCCGGATCTTAATCCAATAGAAACCGTGTGGGGTAACATCAAAAATGCAGTTTCTGAGGCAAAACCAAGAAATAGAGAAGAACTGTGGAATGTAGTCCAATCATCCTGGGCTGGAATACTTGTTCGCAGGTGCCAGAAGTTGGTTGACTCCATGCAACACAGAACTCCATGCAAAACTGTACAGCAGTTCTCAGAAACAGTGCTTATACAACTAAATATTAATGAAGTGATTCAAAGGAAAGAAAACATTTTTCAGTTTACATAGTGAATGTTTGAGTTTGTAAAGAAGAATACAAACACTGCTATTTTTTTGAACAGTCTAATATTCACTTTTCTTCAATGTTTTTGGAGGAACAACACAAATTTGATATATTTTTCTTCATGTTTTGATTTGGAATAGAATGCGTAGTGTTCCCAATGCATTTGTGTGGAAATAAAAGCTATTAGAAGGATTTTGAGCTTTATTCACATTTTTCAACACACTGCTATTATTTTGAACACAACTGTACATGTATGGCCTCAGTAAGAGGGAATTTTTCTCACTTTGGAAAGTTTTCATCTGTTTTTGCTGTCCCTGGGACAGGAAGTAAAGTAAAATTTCTCCCATTAGACAAAGTTTGCAAAAATAAAGCTTTCCCACTCTGTCCAGAAAATGTTGTCACTTGGAACACCACAGCTACTTTTTTAACATCAGTGTATTTAATTTTTAATTAAGCAAAGTAGAAGTCCAGGCTATTACTAACTAAACTTAGATATGATCCCACCCCACCTTCTAAATCCTATTCTGATTACCCTGTGAAAGGAAGATACTCATACTTACCTATTCTGAAGGCGCTCTGGTCCACTCACAAGATCTCCCCAGCAGCCAGATTCAGGGAAGAGGAGAGATCACCGACAACAGTCGCAATGGCTGTGCAGTGACGGCACCCTTAGACTTACTATGGGGCATCCATTGTCGGCTGTCCCTCCTCTCCCCTGAGGCCGCCACTGGGGAGATCATGTGACTGGACTGGAGTACCCTCGGAATAGATAAGTATAACCATCTTCCTTTCACAGGGCAGTTAGAATAAGATTGAGTCCTCATGCACACTTGACATTTTTACAGCGGCTGTTTTTGGCTTTTGACGTTTTTATTTCTACAGCCAGTAAACCCCCCAGCATGTTATCCTATGTGCCCATGCACACATAGACTGTAATCAACGTTTTTTTGGCAGGGGGGTTTTTTGGCTGAAAAAAAACAGAACTAGTGGGGTTCTACAGGAGATATTTAGCTGTAAAAATGCTCTAACGCTGAAAAACACAGTAACATGCAGCAAACCGGGGTTTTTGGACTTTTTTGAGCAGAAAAAAAAATTTTTTGGTTAAAAAAAAAGGCAGCTAAACACCAATGCAAAAAGAGGTAAAAAACGCAGCAAACCAGCGTTTTTGGACTTTTTTTGAGCAAAAAAAAAATTTTTTGGGGTAAAAAAAAAAACGCACCTAAACGCTAATGCTAAAAATGCTGAAAAACTCAGGTTTTTAACGTGACTTTACACAGCTAACGTTACCAGCGTTATTAAAATGCCCAGTGTGCATGGAGCCTTAGAAGGGGGTGGGAGCAGGTTTAAAGTGGAACTTCAATCTCTCAATCAATATTGACTATTTATTTATTTATTACAGGTACTTATATAGCGCCGTCAATTTACGCAGCACTTTACATACATATTGTACATTCACATCAGTCCCTAACCCTCAAGGGGCGTACAATCTAAGGTCCCCAACTTACATTCATACATACTATTTTGAATCCTTATGCTCATTAGTAAATAGATAGGAAAGTATATCATATTTACTGATTTTAAACAGTTTTTTACATATCTTTAGTTACTTCTTAGTTTCCATGCCTAGGCAAATGTTATAAATCCCAGGAGCCTTAAGGAGGGAAGGAAGGGTTTTCTCAGCTAAGCACACCCTCCTGCCTGCTTGCCTGAGGTAAAGACAGATGGATTCCAGGAAGTAAATGCTACATGACTTATTTGCCCTTACTCAAGATGGACGTGGCTAGAAATGCTAGGGGGTGTTTTTCAAAGTGGTTTCTCAGTAAAAATAAAGCATGGAGACATGGATGAATGTGTGAGCTTGCTTTGAATATTAAAAATAGCTTAAATAGCGCTTTTGGTTTGTGGTGCTCACATACAGTGTAGTTCCGCTTTAAACTTAGTTAGGAATAGGCTGAACTTCTACTTTAATTAAGAAAAAGGAAATATGGGTATTTGCAATGTAAGATTTTCAGATTATGGATGTTTTTATAACAAAACAACTACTTGTTTGTAAAAAAAAAAAAAAGAATTTTGATCTCAGACATTTACTGTTCATTTTCTACAACAAGCAAGAGCTCTTGACAAGTACACAGCTGATAATTCTCTCAAGAAAGATGCAAGGTGTAGAATCACACATTTTTTTTTTTTTTTTTTGCTGGGGGCTTGGTCATAATGTAAATTCACTTTTCAGAGATGGCAGAAAGAAATAGCTGAATTATTTAAATGTAATGAGAGGAAGGCTGCTGTAATTCTGAATCCCTGTGCTCCTGGGCAGAAGATACGGAATCGTGGTTCAGGACTGTACTTTGCTCTGGCAAATGAAGCCTTGTTGCTCTTCATCTTTCATGTGGACAAGGAGGAATCAGTACTGCTGTCTAGTTTCCGCCTGTGTTTCATCTACTGGAATACAACATGTGAAACATAATGCCAGAGGCACTGGCAGGAGCACACTAATATGAATTGGCAAATAGGTACAACTTTGAGCACTTTAGAAATTGTACTTGTTATCATTTGACTCTACAGCAAATACCAGAATACTTTACTAGTAAAACGTGATTCGCATTAGTGTTGTACCATGTGAGTTGATAGAGAAAATGTTGCACCATGTAAGTTGCAAATAAAAACTAAAGTGGTAATAAAACCAAAAGCAAACATTTATTATCATAAATGTTTATCATCACCAGCATCCCATCCCTTTGTTTACTGTGCTGCGGAGTGGTAAATGACTTGGCCCACAGCTGACTGGACCAAAAAATAGTGTTCCTTACACAAAACCACTAGAAAGAAATCATTGTGCTAAATAACAGAAAGAAACATAAAGCCTGTCCTGTCCTGCCTTGGTATCCGGTGTGCAGTAGTTCCACTGCCTGTAGGGCTACTCCAGCCAGTTTACTTGAAATGCACCATGAACTACAGTATGCTCCTATGTGAACAGGCACAATTTAAAAACATGGTATTTTCATTGTTGAGCCAGGAGCACTTCACCTACAGACATTCTCAGGCAGGTTACCTGTATCCACATCCCTAGCAATAAAGAAGAACTGTGTCTGGATCAGTGTTTCTCAACCTTTTTTTCAGTCAAGGCACCCCTTAAAATTATGGACAGTCCTGAGGCACCCTTTAAAATTATGCACAGTCTTTAGGAACCCTATTCTAAAATGGGGTGCCTCAAGACTGTCCATAGTTTTAAAAGGGCACCCCCTTCTAAAATGTGAAAAACTGTTCTAATAGTTTTATATAACACAGCAACATCCACACATGTAGGACACCCAACATTAGAGGTGATTTATTCTTCCAAAGCAAATACACTTTTGCACACTGGTACTGACTAGTAGACTAGTATTCCAGTGTTTCTTTTCTCCCTCAGTTTTTCTCCATCACTAAGCTAATGTGACCCCAGCAATGATGGAGAGGGGCAGGGGAGGGTCAAACTAGGATGCTCTGCAGGTAGCTGACATCCTCCTTATAACTGATGATGTCATTGGTTGTCAGAACGCCAGAGGCTAGAAGTTCGTAATGTTGCACAATGAAAACCTGTGGCTTTGTGTAGCTAAAAGGCAGGCTTGTTCAACCCACTGGCTTGTTTACAAGTTCTGGGCAATTTTTAGAGATTTTGCCAGGTCACCCTTGAAGAAACCTCAAGGCACCCCAGGGTGCCTTGGCACCCTGGTTGAGAAAGGCTGGTCTGGATTCTAGTCTGACCTCTGGTCACAGTAAGCCTAGTGACATTGTTCAGAGACTTTGATAAGTGCTGTCTACTTCTATATGTGGGTGAAACCATTGTATTTTACCATTGAAGTTGTTTTTAACATTTAGTACAATATTCTGTGCCTGTTGCTGTGTTCTTACCTGAGCAGCTTGGAAGTTCTTGTTCATGATTTGTACCAGGTTCCCCTAGTGACCCTGATATGCCACTTTGCTGTGGAGCATTTGTGAGTGCAACACTTATGTATACATCATCCCAGTGCTTTCACATTTAAGCAGCTAGAGAGATCAGGGATTGGCTTGTTTTATCGTTCTTTTCCTGCTTGTAAAGAATATCTAAATAACTTAGTGTTCATAGTCTGGGCACAGGTGCATTTTCAAGAAAACCTGTACTTAGCTCATGCAGGGCAAAGCAACAGATCTGATTTAAAGCCTCCTACCCCAGCAGACACAACTTGGATAAGGAGAAGCATGTGACTTGCTCTCCTTTCTTTCATATGATAGCACTGGCGCTTAGTGATTGGCCCAGAAATATCACATATGGGCAGGGAGACAGTCCTTAGGCCTGATTCAAAAAGGTGCACTGTGATTTGGGTGCAGCTTGATTGTATTCACATTTTATATGTGGTTTTAGGTGCACATGACTTCTTTTAGACAGTTAATTTTCTGAAACGCATCAAAGATGCAGCATGCGGGACTTTGATGTGCTTAATGAAAATGCATGGTCAACAAGAATGCAGCTAAAACTGCATGTAAAACGTACATAAATCTTGCTGCACCCAAACCGCAGCGCATCGGAGTGAACCCGGCCTTAGCACTGTACAAGCAATGACAAGAGTAGCTTGGAGATTAAACAGGGCTTCCTTTTCTCTCTTCAAACAGCTGAATGAAGCTACAGAGTAATATGCAGTCTAAGCTCACTGCTGACTCCTGGGAAGGTAGTCAGCCAATTAAAGGTACCTAGAAATTAGAACGGGAATTTTTGTTTGCAGAGTACTGTTGCCACAGTTGTAATTTGATTTTTTTTTTGTAGTGTTATAATGTCATTGTTGGGTGTAAATTGAAATTAGAATAAAAAGATAAATGTAATTGCATATTGGCTTGCATAGAAATTTATTTAGGTTATATTCATTTTTTCAAAAAAGTGAAATTCTCCTTTAAAGGAAAGTAAGCACTTCAAAATCATTATTTTCAAGTTTTTAACATCAGATAGAAGATTTAAAGGTAGGTCTTGTAGAGTTATTCACCCTGAGGTCATCACAGAGGACAAGGGGGCACTCTTTACATCTGGGGGAAAAGAAATTTAATCTCCAAACACGGAAGGTTTCTTCACAGTGAGAGCTGTGAAAATGTGGAATAGACTCCATCAAGAGTTGGTTCTGACCAGCTCAGTGGATTGCTTTAAAAAAGGCCTGGATTATTTCTTAGATACACAGAATATAACTGGATACTAACATTTATAGGTAAAGTTGATCCAGGGAATATCCGATTGCCTCTCGAGGGATCAGGAAGGAATTTTTTCCATGCAGGAGCAAATTGGATCATGCTTTGCTGATTTTTTTGCCTTCCTCTGGATCAACTGTGGGTATAGGATTATATTTTTTTTTTTTTTTTTTTAATGGTTGAACTGGACGGACTTTTGTCTTTTTTCAGCCAGACTAACTATGTAACTATATATGTCTTTCATATATAAGCCTATAGCTGATTGGTTCTTATTGTCCTTCATTGGCCAAGTCACAGTTCATATGAGAGCAGTCATTTCATCTATAATTTCATGTCTTGATTTAAAACATTTCTTTTTTTCTCTCTTTGTATTAAAGCTTTGACTTTTCTTTTTTATTACAACTTCACTCCTATAAATTGAACTTCACCTGTATTACTTTTTGATGTCGATCTGATCAGGTAGACAATAATGTAATCCTGTCAGAATGTAGCCAGGACCGACACTTTGAAGTAAAGAAATAAGTTACTGAAAGGCACAGAAAGCTAGAGAAACACACAATTGTTAAAAAAATCTCCCAACATAGTGCTTGATCTTTTGTATCCTGTCAGCAAAGTCTAGCAGAGCCTCCTCATCAAGGCATGACCTCCTTGTCATCCCTGGATTGGGGCAACAGTGTGATAGGTCAGGCCATGAGGTTATTAACTTACTTTGTGTTCTCTTCATAAAAAGAAAACAAGTCCTTTCATCGGGAGCAATTAGGTAGAATTAAAAAAACCTATTTGGTGTTTTTCTTCAAATAATTAATAATAAGACAGAAGAATAGATCTTCAGTACTTAAGAGGATCAGCAGAAAGAGCTAAAGAAGGTGACAAATTGTAGTCTATGCAATGATATTTGGGTATACTCTTCTTGACCATATGACCATAGTCAGTTGGCATTGTATAAAGGTCTTCTATTCAGTTATAGGAACAACTGATCACTAGCTTCAATTAATTAAAACTGTTAAGACTGAAGATACAGCAAGATCTTGTAATGCATTCAAGCTGAGCTCCAAACACAAAAAACAGTTCTTGAACTATATTTCTCAATAAGCACAAGGGAAGAAAATACCAGTGTTTGCACCAAACGCCTTTGTAAACCCAGTTATTACCTTGTAAATGTAGCAATGACATCATCACTATGTTGTACTTAGCCTGTGCAGACAGCCCCCCCCCCCCCGGTCCCCTCTTTACTTACCTCTGGTCAGCTGTCAGCATCTCTACAGCCATTGAAATCTCCGCTCTTCTCCATCATAGAGTTGTGGTTTTGCACTGTTTTCCCTTATACTTGATCTTAATTATTTGTTATCTAAGCCCTGTGTAAGTACATTGTGTAATATAATCTATGTTATGCATTGGTTCTCAGCAGTCAAATAATTGGAAAATTGTGTTACCTTGTCAGCATTTCTCTTAGACATTTGGCAGTTAAGCGCCTTTGAATAAAGCTTACTGAACATTTACTCATATTGTTTCTTTGGCATTTTTCATTATGTGTGTGACTGAAAAACATTTTGGGCATTGCTTTCTAAAGTGTTAGCAGTTTATTAATAAAATGTTAATGTTTCAGTTCCCTGTTGTCAACCTCAGAGTTGGTGAGGCACATTACACTATGAAATTAATTAACCTGTCTAACTTTGAACTGTCATTTTGCTTTCAGGATTCTGGTGGAGTGAAGAACACATTATGTGGATATCAGACACTTGATAAAGAGGTAAGACAAACACTTTTTCTCCAATATGTAGATAAACAAAAAGCCTAAAATAATATGAAAGTCATAATATGAAAGTCAATGTAGTGGCTTGCTAAAATATTTTAAAATGCAAGTCAAAGATCAGAAAGCCTATTCACCAATCGTATTAATGTGTCTTAAAGTGTTACTAAACCCAGGACCCTGCATCCACTATATCAGGTCTCCCACAGTACAAAGAATATGTAAATGCTATTATTTTAGTAAATATAAACTGCTAAATACCTTTTCAGCAGTTAGAGGAGTCTTATGGATTCTACCAGTGTCCATCCCAGCACTAGCTAAAGCTTGTAGGATGAGTTTTCTTTCTGCTCTAGGAGGATGCAAAACCCCTGACCTCTGTCTGACCAGTGCTGATTGGCCCTGTGCGGATCACATGCGCTCTCGCAAGAAACAAAAAAAAACTCTCTAGCAATACACACCAAACTCAGCATGTGCAAAATGCCTATGGTTCAGCCTGTCTTATCAGGAGATAAGAGGTGGTCGCTTGAAAAAGGGGAGGAACAGAGGAGAAAGGAGAAGACTGCCTTTTTACACAATGCAGAAGGTTAACCCCTTAGGTTCCACAGGCTGATTTTACTGTTGTGGGTTTAGTAACACTTTAATAATTGAGCTAGTGCTCAGAAAGCTTTCAATTCAAAGCAGCCCTGCAATTAGGGGTTACCATCACTGATGGTTCCAGGTTGAGATACTGATGTTTGTGGCTAACCAACCGGTCATTGGGTCTGCCTGAACAAACTGCTCGAACAAACTTCCTTCTCTTCTGATGTTGACAATGACTTGACCTGCAGACTGCAATGAACACCAGAATGCTCAGTATGGAGCACTATGTGTTCATTCACAAACAGGAGACATAGCAAAAATGGTGACTGATCTTTACTAGGTCTTCCATTATGAATGACAGCATGTACAGAGCATTCCTGTGTTCATCCATGGGGTCAGTCTAGGAAAGACTTACGGTACAGGTTTATGGTTGCTGAAGCCACCAGAAGGGAAAATTCCATGGACTTGCGTAAGGATTACTGATCTGGCAAGCTGGATGCAGTCTTGTTCTGACACAAGCCATATGTTCATGGCAACAAAAGTGTTAAAGGGGCATTACCTATGAATAGCTATATTTCAAGTATCTAAAGTTTAGTCAAAGCAAGTGCTATCTAAAACTCACTAATTGCAAAATTATGAGGTCAGCAAATATGTCTCTTTCAGAGAGGTCTTCGTAAAGCCCTTTATGGGTGAGTCAAAGTGCTCATGATGTATGCCTTAACGTATTAAGGCATAGATTAAGGATAACTGTCCTTCATTAAATATATCTTTTCTTCTTGAACCCAGGAATAGGAATCATCCAGTTGTTCACTTGACAAACTATGATATAAAAACTGTGTATGATAAAATTATCCTTTCTTTACCCTTAACTGTCAAATGGCAGTTGCTGAACTGTGCCAAATTGAAAAATAGAACAAAAAATAGAAATATAAAAAAAATTTCTCCTTGTTAAGAAGCAATTTTATTTTAGAAGTCAATATAAATATAAATGTAATCTGTGTTCTGGTACTAATGATGAAGTAGATGCATATGATCCCATGTGATGACTTAGAATAATGGTCTCTTACAAGCAATCAGAATTTAATAAAGTATTAGATAATTAGTGCTGACATTTCTGGGGTCACCTTGGCAAATTAGGCAAATGATCCTATCTCACATAAGATTTTTGTGCATATGTCAGTTGGGTAGACTGTGAGAAAGGAAAAAGGGGTCAGCCTTTTGTGGCAACACATGAGAGCACAGAAACAGGACATTCTTGTTTATTTAGCAAAGCTTTGTCTTTGCATATATATATTTCAAGGATTTTATTCAGTTTCAAATGTACAACGGTTCAGACATGTACAGCGGTATCACATAACGATCATACAGCGGTAACAAAAAGGGAGGCAACATGCTTCCCTAGAAGATGAAGAAAACAAGAATTTAACATAATCAAATTGTCACTTGAACAATCAACCAGAAGGTGACTTATTTTGCTCTAAGCATATGAGCAAAGGAGATCATGTAACGAAAGAAAAAAAAGGGGGGGGGGAAAGACAGTAAAATATTCAAACAACATTAAAGGTGTAAATCCCCTGTCAAGGGGAACAGTTAAAGCAAGAACATGAGCCTACTTTTTCATTATACAGCAAGAATTGAATTCTGTGTTTTTACCCAGTGGTGGGGGGGGGGGGTGGAGAGGGGTGAGAATGAGATTGGACAAATGGAAATAAGTATGGAAAGGAGACAAATCCACCTGCTCCTGTGGGGAAAGAATGTTCAGAACATCAAGCAGTCGGTCGCTTGTCCCCCTAGTTGTGTGTAGATTGGTCTCGCTGATAGTCCGCTGAGTCTAAATAATGTAGCCAGCAAGCCCACGTGTGAGTAAATTTAGTTAGAGTGTCATGCGTTATGTTGATAAGCTCCTCCATTTCGGCTGTGTGTTGGATATGTTGGAACCATTCTGCAATGGTCGGGGGGTGCTCTGAATTCCATCTTAATGGAATGCAGCATCTGGCTGCATTTACTAAGTGCATAACTAGATATTTATAGTATACAGAGCGAGGGAGGGACAAATGATGTACGAGATATTGTGCTGGTGTATAATACAGGGTGTATGTAGCAATTTTAGCAGCAAGATCGTGTACCTTTTTCCAAAATGGTTGTAATTTTGGGCATAACCACCAAATATGTAATAGAGAGCCTAGTACAGAATCGCATCTCCAGCAAAGGGGGGAAAGAGAGCGGGAGATTTTGTGAAGGAGCTCAGGGGTTCTGTACCAGGCCGAAAATAATTTGTATCCTGTTTCTTGTGTACTCACATTCACAAATCCTTTGTGTAGATGAAACAGGACACGTTACCATTCGTCTTCGGAAAAATCTAGAGACAGGTGCTGTTCCCATTGCTGACATGGTCTACCGGACTTCGGTGAAGTTTAGGGTGCAGAAGGGAGTAGATTGTAGAGATCATATGTTGTTGTGGTGTTGATCTAGAACAGATAGCTTCAAATGGCATGTGAGGTCTGGACCAGTAACTGGGGGTATTCGGTTATGAAAAAAGTGCCGCAATTGGACATATGTCCAAAAAGGAAATAATTAATTGATCATTTTAACCTTTAGCCATTGATAGGTCAACAGGGTCCCTTTGTGGAAAAAATGTTCCGCAGCAATGCGTTTATATGGCCAGCAATCAGAGAGAAAATTGGGGGATAGGTCCTATGAAAAATCTGGGTTGTATTGGAGTGGGGTGATAGGTACAGGAGACAGGGAGAGTGCAAAGGTTCTGCAGGCCCTGTAGAAACAGTGTAAGGATGGCCCACAAAAGGGTGGTCTTTAAATTCTCAGAGGGAGTGAGGTCGGGGTAGCCATGGGGCTACAAGTAGGGGCGTATGGGCTCCAGCATTTTCTAGTTTGACCCAAGCCTTTGTGTTCTCATATACATTCCAGTCTACTATGCGTGTCAAATGGCATGCTAAGTAGTATTTGTAAATTCGGGGAGCCCGATGCCTCCGTTGAGGCATTTCTTGCCCCAAATAAAGTCAGTACATGCTCTTCTGTATGCAATAAAGATTTTGGTAAATTAATTGGGATCGCCAACATTGTATATAGGAGGCGGGGTAGGAAGTTCATCTTAATAATGGCTGCTCTACCAAACCAAGAGAAAAAGCTTCTATGCCAAGACTGAAGAACGTGTTTAATATTACTTAAAACAGGTAAGTAGTTCAGGTCATAATGGTCTGATATGTGTCGTGGAAGTTGTATACCTAGGTTCGTGATGGACTTTGCTTACCAGGAAAACGGATAGCGTAATTAGCATGCGTCCACTGCTGTTTGGGGTAAAGATATATTGAGGGCGTTCGATTTAGAAAAATTAATTTGCAAGTTGGATTATAATGAGCAAAATCTTTCAGTAGGTTAGGAATTGATAACTTGGGTTCAGTTAACAATAAAAGGACGTCATCCGCAAATTCTGCAATCTGGTGTGTATGCCCTGCGACTTGTACGCTGGATATGTTGGCATTGGATCTTAGTCGTCGCAAAAAAGGTTCCAGGGTGAGAACAAAAATAAGGGGAGATAGAGGGCAACTTTGTCTGGTGGAGAAGGCATCCGACAGGTGACCATTAATTCGGACACAGGTCGTGGGTTTGGAATATAAGGCAAAGATGTAATATATATCTGTGTGTGTGTGTATATATATATATATATATTTTGTTTCTCAGTGGCTGCAAAGCAAGATAAATTTTAGTCTTTTCAATCCATGTACTTAAAGTGTTACTAAGCCCAGGACCCTAAATTCACTCTGTCGGGTCTCCCACAGTACACAGAACATGGAAATGCAATTATTTTAGTAAATATAAACTGCTAAATACCTTTTCTCATCAGCAGTTTTTATTATTATTATTATACAGTATTTATATAGCGCCAAAGGGTTTGCTCAGCGCTGTACAATAGCAAGGGGGACAGAACATAAGACAAGACAGAAACAATACAATACACGAGGGGTTCGAGGGCCCTGCTCTTTCGAGTTAGAGCAGTCTTGTGACTTCTATTAGTGTTCAGCAGAGCACTGGTTAAAGCTTGCAGGAGGAGTTTTCTTTCTGCTTTAGGAAGATGCAGAACCCCTGACCTCTGTCTGGACAGTGCTGATTGGCCTTTGCTGATCACATGCACTCTCGAAAGAAAATAAAACTCTCTAGCAATACACACTAAACTGAGCATGTGCAGTGTCTCCACATGATATGTCTTATCAGGTGATAAGAGGGAGACACTGGAAGAAGGGGAGTATCAGAGAAGTCAGGATCAAGCAGCATTTTTAAACCATGCAGAGGATTAACCCCTTAGGTTCCAAAGTGAGTATAACAAGCATGCTTTTTTGCATATACAGACTGATTTTACTGTTGTGGGTTTAGTAACGCTTTAAACTTTTTTATGAACAATGGTAATGCTAAACTCGATTTGTAAAATCTCATATAGGCTTTTACATACCTATGTAGTTTCAAAAGTAATTTTTAATCTATTTAAATCTTCACATTTTTATTGTAATAATTGACTGTGACACTGCCACAGGTCCTTGTCGAGGCACTTTCAATCTGTCCTTGCCTCCCAACTGTTCTCCAGCATTGTCATCCTGTCACATGCGTATATGGTGGAGACTATAAGCAGTTGCGCCAATGCTCATTGCACAGGCATGTTTCGTTGTTTTCAGAAAATGAAAAAATGTATGTGATGCACCTTTAACATTTATTTTAGTTCTGTATGCATTTCATTTAGGACAGTTTTGACAGCTTTGTTGCCTTTTCTGAAAATATGCCTCATTGTGAAACAGAAGCTTACAGCATGGAAAGCTAGCTATACTAGCAGTCAAAGGGTTATTAGTAACAAGTGTTGACATGGTGGCTCTCAATCAGTGCTTGTTTCTTGGTCATTCAGCCATCTGGGAGGCTCTGAATACTGCACTTATGATAATGCATACCAGTCACACCATACTAATTAAAGCAATTTACTTCTTCAATATGGAGAAGTAATGGTCATAGATGAGCAGGGACTGACATGGAAGAGATCTGAGTCTTTCCACAATGCATATTGTGTGCAGATCATTGTATTGTGTATGGATGTAGGTAATATCTGAGAGGCAGATCCTGCTTTTACTGTAAAATCAATAATTCTTTTTCATTTAATGTTTTGTGTCTCTTCTCAAGCTGTGCCCATAACATTTGTTTTATGTCTGCTGTTAACTAAATCAAGGCAAGTTCTACTCTGTATATTTAATTTCTTGTAAATTTACTGGTAGGAAAGGTGTGCTTAATATTATGAAGTGTAAAGCTCATTACTACTGTACTGCTATGGCATAAATTCTCATGAGATTGTAATTCAATGGATTTCTTGGCACATATACAGTATATATATTTTTTTTCATCAGTAGCGTTCTTCAAACATTTTATAGCTTAGAATTTTTTGGGGAGACAAAGTATCCTGTCTATCATTATGGTTTGAAAAAGCGTGCTTTCTCATTCAAACACGGCAGCTCCTAAATGAATCTTGAGACAAGTGGAGATGAAATAGTTTCATAAATTAACCAAAAGATAATGGAGAAAACAATAGAGTTTAAGTTGTAATGGTTGCTATGGTTTACAACTGTAGTGGGTAACTATATTTTGATTTTATAGTCAGAGGGCTGTATTTTTGTAGCTTTTTCGGCTACTATGCAGTAAAGCAAGAAAACAAAAAATACTGTAGTATATTATTGTGATTTTAACTAAATAAGAATGCTACATATGCAGACTACTTACAGTAGTAAGAAAACAACACAAGACATACAGAGTACTACAAATATACACATGCACACATTATCTAATCTTTCTAACAAATGAGCATTGACAATGGTTTTTATGCTATAGGGAAGGGTTTCAAAACAAAGGTTCCTCCAGAGGATGCTAGGGGTTCCTTGAGCAATGAGCAGTTTCTGTCTCTCAAGATAAGTTCTGAATGACACCATTGATCCTTTTATGGGGGGGGGGGAATCTTTCTAATAACCAAAGCTGCTAGGAGCATTCTTCCCAATGACCATCACATTAACATATCATGAGTTATAGATATAGTCATTTTTAGCAGGGGTTCCCTAAGACCATAATGTTATTTCAATGGTTCCTCTGTGTTGAAAAGGTTGAGAAAGGCTGCTATAGGGACACACTAAAAAGTCACTTTGCTTGCATTACAGCAGTTTCGCATTTTCTGTAGCAACTAGGACTCCAGACTACTCAAACGATTACAGAAAACCAAGTTCTTCTTTGATCTTATGGTGTCCCTCTTTCAGTTTATACTGCTGATCTTTTATATAGGTTTGGGTAGCTATTCCTACATGGACGTATTCCTTTACCTCTTCCTTTCTATATAAGTTGCTATGAGAGAAGCATTTTCTGGCACTTTATTACCAAACATACCAAAGGTCAAATATGTCAAAAGGTCAAAACTTTGTTGACCTTTATTGATGTAGTCTGGGTGCAGTGTTTGACCTGAACTCCTCTAAAACAATGAAAGCAGCTAAAAATCTGTACACAGATTGTTCTGATATGCAAGTCTAAAAAAAATCACAATTTGCTATAACACAGGGGCCTAAATATCACAATTTTAACAATACTGAACTACAGACAATGATAGCACAATTTTTTCATTAGCAGTGGTATTTTGTAGATATTGTATATTATTCAGTAATTATTGGTATCTCACTGCAGAATGCTCTGTTATATACTGAAAGTTTTCCAGTAACGTGCTGTGTACATTAAAATATACTATATTGCCAAAAGTATTGGGACACCCCACCAAATCATTGGATTCAGGTGTTCCAATCACCTCCATGGCCACAGGTGTATAAAATCAAGCACCTAGGAATGCAGACTGCTCCTTCAAACATTTGTGAAAGAATGTGTCGCTCTCAGGAGCTCAGTGATTTCAAGCCTGGTACTTTGATAGGTTGCCTGCCTTTACGCGCACATGAAATTTAATGGCATCCCAGTCTTATGCAGGCCATAGATGGGGAGAAAAAACGGCAGATTTTTCTTTTAAAAAACGAAAATTCGGTCGTTCAAGCGGCCGACGTTACCATCAATGGTAAAAAAAATCGGCCGATTTTCATCCCTTCTACAGCTGGCAAAAAGTGTCCCTGCAGAGAGCTCTGCTATTTCTGACAGTTCCTTCACATTTACAGCGGTTGAAACATTGTATCTATTTGTTTCCATTTAGGATACAGATGTTTTTATTCGGAAACAAATAGATACAATGTTTCAACCGCTGTAAATGTCAGAGAACTGTCAGAAATAGCAGAGCTCTCTGCAGAGATACTTTTTGCTGGACTCGAATTCTTCTTATTTTCATCCTACTTCTTCTTCTTCTTCTTCATCCTCATCCTCTTCTTCTTCTTCATCCTCATCCTCTTCCTCATCCTCTTCTTCTTCTTCATCCTCTTCTTCATCCTCATCTTCTTCTTCTTCTTCCTCATCCTCTTCTTCTTCATCCTCATCCTCTTCTTCATCATCCTCATCCTCTTCTTCTTCATCATCCTCCTCCTCCTCTTCTTCTTCTTCATCCTCCTCCTCCTCCTCTTCTTCCTCATCCTCTTCTTCTTCTTCTTCTTCATCATCCTCATCTTCTTCTTCATCCTCCTCCTCTTCTTCTTCATCATCCTCATCCTCTTCTTCTTCATCCTCCTCCTCTTCTTCTTCTTCTTCTTCTTCTTCATCCTCCTCCTCCTCCTCCTCTTCTTCCTCATCCTCATCCTCTTCTTCTTCTTCTTCTTCTTCATCATCCTCATCTTCTTCTTCTTCATCCTCTTCTTCATCTTCATCCTCTTCTTCTTCATCCTCATCCTCTTCTTCTTCTTCTTCTTCATCCTCATCCTCTTTTTCTTCATCATCATCCTCATCCTCTTCTTCTTCATCATCATCATCCTCATCCTCCTCTTCTTCTTCTTCTTCTTCATCAGCATCATCCTCTTCTTCTTCATCCTCTTCTTCTTCTTCTTCTTCATCCTCATCCTCTTCTTCTTCTTCATCATCCTCATCCTCTTCTTCTTCTTCTTCTTCATCCTCATCCTCTTCTTCTTCATCCTCTTCTTCTTCCTCTTCTTCTTCTTCATCCTCTTCTTCTTCCTCTTCTTCTTTTTCTTCTTTTTGTCTTCCTCTTGCAGGTCACTGCTCATGCGCAGATTTTTTATCGGTAAAAAATCGGCCGATTTGCCCACTAATTGCCGCGAAAATCGGCCGATCGGCAAAATCGGCCGATTTTTTTCCAACTTTACCGAAAAAAAAACCGGCCAAAATACCGAAAAACGGCCGACCAAATCGCCCACTAACGATCCGAAAATCGGCCGATTTTCTCCCCATCTATGGCCTGCATTAGTCTGTAGGATTCAATATTGAGTTGGCCAACCCTTTGCAGCTATAACAGCTTCAACTCTTCTGGGAAGGCTGTCTACAAGGTTCAGGAGTGTGTCTATGGGAATGTTTGACCATTCTTCCAGAAGCGCATTTGTGAGGTCAGGCACTGTTGTTGGCTGAGAAGGCCTGGCTCGCAGTCTCCGGTCTAATTCATCCCAAAGGTGTTATTATTATTATTATTATACAGGATTTATATAGCGCCAACAGTTTGATCAGCGCTTTACAATATAACGGGAGACAATACAGCAACAATACAGTTCAATACAAGAGGGATAGGAGGGCTCTGCTCCTCAGAGCTTACAATCTAGGAGGGAGGGGATAGTGGTACAAAAGGTAGTAACTGTGGGGGATGGACTGGTAGAAAGAGTAGAGTAGTAGTGTTCTACGGGGTTTAGGGCAAGACTCTGTGCAGGCCAGTCAAGTTCCTCCACTTCAAACTCGCTCATCACTCGCTTTATGGACCTTGCTTTGAGCACTGGTGTGCAGTCATGTTGGAACAGGAAGGGGACATCCCACAAAGTTGGGAACATGAAATTGTCCAAAATGTCTTGGTATGCTGACGCCTTAAGAGATCCTTTCACTGGACCTAAGGGGCCAAGCCAATCCACTGAAAAACAACCCCACACCATAATCCCCCCACCAAACTTTACACTTGGCACAATGCAGTCAGGCAAGTAATGTACTTCTAGCAACCACCAAACCCAAACACATCCATCAGATTGCCAGAAAGAGAAGCTTGATTAATCACTCCAGAGAACACGTCTCCACTGCTCTAGAGTCTAGTAGCGGCATGCTTTACACCACTGCACCCAACTCTTTGCATTGTACTTGGTGATGTAAGGCTTGGATGCAGCTGCTCGGCCATGGAAACCCATTCCATGAAGCTCTCTACGCACTGTTGTTGTGCTAATCTGAAGGCCACATGAAGTTTGGAGGTCTCTAGCTATTGACTCTGCAGACAGTTGTCGATTTCCGTGCACTGTGCGCTTCAACATGCGCTGACCCCACTTTGTGGCTGAGTTGCTGTTGTTCCCAGTTGCTTTCACTTTGCTATAATACCACTAACAGTTGACCATGGAATATTTAGTAGCAAGGAATTTTCATGGATGGACTTGTTGCACAGGTGACAACCTATCACAGTACCACGCTTGAATTCACTGAGCTCCTGAGAGTATGTACAATCTAAGCAACTAGGCTACCTAATTTACAAAGTTAGCTTTTTTTAGTGATTTTTGTTTTGCAGAAAGAAAGTACATGTATGCTTTTCCATTCAGGAGCAGGGACACTGCTTGCAAAGTTAACCACTTCATGTAAACAATAAAAATATGAGCGCTGGGTGACAACAAGGAAAAACACAGACGGGAGCAGCCAGCATAGAAGAGGAAACAACCTTAGATTCTCCAAGAAATGCCAGAAATAAAAGTACAAATGCGACGCTCTATAATATTTACAGTATGCAGGTGGTATCTCACAGTATTCAAACTTATTTGATATAGTACATGCGGATTAATGTGACTGTTGTGACACAGTGAGCAATAATTAACTTTTGTGACTGCTGTGACTGTGGTACTATATAATATTAACAGCAACAAAGCTTATTGGATATAGTTCATGCGGAGTGATGTGACTGTGGATACACAGTAAGCAAAGATTAATATTCGTGACTGCTGTAGCTGGAAGCAATGAGCATACTATGCACCGACTAGATAGTATCACATAGTAACGTAAACTTGTAGGATATAGTTCATACGGAGTAATGTGATTGTGGTGACACAAAGAACAGCGGATAACTTTTGTGATTGCTGTGGCTGGAAACAATGAGCATACTATGCACTAACCAGATAGCACAGATAAATGTGTGTTGGAGTATATAAGACCTACTCCTTGGTACTCTGGGGGTGGGAACTCAGCATGCGGATGTGATCATCAGGTGGGGGTGCTTCACCAGCTGTCATCTATCCAAAGCAGGTTTCCACATCTCAGGTTAACCGTGTCCAGCAGTACAATTTCCAGCCATCAGGGGGATCATGCAAGCAGATGGGAACCAAGAAAGGATCCTTCAGGATAAGGACTCTCAGTGCCAGAAAAATGAGCCCAGAGAGAAAAGAACTCCAATAGTGTAGTATGTTTAATGATCATATAAGAGTAACATCAAGGTAAAGGTAAATTAACAGAGCCAGCACTTACATCTGAGGTAGTTTGTAGGTAATGTAGTTAGTATTCCATGAGAAAGGGTATCTCTCTAACGCGTTTCATGTAATAACACATTTTCGAAAAAAGGGCTACCTAATTTACAAAGTTAGCTTTTTTTAGTGATTTTTGTTTTGCAGAAAGAAAGTACATGTATGCTTTTCCATTCAGGAGCAGGGACACTGCTAGCAAAGTTAACCACTTGTCCGGACACTTTTCAGCTTTCAGCGCTGTCACACTTTGAATGACAATTTCACGGTCATGCAACACTGTACCCATATGAATTTTTTAGCATTTTTTGAGACAGATAAAACTTTATTTTGGTGGTATTTATTCACCACTGGGTTTTTAATTTTTTTTGCTATATAAATGAAAAAAGTGGTTTTCTTATAAAATTTTGCAAATAAATAATCTTTCTTCATAAATCTTGGCCAAAATGTATTCAGTTATTTTTTTAGAAAAAAAAATAACCCAAATTAGTTTATAACCAAAAATTATAATTTTTCAAAAAAAATTTACATTTCTATTTAATTTTTTTATATTATTATTTATGGGTTTTTTTGTTTTTTTTAACATACTGTCACCCTAGCAGTACAGTGGCACTATAGTGACACTGTACTACTTGTGGGGGGTGTTGAAGATTTTTTTTTTTTTTTTACACTGATTGCTTTTACATCCATAAAGGCTGTAAAAGCAATCATTTCTCCTTCTCTCTGGCTGCATTCTTGCAGCCATTGAGAAATACTGTGCAAGCTGTGATTGGTCATAGCTTGTCACATGGTACAAGACTGTTGTGAATAGCCTTGTACCATGTGACCTCTGTGATCGTTCACAGATTTCACACGTAGTAAGAAATGATGTCAGAAGTGACATCTTGCTTACACCTTTTCATGTGATCACTGATTGGCCAATCAGTGATCACATGATCAGGACCTCACACATCGCGGTGCCGCACGTTCCCAGGGAGCGCGCACAATACAAAATGGCGGGCGCCATTTATGAACGGCAACCCGTCCCTGCACTGCCACCCTCCAGCCATTTATATACAGCGGCTGGATGGAAAGTAGTTAATTGATATCTAAATCCAAGAACAAAAATGTTATATTTTATGGCTTAACAGTACTTACGTAGATATTTAGTAGTGGCTGCAGTAGTTTCTTTTAATTTTTTTGCTTTCAGGCTAAGAGTATTTTTAAAAAGTACAGCAAATAAATTTGCAGAAATGTAGTGTCCTTGTTATGTCCTTTGAGATAAAGTGGCAGCTTGCGTAAGCTACTAATCCCATCACCTCTCTCCATGTAATGAAGATGAACAGGGGAAGACATGTTTAAAGTCTATCATGGCTGGCAACCATAGCTCCCTCCATAGATACAATGTAGGAGTGAGTGTAACTATCCAGAGACAGGGAGTGTGTTATACATGGTATTGTCAAGTAAAAAAATAAACACAGCCACCACATCTAAGGACTGGTAAGCTGCAGCATAATTCAACTTTGAGTGGCTTAGATACTCTTTAAGCAGAACTTTACAACTAGAGTCATCACCTCGTTAACCGTAAACGGAGTCCTTTCTGTCAATGTAAACTGCAACAACCTTCCTCTATCTGCTGAGGAGCACATGCAAACTAAGCAGCATTACAGAAATTATAACCCTTGCAGATGGTCTGCTTTATTAAAGCTGATATGCTTTCCTCATCCAGGTTTCAGTATTAATGGCATAATGTAATATTCCAGCAGGTACCAAGAACTGAAGTATAGTTTTGGAAGTACTGATCCTTTATTGCTCTGTGTGAAACAGGTTGATAGCATCAGTCTGAGACCTTTATGATCTGTATGTGTGCCTTTGCTGCCATGTGTGTCCCCCACTTTCCAGGAGCATACTGGACATTTTGCTGGTTTCTAAATAAACTGTCAATGGGTGATGGGGTCACATATGAAAGAAAATTTGTTTATGAAGCACTATTCAGCACATAAATACTCAAGACTTCTAAAACCATTCAAATGTCTATGAATTAAGGTGTTAATGTCTATTGTTCTTGCAGAGACTGGACGTGGCTCACATCATCCATGTGCGAGGGTGTATACATGGAGTGGGACTTTGGTTAAATGACAACTTCTGGGTAACATTTGGCTTAGCTATTGGCCTCCTGGCTCCTCAGGTAACCATATAGACTGGTGGACTTTTTTTTTTTCATATAATCATAACTGCAATATACAATTCCAGTCACTGCTTAATAATAACGTGCACAGCAGTTACTACGACTACATCTGCTTTCCCGAAGTTGGTAGCTGCATAGGCTTTAGCACGCTTCCCCTATGTGACCATAACTGGACCTTGCGATAGGTCACCAAGGCACTAAATTACAAGGAAATGGGGGCATGTACCTGTGAAGAGCTTGATGGATTAAAGTGGTATTAAACCCAAAAGCAAACTATTTATTGCAGCTTACCAATTCTTATGGCTGCAATAGTTTTCATTTTTTTTACACTTTCTTTCCTTCATTTTCATCTGGTAATCCAGCCAGTAAGTCTGTTGTTTTTACAAAGGAACAGTACATTTTGCATTACCCCGACCGCTACACTCTTCATTACATCTAGTGGCCTCTGCACTCTGCATTACTTACTCCTTACCCCTGTACTCTGCATTGCATACTACTGACCTTGGAAGTCTACGTAACTTTGGACCCCTGCTC
Organism: Staurois parvus; assembly: GCF_062004578.1. NCBI lineage: Eukaryota > Metazoa > Chordata > Amphibia > Anura > Ranidae > Staurois > Staurois parvus. Next base: position 987,965 of record NW_028318275.1, read on the forward strand.
TCTGTGTTATTTACTTCTGACCCCTGCACTCTTTCTTCTACTGTCCTCTGCACTCTACGTTACACCTTACCCCTGTACTCTGCATTTCATACTACTGACCTTTGAAGTCTACGTAACTTTGGACCCCTGCTCTCTGTGTTATTTACTTCTGACCCCTGCACTCTTTCTTCTACTGTCCTCTGCACTCTGCGTTACACCTTACCCCTGTACTCTGCATTTCATACTACTGACCTTTGAAGTCTACGTAACTTTGGACCCCTGCTCTCTGTGTTATTTACTTCTGACCCCTGCACTCTTTCTTCTACTGTCCTCTGCACTCTGTGTTACACCTTACCCCTGCACTCTGTGTTACCTACTCTTGACCCCTGAACTGTGTGTCACCCCAGTTCTAGAGGTCAGCCGTATAATACATAAAGACAACATACCTCAAAAAGCCCACATTTGTGCATTAAACAGGTTAAAAGAAATGTCGGTCACTTTAACTCAGAATATTCAAGACATTCACTTTTTCTTCCTGTCTTTTTTTCTTTTCTTTTTTATCACAGGCTCTGGGTCTTTGTTTGTCCTATCTATTTTGGATGAAACTCAAGGACATCTGCAGTACATATGACGAGGTGGATTTCAGATCTCTGAAAATGAAAGACTTTAACTTCAAGGAATTGGACCTGAGTGGAGCAGGCTGCTGTCTCTGCTTACCAAGGGAGGAGGGATACATTCCTGTCAATGCAGACAGTGATGATGAAAAACTACCTTAGCACTTATTCTAGCTTCTGATCTGTATGTGAAGTCCACTGGGAAGCTGTAACCGCAGATCTGCTCGATGATGACATTTAACATGGGGTACCTGAGAATATTGCAATGGACTACCCTCTACATACAGGCAAAGCTATTATTAGGAAGTTTACATCAATTCCTGGTGCAATAAGGAAAATGGCAACGTGAAGTTCCCATACAACAAAACAGCTGTTTACAATGTTTACATTTGATCAATTTTTGATATTCTTAGGTAGAGAAATCACAGAAAGTTAAACCTGCTCCAGTATAACATGTCATTCAAATAACAGCTGATAATTGGTTTGCCAGACCTGTGTTTTCATACTAGCACTGCTGGATCCCAGATACCTGCTTGCAAGTAGATGGGGCTTCATAGATGGGGTCAGAGTTTAGAGTGTCACTGAAGTGGTGGGTCAAGAGGAAGCAGAAATTATCCGAAAATGTTGGTATTTTGCATTGGTTTCTGTTTTTTTAAACAAACCTGGAGGACCCTATTGAAAAAAACAGAAAAAAAATGGTTGGCCACAGACAAAATACATATTTTGAACATTTGTTAATAAATGAAACTTTGGTTGCTGTGAGTAATGTCACAAGTTAATCTCTGCAGAATGATGGTTGGCCTTTGATGACACATCATACTCCAAACCTAAGGCACCATCTTCTCATGCTAGGATAAGAAACCTTCACATATATTTTTTGTGTGACCCTGATACAATTCAAACAGCAATGACAATGTGAAAAAACAGTAGGATTGGCCTTAAAGTGGAACTAAACCCTCCTATTATTTTCAGCCAAGGAAACTGCCATCTTAGCTTCTGTTTGATCTTCAACTGCCATGATGCTACACATGTGATCAGTTATGACAACAGCCATTTATTTGATGGTTAGACAATTTGGTTGAGAACAGAAGCAAATGTGATAGTTACATTCCTGGCACGTGTTGGGAATGTACCTGTTTTTGAAATTGTTAAATTGATGGGTTTAGTTCCGCTTTAAGGTCTGGTTCACACCGATGCAATTTCGCAGTTGTTGTGTCTTCCCAGTATGCGTTGCCCTTTTTTTTTGCTTATTTTTTTTATGTGTTTTGCATTTTTGGAAGGTGTCTGTTGTCTTGCTGAAGAAACCAGCAAAAACACAGCAGAAATGCATAAAAAATGCAAGCACTGCTTTTTTATTTATGAATTTCTGCTGTGTTTCCATTGAAGTCTATGGGACCAAAACCAGAACCTGCCGTGGGGAAAAAAAAGTCCCTGACCCTTTCCAAAAAACGCACCAGTAGAAAACGCAGAGATGTCAACATGACCTATAGGACACCATTTTAAATGGATTGTAGTGTGTTTCTGCAAAGTTGAAAATGTACTGACAAATGCATAGGTGTGAACCAGGCCTAAGCTACCCATAAGTGGATCAAATTTTAGCAGGGACTGGCTGAATTTTGATTCATCTATGGCTGTTCCCACTCAAGTGAAGCCGATCTAATGATTGACTTCTGTCAAACTGGACCATTGGAAAACTTTTGTTGATCAGCTGGCTGCAGCCGCTGATCAATGTATTCTGACATCTGAGCAGTCCCACTGTCAGAATACAATAGCACAGAGAGGAGGATCCCTCTATCCACCTTGCATGTGTGGATGGGGGAATCTGTCTATGGGCAGCTTTAGACATGTGATAGCAGTTGGAATAAAAGGCCTGCCAAATGGTTTATTAACATTCCCAGATAGCTATTATTTCTTTAAAGGCAAGCCACCAGGGGCATCTGCAAGTCCAGCTCATGGATGTGACTGGCTTTACATGGGAATCAGGCAGATTTAGATTTCCTGACATAAGAGCAGTAGCATGGAATGTTACATTCTCCAGTGATGTATTCCTTAAAACGTGTACGGTTCCTCTGATCAGTCTTGAGCAGAGCTGTGATACAGTTTGTGCCACCTAAATTAGGAAATGAAAGGCTTTGTTATTTCCCCCATAGATACACAATCGTGTGTGTGTATAGTGCGTGTTGAGTGTGTATATTATAGAACAGAAATACTGTGGTCACTATTTACCCTAGCAAAACACAAATCACTAATCGTACATTGTAGCAATAAATGGCATTTTGCACTAATGTCCTTATTATCTGTGATCCCTGAAAACCTGCTGCCTTACGTAGCTGTCACAGTATTTGTGTGGCACTCTTCTGATCAGCCCATTATTAATGTATGTGCCTTTAGTTGGTAAATGCCTACTCCTATCACCCAGTCTTAACAGCTATTAGTTTATTATTAAAGTGGACATATCACCAACAATTTCTTCATGTTAAAGTGGACCTTACACCCAACTATAGCTTTAACTGTATTCTTCTCTCAACCATACAGGCTGGTCCTGCTGTGGCAACGGTAACCCGCACTGACACATTATGACATATTGGGATTGATTTGCTAAAACAGGAGAGTGCAAAACCTGGTGCAGTTGTGCTTGGTAACCAATCAGCTTCCAACATCAGCTTGTTCAATTAAAGCGATACTAAAGGTTCTTTTTTTTAAATAACAAACATGTAATGCTTACCTGCTCTGTGCAGTGGTTCTGCACAGAGCAGCCTGGATCCTCCTCTTTTCGGGTCGCCAACTGGCGCTCCTGGCTCCTTCTTCCTGTTGGGTGCCCCCATAGCAAGCAGCTTGCTATGGGGATACCCGAGCAAGCACACTCCCAACCTGCTGCTCCGTGTGTCCATTCACACATGGAGCGGTAGCTTGGTTCCGCCCCCTCTGTCTCCTCATTGGCTCACTGGCTGTGATACTGCATGCATTTGGAAGCAGTCACATTTCCACCTCCTCTATGCTTCCCCTTAGCCGTTGGCAGTCAACAGCCATGCTAAAGTTCCCAGAAAGCAATGTATTACCTCTCTGTGGTACAATCAGAGCCCTGTAACGGAGCTACTGTCAGTCCCAAGGGAGGATGGATGAGGCTGGCTGTGACCAATTTCTTCCTTGGGGGTGACAACCACTGAAGTAGAAGACTGTGACTCCATGCAGTGAAGCAGTCTGAAAGCCGTAGTATAGTCCACAGGGCATCAATGTTTTAGAGAATTCAAAAGGCAGCATACATTGTTGTCACCCTAAAAAAGAAAATGCACACTCGCCAGTTTTACTGGCAGGATCAACAGGTATACTTACCATAAAGCAATGGACAAAATAAAAGGCATTGTCCTCCATAAGCCTGCAGTGCTTTCTATTTTATTTTTGCTTTCGGATTTGTGCGGTACATACAATTGAAATAATACAGGCATATTATTGCCTATATTATTTAAATGTATTTAAATTATTATTCTAAAATTAATTATAAAATTTACTGCTGACCCCCCATTTCTTTTGTTTGTACTTGACTCACAAAAATGTGTAGAATAGTATATGTTAGCTAATTTAGCAAAATCACAAAACTGTTCTGCAAATCCCCCACGTCAGCTAATTTGTTGCTAAAGCCAGAAGACATTTTCCTTCTAGTATAGTATAACGTCCTTCCACTTGGTACGCTGCATGTGTTTGTCAAAAGTTGTGACACACCTAGAAATTGTAAAATGTTGAACATACTGGACCATTTCTTTTTTTGCCTTTTGTAAGCTTGTGTTTAGTGATGTGACCATTTCTTTGCCACACACAGGCATTTGGAGAGTTGTTTTAAAACGCACAAACAGGTAGAAGAATTTGCTTGGGACAAATCTCTAAAATTCAGGGAATTCAAATATCGGAAATAGTTTTGGCGTTCTGTGTGAAATCTTGTATGTACATTTTATTTAACAAAATGGTATTTTGTACATTTTTTTTTTACATGGATAAATAAAAATGAAAAAATTGTGTGATATATTACTGGTTGTTTGTTAATTTTACATTACAGTTTATCGTATGTTCTTAAACCTATGTCCCAGCCACACTTGACAATGTGCTAAATAATCTCTGTGTCTTTGTAAATGCAGGACAGAACATATGCTGGTTCAAACACTACCCTCTCTCTCTATATCCGCTTTTGTCTTGCCCTACTACAGTGTGGTTCCCCATGCGGGTGCAGTTTCCAGTGTGGGCAACTTGCCACTAGCAATGGCACTCGCCCGCAGGTCCCACATTTCGTGTGCAGGTGGTTGTAGCTGTGGGATAAAGTGCAGGTCCTGCTTCTACCCAGCCCAAGTGTGAACCGAGTCTTAAAGTGTATTTCCACTTTTGCAGCGAAATAGGAATAAGACCGTTCTGCAAAAGTAGAAATATGCTTTCAAGTGGTTGTAAACCCTTACATATACCCAGTGAAATGACTAGCCTCAGGCGATACACAGAGATTAAACAAATCCTACTACATAAATTGTACCTATCTGCAGTCTTCTCTACATCATTCAAAGTGCTGAATTTATAAAGCTTGTCTGAGCTTCCAGAAAGCAGGGTCGGGGAGCTAAAGTTACACTCTGTAGAGCTCAGTGAGTAGAGTTATGAGAGCTGATTGGAGGGAAGGGACACACCCTCGTTCACAAAGGAACAGAGCTGAGGCTGTCAGCCACAGGCTGTGCCCTCCCCTGTCACCATTTTTCTCTGGGTGTCAAGAAAACTTGGCAGAAATGACTCATGCAGATAACAGAGGAACAAGGCAACAAACAGAAATGACACTTAGTGCTCTGGATTGAGACAAGTAAGCACTATGGAGGGATATGCTTTGCTCATATTTCATGTAAGAGGTTTACAACCACTTTAAGCATGAGAAGGAGTTTGCACAGAATCTTTGGACTAAGTCTACATTCTCACCCAAGTCGCTTGAGAAAACATTAAAATTTTATTTTCCTGGAATGTAAAAAATTTATAATGAAGGTAAACATAGTACATTAAAGCCAACCATTCTCCCCAAAACCAGTAAAAGCACAGCTGCAGGCAGCTCTGCATCCTTAAAGCGGAGCTCCAGTCAAAGCTACAAAAAATAAAAGTCAGTAGCTACAAAAACTAGCTGCCAACTTTTAAAAAACAGCCACTCACCTGTCCTGTGATCCAGGGGTGTCTGCACTGCAGCCCATTTCATCAGCTGCCCTCGCTCCTCGGCACTGGCATCTTAAAGCGTAGGTCCACTTAAAAGTGGAAGCTCTGCTTGTTTGCCTCCTCCCCCATTCCACTACCATATTGGGCACCTTTTGGTTGGGAGGGGAGAGCGGATACCTGTTTTTGACAGATACCCACTCCAACTTCCAGCTCAGTTCGCAGCGGCAAAGTGAACTGCATGTTCGGACCCCCTTCTTCCTCCCGCAGTCTCCTGAGAACCTTTACTGTCAGACCAATCAGAATGCGCAGCGCAACTCACGCATGCGCAGTGGGCACCCGGCTGTGAAGCCCCAAGCTGTCAGCTTGGTTCCCACAGTTGTGATGCCGGCGCTGGGGAGAGAAGAGGCAGCGAAGGGACGGCACGGATGAGAACATTGCTGGACCCTGGGACAGGTGAGTGTGTTTATTAAAAGTCAGAATCTAGTCAGTTTTTGTAGTTGCTGACTTTTAATAAACACAAAATTGACTGGAATTCCACTTTAAGTGTGGACATCCTGCTGTGACAGCTTGTGGCTTCATAGCCAGGTGCCCACTGTGCATGTGCGAGTAGCGCTGTGCCTTGTGAATGGTCCTGTAGTCTTCTGGGACCTGTCACGTGTCCCAGAAGACTACGGGGAGGGAGGGGGAGGACAACTTATGATCGCTTAGACGATCGCAGTGGGAGTGGGTACCTGTCAAAATCGGTTACCTGCTCCCCAAAGGTCCCAATTCCTCATGGAGAGCAGGGGACCCGTACTTAAAGTGGAACTTCCCCTTTTGGGTGGAGCTCCGCTTTAACAATAAAAACTACACTCTTATGTACCAAGCCCATCTCCAAGTAAACTTGCAGTTTAAATTTCTGTACTTCTGCCTCTCCCAAAGCACTGGTGATGTAACCAGTGCTCCCAACTACCTCCAGCCAAGGCTAATTCACCAGTTCCTTCCAGGGAGCTCTCACAGCTAAACTGCAAGATCTCAGGAAAAATATCATTATTTATACATTGCAGTGATGTCAGCAATGAGCATGTCAGGTGGTATAATGACATGCACATCGCTAAAGCCATTACAACAGGAAACAAACGCAAGCTGCACCAGATCTCATTATGTGCATGCACAAGATCTACTGGGGGCTGGCCTAAAGAATGAGCAAGAAGAAGCCGGGCATCATTGACAAATATTTAACATGGCAGTGTATGTTTTATAGCATAGAGCGGACAGAGCAATAGGATTTGGGAGTTCATACATCTACAAATCTTTATGTGTTTGCTAGCGTAAAGCTGGCCATACACTTATCGAAATGTGGCCACTTCAGAACCTGATCATTTGACTTCTGTCGAAGAGACATGCTGGAAAAACGTTTGTCCTCATCAGCCATTGATCGGTACAGTCTGACAGTGTCGGGTCCTGCTCTGTTAGAATACAATATCCTACTAAGGAGTGGGGGGGGGATGGATCCACCATCTATCCACCTTGTTTGTGTTGATGATGGCCTAAAACAGAATGGGAAAAAATTACACGTCCTTGTTGCTGATTTCCTACCTTCACTGAATATGTCATCCATCTTCTGAAATAGCCCATTCATTTTCAAATGAAACCATTAATTCTCTTTGGTTTCTTATTTGTAAGACCCGGGGCTGCTATGTCTCCTATTCCCCCAGCCACTGGTCGTGGTACATCCCCTCTGTAGTTCTTTCTCCTGGAAGCAGTGATATAATTCAGCCCTACCTGCAGTGGTGGGCATACCGAGACTCTCAGACACATTCAACATGTACAGGCCTAGTGTATCCTGTGGTTGATGGAAACTGTAGTTTCCATTTACTGCAGAGAGAGCTGCGCATTCTGATTGGTCCTTTTACTGCAGAGAGAGAGAAGATATGATGTAATCCCTGCTGTTACACACCCTCCTTGGCAGAGCAAATGCTGTTATCTTTTGAATTACAGAGATGAGATTGTGAAAATTCAATTAGTCTTTTCTCCTAAATGGTCAGGATTTTCAAAATATTATTAACTGTTTAGTGTTTTGTGTAGGGGGTGTACTAATGGGTGATATTTTTTTGCCTATCCTAGAGTTCTTTAAAGTGGTTCTAAAGACAGAAGGTTTTTTTACCTATATGCATTATGGTAAAATAACCTGGTTGCAGCTTCCCCCTCAGTCCCCCCCCCCAATACTTACCTGAGCCCCATCTTGATCCAATCCAGTGATGTACATAAAAACAGTGACTCCCTCCTAATTGGCTTACACAGCCAAGCCACAACCTGTGTGTGAATAGACAATGTCCATTCACAGGAGCACAGCTCAGGAGCGAACCTGCTTGAGTGTCCCCATAGCAAGGGGCTTGCTATTGGGGGGGCACTCAGAATAAAGAGGAGCTAGGACCGCCAGTGGGGGAGCTAAAAAAAAAGAGGATTGGCACTGCTCTGTGCAAAACCATTGCACAGAGTTGGTAAGTATAACATGTTTGGTATTTTAAGAACAAAACAATTACAGCCTTTAGAATCATTTTAAGGCTATGAATAATGTTAGTTATTAAATGTTTGGGAGGCTATTTTTTCATACTGTCAAGGTGACTGTCAGCTTTCTGTTGGAAGTGATTCAGGAGGCTAAAATCACCTGATCACTTCACACCCCTGAAGGTACATCTTCACTGATCTTCCCTCTAGTGAATGAACCTGGAAGGGACAAGCACTTTGTCATCTCCAGGTTCACAGCTGTCATTCCCCATCTGCTGTGGTCAGGAAAGAAGCTGATTAACCCCTTCATTCCTAAGGGTAAAACAAATCTTAACGCCTAAGCACAATTTTACAACTTTGACATGTTAGTAAAACCGTACATATCATCACAACTACTTTGTACATCCAGGTGAATTATACCTTGTTTTTTTCAGGACAAATTAGGCTTTCATTTGGTGGTAAATGGTAATGGATATCTCCTGATTTTTTTTATTATCAAAGGAAAACTGGCCCAAAATAGTAAAAAAAAAATAATTTTTTTAATTTAGCTGTGCGTTTCTTGTTACTACCATAACCTACCACTAAACAACAACCCAAAATAAATTTTCCAGCTCTTGACGATCGCAGCGATACCATATATTTGTGTGTTATCAATAGTGCGCATTTTTTTTTTTTTAACCTAAAACACACTGACACTAGCTGACATGGATACCAATAAAAAAAAAAATCCTGACCTTTGACCCTAACCCTGACCTTGACCCAAACACTAACCCTGGCACTGAACTAGATCAAACCTTGATATAGGTATTTTTTCTTTTCTTTTTTAATATTTATTTAAGTTTTTTTTCCCTCTATGCAAGGAGAGAAAGAGATACAATGCATCTCTCTCCTCCATTCAGAGAGAAAATAAAAATGGGGGGGGGGCTGTACAGTGACTAATCACTCTGATAGCCAATCAGAGGCTATCACAGAGATCATCTGACCCAGAATCAGGAGTCCCGATGGCTCTCAGTGAAAACTTGGTCTTTGTGCTGGGAGCGAGCAGTGCAGCACACTTCCAGCAGACAGGTATGCAAATATGCAGCCCCATAGAAAAAAGCCCAGTTCTGTGAGACCACATATTTCTGTTATGTCAGCGTGAAGGGGTTAAGCATGATATTTCTTTGATCAGCTTTATTGTGGTCCATAGGCAACATTAACGGCATTAAGGACTTTAGCTGTTTCTCAATGCTATCACATAGTTATGGTTAACTCTGAACTGATAACCTGTAAAAACTTTTAAAGCATTGCACAAGGACAATTTTGGGTACTGCAGTTTGTCGTTGTTTCAATGCCTGCAATTTTAAGGTTTCACATGTTTCAAGTCTATTCGACACAACCTCATTTTTTATATTTTACAGGAAAAAAATGGGTAATATATTTTGTTTGTGTGCACTAAAATTAAAGGTAGTGTATTTTGTTACTGAAATTATTGGTTTGAGAAATGTGTGCTAATATCGAGACAAGAAATTGCAGCTACCACCATTTTATTTTCCTGCATCTCTGCTTTTAGAAAATACTGTATAGCATATTTGGGGTTCTATAAAATCCTCAGGCCTAAAATGTGCATTTTAACATGGGTGCAGCAAAAGAAAAAAAATTGCTTTGGCAGACAAGCTTTTAAAAATTGAACAGCAGTGGTCACCTCTGTGTGGTTATTGCACTATTTGCTTGCTCATAGACCTGCATGGAGCTTCAGATCAGGTCCATCAGAAAAACTGATAGTTGGACCAGATCAGAATGCCTGTGTGAAAGCAACCTAAAACTGATGTAAAATGATTCAGTTTTTAGGGGTTTTTTTGTGATGGAACTAATGATACTAATGTGAAAGGACCCTTAAAGTGATTCTGGATTGTTTTACCTTCATGCATTCTATGTATCAAGATAAAGTATCTTAAGTGTGCATCTCACCCCTCAACCCTCCTTAATACTTCTCTGAGCCCGATCTTGGTCCAACGACATGCACAGGAGCTCCGGTTGTCCCAAGTTTCTCCCTCCTCATTGGCTGAGATACAGCAGCAATCATAGTCAGTGAGGAGGTAGCGGGGGGGGCCTCAGGAACGAACATGCACTAGTGTCCTTATAGCAAGTGGCTTGCTATTAGGGCACTGCTCATAGGGGAGGAGTCAGAAACACAATCGGGGGACCCCAAGAAGAGGAGGATCGGCGCTGCACAGAGCAGGTGAGTATAACATGTTTGTTATTTTAAAAAAATGAAAAAACAATCACTTAATATCACTTTAAGAGTAACTTAAAGGTAGCAAACCACATCCAAATTTGTCCACCAAAATCTGCTGTGAGTGACACAAGGATTTCTGGGTAAACAGATCAGAAGGGCTGGTGCTAGACTATTTTGCGCCCTAGGCAAGACCAGCTACTTGCGCCCCCCCGCAATAAAATTTTTTTAAAACAGTAGGTAATATTAAATCAACATAACATGAAACTGCTAAATTTCTTTTATTTGCAAAAATAAGTGCCATAAGATGCCACCAGCACCAATATTAAAGACAAAATCAGTGTCACAGGTGGACTGTATCTGTGGCTGGCAGTGGCAGGGTGACAACTGCAGTGAGTGGAGGATGATGTATGCACACTCCCAGACAAATCCCAGGCTGGAATTCTCCAGGCAATGGGGGGAGATAAAACTGCTGTGACAGCAGGCAACTAAACCGAGTGATCCCACACAGTGACAGATCCGACACACCACCACTACTGACATCAATCAGCAGGCACTAGAAGAGCAGGTTGTGGGATCGTGATGATGTCATCACTCACTGACACATTGCACATGTGATGGATGTCGGGCCAGCCGAGTCCCACTCACACAGACACAAGACATCAGAGTCAAACATTACTTTTCTCCGCAGTTCTACCTCCGCTGATGAATGGGAAGAGAAGGGCTGGAACTCCACAGTGATCAGCAGCTGCCAGCCAGCACGCAGTAAGGGACCGAGTCTGAGAGAAACACTATAAGGAGCAGCAGCTCAGCTGCTACACTGGCCTCAGACATCCGGCATCTTCCTCTGTCCTTTCTTCCTCCCCACTGCCATCCCTCCTCTCAGCTGAAGGATCATTCATGATGTGTTGGCGTCCGACACAGAGAGAATGACAGCCTGTGCTGCTCCCAGGTGCCCCTAGGTGGCAGTGCGCCCTAAGCGACCGCCTAGTTTGCCTAGTGGAAGCACCAGTCCTGCAGATCAGGGCTTGATAAAGGGCAGGCAAGGCTAACACAGTTACCTATGCCTGATATTTTTCACCATATGTAACCATAGGTGTGCTGCAATGCAGTTACTCTGTATGTACTATTCTTGTACAGTGCAATTCAAACATTTACTCTGACTTGTTGAGTTAACCGCTTGCTTTCCTGACCCCTGAACATGTGTGTGGATGAGTGCTAATGATGGGAGATGGGGTTGTCACATCTCTTCCGGTGCGGTAATTGCAAAGTGTGTTCATGGCCCAAACAAATCTCAGCATTAATATCATCAGAGAAGAGGAAATGAGGGGATTGCGCAGAGCCGCGTGAGATGTGATTGCTGAGATTATTAAAACTAATTTGTTTTATCTTCTACATAATGTATCTCTGCTTCACTTGCCTCTAACAGTAGAACTAGCCTAGAATTGTAAAGTTAACTCATTCATTGCTGCACACGGAATCTAAAACAATGCTCAGATTAGGACATACAAAAACTTGCCACCATCTGCCTGCTGAAGGGATTTTAAGAGAAAGTGGGAAACCTCTTTCTCTTAAAATCCCTTCAGCAGGCAGATGGTGGCAAGTTTTTGAAAGCTAACAATCTTTTTTCAGTATTGAAAAGGCTTCCCAGCTCCTTTTTTTGAAACCTTTTAGGGCTCTTTCACCTGGACTCCATAGAGTGTGAAGAGCCATTTGTTTCATTTTGTTGTCCTAGCATTGTCAGGGTGGGAAGGGGGGTTATTGTTTAGGGTGGAGAGGTGTGGGGGGTGTTATTGTTTAGGATGGAGAGGTGGGGGGGTTATTGTTTAGGGTGGAGAGGCGAGGAGGGGGTTATTGTTTAGGGTGGAGAGGTGAGGAGGGGGTTATTGTTTAGAGTGGAGAAGTGGGGAGGGGGGTTATTGTTTAGAGTGGAGAGGTGGGGGGGTTATTGTTTAGGGCAGAGAGGTGGGGGGTTATTATTTATGGTGGAGAGATGGGGAGGGAAGTTATTGCTGAGGGTGTAGAGGTGAGGAGGGGGGTTATTGTTTAGGGTGGAGAGGTGAGGAGGGGGTTATTGTTTAGAGTGGAGAGGTGAGGAGGGGGGTTATTGTTTAGAGTGGAGAGGTGGGGGGTTATTGTTTAGGGCAGAGAGGTGGGGGGTTATTGTTTAGGGTGGAGAGATGGGGAGGGAAGTTATTGTTTAGAGTGGAGAGGTGAGAAGGAGGGTTATTGTTTAGAGTGGAGAGGTGAGAGGGTGGTTATTGTTTAGAGTGGAGAGGTGGGGAGGGGGGTTATTGTTTAGAGTGGGGAGGGGGGTTATTGTTTAAGGCAGAGAGGTGGGGGGTTATTGTTTAGGGTGGAGAGGTGGAGGGGTGGTAATTGTTTAGGGTGGAGAGGGGGTTATTGTTTAGGGTGGAGACGTGGGGAGGGGGTTAATGTTTAAGGTGGAGAGACAGGGAGGGGAAATCACTGCCCTGCTGTACAATACCCAGCAGACCCATCCCTCCCCCTCTAAGAAGTTCTGCAGCAGCTGAGACACCCAGGGAAAGTTCACCATCCAGCCACCCCGGGGAGGGGAACAGCCGTTACAGAAATGGCTGCCAGTCTCCCATTCACAGAACTGTGATTGAATGACAAGGTTGGGTGGGCGGAGCCACACACAGGCACATGTTTTAAAATTGTGACGGCGGGTACGGGGAGAGGATCCCTGACCCACTATCATAACAGGGACTCTGGGTATGTGTGTCTGGGGGGGGTCAGGTTTTGGTGCAACAGTAACATGTTACAAAAGGGGAACTTATCCTTTACCTTTATAAAAAAGGAGGGGGTGTTTATGATGCCTTTATTAATTTAGGGTTGGTGCTTGGGGATTTTCTTTAGTTTTTTTTTGTTGGTCTTTATTCTTTTACAGTGTAAGCAGCAGCACCATGAAGCTGTCGGTGACAGTTCACAGCATACTACTGTTGTGCAGTTTAGTCCTTAGAAAAATGTGTCATGCGCACCAAAGATCCACATCCCCCATACAGCTCTTCTATAGCTGTTAATAAAGCTCAGAAATAACCCCTACTATAACATCATGTCATGGAGGCCCAAAGGGAGAGGCAGAGGTTGTTGCTATGTAGGTACCAGGAGTGGTTAGCTTCTGTATTCACAGGCCAAAGTGGCGGTTGGAGTGCAAGTAGCAAGCAGTCATTGTCAGTTGCAAAAGCACTGGGTTCATCCAACCTGGCAGAGGAGTCGGCTGAAATATTTGATCACAGCCTCAGCCACTTGCTGCAAGAGGATGCACAGCAATTAAATGCATCAGAGATGGAGGAGGATAGCAATGGGAGCATAACAATGGAGGGGACAACAGAGAGGAAAAAACAATTGGTACAGATGTACCTGCAGTTTCAGCTTACTGCCAGCTTGGCTCCAATAATGGAGATGGAGGAGATGATGATGATGATGAGATCCCCAACAATACCTGGGTGTCAGATAAAGTCCCTTTAGGGTTGCCACCTCATCCCTTTAAAAACTAACACATATTTGCTAGGAATCTCCATGACTAAACTTTTCTGGATGGTGGACCAACAAGGGTTTCCTCTGAATTGCATATTTATGTGACCATAATAGGTCCATGTCGAAGCAATTTTTATTAAACTAACATCAGCTCCCATCAACAGAAATATATCAATATACTCAATTAGCACATTTTATGGTGACCCTTAAGCAAGCAGAGGACCTGACCACTTCCACCCCAATGGAACTCTTATGCAAGAACTACGATAAGCATAACAGATTTATTTCCAAAATCTATACCCTGCTACACTCTGATTCTTCCAAATTGCCTTAAATGGGAAAATGGGAACAAGACCTGGGTGAGCCAATGGACACCGCAGAATAGGGAAAAGTGGCCCAATATGCCTCTGTGTCTTTTATCAATACGTCATTAATAGAGGCAAACTATAAGATTCTCTTAAGATGGTATATGGTACCTGTGAGAATAGCGCCCTGTGTTCCAGGTGCCTCTCCACTTTGCTGTAGGGGCTGTGGTCAAGAAGGAACAGTGCTTCACATCTGGTGGATATGCCCAAAAGTGAGGCGGTTCTGGATTTGCACATATAACTTTGTCTATTCCCTCACCCAGGTGAATCTCCCTAAAAATCCTGAACAGGCCCTATTGGGAAGTCCAGCAGAGGGGGCACATGAGACAGTTGATAACCTTTATCTTTACAGCAGCTAGAATCTCAATTGCGAGATCTTGGAAGTCTCCTATGATCCTGTTTCATCTTTTAAAGGCCATGTTGACATAGATCATGACAAATGAATGCCTGTCATCGATTCTACATAACAAAATGGTCTTCTTTGGGAAAACTTGGGACCCATGGATCAAATACCTCACGGACTCCCAGTGACCTGGAGAATTCCCTTACTCCTGAACTTGGACGAGTGCGCACCTTTTTCCTTCTTTCTCTTCTCCTCTTCCTCTCCTTTCTCTTTCCTTCCTCTTTTGATTTTCTTTAGTTCTTCTTTTTGGTTTAATCCAGTTTTTCCTCTTTTCTTTAAGGGATGATCTCTCTACACCATCCGCTGTATGAGGCACAATAATAATATTTAGCTCCATGGCAAGCCACAGGCTCATATAGTAGGAGTGTCCAGGAGGAGGACCTGTTGCACACCATCAGAACTAAAACAAAGTAGCCTGTCCTTGGGCATGGCAAAGAAGCACCTAGTTTCTTTATTTATTCTCCTCACATACTCAACTTGTTTTATTAAGCATGATGGAGATATGCTCTGATATATTGGATTTTTTTGTAATACTCATGAATTTTATAGTTGTGTGTTTCTTTGTCTATTACACCGCAATGTGCCTGGATGTGTATGCTGTTGGAATGATGTTTTCTTCATGTTCTCGGGATATTTGTGTACTTTTTTGGAAACCCAATAAAAACCATTGGAGATGAAAACCGAACACATATTAATTCCACAGGTTCTGTAGCTGATTAAACTGGTAATTAAACTCACCTAGTGCCTTATCTGAATTAAATTAGACTCAGAACCTGTGTAATTAATATGTGATTGGTTTTAAAGAGATAAGCTGGCAATCCTAAATCCCTTCTCCAGAGCATCAATACGTGCTGCAGACTGACCATAGTCATTTGCAGTCTGTTATCAGTGTACCAAATGCGGCAAATATCCCAATCATTTTGGTGCCACATGTATAAAGAGATACATGAGCAGCACCTGAAGGGTAGCAGTAAAGAGGACCTGTCATCAGATATATTCTTTAATGATAAGTACATGCATGCAGAGTAATCTCTTTTCAGGTGTTTATTACCTCTCAAAGAATGAAAAGTAATCCCCCTCACAAAGCCTTCATTTACTCTCTCTTCGGAAAGACGATGCCATCTTTGTTCAGGCACCGATCAGCATCACATCTACAATCATGTCAATCCCGGTGCCTGTGCAGGTTTTAGCTGCCCTCAGAAAAGGCAGACACAGAGTATTGTTTAGTATGTTGGTGTCCATTTTTTTTTATATACACACTTATTTAGAATTTGTTGATGTATTAATAGGATCACACGTGTTTTATCTAACTTAACCACTTCAATACCAAGCACTTACACCTCCTTCCTGTCCAGGCCAATTTTCAGCTTTCAGAGCTGTCGCATTTTGAATGACAATTGAGTGGTCATGCAACACTGTATCCATATGAAATTTTTATCATTTTTTTTCACACAAATAGAGCTTTCTTTTGGTGGTATTTAATCACCACTGAGTTTTTTTATTTTTTTGCTAAATAAAACAACACCTGAAACTTTTGAAAAAAAAACGCACTTTTCTTCATTTCTGTTATAACATTTTGCAAATAAATAACATTTCTTCATAAAATTAGGTCAAAATTTATTCTGCTACATTTCTTTGGTGAAAATAATAATAATAATAATAATTGAATTTGTATTTTTTTTTCAAATGTTTCTCCTATTTTTTAAAAAAAAATGTATTAAATTTTTTCTTTTTTTTACTATTTTATTTTTCAGCACACTGTGACCAAAGCAATACAATGTTACCATAGTAACAGTGAACTACTCTGGACAAGTGATCAGGATTTTTTTTTTTTCTTCAACACATGATTGCTAATACTAATGTATTTCATTGATATTTGCAATCAGTGTTAAATCATTGAAACTGATTTATTCAGTCTTTTGTTGTGATTAGTTGTGATTGGGCAAAGCTGAGCACATGATACAGATGGGCTGTGATTGGCCCTGTCTGTATCATGTGACTGCCTTGACCAGTCACAGCTAACAACATAATTATATACAATGAATGTCATTACAGGAATTCATCCATTGTATACAATTGACATGTGATCTGCTGTGATTGGTCACTGTGGTCACATGACACTGGCAACAGGCAGTGTAGTGACGTCATCGGCTTTGTCCCATGGACCGCGGCCGTGTGAGCGGCTCGTTTTGACAGGACATCATTTGACACCCAGTCACAACGGCGAGTGTCCCACCCAGCAGTCAATCTGCTATAGGCTGGGAAGGTGTTAAAGTGTTACTAAACTCACAACAGTAAAATGAGTTTGTATATGGAGTAACGCATGCTTGTTATACTCACTGTGGAACCTAAGGGGTTAATACTTCACATCTTGGTAAAATTCTGTTTTATCCTGTCTTGTTTGAGCCTTGGGGGCAAGCTGCACATGCTCAGTTTGGTGTGTATTGCTGGAGAGCTTTTTTTTCTTTGGGAGGGTGCATGTAATCAGCACAGGGCCAATCAGCACTGTGCAAACAGAGTGTCAGTGGTTATGAAGCTTCATAGGGCAGTCAAAGCAGAAACTCCTCCCATTATGAGAAAAGGTATTCAGTAGTTTATATCAGGCCTTGAAATTTCCACTCGCCATTGAAATTTTGGTGGGGGTGACTGTGTCCCCCAAGGCCGTCTTGCTGAGCAGGCTCGGAGCTCAGGCCAGATCTGTCATTGGCACTGGGAGCCGTCAGACTGCTTAACCCCTTCACGCCGGATCGTCCCGGCGTGAAGAGGAGTTCCTGCGCCGGGAGGTGGGCGGGACGGAGCGTGGCTTAGTGTCATGTGACCGGCGTGACGTCACGTCAAGGCCGGTCACATGATCGGGAAAGGTCCCGATCGAAAGAGCGGACCGGGACCCTTCCGTGAGTACCTCACATGTGCTGGGAGCGCGCAGGGTGCGCGCTCTCAGCACATATGTTTTTTGTTACATGAACGCAAATGTGCGGCAGATCGGCGTCTGGGCCCACACGCCGGGAGGCCGCACATTTGCGTGCGGCCGGCGTGAAGGGGTTAATAACGGAGCGCAGTGAAAGCAAAGGAAGGAGTGTGTGCTGTGCTCTCTGCCTCCCCCTAGAGTGCAGTACCCGGCTCTGTGAGTGAACAACGAAGTACTGCAACTTTTTAATAGGTGTGTCTGTGTGTATGTACATGTGTCTGTGCGTGTGTATTTCTGTGTATGTACATGTATCTGTGTGTATGCGTGTCTGTACATGCCTGTGTGTGTATACATGTGTCTGTATGTGTGTGTGTGTGCATGTGTCACTGTGCTTGTGTGTACAAGTTTCTGTGTGTGTATGTACATGTCTGTGTGTGTGTAGAGGTGTCTCTGTTTGTGTGTGTTTGTTGGTGGTGAGTAACTCTTAAGGCCTGGCTACTAGCTCAGGACTTAAAATTTTAAGCCCTGGTTTATATTTACTAAAATAATTGCATTTCCATGTTGTGTGTACTGTGGGAGACCAGATATAGTGAATGCAGGGTCCAGGGTTTAGTAATATTTTAATATATAATTTCACAGTAGTAAAACATATTTAAGATTTCATTATATTCACCATTACCTCATGTGTCTCCTATCCCTATCTGACCTCAAATACACACAACATTTTTTTCCTCCCATGGACGCCTCTGCTCCAGGAGAGCAAAAAAACAAAATCAGCTTAAAAAATGCACCTCTAAAGCCATGTTTTGCAAACGCATTTCAGCACATTCATTCATTCCATTGGCCACAATAAAAATTTATTCTGCCCACTGGAATGAATGAGTGTGTAAGATCTAAATGAGCCCAGCATTTAGATGTGTTTACATGCGTTCACACATTTTCAGGCACACCGGAGGTGCATTGTTAGCCTCCAAATGCTCCTCTTCTAATACGACTGTCAATGCCTATGTGTACAGGCCACATATGCTAAAATACAGGCATGTTTAAAGGATGACAAAAGTCTGTAAAACCAGTGTTTTGCATGCGGCTTTAAGATTTTTATGTTTTTGTCTCCAATGTCCACATTGCTGCTTCCTGAGCAGTGAAATTTTGACTCCTCCGAAAATCAGGCTCTGATCTCCATCTAGGGGCCACCTGAAGAAATTACTATGAATGTATTAAAGAAAGACTTGTTACTATGTGTTTTCATTATTTCTGTACTTATGTATTTACGCAATTTTATATAGGGGACAGTTTCACAACCTTTTTCTTTAAAAGCCTACTGTGTCTATATTAATCTGTTTTTAGTTTGTCCAATTATTTTGGTTTTGGAATAGCTTGTTTGTTCCGTCGCCTTTCTTGCAGCACAGTGCTATATCCACTGCTCAAAAAAATTAAAGGAACACTTTTTAATCAGAGTAGAGCATCAAGTCAGTGAAACTCCTGGGATATTGACCTGGCCAGTTAAGTAGCAGAGGGGGTTGTTAATCAGTTTCAGCTGCTTTGGTGTTAATGAAATTAACAACAGGTGCACTAGATGGGCAACAATGAGACGAACCCCAAAACTGAAATGGTTTTACAGGTGGAGACCACTGACATTTGTTTGCCCTACTCATCTTTTATGACTGTTTTTCATTAGTTTTGCTTTTGGCTAGGGTCAGTGTCACTACTGGTAGCATGAGGCAATACCTGAACTCTACAGAGATTGCACAGGCAGTCCAACTCCTCCAGGATGGCACATCAACATGTTCCATTGCCAGAAGGTTTGCTGTGTCTCCCAGCACAGTCTCAAGAGCATGGAGGAGATTCCAGGAGACAGGCAGTTACTCTTGGAGAGCTGGACAGGGCTGTAGAAGGTCCTTAATCCATCAGCAAGGAGGCACAGGATGAGCACTGCCAAAGTCCTACAAAATGACCTCTAGCAGGCCACTGGTGTGAATGTCTCTGACTAAACAATCAGAAACAGACTTCATGAGGGTGGCCTGAGGGCCTGACATCCTCTAGTGGGCCCTGTGCTCACTGCCCAGCAACATAGAGCTCGATTGGCATTTGCCATTGAACACCAGAATTGGCAGGTCCGCCACTGGTGCCGTGCTTTTCACAGGTGAGAGCAGGTTCACCCTGAACACGTGACAGATGTGAAAGGGTCTGGAGAAGCCGTGGAGAATGTTATGCTGCCTGTAACATCGTTCAGCATGACCGTTTTGGTGGTGGGTCAGTGATGGTCTGGGGAGGCATATCCATGGAGGGACGCACAGACCTCTACAGGCTGGACAATGACACCCTGGCTTCCATTAGGTATCAGGATGAAATGCTTGGACCCATTGTCAGACCCTATGCTGCTGCAGTGGGTCCTGGGTTCCTCCTGCTGCACGACAATGCCCGACCTAATGTGGCCAGAGTATGCAGGCAGTTGCTGGAGGATGAAGGAATTGATATCAGTGAATGGACCCCACGCTCGCCTGACCTGAATCCAATAGAACACCTCTGGGATATCATGTTTCGGTCCATCTGATACTGCCAGGTTGCACCTCAGACTGTCCAGGAGCTCAGTGATGCCCTGGTCCAGCTCTGGGAGGAAATACTCCAGGACACCATCCGTTGTCTCATTAGGAGCATGCCCCGACGTTGTCATGCATGCATACAAGCAGATGGGGGCCATACAAACTACTGAGTACCATTTTGAGTTACTGCAAAGAAATTTCAACAAAATAGACTAGCCTGCTGCATCAATTTTTCACTTTGATTTTCAGGGTATCTTTGAATTCAGTCCTCTGTAGGTTGAGAATTTTCATTTGCATCAAACAATGGGGCATCCTTATCAGTACAGACATCCAGCATGATACTTTTCCCCATTGAAATGTGATGTGTTTTCAAAGTGTTCCTTTAATTTTTTTGAAATGTGTATAATGTCATGTCTCCAGTTCCCTTCATGCTTGATAAAGAGGGCAATTCCTCATAAGACACTGTTCTCCCTTCTTGTGGGCACTTGCACCTCATACCCCTGGAGGTACCACTAGGAGACAGCTATTGCCACCATCTTTGGGCTCCATGCACACTGGTTTAAAATAATCTGCTCCTAGAGGAGTTTAGCGTTTGCATGTAGAAGCAAATAATGTTATCTTATGTGTCCATGCACAATACTTTGTTTGGAGGCATATTTTAAGCTCAGTGTTTAGAGGCGGATAGAAACCCTTCCTTTTTGCTTTGTTGAGAGCAGTTTTCTGGCAAAAAAAAATGCTAAACGCTCCTAAGTGCTAGTACAAAAAATACTCAAAAGTAGCATTTATTTCTGCTAAGAGCACTGGCGTTTTTTTTTAAGCCAGTGTGCCTGTAACGTTGCCATCCTTGGAGCAGGCCCTGTCTGAGGAATGGATGGTTGCATGTGTACCACCTCAGCTCCACTATTGGCCACAGTGTGCAAGCTGGATCGGTCTCCCTCTGGCCGATGTGCGCTGTGACAAGCTGGAGCATTGAATTTCCTCTTTGCCGTTAGCCAAATAAATAGAACTTGATATATTGTACAATATCTGTGTGCTCTTGTCTTATTGCTTTCTTGTAGTTCTGTGGATACCCTCCCCCCCCCCCCCCATTTCTTTGGATCAGCAAGATCTCATATACCCTGAACCCATGGACTGCCCTTCCCTTCTATAAGTACTATGGATTGTAATGCCTACTTGTGGGGGATATTGCTGTATACAGTACTGTGTGCTTTGGTTCTGCCATCAGTTTTATCTATCTATTGCAGTTGTGACATTACTCATTCTTGCTATGGTTTTGCTACTGGTACAAGTTTCCATGCATTGTTTGACCTGACATTTATGTAAGATTTCAAGTCTGGTTAGGAGTGTTAGGGGACAAATTGACAGTAAGGACTTTCCGTGCAAACTGGAGGCTTTGCTGCCAATTAAGAGTGTTGAAATGTCCCTGATAGGCAGAACTTGAAACAGAAAAAGCCATACATAAGAATACCTGTCTAAGCACAAGCCATAAATATAATGAAGGGCTGCAGGGAATGGGCAGGATGAATATAAATTTGATTGGTCATTCACCACTAGGAATCAATCAATCTGTGGTTATGTTCCATTTTTTTTTACTATACAATGTATTAGTCAATGTATTGTTAGACCTAATTAAAAAATTATTAAATATTGACATTAAAGCACATAGGTGCTTTAATATCAATATTTAATAATTTTTTAATCATCATTAATTAAGCGGTTTCTTAACATATAAATGTATTTATTTATTTTTACTATTTGGTTTTTAATCACCTTTTATGATCCATGATTTATCATTAATATAATATATATATTATCATTGTTACCTTACTTTGAAATTTACGTTTTATCAAATTCTCTATATATTAATTATGGATGGGATAATCTTTTTTAGACACATTCATCAATGGCTTCCACAGAGTTTGCCGATGTGCCACTACTAATAATGTATTATCCCAAGTAATATACTTATCATCTATTCAAATATTAACGCACCTTTGAATTGAATAGTTTTTTAATCAACTATTTACCTATTTACGTTTGCATTCACCCTTTACCCATGGTAAAATGGCGCTGCGCAGGCGCACTATTACTACTCTCCGGACTTCGGCAAGATGGCGCTGGCTGCCATCTACCGTATAAATAGCCGGCTTCATTGTCATGGCATCACTTGGTCTCCACCTCTGAAGAAGTGCGTGTGCACGAAACGCGTTAGAAGGAGCCTAGGACGTCCTGACGTCACGCCGTCGGAGCCACGTGGAGGCCCGGTGGCCATCTTAGTTCCTAGATGGTCAGTCTGTTTGCATACCTTGCTTGTTTACTTTTTATTGAATCCTTTTGATATTGAATAAATTTTGACACAAAATACTACACTATGGGCACTCTCCTTGGTCTCCCTTAAGGAGCTATGTTATTTATAGAGCCCTACTACGATCCAGTTACCAGTCCACCATATCCAGAGAGGGAAGCTCCTGTAAACAGGCATCTGTACCCACCTATCCCTTAAAGGGACCTCTGGCCAGCTAATCTACACCACTGAGGGCTCATAACCTTACCACCCTGAGGGAGGATCACCCTGAGTTCCAGTCCGGACCTTTACCTGTGAAGGAGATCCGTTTTGATTTACACATTGCATAACTGAATTACGCTTCTGGTGAGTGCGTACTTCTTACCTTATCATTGGGAGCACCGCCACTGGATTGGATCAGTATACCACATTGTCTTCACTATATAGACTGTCACTGATATATGCCTTGATTATTGGGGACAATTTTTATCATATTTTATTGTTCAGCGCTGCACTTTTCTATTACATGTCTACAACTCATCAGTTTAGAAAAAAAATGAAATATATTGCAGCTTACCAATCCTTAGCTGTAGTGGCGATATTTTTTTTTAGGATTCTTCCCCCTGATGAATGAGCACAGGAGGCAGATTTGGAAAACAGCATTGTCAGTCTGGGGAGAGGGGAGTGTTAGATGTACTAGCAGATTTAAATACACAAACAAATTGAAGCTAAACTCTAGCTTCTACTTTCTAATCAGTTACAGCAAAAACATTTTTTTCCTTTTGGGATAAAGGTTTTACAGAAAAAAAATCCTGACCATTTTAAGCACCCCTGCCAGTGTTAAATGGTCTGTCTCATCTCTGTAAGTGCAAGAGAGCTTTATTGTTGGAAAAAAAACAGCCTTACTGTGTCTCCCGGCTGTGACTGATCCCCGGAGCATGTCCCCTGTCTCCAACTATAGTATGTTTACTGTCTCTGACCATCTTTTATTGTACTGTATCTGTGCAGTTCCTGACAGGTTTCTGTAGCATTATACAGTTGTGCTCAAAAGTTTGCATACCCTGGCAGAAATCATGAAATTTTTGTATTCTTGTTGAAAATATGACTGATCATGCCAAAAAAATGTATTTTATTTAAGGATAGTGATCATATGAAGCCACTTTATTATCACATAGTTGTGTGACTCATTTTTATATCATAATGGCAACTGAAATCACTCAAATGGCCCTGATCAAAAGTTTACATACCCTGGAATGTTTGGCCTTGGTTCAGACACACAAGGTGACACACACAGGTTAAAATGGCAATTAAAGGTTAATTTCCCACATCTGTGTCTTTTCAAATTGCAATTAGTGTCTGTGTAAAAATAGTCAGTGAGTTAGTTAGCTCTCACGTGGATGCACTGAACAGGCTAGATACTGAGCCATGGGGAGCAGAAAAGACTTGCGTAACAAGGTAATGGAGCTTTAAAGAGATAGAAAAGGATATAAAAAGATATCCAAAGCTTTGAATTTGCCAGTCAGTACTGTTCAATCACTTTATTAACATTTTATATATTTTTTAGCAAAGACCCTAGAGCAGCGGTTCTCAACCTGGGGGTCGCGACCCCTTTGGGGGTCGAACGATCATTTCACAGGGGTCGCCTAAGACCATCGGAAAACACATATTTCTGATGGTCTTAGGAACCGAGACACCGCTCCTGTCTCAGGCGATCTGTGGGCGGGATGATATGCTGCCCCTGTAACCTGGCCACACCTCCGGGATCACTCAACAGCTCCGCCTCCTCGCCGCTGATTGGCCACCAGAACTGTAGCTCAGGAGAGGCACACAGGCGGCCAATCACCGGCGAGGAGGTGGAGCTTGGAGAGGAGGAGCCGAGCGGCAGCGCGCGGAGATCGAAGAAGATCGAGGGAGCTGCAGGAGCGAGTGAAGAGAGAGGCCAGAGAAGGAAGACAGCTGACAGGTAAGTGCAAATTTTGCTGCTGCAGCCAGGTATGCAGGCTGTAGATGGGAGAGGGAGAGAGCGAGCCCAGGCTGGAGCAGGGGTCAGCAAGGTAAGTATCATTGGTGTCAGTGGAAGGGATAGTGCCCCATCATTTGTGTCACTAATACCAACGATGGGGCACTATTCCTCCCCCCACTGACACCAACGATGGGGCACTATTCCTCCCCCCACTGACACCAACGATGGGGCACTATTCCTCCCCCCACTGACACCAACGATGGGGCACTATTCCTCCCCCCACTGACACCAACGATGGGGCACTATTCCTCCCCCCACTGACACCAACGATGGGGCACTATTCCTCCGCCCACTGACACCAACGATGGGGCACTATTCCTCCGCCCACTGACACCAACGATGGGGCACTATTCCTCCCCCCACTGACACCAACGATGGGGCACTATTCCTCCTCCCACTGACACCAACGATGGGGCACTATTCCTCCCACTGACACCAACGATGGGGCACTATTCCTCCCACTGACACCAACGATGAGGCACTATTCCTCCCAATGACACCCACAATGGGGCACTATTCCTCCCACTGACACCCACAATGGGGCACTATTCCTCCCACTGACACCCACGATGGGGCACTATTCCTCCCACTGACACCCACAATGGGGCACTATTCCTCCCACTGACACCCACAATGGGGCACTATTCCTCCCACTGACACCCACGATGGGGCACTATTCCTCCCACTGACACCCACGATGGGGCACTATTCCTCCCAATGACACCCACGATGGGGCACTATTCCTCCCACTGACACCCACGATGGGGCACTATTCCTCCCACTGACACCCACGATGGGGCACTATTCCTCCCACTGACACCCACGATGGGGCACTATTCCTCCCACTGACACCCACGATGGGGCACTATTCCTCCCACTGACACCCACGATGGGGCACTATTCCTCCCACTGACACCCACGATGGGGCACTATTCCTCCCACTGACACCCACGATGGGGCACTATTCCTCCCACTGACACCCACGATGGGGCACTATTCCTCCCACTGACACCCACGATGGGGCACTATTCCTCCCACTGACACCCACGATGGGGCACTATTCCTCCCACTGATGCCAATGATTGTACACTATTCCTCCCACTGACGCCAATGATGGGGCACTATTCCTCCCACTGACGCCAATGATGAGGCACTATTCCTCCCAATGACACCCACAATGGGGCACTATTCCTCCCACTGACACCCACAATGGGGCACTATTCCTCCCACTGACACCCACAATGGGGCACTATTCCTCCCACTGACACCCACGATGGGGCACTATTCCTCCTACTGACACCCACGATGGGGCACTATTCCTCCCACTGACGCCAATGATGGGGCACTATTCCTCCCACTGACACCAATGATTGGGCACTATTCCTCCCACTGACGCCAATGATTGGGCACTATTCCTCTTACTGACGCCAATGATGGGGCACTATGCCTCCCACTGATGCCAATGATTGTACACTATTCCTCCCACTGATGCCAATGATGGGGCACTATTCCCCCCACTGACGCCAATGATTGGGCACTATTCCTCCCACTGACGCCAATGATTGGGCACTATTCCTCTTACTGACGCCAATGATGGGGCACTATGCCTCCCACTGATGCCAATGATTGTACACTATTCCTCCCACTGATGCCAATGATGGGGCACTATTCCCCCCACTGACACCAATGATGGGGCACTATTCCTCCCACTGACACCAATGATGGGGCACTATTCCTCCCACTGACACCAATGATGGGGCACTGTTCCTCCCACTGACACAAATGATGGGGCACTATTCCTCCCACTGACACCAATGATGGGGCACTATTCCCCCCACTGACACCAATGATGGGGCACTATTCCTCCCACTGACACCAATGATGGAGCACTATTCCTCCCACTGACACCAATGATGGGGCACTATTCCTTCCACTGACACCAATGATGGGGCACTATTCCTCCCACTGATACCAATGATGGGGCACTATTCCTCCCACTGATACCAATGATGGGACACTATTCCTCCCACTGATGCCAATGATGGGGCACTATTCCTCCCACTGATACCAATGATGGGGCACTATTCCTCCCACTGACACCAACGATGGGACACTATTCCTCCCACTGACACCAACGATGGGGCACTATTCCTCCCACTGATACCAACGATGGGACACTATTCATCCCACTGACATCAGTGATGGGGCGCTAGTCCTCCCACTGCAAAATTACAGTTATGAAGTAGCAACGAAAATAATTTTATGGTTGGGGGTCACCACAACATGAGGAACTGTATTAAGGGGTCGCGGCATTAGAAAGGTTGAGAACCACTGCCCTAGAGAATGAGATGGTGTTTGTTGCAATTTTTTAATGCCACATGGTATTTGTCCAGCGGTTTTTCAAATGCATTTTTTTGGAAAAAAACACATATGAAAGAGGATGTCAGGGCCAGTAAATAGATGTCTAATATGTCACACTTTTTGTGCACGCTCATGGAACGGTGACAAATTACGATAGTTAAAAATCGACGCTTTAAAAATATTTACAGGTTACCTGTTTAGAGTTACCAAGAAGGTCTAGTGCTAGAATTATTATTCTTGCTCTAACATTTGCGGAGATACTTCACATGTCTGCTGGGAACACCGTTTACATATGCGTACACAACTTTAGTACACGTTCACTTCTGCGTGCGAGCACGGAGAGATAGACACACTTTAAAAAAAAAAATTCTTATTTATTTGATTTTTTTATTTTTACACTGTTCCTTTAATTTTTTTTCATCACTTTTATTCCTATTACAAGGAATGTAAACATCCCTTGAAATAGAAATAAGCATGATGGGTACTCTTTAAGGAGAGATCTGGGGTCAAAAAGACCCCAAATCTCTCCTTTACTTTTAAAGGCAAAAGAAAAAAATGTTTGATCTTTTGCTTTAAAAAAAAAAAAAAAATTGTTTACATGCACCGCAGACCTGAAGTGATGTCATCACATCGCTTTGGTCCTCCAAGGCCATAGTGGAGATCAGACGCACCTTCGGGTTTCTCAGGCGCTCGGGTAAGCCCCAGAAACACGGTGAGCGGTGAGGTGAGTTTAGCAGACGTATATGCTTTTTTCTTTTTTGCCGAAGTTGGGGTTTAATATGTTGTATGTTTCTCTGGAGATGGTATAAAAGTATATATACTGTATGTATAGAATTTTGTTACTTTGTTTTAAAAATATTCCAAAGAAGTGTTTTATTTAACATTTTCCTTTTATTTTTTTCCCGCGCCATGAACTGAAATTTTTCAGCACTTACATAAACTAATTGTAAATGTTCTAAAATTAAACTGGGCTGTTTCCTAGCAAGTACAGATGAGTCTGATCCTTCTTTTTGGGGTAGCATAATGGTTTATTAGTTAGCATTGTCATGTTGCAATGCTGGGTCCTGTGTTCAGTTCTATCTGTTCTTTGCATCACATGTCAAAAGCATACAGTTGTGACCAAAATTATTCAACCCCCAATGCTGTAAAGGGGTTTAGGGACTATAGTGTACATTTGGAATTGTATTCAGAATCAAATCCTACAAGGACGTTGTAACTACCCAAATGCAACTAAAATGACATCAATTGTTTATGTAATACAGTAGTAAATGGTTCTTATGTGGTTTCTTCATTGCCACAATTATTCAACCCCTTAAAGACTACCACTCTGAAGAACAGAGGTTCATACAGGTGCTTTCCATCAGGTATTGAAAACACCTGTGGATGTCACCGAGCAGCAATCAAGCATAATAAGCACCAATTAGGCAGCTTTAAAATGACTGTGATACTCAGCTCCTTCTAGACATTTACTGGTGTGGTTACAAACATGGTGAAGGCAAGAGAATGGTCCAGGAAGACAAGAGAAGAGGTGATTTCTCTTCACAGGAAGGGCAATGGCTATAAGAAGATTGCAAAGATGTTAAACATACCAAGAGACACCTTAGGAAGCATCATTCGCAAATTCAAGGCAAAGGGCACTGTTGAAACGCTACCTGGTCGTGGCAGAAAGAAGATGCTGACTTCGACTGCTGTGCGCTACCTGAAGCGTAGAGTGGAGAGAAGTCCCCGTGTGACTGCTGAGGAACTGAGAAAAGATTTGTCAGATGTGGGTACAGAAGTTTCAGCCCAGACAATAAGACGCACACTGCGTAATGAAGGCCTCCGTGCCAGAACTCCCAGGCGTACCCCCTTGCTGTCTCCAAAGAATAAGAAGAGTCGACTGCAGTATGCCAAAAGCCATGTGGACAAACCACAAAAGTTGTGGGATAGTGTTCTGTGGACTGATGAAACAAAATTAGAACTGTTTGGGCCCATGGATCAACGCTATGTTTGGAGGAGGAAGAACAAGGCCTATGATGAAAAGAACACCTTGCCTACTGTGAAGCATGGTGGAGGGTCAATCATGCTTTGGGGCTGTTTTGCTTCTGCAGGTACAGGGAAGCTTCAGCGTGTGCAAGGTACCATGAATTCTCTTCAGTACCAGGAGATATTGGATGGAAACGTGATGCAGTCCGTCACACACCTGAGGCTTGGGAGACGTTGGACCTTTCAACAGGACAATGATCCCAAGCATACCTCCAAGTCCACTAGAGCATGGTTGCAGAGGAAAGGCTGGAACATTTTGGAGTGGCCATCGCAGTCACCAGACTTAAATCCGATTGAGAACCTCTGGTGGGACTTAAAGAAAGCAGTTGCAGTGCGCAAGCCTAAGAATGTGACTGAACTGGAGGCCTTTGCCCATGAAGAATGGGCGAAGATACCCGTAGATCGCTGCAAGACACTTGTGTCAAGCTATGCTTCACGTTTAAAAGCTGTTATAACTGTAAAAGGATGCTGTACTAAGTACTAAGATTGAATGTCACTTGGGGGTTGAATAAAACTGATAATGCTGTGAGCACAGAAAAGACATTTGTGGTTATTTCATTATAACTGTTATGTTATATTTGTCTGACCTACAAGTGCCTCTTTAATGTAAATGTAAGCAAGATGACTGAATGATCAAAAGCAATGTCAAACTGGCCAAAACACTCAATTTCAGTGGGGGTTGAATAATTTTGGACACAACTGTACATGTAACTTACAGTGGAACTCTGGGAAAGATTTTTAAATATTACATATATTATGCAAACACTAACACAGCAGTTTGATTTTTTTCTGCGTTCCCTTCCCCTGCCATAACATCATTTTATTACCTATTGATCCTGTCAGTAGATTACATTTTTCCACTTCCCTACTTAAAGAGGGTACATACAGTGGTGAACTTGGCACAATAACAGTATGTGTTGCCTTAAAAAAGGCCCCCAGCGTATGGTACCTACCAAGAATGTGAAGCTCTGTGTTCACTATGCAGCAGGACATGGGACACGGCAAAAAGCACTGGGCCTGTGGGCAAGAATCCAGGCGTCAAGTGATACAGAAATCTGTGGTAGGGTCAGGAGTAAGCGATGCAGAGGTCAGGAGTTGGTGATTTAGAGATCAATAGTAGATGATGCAGAGTGCTGGAGTAAGTGACTCAGAGGTCAGGAGTAATTTACAGATTCCAGGCATCAAGTGATGCAGAGATCTGTAGCAAGGTCAGGAGTAAGCAATGCAGAGGTCAGGAGTTGGTGATTTAGAGATCAATAGTAGATGATGCAAAGTGCTGGAGTAAGTGGCTCAGAGGTCAGGAGTAATTTATAGAGTCCAGGCGTCAAGTGATGCAGATATCTGTAGTAGGGTCAGGAGTAAGTGATGCAGAGTTTGAAGGAGTACGGTGAACTATCAAATTTAAAAATTAATCCAACGAAAACAGAGATCTTGAATATTAATATATCAAAGAATGAAAAAGAAAAACTACAAAAAGAATTCCCCTTTATATGGAGAGAAAAAGAGATAAAATATCTAGGAATAAAACTCACTGCCTCATCTAAGCATTTGTATAGATTAAACTATATCTCTTTGATAAACGAGATCAGGGAAGATTTAAAAATACTAGAAGGAGGTAACCCATCCTGGATAGGTCGTATAAATCTAGTTAAAATGGTAATTATGCCTAAAATACTGTATAAATTTCAAATCGTACCAATTAAAATCCCAGAGGCCTTCTTTAAGATAATGAAAAAAATGTTAACAAGATACATATGGAAGAATAAAAAACCTAGAATAGCATATGAAAAATTGAGTAGGACTAAAGAGAAAGGGGGATTGGGTCTGCCAGATGTCAAGAGATATTATAGAGCAGTGGTGTTAGCAAGAATATATGACTGGACAGTCAACCATAAGGGGAAAAGCTGGGTAACAATTGAAAATGACCTTAGTGGTATTAGATTGAGTCAGATGATATGGGTTCCAGCACAGTTTAGAGGAATTAAAGAAAGTACAAGTATCTACACTTTAAATGTTCTAAGGGTATGGGACAACTTACACAAAAACATGAAATGGGAATTTAATTCTATACTAATGCCCCTCACAAACACTGAGTACTTTCCCCCGGGAAAGGATAAGATATCAGGGAGATGGTTTAGAAAGGAGGACACCCAACTGAGAGATGTTTTGGTGGAGGGGGAATTGAGATCACTTAAAGATTTAAGGGAGAAGAAGGGAGATATCTTTATTAGAATAGATGAGTGGAAATATCATCAATTGAAATGTTTTATTGGAAATCTCCCTAAACCCCTGAGATTAAAACAGGAGTGGAATATGTTTGAAAGGTTGTTGGAAACACGAAGGGATGGGAAGCACGGTATATCAAAAGTTTATAGAATTCTCACAGAATTAGACACAAACACAAAGTTAATGTTTATAATGAAATGGGAAAGGGATATGGGGGTTGGGTTTGACGAGGAAAAACAGAGGAAGATGTTTAGATTGATACACGAGAATGTTAGTATGAGAGAGGTTGAGATTAATTATAAGTGTGTGACACGTTGGCACATTACACCGAGTGTAGAGCACAAAATGAATGGGGAAAATTCAAAAATGTGTTGGAGAGGATGTGGAGAGATAGGCACGGTGTTTCACATATGGTGGGAATGTCCGAAAATTCAGGTCTTTTGGAAGAAAATAGTCAAATTGATTGAAGAAATTACTGAAATTGATATAGGGTTAGACACAACGACGTGCCTCCTACACAATGTGGAGATATCTGTAAATAAATATAAAGACTCAGGTATATGGTACTTCTTAAATGCGGCGAAAGGGTTGATACCCAAGTTTTGGCAGAGATCTGAGGTACCGAAGGAGGAAGACTGGATTAATAGAGTGACCCAGATAGGTAGAATGGAAAGATCATACCATATGCAGGAAGATAGCATGGGAGTTTATTATATGAGATGGGAAAAGTGGGAAAGAGCAGGATTGAAAGAGAAATATAGGAAACTATGAACTAGGATGTTAGCTAAAAATGAATAAGCCTCGAGAGACTAGAATGGACTAGAGTCTGCAGAGGGGGAGGAGGGGGGAGGAGGGGTGGGAAGGGGGGATGGTGGGATGGGAAAGAAAAGAGTTTTTAGAAGGGGAAATGTAGAAATGTTATAAATGATTATTTATATGTGAATTGTCTCCCTTTATGGGTATCTGTATTAACATGAAAAATTTAATAAATATTTAAATTAAAAAAAAAAAAAAAAAGTGATGCAGAGTTCAGAAGTCAGAAGTAAGTGATGCCAAGTTCAGGGGTAAGTAGTAAGTGACACACAGTTCAGAGATCAGTAGTAGATGATGCAGAGTTCAGGAGTAATTGACGCAGAAATCAGAGGTCATTAGTAAGTGATGCCAAGGTCAGGAGTAAGTGACGTAGAGTTCAGAGATCAGTGGTAGATGACACCGAGTTCAGGATCAGGAGTAAGGGATTCAGAAGACAGTAGTAAGTGAGGCGGAGTGCAGGGGTCAGGGGTAAGTGACAGAGAGATCAGTAGTAGATGAAATAGAGGTCAGGGGTAAGTGATGTAGAGTTCAGAAGTAAGTAAACCTTTATCCCACACAACCCTCCCCTGAACACCTTACCACCATCCTTTGCTACCATGAGTTGCTGTCTGTTCTAGGCTCTCTTCCACCTTTCCTTGGGACTGTTAGGCAGAGCTAGCAAGGCTGTGATTAGCCTAAGCAGTGACCAATCACAGTCCTCCTTCCCTTGGAAACAGGGACCTGCCCCCCCCCCCCCACCAGCATTAGACTGGCACCAAATCTCTTCTCCCATCCCAAGCACTGGACAGAAGGATCTTTGTCACTCAACAATCTCCGCTATAGCAAAGACAGAGAACAGAACAGCATTTCTCCATTTTTGTGCAATGTATGAGGGTACAGTGGGCACCCCTCCCCTTGGGGCCCTTGTTCAGCACACACATTGCACCCATGGATGATAACTTACTGAGCAGCGGACACTACTACAGTGATTTCCAGCTTCCTCGTGGATCCCATAGGTATGACATATGCACACTTAGATCCAAGCTAGACTGTTTTAAGTATGCTATAAAATCCATACCTGAAATTCAGCTTAAAGTGGTAGTAAACTGCAAAAAAAGAAAAAAAGTTAAGAGTATGCTAGTATGCATCGTATACTAACACATTATGAAAGATTTATCTGAAAACAAAGCCCTTCAGCGATGTGCTGTCACTGCTGACAGGGCTTTCATCTTCACCCGGTCTTCCGGGTTTGCAGCCGTTTGAATGGCCGAGCTGCGATGATGTCACTCCTACGGCACAGCTCTCTCAATGAACGGCAAGCCATCCATTGAGAGTGCAGTGTGCATGTCCCGGTGACATTAATTTAGTCGAGGACTGAATTGTCCTGTCCTAATTTATGATGCTGGTTTGCTCTGGAATGTGCGCACATAAAGAAACTCACACTGACACGTTTGGTCTGTGAAAACCTCTCTCTAATTTATTGAAATGAAACCGTGAGTTTATATATGAAAAATTATGCGAACATTACGTGATAACAGCATAAGCATTATATTAGTCTTTGATTGGTCACTTTACACGAAAACAATCTCCGTCATGGTATAGGTGTAATCTTCTTCCAAGTCTTATCTTATAGAAAGAAAAACATTCCTTTGTCTTCCAAATCAGACGATGGGAGGGGGTCGGTGCCTGTGAGCAAACATTTCTTAAGCAAGGATTTCTTAAAGTACCACAAAGCCCAGCAGGCAGAAAATATTCACACAACATATATATTCATGCTAAACATTTATAAATATGAAGAAAGAAATAGTATTAAAGTATAAAAGTAAATATGTATAGAAATGTGTATAAAAAAGTGTATATATATATATTCAATAGGAAACAAAATAGGCATTTTACCAAATCCATCACAACATCACCAGCACTGCTAAAGTAAATATTTCCTAAACGTGCACAATGTATACATTCACAGCGTTTGTCCCGGAGGGGTTTACCGCCTTCATGACTTGGCACTTTTTTTACTATTCGGCACTGTGCTAATTTAACTGGTAATTACGCGGTCATGCAACACTGTTCCCAAACAACATTTATATGATTTTTTCACACAAATAGAGCTTCGTTTGGTGGTATTTGATCACCACTGGGTTTTTTAATTTTTGCGATATACAGGAAGAAAGACCAAATATTTGGGGGGAAAAAATTACTTCCTGGTAGAAAATATATCCAATAAAATAAAAAAAATCAAATTTCTTCATACATTTTTGCCAAAATGTATTCTGCTATATGATTTTGATAAAAATAAAATCCCAATAAGTGTATATTGATTGGTTTGCATTAAAATTATAGCACCTACAAACTGGCATATATACTGGAATTTTATTTATTTATTTTTTAAATCCTACTGATGGTGGCAATCAGTGACTTATAGGACTGTGATAGTGCGGCAGGCAATCTAACACCAACACTAGAGGGAACTGACTAACTGCCACTGACATCACCAATGGCATTAATATATTGAACAGTGATAATACTATACACTGTCACTGTATTAATGACACTGGCTGCGAAGGGGTTAACATCTATGATGATCAAGGGGTTAAATGTATGCCTATGTACAGTGAAGGAAATAAGTATTTGATCCCCTGCTGTGTTTGAATGTTTGCCCACTCACAAAGAAATGATCAGTCTAAAAATCGAATGGTAGGTGTATTGTAACACTGAGACAGAACAGCAACAAACAATTCAAAAGAAATGCATGTCTAACAAATTATGCACTGATTTGCATGTTCATGAGGGAAATAAATATTTGATCCCCTTCACAAAACATGACTTAGTACTTGGTGGCAAATCCCTTGTTGGCAATCACAGAGGTCAGACGTTTCCTGTAGTTGGCGTAATTTACACAGGATCTTATGCGAGCTCTGCTAGCAAGAACCAGCGTTCAGTGCAGAAAATATTTATATACTGAATATGTATAAACTGGGGCGTCCCTAGGGTTGGTGTCACCTGGTGCAATAACACTTGGTGACACCCCCTCCAATGATCCCCACAGAATGGATCGGATCTGCGGATTAAGCATAATGGATCAGACTCCGGTCCATTATGCTCAATCCGCAGATCCGATCCATCCTGCGGGGATCGTCGGCTTGCTTTACAACTTACCTTTCCGTGGAGTGGGTCCGGTGTCACCCCGTATAGGTTGCATGCTGATGATCCCCGCAAGATGGATCAGATCTGCGGATTGAGCATAAAGGATCAGAGTCCAATCCATTATGCTCCCCAATCCGCAGATCCGATCCATCCCACGGGGATCGTCGGCATGCAACCTATACAGGGTAACACCAGAACCGCTCCACGGAAAGGTAAGTTGTAAAGCAAGCCGACGATCCCCGCAGGATGCATCGGATCTGCAGATTGGGAAGCATAATGGATCTGACTCCGATCCATTATGCTTAATCCGCAGATCTGATCCATCCTGCGGGGATCATCGGCTTGCTTTACAACTAAAGCAACCGTGGAGCTGGTCTGGTGTTACCCCAAGCGGTAGGTGTCACCCAGTGCGGCACTCACCCCCCGCACCTGCCTTGGGACGCCACTGTGTATAAATTGAATGAGCTCTTCGAAAACATGTTACCTCTTGTATTTATAAGACCCTTACAGTAATATCTGGATCTGTTCCTCCATTGTTTTTGGAGAAGTGAGAAAAGGAGCTTGGAACAAAATTGAATGAGCACGAAAAAAAAGAAAGTATTTAAATTAGCACATGGTGCCATGGACATAAGTACAGTAGATATGAATTATAAATGTTTAGTAAGATGGTATATTACACCTAGTGTGGTACATAAACAATGATCAGAGAGTTCACCTTTAAGTTGGAGGGGGTGTGGGATGAAAGGAACAATGGCACACATATGGTGGGATTGCCCCAAAATACAAGACTTTTGGGAAGGTATAATACAACAAATAAAGGAGATACTAGGGATTAGTATATTGAAAAACCCTTGGGTCTGTTTATTTCATAAATCTGAGTTTACAGGGAAACAATATAAGAATATAATGATCTTTCATTTAATAAATGTGGCCAAAGGGCTGATCCCCAGATTCTGGCAGGCACAGGAAACCCCAAAAATAGAATACTGGATAAATACAGTGGAGTATATATATATATAGGCTGGAAGAACTATATTATATTGGAGAGGATAAAACTGAAATATTTAAAAAAAAAACACGAGAAAGATGGGGGGAATTTAAATCGTTACAAAGATATGTAGAACTGGTAGGACTGTAAAAGAAGGAAGGGGATAATGCGAGGAATCATGGCTTGTGCAGGAGGGAAAGAATTAAGACGTAGGAGAGGGCAGAGGTGAAGATAGATAGATACAAGGAGGAAATAGAGGAATAAGAACACAAGAGGATAATAACAGGAGAAAAGAGAGGAAACTTGTGGGGTGGGGGGATATGGAAAATTCATATTGGAAAATGCTTGTATTACTTGGAATAATGTTGGATTTGTAACATAAATTTAATAAAAATATAATACAAAATTGAATGAGCACATTTAGGCCAAAATTGAAAGAAAGTGTTTCTTCTGCTGAATTCTGAGCTGCCTTCCCACCAACATGCAGGAATGATAACCAATGAAACAGAAGTTCAGGTGTAACCATAGCAGTGTAGAAAATCTGAGGATTGCAAAAAGTGACACCTTTACCTTTTCATTATTCAATCGGAGACTTGTATATAAACAAAGATAACAGGGAATTGTTGCCATGAATGTGAAAGAGTCCCAGGAAACTTGCTTCTGTTTACTGTAATCTACAATTCCACCTGTTCGTTCAGCAAACAGCGCCGCCTGCTGTGCAATTGTTTAGTTGCATGGTGAACTTTATTTCAGTGGTACAGATTGTCTTCCCAGAATCCACCGCGCCCTCCGAGGACTGGAGAGGGTGTGGCAGAGTAGAGGGGGCTGGAATGCGGAAGTGGCTGTATACAGGTGAGGGGAGCACGTGGGCTGGGCTGGTTAGAAGGACGATCAGAGGATGCAGCTGCTGGGATGAAAAAACTAAAGTGACAATGAAGGGCGTAATGATTCATGCTTCGTATGAGGTGGACCTGTGGGTTACCAAGAGCTTAGCACCCCCCATTGCCAACATACAGTGACATTACCTCAGGGCTACAGGGGTAGTTATATTTGTGAGCTGCCTGTCAGCAGTTATCTCACAGGCATCCTTTAACCCAGCCTTTCTCTACCTTTTCAATACAGAGGACCCTTGAAATGACTTTTTGATCTCGGGGAACCCCTGCAAAAATGACTGTATCTACAGCTCATGATAATTCGTGTGATGTCAGTGGGAAGAATGCTCCTTACACTTGTGGTCAATGAGAACAATTACCCCCTTATAGATAGCTACAAATATCAATGGTGTCAGCGGGAACCTATCTGAGAGGTGGATATTGCTCATGGAACCCCTAGCAACCTCTGGAGGAAACCTCGCTGAGAAACCCTGTTTTAACCAATTCAATACCGGGCAATTTTACCCCCTTCCTGCCCAGGCCAGCTTTCAGCGCTCTCACACTTTGAATGACAATTGCGCGGTCATACAACATTCTACCCAAACTAAAATTTTATCATTTTCTTCACACAACTAGAGCTTTCTTTTGGTGGTATTTAATCACCGCTGGGGTTTTTATTTTTTGCTAAATTAACAAAAAAAAGACCAAAAATTTTGGAAAAAAAAAAGGTTTTTCTTTGTTTCTGTTATAAAAGTTTGCAAATAAATAATTGTTCTTCATAAATTTAGGTCGAGAAGTATTCTACTATATGTCTTTGGTGAAAATAACCCAAATTAGGATGTATTTTTTAGTTTGTAGGAAAGTTATAGAGTTCACAAACTATGGAATATATCTGAATATTGATCAATCCTGAAGTACTGACAGCCAATCTAATTTCTTGAGGTCCAAGAATGTCAGAATAGTACAGAAATCCGCCAAATGACCCCTTTTTGCAGAGTAGACAGTCCGACGTACTTCATAAGAGGCATGGCGAGTTTTTTGAAGTTGTATTTTTTTTGTCATTTTTCGGAAAATGAAAAATTAGTTTCACTATTTTTTTTTTACATACTGTCACCAGTGCAGTACAGCGTCATCATATAACTGGCATGGTGGTGATCAGGGACACTGACTGGTGACAGTATGAAAAAAAAAATTATATTTTTTTATTTTTTATTACATTTTTTCTCTTTTTTTTAAAGATTTTTTTTCATATTTCACTATAACCATCTCCCCCCCCCCCCATCCTATCCATCATCACCAACAACTCCACTATCATTCCCGCAAGCCAAAGTCCTTGGCGTCATTCTTGACTCGAACCTCTCCTTCCAACCTCATGTCAAATCACAAACACATGCAGGATCCACCTCCGCAACATTGCCAAGATACGCTCCTCCCTCACCCCTGACACCACCAAACTTCTAGTACACTCCCTCATCATCTCACGCCTTGACTACTGCAATTCTCTTCTCACCGGCCTACCCAAGTGCAGGCTCTCCCCGCTCCAGACCATCCTGAACTCAGCGGCCAGACTCATCCAGCTCACCACCCGCTCCACCTCTGCCACCCCCCTCTGCCTCTCCCTCCACTGGCTCCTGATTGGCCAACGCATCAAATTTAAACTTCTAACCCTGACCTACAAAGCCATTCACAACACTGCCCCTGACTACCTCACCAACCTGATCCCCAAGTACCGCCCTACCCGTACCCTTCGCTCCTCACAGGACCTCCTTCTATCCTGCTCCCTGGTCTCCTCCTCCCATGCACGACTGCAAGACTTCTCCAGGTCCTCCCCCATCCTCTGGAACTCACTACCCCAATCCATCAGACTGTCGCCTTCCCTCCTCACATTCAGGCGCTCCCTCAAAACCCATCTCTTCAGGGAAGCCTACCCCACCCTGACCTAACGGCCATTCTCCCTCTTTCCTCCCACCCCTCATTCCCCTCAGCCACTTCCTACTGTATCATTACCCCCTCCCTCCTAGATTGTAAGCTCGAAAGAGTAGGGCCCTCTTACCCCTCATACGTTGTTTGTTATTGTTGTACTGTGCCATGTATTGTCTCCCCCCCACCCCCCCCCCTATTGTACAGCGCTGAGCAAACCCTTTGGCGCTATATAAACTTGATGTAATAATAATAATAACCAAAGTAGTACAATGTTACCATAGTAACATTGTACTACTTTGGGGAAGTGATCAGTATTTTTTTTTTTTTTTTTTTTACACAATTTGCTTATAGCAAAGAATTACTTTGCTATAAGCAAGCATTTACCTGAATGACATCGATTCATTCAGGGTTTTTTTTTTTAGTGCTTAGCTGTGATTTGGCCACAGCTAATCACATGGCATGTGATTAGCTGTGACCATTCACCGCTAGACAGTAGTATACAATGGATGGCATGAATGAAGCCATCCATTGTATACAACTGTCATGTGACCTGCTGTGATTGGTCACAGCAGGTCACATGGTACCGGCAACAGGGCTGATACTCAGATCTGTCATCGGCCGTGTCCGAGGTACACGGCTGTTGACAGATCGTGCCGCTGCAGGAGCGCAATCTGCACATGTGCGGGAGGGCGCCATACGGCGTCCACCCGGAACGCTGATGACATTTGCCGCCCGCCATTCAGCCATAGGTCGGGCGGCAAATGGTTAACTACTTGCCCTCCAGAGGATTTATCCCCCCCATTCCTGTCCAGGCCATTTTTTCCAAGGCGCTGCATTACTTTAACTGACAATTACGCGGTCATGCACTGCTGCACCCAAATTAAATGTATGTCCTTTTTTCCCACAAATGGAGCTTTCTTTCGGTGGTATTTGATCTCCTTTGCCTTTTTTATGTTTTGTGCTATAAACAAAAGACCGACAGTTTTCAGATAAAAAACAATATTTTTGCTATTAACCACTTGCCGACCGCAGATAGCCGAATGACGGCTTCACTGCGGCTGGCCAGTTCTGGGAGGGTGTCATATGACATCCTCCCAGAACGTGCTCCCCTGCGCGCCCCCCAGCTATCTCCGTGATTGGTGTGTCCTACGGACACAGCTGATCACGTGATGTGGTAAAAGGCCAATCACACCGGCCTTTTACCACGTGATCAGCCGTGTCCAATGACACACTGACCACTGGGCAATTGCCGGTTATTGGCTGCACTTTCCTCATGCTGTCACAGCGTAAGGAAAGTACTGCCAAGAACCGGCAATTGTCAGAGGAGGGATCTGCATCGATCATCAGGGTACTGATGATCAGTGCCACCCACCAATGCCCAGCAGTGCCACTAGTCAGTCAGTGCCGCCTATCAGTGCAGCTTCATCAACGCACATCAGTAAAGGAGAAAATTACCTGTTTGCAAAATTTTATAATAGAAACACTTTTTTGCAAATTTTTTTGCAAAATTTTTGTTTATAGTGCAAAAAATAAAACACCCAGCGGCAAGTAAATACCACGAAAAGAAAGCTCCATTTGTGTGAAAAAAATTATAAAAATTTCATATGGGTACAATGTTGCATGACCAAGCAATTGTCATTCAAAATGCGACAACACTGAAAATTGGCCTGATCAGGAAGGGGGTATAAGTGCCCGGTAGGCAAGTGGTTAAACATGTCCAGTAAAAAATCAAATTTCGTTATAAATTTAGGCCAAAATGTATTCTGTAAATTAATTGGTTTACATGAAGGTTATAGCGTCTACAAATAGCTGTATAGATACTGGATTTTTTTTTTTTTTTTAATAGTAATGGCGGCGATCAGCGTCTTATAGCGGGACTATGGCGGGGGGAACTGACAAATTGTCACTGACATCCCCAGTGACACTAATACAGTGATCAGTGCTAATAAAAAGCACTGACACTGTACTAATTACACTGGGCAGGAAGGGGTAAATGGGAGATTTACAGTGAAGGAAAACAGTACACCACTCTGAATAGTGTCTGGGAGGCTGTGGTTGCTGCTGCACAAAAAGTTGATTGTCAACAGATCAAGAAACTGACAGACTCCGTGAATGGAAGGCTTATGACTGTTATTGAAAAGAAGGGTGGATATAGTGGTCACGGGTTAACATGTGGGGCGATCAAAGGGTTAACTGTGTGCTGTGTGTGTGGTTTACTGTGTCAGCATGCTGCTTTGTATTGATATGTATCTGCTATGCAGAGCAATACAAAGCAGCGTGCTGGAGCTGATGGGAGAGATCTGTACTGTTTACATACAGACCTCTCCCCTGTCAGTGATCACCAGGTGCAGCGGGGAATCACCAGCTGGGACCCAGTGATCGACAGCTGAGCCCACCAATGGCAGCGTGGGTAGGGCGCGCGCACCCTCTGCCTGGAAATGCAAAATCACGTGTATATATACATAATTTTGCGCAGCCCTGCCGTCCTGTAGTTGTATTTCTTCTATAGGGTGGCGGGCAAGCGGTTAATGAGCTGCAAATGTTCTGACAACCTAAAGGTTCACATTTGTGTGGCGTTTTTGCAGGCACATGTCGCAGGTACAGCAGCCTATTTGAATGAGCTGCTGTACCCTCTGGAAATGTGATTTGACGTGCGTGAAAAGTGCCGCATTTGCCAATGCGTAGAGGTGCTAAGGAGCAACACCTTCAGGTCAGGAACGCATACATATGTAATTTTGCGAGCATGCCCAACCTTTTTCAACTAGCGTGCCTAAGCAAAATGCCTAAAACCAAAATGCCCAAAAACTGTATACAAGCCAGCAGGTGGATCAAGCCTGCCTTGTAGTTTAACCACTTGCCACCCTGCCACTGTAGAAATACGGCGGCAGGGGCAGGCAGAACCACGTTTTAAAACAGGTAGGGAGCACACGCGAGGCGCGCTGCCGCCCTACCTGTCTCGCCGATCACAGCCACGGGCGTCAGTCGCCGGGTCACAGCCAGTCCTTACCGGCTATCTCCTGGCGGCAATCAGTGACAGAGAGCACAGCTGCAGTAGCTGTGCTTTCTGTCACTTCCCTGACAGCTCAAGAACAAGCTGATTGAGACAGAAGAGTTTCTCTCTCTCGATCAGCCTGTCCCCGTCCAGCACACACCCCTGCCCCCTAGTAAAACACTCCCCTCACACAAATAACCCTTCCCTGCAAAATAAACTTAACCCCTTCCTCCCCAGTGCCATTAGTACAGTGTCAGTGTTTTTTTTTTTTTTTTTTTCACTGATCACTGTACTGGTGTCACTGGTGATGTCAGTGACCTCAAATCAGTACCCCCCCCAGTGTCAGAATGTCCGCTGCAGTCCCGCCATAAGTCGCTGATCGCCACCATAAGTCACTGATCGCCGCCATTATTAGTTTAAAAAAACCTAGAAATCCCAGTATCTTTCCCGCCATTTGTAAACGCTATAACTTTCACGTAAACCAATTAATTTACACGTATTGGGTTTTTTTTTTTAGCAAAGACATCGCAGAATGCATTTTGGCAGAAATTTATGACTAAATTTAATTTTACATTTTTTTTTTACTGGACATGTTTATAGCAAAAAGTCCAAAATATTGTTTTTTTTTTTCCTCAAAATTGTCAGCCTTTTTTTTTATAGTGTAAAAAATAAAAACCGCACAGGCGATCAAATACCACCGAAAGAAAGCTCAATTTGTGGGGAAATAAAGGATGTAAATTTCATTTATGTACCATATTGTATGACCGCGCAATTGTCTGTTAAACTAGCGCAGCGCTGTATAACAAAAATATGGCGTAAATTGCAGTATCTATACCAGCAATGGGCAAACTACGGCCCGGCGGACCTTTTAATCCGGCCCGCGGAGCTAGGCTCCTCTCACAGTCCGCCCTGAAGACCGGTGTAGCATGAAAATCTGTCTCCTATGAGGATCTGTCCCCCTCGACGTATCTGCGCATGTGCTGGAGATCGCCGATCGGCTGCTAATGCCTGAAACTGGCACATGCGCAGATACGTCGAGGGGGACAGATCCTCATAGGAGACAGATTTTCATACTACACCGGAACGGCGCGGGACACGGTGAGAGGAACGCGCGGAGCAAAGGTAAGTGAATTGACACGGGGGACTTGGGGACTTAATATGGGGGATGAATTACTATATGGGGGATGAATTACTATGGGGGATGAATTACTATATGGGGGATGAATTACTATAGGGGGGATGAATTACTATAGGGGGGATGAATTACTATATGGGGGAATGAATTACTATATGGGGGAATGAATTACTATATGGGGGATGAATTACTATGCTCACTATGGGGGAATATTACTATACTTACTATGGATGACACATACACATAATTCATCTACTCTTGGTCCGGCCCCCGGGTCCAATATATGAACCCATTGCGGCCCTCAAGTCAAAAAGTTTGCCCACCCCTGATCTATACCATAGTTTGTAGACG
Organism: Staurois parvus; assembly: GCF_062004578.1. Taxonomy (NCBI): domain Eukaryota; kingdom Metazoa; phylum Chordata; class Amphibia; order Anura; family Ranidae; genus Staurois; species Staurois parvus. The sequence goes on from NW_028318275.1 coordinate 1,031,268, forward strand.
CTATAACTTTCACACAAAGCAATCAATATACACTTATTGGGATTTTTTTTACCAAAAACATGGAGCAGAATACATTTTGGCCTAAATTTATAACCAACTTGAGTTTACTATATATTTTTTATAGCTGAAAGTAAAAAATATTGTTTTTCTTCAAAATGTTTGGCCTTTTTTTTGTTTATAGCATGAAAAATAGCGCACAGGTGATCAAATACCACCGAAAGAAAGCTCTATTTGTGTGAAAAAAAGGACGTAAATTTTGTTTGGGTGCAGCATTGCATGACCGCGCAATTATCAGTTGAATTAGTGCAGCACCGAGTAGCAAAAAGAGACCTGGTCATTAAGGGGGGTAAATCCTCTGGAGGTCAAGTGGTTAATAAAGCCCCAGGTTTTCATTGTGCACCATTATACCTTTCTAGCTGTCGACATAAAAAGACAACGATGTCATCATTTGTTGGAAGGACATCGGGCATCTGCACAGCATCCCTGCTTGCCCCTCTCTGTCAGCACAGGGGTCACATTTGCTGATTGAGGGGGAGAAACTGAGGGAGAAGAGGCACAATGAAACACTAGTTAGCACCAGTGTCCAAAGGTGTATTTGCTTTGGAAGAATAAATGACCTCTGATGTTGGGTGAACCACATGTACAGATGTTGCTATGATCTGAAAAACTATTAGTTTAGTTTTTTTTACATTTTGTAATGGGTTCCTCAAGATTGTGCAGAATTTTAAAGGGTTTCTCGAGATTGTACAGTATTTTAAAGGGTGCCTTCACTGAAAAAAGATTTAGAAACACTGACCTAGCCTATAGTGGTATTTCAATTTTAGGTGGAGTCTGCCTGGCCATTTGCTTATATATTTGAATCCAGCAGACTTTCCTCCTGCTCGTTGGGTGCTGCTCCTCCAGCTATTTTAAAATCAGTTTTTAGGGTATTATTGTACTGAGCAGTGTAAGGAGTACAGGGATTTTTTTCACATTGAAAAAAAAACACTTTTCACCATTGTGACTCTTCCCTCCACAATCCAAAGCTGGCAATGTACTGGTAGATTTTTAAACAGAAGTTCTCATCAGTATAGGCAGTAACATGACGAATATCATTGAAATTTACATCAGAAACATTTGCTTTTAACCACTTACCTACAGGGCACTTATACCCCCTTCGTGCACAGGCCAATTTTCAGCTTTCAGCTCTGTCGCACTTTGGGTGACAATTGCGCGGTCATGCAACACTGTACCCATATGAAATTTTTATAATTTTTTTCACACAAATAGAGCTTTCTTTTGGTGGTATTTAATCGCTGCTGGGTGTTTTATTTTTTGCGCTATAAACAAGAGCAACAAATTGGGAAAAAAATGTTTTTCTTTGTTTCTATTATAACATTTTGCAAACAGGTAATTTTTCTCCTTCACTGATATGCATTGATGGGGCTGCACTGATAGGCAGCACTGACTGGTGACACTGCTGGGCACAGGTGGGAGGCACTGCTTGGCACTTGTGGGGGGCACTGATCATCAGTGCCCTGATGATGAGTGCCAATCGGTTTTCTGACAATTACCCATTGTCGGTAGTACTTTCCTCATGCTGTAACAGCGTGAGGAAAGTGCAGCCGACAACCGCATTTACCCGGTGATCTGCTGTGTCATTGGACACAGCTGATCACATGGTAAAAGACACCGCTGTGATTAGCCTTTTACCTCATCATGTGATCAGCTGTGTTTACGGACACAGCAATCACGGAGATCGCCGTGTGCGCGGGAGAGCGCGTTCTGAGAGGACGCCCACCTAGAACTGGACAACCGCGCTGTAGTCGTCATTCGGCTATAGCGCAGTTGCCAAGTGGTTAAAGTAGAATTAATGACGTTTTTTCATTTTGGATAGTGTAAGGGAGGGTTATAACCCCTGTCATTTTTGTTTTGTCATCCGTGTTCCATTGTGGAAATTTCTCTTCAACTCCTGTCCTGTGAGAGGAAATCCCTCCAAAGCGAGGGAATCCCTGGTTGTCACCAGAACTAGTGTCCTCTTTGGAAGATTTTCCTTCTACTGTTCTGGGGACAACACAAAATTTATGAACTTTTAGGCATCATGTACATTGCTGCTCATAAACGTGAGTTCAAGAGCTTTTTTTTTTTTTTTTTTTTTTGCCAAAGCCCCTGAACACAACTCAATAAAGGCCTGCGTGTCCATGCACACATAGACTTTTATCAGAGTTTAACAGCAGCAATGTTTAGGGCCAGTGAAACGATTCTTCAGCACTCAGGAGAGGAACGTTTTGTCCAAAAATCGCTAAACGCAATAAAAACGTTATTTCAGTGGCAAGCACTCTGGTCAATGAAATGAATAAATGTAGTACCATGTTTACATACGATTTTCTACTGCTAGCAGAAAAACGTTCCACTATGCACAAGGCCTTACTTTTACTTTCGATAACTGTAAAAAGGACAAATAGAGAGGGTGAATCATCTCCCTAATGGGGACACAGACATCAATAAAAACTTGACAGGTGAATCAGTCTCTCACCACTCTATCCAAATTTAAAAACAAGTTTTGTCTTTAGTAATACTTTAAAGCGGAACTTCACCTTAAAGGGGAAGTTCTGCTTGTTTGCATTCTCCACTGCTGTGTTTGGAAATTTTTTTGGGTGGAGCAGGTACCTGGTTTTGACCGGTTCCCACTTCCGGTCAGATTGCTGTGTTGATCTGAACAGATTTTTCAACCCCTCCTCCTTCCCTCAGCAGCCTTCTGGGACACATCACAGGTCCCAGAAGACTGCGGGACCATTTACAAAGTGCAGCTTGTGCATGCGCAGTAGGAAACCGGCTGTGAGGCCGCAATGCTTCACTGCCATTTTCCCTTACCTAAGATGCGGCACCATTGCTGGATCCTTGGACAGCTAAGTGTCCTTTTATTAAAAGTCAGTAGCTACTATATTTGTAGCTGACTTTAAATTTTTTTCTTTTTTTTGGGGGGGGGGGGGGGTACTGGAGCTCTTTTTTAACATTTTGATTTTGGAGTGAATTTTCTATCCCGTTCCTTCAAATTTTCTAATCACTGTGGTCAAATAAAAACATCAACTTGACACCAATTAGAAAGATGAACTGCTTACTGTATTTCCAGCTTAAAGCCCAACTACAGGAAATTTGAAAATGATCTCTTGCAGTGGGTTTGCAAGGGTTAACTGCTCATTTAATTCTAGAGGGCATAGAAAACTTTATTTACTTATGATCCTGCGCTCTTCCTCACTACTAGGCCTGTCTCCACAGCATCTTCTCCCCTACGCTAAGATCCTCTGATGTCATCAAGCGGATGTAGGGTCCATAGTTCTGTACTGGACAGTGAGGGACAGTCCACCGTGGAAGCAGAGGATGGAGTGTTTTTTCACTCTCCTAGACCTAAACAAACTGTTATCGCAGTGCGGGCGCAGTAAGGGAGAACTTTCAGATTTCCCACAGATGGGCTTAAAAAAATAAAAAAACCTGACTTTTTTGGTGTGTGTTCACTTTCCTTTTTTTCGTTCATAGACATCCCCTGCCCCTATATTCACCAGGGCTCTTGATGCTTTCTATCCACATCACATATCCCAGCATCCTGTAGAAACAAGGTTGCACAGTGAACAGTGATTGGAGGAAGGACCTCACACCACGTCATCAGGAGGGCAGCTGCAGGAACGCAGAACAGACAGCCGATTCCCAATGATGTCAGAGATGAAGATGGTGGCACAGGACCCAGCGTGCAGTGGTGGATCGCAGTAGAACAAAGCTGGATTCTCTGGAGTGTAAGAATGTTTATTGAACATAACCCAGTGATAAAGGTAAGCAGGGATTGAAAAGGAAAAAGGGGTAAAGTTCCTCTTTAATCAAAAGTTACTCTTCCAGTCAGTTTTCCCCAGTAGCTAAATGCTTGGTAAAACGGAATTACACTGCACTATATATACATATGTTTTTTAAAGAAGGTCACCCCAGGGGGGGAATATGCCATAATGTGCCATAAGTTTGACTTGCCTGAGAAATCAAGCCCTCAGTGCTCCTGCTGGTCCTGGGTGCTTCCACCTCCTCCCAGTCTTCCTTCCAGGTTCACTCTGTTTGACTGATTGATTAGCCAGGTAGCAATGATGTCACTCCCATACATGCATACAGGAGTCACTTTGTCACGGCACAGAGTGATGCTGCAAATGTTCTCTGAGCTGCCAATGCATGGCTTAGTGTACATTAGCACTTACAGGCAGAGAGAAGCATTTATAATAGAAGAAATCACTAGGGTCTTTTCTGTCAGAAACCCTACCTGTCAGAGGTTTTAACAATTTTAAGTTTAATTTCATTTTAACTCTTACTACTAGATCTTTCTGTGGCCTTTGATACTGTTGACCACCTTCTCCTCCTCTATAAACTCCACTCCCTTGGTTTCCAAGATTCTGCTCTTTCCTGGTTCTGTTATCTATCACAGCAGTTTTTCAGTGTTACCTAAGAATCTGTCTCCTCTCCACTTCCCTTTTCTGTAGGGGTCCCCCAAGGCTCTGTACTTGGACCCCTTCTCTTCTCTATACCTTCTCTTTTGGTCACTTGATAGCCTCACATGGCTTTCAATACCATCTATACGCCGATGACATCCAATCTATCTCTCTACTCATCACTTCACTCCTTCAGTCTCATCTTGCATTACTGACGTATCGGTATGGATGTCACACCATTTCCTCAAACTAAATCTCTCTAAAACCAGCATTCCCACCTCCCTGACTTTTCCATCTAGATCAATAATACAACTATCAGTCCCTCCCCTCATGCCAGGGTACCAGATCTAATGCTGTTCTGACCTATCCTTACAGCCCCTAATCCACTAACTGTCAAAAGCTTGTAGACTTCACTTCCGTAATATCTGAAAAAAAAAAGTCACTCCTTTTTAACTAATGAAAGCACCAAGCTACTCATTCTCTCCCTTGTTATTTCTTGTCTTGACTATTTTAACTCCCGTCTTGAAGGCCTACCTGTACGCAGGCTACCCCACCCCTTCAATCATGAATGCTGCTGCCATACTCCTTTACTTTACTAACCACTCAGTGTGTGCCATTCCTCTGCAAATCCCTCCCCTGACTTCTGATTGCCCACGGCTTAAATTCAAAATACTAACAACATCATACAAAGCCAATCACAACTCTACCCTGAGCTACATCACCAGTCTTGTCACAAAATATCTCCAAAACTGTCCTCTCTGCTCCTCCCAAGACCTCCAGATCTCGAACTATCATCTTCTCTCCTGCTAGTCTTCAGGACTTCATCCAAGCCTCTCCCATCTTCTGGAACTCTCTACCTTAATCTGTCCACCTATCTCCTACTCCCTTGTCCACCTTTAGGCAATCTGAAAACTTCTCTTCTGGGAAGCCTATCCCACCTCCAACTGACAACTATACTTTTAATTTTTCCGTCCGCTCATCCCTCACAGTTATTACCTTTTGTAGCACTTGCCTCACCCTATTAGATTGTAAGGTCCAATGACTGTACTGTCTCCCTTTATATTGTAATGTGCTGCGAAAACTGTTGGCGCTATATAAATCCTGTAAACAGTAATAAGAAGTCTAAGGGATGATGAATAAGTTGTAATACTTCATCCCTTGTTCCCACTGGCAGCTAAAGCTCTCTTATTCTCTCCATTACCTGGGTTGAGAGAGAGCCTTTGGTGTTCTTACAGTGCGGCACTACTGGTCTTGATTCGTATGGCAATGATGTCAGTGTGCAACTGTTAGCGTGATAAAAAGAAGCATCCTCAATGGATTTGCAGTAAGGAGGGGTAACATAAATAAAACAGTTTTTTAATCTTTTGAAGAAGGTGAAAATGGTATTTTTATATAAAAAAATAATGGTTTATGATACACAGTTTTTTAGCAAGCTAAATGTCATCTATTTATGGCGTACATCTTTATTACTTGCAGTGTAACGGACTGCAAATCATTGAATATCGTTATATGTGAATGCCCTAGTGTAATGGAAGGCAATGAGTCCAAGGCAAAAAAAAGGGTCCTACCACAATGGATGATGGAAGACAAAGCACATACAAAGAAACCACTTACAAGAGATGTGAAGAAAAGGAAGTACAGGTAAGACTTGACTTGCTATTTTCTTGAACAATCACCATGTAGTTTTACCACCTTAATATCATGCCATGGTTTAAAAAAAAAAAATTACAGGTTATCAAACTCAATAGAAAACATAGATGGCCAATGGACCCTTTGAATTCCTGTGATCAAGCTGTCAGACAGCGCTGATCCAAGGCAAAATACACAGACTAAGGCAGAGTAGCTTTGTGCCTTGCGATCTGTGTGAACCAGTCACTGCATTTACACATGTAAACAAACGTAAACACAGCCTCACCTTCTGCCTCTGCTGCTGATTGCAACTTCCTTTGTAAGTAACTGCTCCCACTGACCACCAATAAAAAAAGGGCTCACTAATCACAAAGGGGGCACATTGACCATCAAGAGGACACACAGCAGCAAGGGAGCAGATTAATCACAAAGGAGCACACTGGCGATCCGTGCTATGGGGACAAAAGCATCACTGACCACAAACCGTTATGGGGCAATCATCATTCATTACCACCATTTCAGGGGGCACGCATCATTGACTACCAGTATTTAAAGAGGCACTCACTACCAGGTACCACCATAAGGTGACCACTGAAATCTGCAAGCTAATTTGTGCATTACCTTGTCTTGACCCCCTCATTCTGCTGCACTGTATACACTACATCCTAAACAATTTTGGGGCGTATGTACTGTCCTGGCATTTTACTACGACAGGCAGAACTTCAGTTTTTTTGTTTTGTTTGTTTTTTTTCCTAGATCCTAAATGGTTAGTTCAGAGCTGATTAGCTACTCAGGTGAGATAGCCAGGGGGGTCAAATTCTGGTCAGGGCTGAGAGACTCTGCAGGCCAGCCCCTCTGGAATTGCCTCCTGCTCTGAGGCTTTCGGAGGAGGACCTTGGAGGCAGTTGGTGGATCTGAGGAGTGGCTGGCTACACTCATGAGGAACCTCAGCCAATCCCCAACAAAAGGCTTGGCAATGGGACTAGGACCCCCTTAAAATGGAAAAGCCTGCTCAGTGGCGGGAGAGGAGTGTGGAGCGGGAAGATGTGAGGCTGGAGGAGGAAGGCAACCAGGAGGCCTTGTGTGATGGGGCCTGCTTGGAGCTGGAAAGGAGGAAAACTTCGGACTCATGGGCCCCCTTAGTGAGAACCACCTGTATGGCAGGGATGGAGCAGCCGAGCTTATAGGCCTGGTAGCAACAGCCATCCCGCAAGCGGTACAGGAGAAGATCTGAGTGAGTACACCTGCTCCCTATGGGTGAGTAGGGGAAGGATCACTTTGGTGGGAAATCAGATTAGCTCTCTGCTAGTGACTGTGCACCTTATTTAAAGGAACAGGAGTCAGATCCCCTGCTCAGGAAGAAAGTCTCCATATTGCTGGGTGAAGAGGAGTTCATCTAGGGTCTGGGGTGATACAACTAGGAGCTGCTGGGTAGCACTCCAACAGAGACTGCATCAAAGAAGAGAAGCTTGTGAATAGTTCAGGAAGTTGTCCTCAGATTTTGGTTCTCTTGGGCATCCTATACACCCTATCCCTTACCTTACCCTATCCAAATTCGAATCCCCTCAATAAAATAACAAAACAAACGCTCAAGGACTGATTTCTGCGTACGGCTGAAAGCTTGTGTGGGAAATGCTAAGTGACTGGCTGTGCGGGACCATAGGGGGACCCCAGTTCATCAGCAATCCCTAAGTTAGTAGTGCTACAGTAGTAAAAATAGAAGTATGGGTTTTGAAAAAAAAATAAACATTTATATTCACCTAGGTGGATGAAGCATTGATCCATGCTGCTTCTGTCCCCCGCTGACTCTAAGAGTGAAAACTGAGCAATCAAAACACCACTGATCACTCAGTTCTCCCCTCCACTCTGAGCAGAGAGTGGTGACTGTCAGTCACTGACTCTGCTCTGTCCCTCCAGCGCTCACTGGAGCGGAGGGGCGAGAGAGACTGGCTCAGGTTCTCAATACTTGCTAAGAGGCTGAGCCAAGGGCTGGTCCAGGCATCTGGATGAATCCCAACTTTGAAGTCAAGATCTTTCCAGCGCCTGGACTGGCCAAGTGACATTGGCCAACAGTGTGATTTAGCTCGCGATCAGCTGAAAATGGGTCACAAAAGGGCTGAAAGATCTGCACTCTTGATTCAAAGAAGTATAGCTAAAATAGCTAATAACGCTGTCATTATTAGATGTCATCAAAAGATTGCTCTGTTCTTCTCAAAAACAGATATAAAATTAATTTACATGATTGTAATTATCAATCTATCACAGCACAACAAAATTGGCCTGGTAATGAGGGGATGATATGTACAGACTGGTACAGAAGTGGTTAAAGGGTACCTTCGATATTGGAAATGTTTCTTGTATAATCCTCATCACCCCCCACCTGCAGTTAAGGGAACTCTAGGAGGTTAGGTTGTAATAAGGTGACATTTATACAGCCAGTTGGCAAGCCATGCATCATTTTCTTTTTCCTGTCATTCTGAGGCTCCAACTCTCTTCCAGCAGCTCAGCCTTGTTATCGGGGGACCCTAAGCACACATTTCTAAAGAATGTTCACACAGGCACATCATGTTACTCTATGTTTGCACAATCTTGGAGTTATTGTGCCAAGTATATTTAACAAAGCTTGTTTATTTGTTGCCCTCATTTTATAAGCTCATTATCGCCAGAAAATTGTGGCTGCCACATGTTATACCAATAAAATCTGTTCTTTGATTGGCTGCTATGGTTTAGTATAGGTAAACTCCAAACCTTTGGGTAAATATGTTTGCCTGTGCCCCTGGTAATATTAAATCCACAGTCTTTTTTTGTGTTACCAGACTGCCAGTGACATGTTGTGTCTTCAAGCCTACTCTCAATCCTTGCCATTTGATTATTGGGCAGGCTTAAGGTACCCTTCATGTTTCCACACATTTACCCCCTGCATTGACTTTAATGTGACCCTGTTACCAACTTACAAATTGCAGGTGAAAGCATAGAAACAATGAATATTTTAAAGCTCCATGCACACTAGGAACTTTAAAAAAACACCCGAAAAATGCTGGAAAAAAAATGCTCATTTGAGCATTTGTTTTCCCCAGCGTTTTCTGTTCTTGTGTCGGCGTATTTCCGGCATTTAGCAGTGTATAGCTGGTTGTTAAGGAGCAGGCAGCAAGTTGACTGCCTGCATCCTTAACAGCCGATGACTCTTCAGCTGACCCCCACCAACCACTGCCAAGGATTGTGGGGAAGAGGCCCTTGTCCCCTTCAACATAGGGACAAGATGCTTTGTCTTCACGGGACTGAGATTGAGCTCTGCAGTCACTTTTGCAGCAGTTTTTTTATTCTGGATCACAATCCTGCGCAATGTTTTTTTGTCTCTTTCAGTCAGTTGGCCCTGTCGAGAATGCTTATTCGATGACGTTTTCTTGGAAACTATGCCCTTTTAACCTTTGATACTGTACCTTGCGACACGGCAAATAAATTGACAACTTCCGCCACAGAGGCACCAACTAAGCGGGCACCAACAATTTGCCCTCTTTGAAGCTCAGTAAGCTCTGCCATAACTCTGTATTACTAGCAGAGCATGCAGTGAATGACGAAAGTGAAGCTTCCCATCTGTTTAGCTAGGCGTCTCATCACACAGAAGCATGTGGTCCCTTTCACACCTGCAAATCATGTGGTGTTTCCATTTTTTTGTCTAACCCCTGTAGATAACATGTATAAAATATGTTAAATGCACCTATAATCGTATGATAGCTTCTGGTTGAGTGGTCTAGTGACAGGGTCATTTTAAAGGCAGGGATGTGTTCTTTTTTTTGTGTGACAATGGAGCAAGGAGGGGTTAAAAAAAACTAATTGCATTTTATTTTTGTATTGTATGTCCAGGTCTCCCAGAAAGTCAACAGTTTACTGTATGAATGAAAAAGAATTGGTTGACTATGCACTTCAGATTTTAAACAAGGTAATGGTTTATAATAAAAGTAACATATGAGTGAAGCAAATAGGCTGAAAGGCTTTTTTTTTTTTTTTCTATTGCAGATCTAAAATGATACAAAGCCAATTACCTAGTTACCGTACTGTGTGACTGATTGTAGATTTAACTAAAGCAGAATTAATCAAAGGCTGTGTGACGAGTGGTCTTTTGGTTATTTCTAGAGAGACAAAGTATTAAAGCGGAGTTCCAGCTGTTTTTGTGTTTATTAAGAGTCAGCAGCTGCAAAAACTGTAGCTGCTGACTTTTAATAAACATACACTCACCTGTCCCAGGGTTCAGCGATGTGCTCACCCACGCCGTCCCTTCTCTCCTTCTTTTCTCCCCGGTGCTGGCATCTCAACTGTGGGCACCCGGCTGTGACAGCTTGCAGCTTCACAGCCGGGTGGCCACTGCGCATGCGCGAGTCGCACTGCGCAACCTGATTGGTCCAGCAGTCTTCTGGGACCTCTGAAAGTTCCCAGGAGACTGTGGGAGGAAGGAGGGGGAGGGCTGAATTTCCAGCTCACTTTGCCGTGGCGAACTGAGCCGTAAATGGGAGCGGGTACCTGTCAAAACCAGGTATCTGCTCCCCCCAAAAGGTGCCAAATATGGCAGGGGAGGAGGCAAACAAGCAGTGCTTCTACTTTTCGGTGGAACTCTGCTTTAAGTATTATTAAATGCTAGGTATTTTAGGGCAAGCAAACATTCTTGAACTCTGCACCCTCCTAACCTCCTTGAGGCCTCACAATGTTATCCTTTTTGTTCCTGATTTCATTTGGCCAGTCATGTGACATGTAGGACCCTCTTCCTCTTTAGTTGTAAACATAAATTGTGTCACACGTGAAGTATCATCCTGAATGTTAGAGTGGGAGCAGCAATCCTAGGGCCATAATTATTGGTTAACTCTAAACTGATAAGTTGAAAATGCTTTTTTTATGGACAACTTTTTACCATAGTTTTCTGCCATTTCATGGGTGCATGCAATTTGGAATGTTTGGTATCTATTTACCATCTTTTATAGTTTAATAAAAATTGGGTATGAAGTTCTTTTTGCACTCAAATTCATTTTAGCTTTTTTTTCTAAAGAAAATGCATTTGATAAAAAGTTGATGCAGTTGTTGTGCGACATTAAGAAAATGCAAATGCCCCTGCTTTCAGAAAATATATAATTTAAATTAATTTCCAGCAAAAAATGTAGATTGTGAAAAATATAAAAAAAAATAGCAAAAAAGGGGCACTTTGTAAAAAAAGTGGTTAAAGAAGCTCTGAAATCAGACCTCATTTATGAGATGAAAGCATCGCAGCAGTACACGATAAAAGGCACTTTCGTGTTTACCACTCTTTAAAAAATAATTTTAGTTTTTTTTTCCCTATGTTGTTGCCCTTTAGAAGGAATCTGATCATTTCCTGGAAGTGTCCTTTCCTGTCTTTATCGTCCCACTCCTTGCTGCTACTGTACAAAGGCAGACAAGAGGAGCCTGCAACATCTTAGCAAATTTTATGATTTCAGTCAAGATGAACTATTTATTATCTGTGCAGCCATAAAATAATAAAACAGAAGTGCCAGTAGAAGCAGAGTAGCACAAAAAAAATGTAAAAAAAGCAGGAACTAATTGTAATGTTTGCAGAGTGGAAGGGGTGACTTTGCTGGCATGATTCAGTGTTCTGCTGTGAGTGAGCTCCTATTACTGTCTCTGCCTCTCTGACCTCTCATCATATAAATAACATGCTGTTTAGTGAGACTCAAACGTAAAAAATATTAGTGATGAAATATAACAGTGCATCATTTGAGTGACAGCTCTAAGTCAACCGGGGGCTGCTTATGTCACATCTAAGATGGTAGTGCCCAGCAGCAGCGTTAGGCCTGTTCAATATTATAATGGCTTCAATATTTACATTGAATGAGCAGAAAAAAGTAATTTGTCATATATTCCTATTTGAAGATTGTTGTTGATACCAGTAGTTTAGGAACAGGGTCCTTAAAAAAAAAAAAAATAAAATAAAATGAAGAACCCTTTATAGATGTTTAGGGAATCCTACATTGGAGGAAATTTATGAAAACTGGAGCAGACAGAATCTGGAGTAGTTGTGCATGGCAATAAGTCAGCTTCTATCTTAACTTGTTCAGTTAAAGTGAAAGTAAAGGCTACATATAAGACTTCTTAAAAACGCTGCTTCCCCCTTCTACCTTGGACATCAGCAACCAGTTTCCATTGCTCCTCCATTGTCAGCAGTCCTTCCTCTCCTCTGTATCTGCCACTCTTTGACACAGGGTAGCCGGAGCTTCTGCATCACGGGACTGAACCAGAATGGATTAAAAAAAAAGGTATTTACAAGCATCTTTTTGTACGAACAATATACAGCATGGATAGGAGGAAGGAGGAAACAGTTTTAAGCAGTCGTATATGTAGACTTTACTTACACTTTAAGCTTTGAAAATATATGATAGAAGCTGATGGATTGCTGTGTACAGCTGCTCCAGATTCTGACTGCTCAAATTTTGATAAATTCCCCTCACTGTGTTTAATACCAGACACTTAGAAAAGAAATTCCACACTGCCTTTATGCCAACTATAATTTTGATTCTACTTTAGAGCAAAAAGGATCGGGGTAGTGAAGCGGAAACTGAAGCTTCTGTAGAAGGGGATAAGGTGGAATCCTACAAAGATGGAGACAAGAAACCTCAGACTCCTCCAGAAGCATCCTGCAGCCCAAAATTGACACAGTCACCTCCTAAAAACTCATCAAACACCACCCTGCCCGAGACTGTATCTGATGAAGAGGACGACCCTTTAAAATTTGTCAGAGAGATCTTTTTTAGCTGAGTAGTGTTGTACACTTGTACAGTGTTGTATAACTGTAAGGCTTTGTTTACACCAGTGTGCAGAGATGTCAGTTTTTCAGCACGCATTCTGCAAGGGCACAAAAAAAAACAATTGTCCTTTATGTGCCCTATTCACATCACAACACTGGTATCATGTGCAGATGTTTCTGCACAGGAATCTGCAACGTGTTTGCAGTTTTCTGTACAGAAAAAAGCTGATGTGACACTAATACTGCGGTGTGAACAGGGCACATAACTGACGTGCATGAAAACTGATGTCAGCGTGCTTAAAAACTTACTAAAACGCACATGTAAACTGAAATTTCCCATCAGTTTTCATGCACACATGGTGTGTACGAGCTCTAAATGCACAAAGTGGTTCTGTCAACAGAACAGACAGTGATCGGAAATAAGGCAGCAATAAAAATCCAACAGAACCCAAAACCCCCCAAAAAATTTCCCCCGAGTTTACCATTATTGTAGTTGAGCTGATGAATGTATGTAATTTTTTTTTAAACCTTGTTACTGTTTACAGCCTGTATATTCCTGTGTACACTGTGTTGTAATATATTTTAATATCATAGGCTACATGTTAAATGGTGTGACTGCATTACCATAATTGGTATTTTTACTTCAGTGTACAAATAGCTAAGTGTGTGTGACTTGGAACCGAGCTTGTTTAAATGTAGCAACCTGTTTTTCTCTGAGTGTTGGAATCCAGTTGTTCCCTCTTTTTTTGTCCTCTAACTTCCAAGCAGCAGTGGCCTCTGTTGATGTGATCTCTGAGCTGAAATGTTCCATGTGTTTTGGAGATGTTTTCAGATCCTGTTATGCTGTATAGCTTGTGTGCTGCATACACCGGAAAGACAAGGAGTTTGTTTCTGCCCTGAGTGCAGAGAGGAATTTCAGCCCCGTCCTGGCCTGCAGAGGAACATAAATCTGCATAAAATAATGGATTGTTTCTGCTCTCCCTCAGCACAATCAGAAACAGCGATCAGCCCCGCTGTTTGTACCCAGACTCCGTACCTGCTGCTACTAAGTAGTGTCTTCCCAAGAAAGCTGATTAAACAGCTGAGCGTTCAGTGCAAGTTACCAGAACATATAACATGCTTTCCATAGAGCGCAACAAATGCACCGTCTATGAGGATAAACTCTTCTATGTTAATATGGACAACCCTGTCCTTTATGATTTTCTGGAGTAAGGAACACAGAAGGAATTAGATGGACCCACTGACTAGAGCCTTAGAAAGCAAAGGGATTGGAAAGGTCATGCAGGAGTTAAGGGAGGGAAATGAAGAGTTAATAAAGGATCTTCAAGATTACCTTGAAAGATTAAGGAAAAGCTTAGCTACTAAAACCGAGAGCTTGACTAATGTTTTTAAAGACATCAGGAGACAATTGAGAGATCTGGAGAATAAAGTCCAGAGGGAAATCACCAGACAAGAAGAGCAGGCTGTACGTCCATTTATTGAGGTGATTCAATACCTGGAAATAAGGCATGACAAGCTGTCCAGGATGGGTCAACAGTTTGAGATGCAGTGCGGCATGTCTGAATCACTAGACTGCAAGTGTACAATCCAAACGCACACGTTCTTGCGTTAAAAATGGCTGTGTGTATAAATGGATGCTGCAGTGATTGTCAGCTGGAACCGAACAGAATCACCAAGGGAAAATGTCACCAGCACACCATGGATCACCAATATGGGTCCAAAAGTTTTAATGAATGATCACATAGTTACAGCAAGGCAAAAGCCCCTTCATCACAGTCACATGCCTGATGAAGGGGTCCTGCGAGACTCCTAAACGTTGCCTTGCTGTAACTATGTGATCGTTCATTAAAACTTTTGGACCCATAGTGGTGATCCTCGGTGTGCTGGTGACATTTTTCCATATCCAAACTGCTGACACACATACAGACAAAAAAAATTGCATTGGAGTGGGAAAAGGACAGAGAGATCTTTCATAAGCTTGGTTTTCATCACCTCGTTCGAAGCTATATAGGTTGTGCTCTGATCGAAGGAGTTTTACACACAGGTTGGACTGATTTTAAGAAAGTTGTAGATCTTTGCATTTGTACACCAGAACATGCCAACCTATTACTTGATGTAATCTGTGCATATCAGATGGCATGAAAACTGTATCCTGGACCCATAAAAAGCAGATTTGCCCAGGATTGCCAAACAGATTCCAGCAGCTTCCTTAGGTGTTAAGCACTAGGACATTTTTCTCAGGGCGACATTACTGGGAGGTAGAGATTCTAAAAGAATGAGTGGGGGGATAGGGATGTGCTATTCCAGCATGGACAGATTAGGACCTTTTTCGTGGATTGCATTTAATAACAAGTCCTTGTGTTTGATGAGGTTTTATAGCAATTATGACTTATCTCATGACATTTGTCTGGAACAGCTATCACAAATTTCCATTAGGAGGTTCAGGGTGTATCTGGATTATGAGGCTGGTGAGATTTCTTTTAATGAGGTATGTGACCCCATCAGACACCCCTTCACTTTCACTGAGCACCTCCACACTGTACTGTATGTAGAGAAAAGCTGTGTACAGACGCAAGACCAACCACCAAAAAGAGGACTTGTAAGCTCTTGTACTGTCGTAGCTGAGTATTTATCCTGCGGGATTCCTGTTTTATAAGAAATGATTGCTATATTTCTATTTTTTATATGTTATTGTTCAGTCAGTGTCACACCTTGCTTAAATGTTAGTCATAATTTCCATTCCTCAGTTTGGCAGTGTTAGACTACACTGGGGTTTTTTTTAAGGCCTCCTACACATGACCATTTAGCTGCATAAACCAGATTCCATCAGCAAGAATCATTGGATCCTTGCGATTGGAATGACAGGTGCATGCGAAGAGAGGAGGCCGCTCAGCCTATATAAGCTATTGACAGGCTGACAGTGGCCACCACAGTTCACATGTAGCCGCACACCAAGCAGTTACCTGTGGTTAGGGGCTGTGTCCAGGCTCAGACATCTGTTCCTAACCCCAGTTAACCCTGTGGTGTGTGGCTACTCAGCCTGTTTTTCGCTTAAATAGGCTAAGTGGCTGTCACGATTTGTGGGTACCTGTCATTCCAATGGCAAGAATCTACTAATTCTTGCTGCAGAAATCCAATGTATGCAGCTAAATGGCTGTGTGAAGGAGCCCTTAGTGTTGTTTTCTATAGTTAAATCATCTGTATACGTGTGTGTACGTATAAAGCCATTTATAACTCTGCCCCAAATTCATCAACGATCTTGTCTCCAAATATCACCCAAACCGTCCCCTCCGCCCCTCACAAGACCTCCTGCTCTCTAGCTCCTTTGTCTCCTCCTCCCATGCTCGTCTCCAGGACTTTTCCAGAGCTTCCTCCATCCTCTGGAACTCTCTACCCCAATTTATCAGACTATCGCCTACTCTGCTCACTTTTAGGAGATCTCTGAAAACCTATCTCTTCAAGGAAGCCTATCCTGCCCTCAGCTAATAATGGAATCTTCTACTTTTCCAACCAGTCCATCCCCCACAGTTACTACCTTTTGTACCACTAACCCCTCCCTCCTAGATTGTAAGCTCCAAGGAGCAGGGCCCTCCTATCCCTCTTGTATTGAACTGTATTGTTGCTGTATTGTCTCCCGTTATATTGTAAAGCGCTGAGTAAACTGTTGGCACTATATAAATCCTGTATAATAATACTGTGTAAACCGAACAATGATCGTCTCTAATTTTCTTCATTTTGGTCTGTTAAATTTGCTATTACCTGTTTTGTTACATCTGTATGAGAAGTTTAAAGCAATTTCTGTTGATCCTACCTCAAATCTTGCAAGATGTAACTTCCTATATTCTATACCTGTGCTGCACAGTTGTGGAGATGTAACTTCCTGCTTTGCAGCCATACATTACATTGCTCCCAGCTCTCGCTGTAGTCTGCAGAATACCCACTTCCCCTCCATGTTATGGAGAAGCCAAGATGTTGTGTTGCCCTGCACTAGGGTGACAGTGCTACTTCTCAATAGAAACTATGTTGTTGCCCTAGGACAGGATGTGTGTTCCTGGTAGAACCATCAGGTGAAGATAAAGGGAAAAAACTGATAGAATCAAAACTGGTGTAGCCACCACATCTAAGGAGTGGTAAGCTGCAATATTTTAAATTTTTGTTCTGGAGTGTTCTCCTGGTTAAGAGCTGTAAAATCGAAATTTGAAAAAAGGCACACTGCACCATAACCTTTTGTAGATGCAATACATATCCATAATGATATACATAATTACTTGTATCCATAATGATATAAATAATTGTTATATTTTTGTGTCCTAACAATTGTTTTATGAACATTTAACCAGGCTGTATTAAACACAAAAGAATATCAGGTGCCGAAAGAATACACTATCAAAGCGGTCACAATTAACTACTGAATATAGAGTTCAAATGTCCAAAGCCTTAAAGTAAAATAGCAGTATAAGGGTGGCAGGAGGTCCGAGGTAGATAGCTCAAACCACATGGAGGAACCTGAGGCCAAATCGGTGATGAGACAAAAGAGAGGGACACAGAACATGAGTCTAGAATTCCCAGTGCTTGGGATTTGGGGGAGGTGGTCTGTGGTACGCGCAAAAGACAATAGCCAAGCCACTGGATCAGTAAAATTTACCAAATTTATTGTACAACACATATCCAAACTTACATGGCAGCAATAGGAGAGCAGTGTCGAGGGTGAGAGTAATCATCCACTGGTACAACAAACGGAACGGGAGCATCGCTGAGCTGAGGGTTGGAGAGCCAGACTATCAAATACCATGCCACTGGCGTGGCGTCTGTGTAGGCTTTCCTCAGATACTCTGTACTAACCGAGGCAGGTAGTGCATGCTGTATTAAACACTGAGGTCCATGTGTTGTAGGGCTGGGAAATGTACCACTCCGATGGAAAGGCTACAAGTCCCAGCATTCCCTGTTTTTTTTCAGTTCCACTGACATTCCCTTCTGTATTGCTGAGATACCATTGCCTGGGGGATTTTCTGCATTTGACTCTTCTGATAGTTCTTTGTGGTTCCTTCTGCTGGCCCTCACATCATTCCTGTTTCCCATAATGAAGTAGGGGCTGAGAGGAACCACAGAGCAGTAATCTGATGCAATACATTGGGAGAATGGAGGTGGAACACACAGGTAATAAAGCCCAGTTGAAGTTCCTATATTACAACTGTAACACAGGCTACATGTACTATTTGTTGCAATTAGGATTAAAATACTCTGTGCTGGCTGAAGAGCTGGACCGCTGCTCAACACAGACCACATCAGTTGGGTCTCTAGTGGTCAGCAGTGCTCCAGTCAACAGCGCTCAATCTTCCTAAAATTAGACACCCCAATTTTTTACTGTTTATGTAGCCTGACTGCATTATTGAAAGAAAAGCGGAATCTTTTATTGGGCTTTAAGAGACTTCTTTTGCAGGAAACCAGTGTTTTTTATTTTTGTATCAAGGTAAAAGGGTCACTTTTAAAAGGAATGTATACAGGGGTTTTATATAATTATGGCTGCAACACTAACTCAGAGGCTTGCACCTTCGGAAACCAGTCAGCAATAGCAACCTCTGTATTTCTGTTTGGACAGGAGCCTTTTAAAAGAAAACCCATTATGGGAGATATCTGTGGGTTTTCTTTTTCTGAAAATGCTAGTTGGATGGGTCTCACGTTTTTGCTTTAATACATTGTGAGTCACATACTTGTTATAGAGTCACAGAGTTCTAGATGTATATATTTTATATATAATGCTTTTTGATTGGTTTTTACAATTAATCCATGAAAAAACAAAACTGCAGTGCACTATGATTTAAAAGGAAACCAAATGTTTTTGAGTCAGTTTTATTTTATTCTTGTTTATAAGTTTAAAATCTGTTTTATATCTGCTTTTTCATATACTTTTATACACTTTTTGTTTTAGAAATAAACATTTTAAGCCACAATAAAGGATTCCCAGAGCATTATGGGTTAGAAAAAGACACACATGTTAAAATGTTTTAGGCTTGAAGAATAGTAAAAAAGAAAAATTCTATCAAAATATGTATATACTTTTATATAAAAATATGTTTAGTACACAGACACAATATATTACCCAATTTTTTGTCAAATATAGAAGACGCAGTGGCATCCAGTACATAGATACTAGACATGCCAAGCTTTAAAATTGTGCAAGCCTGTGAAATAACAAACTTTTGTATCCATAACTTTTCATAGGCGAAGCTTTAAAAGCATTTACATGTTATTAGTTTAGTGTTAAATTTGAACAGTGGCTCTAGAGTTCTTGCTTTCACTCCAGTATGTGCAGCATTAACCTGTAACGTGATTGTTTCCCTATGTGGTCACATCCAACACATTCTTTGTATGTACATGTGTGCGTTTACATGCGGGCTGAGGGCTTTCGCCGACTTTTTAAAATTGTATATTTATTTTATTTTTTTTTACACTTCAATTTTTTTGGAATAAATTGGCAAATAAAATATTATAGCATATGCAATTGCTACACAAGTAATATTGTAATTAAATGTTAATAAAAATTGCCTTTACTTCTCAACCTGCAGTGCTGTAATTGTCTATAAAGTTCAATGCAGAATTTCTCCGGAACTGTTATTTCCTGCTTGTGTGATTGGCTCTCTGATTTTCCCAAAAGTCTGCAAGTCAGGTTTTAGGCATCCTCTGGAACAAAAAAAATAATTTTGGGTGAGATACTCACAAAGGGTTAGCCACTCCTAAAGGGATGCAGACACTGTTACTTCACTCATTAGAACACTGATTAATAATAAAAAAGTCACCCCATACAGATTCACTCTGCACGTTGAATTAAAAAAACAGAGCTTTTTCTTCAGAGCAGAAACAGGCAGGGTTCCTCAACAAAGTTTGTTAAAATCTAGAGATGCACCAATACCGAGTATTTTCATGAGTACTACCGATACTTTGTGGTGCGATTTGCGTTAATGGATGCAAATTGCACCACAAAGATTAGAATGCAATTTGAACAGGATTGCGATTCCTGTCCAAATCGCATGCAGTTCCCCCACTGCTCCTATGTGAACCCAGGCTTGTCATAGCCAGAATTCACTTTTTAGTCGACCTCTGGTCTTTAACCACTTGCCCTCCAGAGGATTTACCCCCCGTTCCTGACCAGGCCATTTTTGCAGTACGGCGTTGCATTACTTTAACTGACAATTGCACGTCATGCAACTATGTACATAAATGAAATTTATGTCCTTTTTTTTTTTTTTTTTCCACAAATAGAGCTTTCATTCGGTGGTATTTGATCACCTGTACAGTTTTAATTTTTTTGCAGTATATAAAAAAAAAAAAAACTGATTTTGAAAAAACAAACAATATTTCTGATTCTTTGCTATAAAACATATCCAATGAAAAAAATTTAAAAAAATCAAATTTAGGCCAAAATGACATTGCCAGTGACACTAATACAGTGATCAGTGCTAATAAAAAGCACTGACACTGGGCTGGAAGGGGTTAACTTTTGGGTTCATGGGTTAACTGTGTGCTGTGTGTGTTTTACTATGTATGCTGTGTGTGTGTTTTACTACGGAGACATGCTGCTTTGTATTTCTCTGTTGTGCATGTCCTTGCTGGCAGGAGAGAGACCTGTGTCGTTTACACACAGGTCTCTCCCCTGTCAGCTTTGCATGGCTGGACTGGGCTACGAAACTATCGCCAAGCAGCTTGGTGAGAAGGTGACAACAGTTGGTGCAATCATTTGCAAATGGAAGAAACACAAAACAACTGTCAGTCGCCCTAGGTCTGGTGCACCATGCAAGATCTCACCTCGTGGAGTGTCAATGATCATGAGAACCATGAGGAATCATCCCAGACCTACACCTGAGGATCTTGTCAATGATCCCCAGGCAGCTGGGACCACAGTCACCAAGAAAACAATTGGTAACACACTACGCCGACAAGGAATGAAATCCTGCAGTACCCGCAAGGTCCCTCTGCTCAAGAAAGCACATGTCCAGGCCTGTATGAAGTTTGCCAATGAACATCTGAATGATGCAGAAGTGGACTGGTTGAAAGTGTTGTGGTCAGATGAGACCAAAATTGAGCTCTTTGGCATCAACTCAACTCCCCGTGTTTGGAGGAGGAGGAATGCTGCCTATGACCCCAAGAACACCATCCCAACTGTCAAACATGGTGGAAACATTCTGCTTTGGGGATATTTTTCTGCTAAGGGGACAGGACAACTGCACCGCATCAAAGGAACGTTGGATGGGACAATGTACCATCAAATCTTCGGTGAGAACCTTCTTCCCTCAGCCAGGGCATTGAAAAAGGGTCGTGTATGGGTGTTCCAGCATGACAATGACCCAAAACACATGGCCAGGGCAACAAAGGAGTGGCTCAAGAAGAAGCACATTAAGATCCTGGAGTGGCCTAGCCAGTCTCCAGACCTTAATCCAATTGAAAATCTGTGGATGGAGCTGAAAGTTCGAGTTGCCAAACATTAGTCACCAAACCTTAAAGACTTGGAGAGGATCTGCCAAGAGGAGTGGGCCAAAATCCCTCCTGAGATGTGTGATAACCTGGTGGCCAACTACAGAAAACGTCTGACCTCTGTGATTGCCAACAAGGGATTTGCCACCAAATACTAAGTCATGTTTTGTGAAGGGGATCAAATACTTATTTCCCTCATGAACATGCAAATCAGTGCATAATTTGTTAGACATACATTTCTTTGGAATTTGTTGTTGCTATTCTGTCTCAGTGTTACAAGACACCTACCATTCCTACCATTAGATTTTAGACTGATCATTTCTTTGTGAGTGGGCAAACATTCAAAATCAGCAGGGGATCAAATACTTATTTCCTTCACTGTAAATTAAAGTGGTTCCAAACCCAAACCTTTTTTTAGCCTTCATTCTTTGCATTAAGGTAAAAAAAACCCACTACCTGTTCTCCCCCCATCCATAAACGCTCGGGAGCACACCTACATGGGAGCCCATTGAGAAGCTGGCTTGCAGTTTGCACTGGTGGGGAACCACTCTGTGTAATATCATTGCACTAAGCAGGTAAGCCGTTCACTGCCTCTAGAATCACTCTAAATTAACTTGAGTTCTCCACTCCATAATTGTTGAAACAGTAGAAGATATCCGTTTCTGAACAATTAGTTTACATGCCTGGATTAGTAAACTGATAATGGGAACATACAATTGTTCTCAAAAGTTTACATACCTTGGCAGAAATTTTGGCATGGATATTGCAGAAGGCCAAAAAACGGTCTTTTAGTTAAGGATAATGACAGTGCAAATAAAGGTTAATTTCCCACATTTGTGGCTTTTTAAATTGCAATTAGTGTCTGTGTATAAAGAGTGAGTTTGTTATCCCTCATGTAGATGCAGTGAGCATGCTAAATACTGAGCCATGGGGCACAGAAAAGAACTGCCAAAAGACCTGCATAACAAGGTAATGGAACTTTATAAAGATGGAAAAGGAAATAAAAAGATACAACAGGAGGAAGGGTCAGCTACACGCCGGAAGACAGATGAATACAGCGTGTACCCACTGATCCACAGGACACACAAAACATCAGGACATGAACACAGGACCTGTTAACGCGTTTCACAAAATCTTGTGCTTAATGTTTGTTATGATTAAGCATGCGATCGTGTGAAACGCGTTAATAGGTCCTGTATTCATGTTCTGATGTTTTGTGTGTCCTGTGGATCAGTGGGTGCACGCTGTATTCATCTGTCCTCCAGTGTGCTGCTGACCCTTCTTCCTGTTGCGTCGTGTGTGGTGGTGAGCCAGAGCCTGCACCTGTTGTGGATTGATCTGGATTGTTTGCCTGAGCGGTATACCTTTTGTTCTTTGGAAATAAAAAGATATCCAAAGCCTTGACTATGCCGGCCAGTGCTTTTCAATCACTTATTAGGAAGTGGAAAATTCAGGGATCTCTTGATACCAAGTCAAGGTCAGGTAGACCTTGTCAGTGTCCTCCCGCTGACACCAATGATGGGGCGCTATTACTCCCACTGACACCAATGATGGAGCATTTTTCCTCCCACTTGCACCAACGATGGAGTACTATTTCTCCCACTTACCCCAACAATGGGGCACTATTCCTCCCATTGACACCAACGATGGGGCACTATTCCTCTCACTGACACCAGCGATGGGACACTATTCCTCCCTACTAACAACAATGATGGGGCACTATTCCTCCCACTGACACCAACAATGGGGCACTGTTCCTCTCCACTGACACCATCGATGGGGCACTGTTCCTGCCCACTGACACCAACGATGGGGCACTCTTTCTCCCACTGACACCAACGATGGGGCACTCTTTCTCCCACTGACACCAACGATGGGGCACTATTCCTCCCACTGATACCAATGATGGGGCACTATTCCTCCCACTGACACCAATGATGGAGCATTTTTCCTCCCACTTGCACCAACGATGGAGTACTATTTCTCCCACTTACCCCAACAATGGGGCACTATTCCTCCCATTGACACCAACGATGGGGCACTATTCCTCTCACTGACACCAGCGATGGGACACTATTCCTCCCTACTAACAACAATGATGGGGCACTATTCCTCCCACTGACACCAACAATGGGGCACTGTTCCTCTCCACTGATACCATCGATGGGGCACTGTTCCTGCCCACTGACACCAACGATGGGGCACTCTTTCTCCCACTGACACCAACGATGGGGCACTATTCCTCCCAACTGACACCGATGGGGCACTATTCCTTCCATTGACACCAACGATGGGGCACTATTCCTCCCACTGACACCAACGATCGGGCACTATTCCACTGACACCAACGGTGGGGCACTATTCCTTCCATTGACACCAACGATGGGGAGCTATTCTTTCCATTGACACCAAGAGTGGGGCACTATTCCTCCCACTGACACCAACAATAGGGTGCTATTCCTTCCACTGACACCAATAGGGTGCTATTCCTTCCACTGATACCAACAATGGGGCATTATTCCTTCCACTGACACCAACAATAGGGTGCTATTCCTTCCACTGACACCAACAATGGGACACTGTTAACTCCCACTGACACCAAGACATTTTCTGCTCCCCCTGGCCCCAGTCTGGCTCTCTTAAAGTTTGAAGAACAGTAAACTGGCCGTTCATTTAGAAAGTTTGAAGCCCCCGGTCTATGGTATAAACTGAGCCCTGTGATGCAGGGAGTGTTTCCTATCCCCTTGTTTTCTATGGGGAAAGATGCATCCGCCAGTAATCATGAACAGCCAATCCGCAGACGCCTCTCCGCCGCTCCCATAACAAAGCCGTCACGTGACAAGCCACCCCACATCACATGACAAGCTCAATGCCCGGCCGCATCATGTGACATTACACGAGAATCCTTGCAGATTCGACGCCGTGCTGCTATGGTTAAGTTAGTATACACAGAGATCGGACTTCTCTTCCCTATAGAAATAATATATTTGTAATTTTTCAAAGGTGTGGGTATTGTTAAAAATAGATGAGAGACAATTCAATGTGTAAGATGAAGGAGGCAGGCGAATGTGCGAGGGTGAATGTACAGCGGGCGCGGATTGCGCGGCTGATTTGATCTGAGTTGGCGGACTGGAGGTGATAGAGGGGGGTCGGTGTACGCGAACACCATGGACAGGCCTGTCAGGTGGGTGATGGTGGGGGAGTAGTGACAGCCCCGAGCTAAGGACAGTCGGAGATATGGAAGGAGTAATTCGGTGCGATCTCATCGCCTGTAGGAAAATGAAGGCAAGATCTGCTCTGCAGAGAAGAGAAGCCGCTTTTTATAAGTCGGTGTTTCCATGCACATTGTCAGGGTGCACCGGGGTGTGCTTAGTGCTGCAATGTACTGTACAGCCCGGCCAGAGACATTGTGGGAGAATCAGGGTCATGTATGGAGTGCATGGGTGACAGGAAAACTGGGCAGACATGCTAGTATGCATCACGTGACACCTGCCTTGGCTAGTTCTGCCATACCAGCCTCCATCCCCCTACCTGATAGGGCTGTGCGCAAAATATGGGACCAACTTGTAGAAAGTACAACTCCTGCCATCTCTGGTAGTGGGCATGTATGTTGAATATTTCATGTACAGCCAATATGATATCCCTGTCCCCACAAATTGTGTATGTAGTGATAGTACATTCGTTACTGAGTAAGAAATGTACAAAGAAAGGCAGGTAGGCAAGTGGGATAGATATAAAGCTGGTAGACAGAAGGAGCAGGCTAGACGAGCTGGTAGGCAGGAGGGGCGGGGCGGGCTGGACGATGGAGCTGGTAGGCAGGAGGGACGGGTTGGATGATGGAGCTGGTAGACAGGAGGGGCAGGCAGGACGATGGAGCTGGTTGGCAGGAGAGGCAGTCTGGACAATGGAGCTGGTTGGCAGGAGGGGCAGTCTGGACGATGGAGCTGGTTGGCAGAAGGGGCAGTCTGGACAATGGAGCTGGTAGGCAGGAGGGGCGGGCTGGACGAAGGAGCTGGTAGGCAGGAGGGGTGGGCTGGACGAAGGAGCTGGTAGGCAGGAGGGGCAGTCTGGACGATGGAGCTGGTTGGCAGGAGGGGCGGTCTGGACGATGGAGCTGGTTGGCAGGAGGGGCGGTCTGGACCATGGAGCTGGAAGGCAGGAGGGGCGGGCTGGACGATGGAGCTGGTTGGCAGGAGGGGCAGTCTGGACGATGGAGCTGGTTGGCAGGAGGGGCGGTCTGGACGATGGAGCTGGTTGGCAGGAGGGGCGGTCTGGATGATGGAGCTGGTTGGCAGGAGGGGCGGTCTGGACGATGGAGCTGGTTGGCGGGAGGGGCGGGCTGGACGAAGGAGCTGGTAGGCGGGAGGGGCGGGCTGGACGAAGGAGCTGGTAGGCGGGAGGGGCGGTCTGGACGATGGAGCTGGTAGGCGGGAGGGGCGGTCTGGACAATGGAGCTGCTTGACAGGAGGGGCGGTCTGGACGATGGAGCTGGTAGGCAGGAGGGGCGGGCTGGAGGAAGGAGCTGGTAGGCAGGAGGGGTGGTCTGGACGATGGAGCTGGTAGGCAGGAGGGGCGGTCTGGACGATGGAGCTGGTTGGCAGGAGGGGCGGTCTGGACGATGGAGCTGGTAGGCAGGAGGGGCGGGCTGGACGAAGGAGCTGGTAGGCAGGAGGGGCGGTCTGGACGAAGGAGCTGGTAGGCAGGAGGGGCGGTCTGGACGATGGAGCTGGTAGGCAGGAGGGGCGGTCTGGACGATGGAGCTGGTTGGCAGGAGGGGCGGTCTGGACGAAGGAGCTGGTAGGCGGTAGGGGCGGTTTGGACGATGGAGCTGGTAGGTGGGAGGGGCGGTCTGGACGATGGAGCTGGTAGGCGGGAGGGGCAGGCTGGACGATGGAGCTGTTAGGCAGGAGGGACGGACTGGACGATGGAGATTGTATGACAGGAGGGGCGGGCTGGACGATGGAGATTGTATGACAGGAGGGGCGGGCTGGACGATGGAGATTGTATGACAGGAGGGGCGGGCTGGACGATGGAGATTGTATGACAGGAGGGGCGGGCTGGACGATGGAGATTGTATGACAGGAGGGGCGGGCTGGACGATGGAGATTGTATGACAGGAGGGGCGGGCTGAACGATGGAGATTGTATGACAGGAGCGGCGGGCTGGACGATGGAAATTGTATGACAGGAGGGGCAGTTTAGAACAGAATTTCTCAACCAGGATGCCTTCAGGTTTCTTTAGGGGTGTCTTGGCAAAATGGCTAAAAATTGCCCAAAACTTGTATAAAAGCCAGTGTGTGGAACAAGCCTGCCTTTTAGTAACACCATGCCACAGGTTTTCATTGTGTACCATTACGACCTTCTAGCCGCCAGCATCTTGACAACCAATGACACCATCAGTTGATAAGGAGGATGTCAGCTGCCTGCACAGCATCCTAGTTTGACCGTCCCCTGCCCTGCCCCTCTCCATCAGTGCTGGGGTCACATTAGCTCAGTGTTGGAGAAGAGAAACACTGAAATACTAGGCAGTATCAGTGTGCAAAAGTGTATTACCTCTAATGTTGGGTTTCCTACATGTGTGGATGTTGCTGCGTTATATAAATCTATTCGAATATTTTTTCACGTTTTAGAATGGGGTGCCTCAAGGCTGTCCATAGTTTTAGAGGGTACCTCAGGACTGTGCATAACTTGAAAGGGTGCCTTGACTGAAAAAAGATTGAGAAACAATGGTGTAGACACTGGAGCTGATAGGCAGGCGGAGTGGGTTGGACAGCATCGGAGAGTCAGTTTTGACAATGGTGATGATAAACAGGAGAGCAGCCTGGACAATGGAACTGGTAGGCTGAACAACAAACCTAGTAGGCAGGAGGGGCAGTTTAGACAATGTAGATAGTAGCAGGAGGGGTGGGCTGGATAATGCAGATTGTATGACAGGAGGGGCAGTTTGAACAATGGAGATGGTAGGCAGGAGGAATGGGCTGGACAACAGATCTGGTAGGCAGGAGGAGCGGTTTGGACAACAGTGATGGTACACAGGAGAGGGCGGACTGAATAATGGAGATGATAGGCAGGAGGAGCAGGCCGGACAATGGAGCTGGTAGGCAGGAGGAGTAGGCTGGACAACATCTGGTAGGCAGGAGGGGCAGTTTGGGCAGTGGAGATTATTATTATTATGCAGGATTTATATAGTGCCAGCAGTTTACACAGCGCTTTACAACAAAAGGGCAGACAGTACAATTACAATGCGAATTGATACAGGAGGATTCAGAGGGCCCTGCTCGTAAGAGCTTACAATCTAAGAGATGGTAGACAGGAGGGGCAGGTTAGATAATGGAGATGGTAGGCAGGAGGAGTGGGCTGGACAATAGAAATGGTAGGCAGGAGGAGCGGTTTGGACAACTGGATGGTAAAGAGGAAGGGCAAGCTGGATAATGGAGATGGTAGTCAGGAGGAGTGGGCTGGACAAAGGATCTGGTAGAGAAGAGGGGCAGGCTGGACACCAGAGGTGGGGAGGGGGGGACAGATTAGACAATGCAAACAGTAAAAAGAAGCAACTATGAATCATGCATATCTGGTTCAACTGAATAAGTCCCACTATAGCTGCTCACAAGTGTGATACAAAGCAGGAAAAGAGAGACAATATCAGTGGAGACACGGACAGCATTGAAATGCTTACAGGGGTTCTAACCCTTCCCCAATCTTTCCAGAACAAAAAGGTTTTGACTGGAGTTAGGCGTTCATGTAGTCATGTCATCTATATTGTATAGGCTTAGTATATTGAACTTGCTGTGCTGACACTCTTTAATTCTAAATTGCTATATATTTTTATCTCTCTCAGGAATAAGAAATCAGTTGATTACTCCCAGTTTTTAGATCTAGAAAATGATGGTAAGTTGGATATGGCCTTTGCCTTCCTTTTCTTTGATAAAAACTGAATAAACGTAAAGTAAAATGATGGCTTTTTTTTGTACATTATTTAGTTCATGTTGGGACAAAATACATGTTCTTTGTCCCATCTCCGTATAATATTAGTTGCAATGGCACACAGGGTACCCTCCTTGGTGCATGGCTGCCTGACACCACAGCTACAAAGGAGACAAAGCTGATTTTCTCTGTAGCACCTGTCTCTGGCTTCCACAACTTGGCCAATGCAAGCACTGGCACGAGGAATACAGTGGGAGGGGATGTATATCAGCCTCACCTCCCTCTGCATTCCTCATTCAGGTGCTTGCCTTGGGCAAGTGCTGGGAGGCAGGTGCTATTAAGTGAAGTAGCCATCTCCCTTGCTAGCTATGGTGTTGGTCAGCCAAGGGGGGAAGGGGGCGCTCTGTCCGACATTGCAGCCAGTGTTACAGGACTCCTACAAAAGATGGAGCAAAGTACTACTGTACATGCCCTTAGTCCCATCAGGAGCTAAATAATGTAAAAAAAAATATTGACAATTGTTTTTGAAGAGCGCCTGTCACCAAACCATTCATTTCAACAATCTTCCCATAAGATTATATGTGTATTTAATGTATTTTATTTAAATTTAAGTATTTTTGTATGCATTTAAATTCATTGCATGTAAAACATTTTATTTACCTATATAAGTCTTCCTTGTAGACATCCAAAAGCCCTGAAAATGCTTTTGGGCACTGCCGTCTTTGGTGTGATGTCAGCAGCCCCAGCACGCTCATAGCTGACACTGAAGTTACACTCTGTAGCATTCCCCATTCACTTCTCATCTGGCAGCTAAATAAGTGTTAAGTAGTGAGGAGAGGGGTGGAGATGCAGAATCATTACTGACTTCCCCTCCTGAAACTTGTCCTCTCAGCACCTCTGGAGTTGAGAAGGTAGGCTCTGTGAAATGTGTGACACAGCAGTGCCTCCTCACAGGGCATAGTGAATATGTGTCACCGAGTTAAAGGAAGTAAATGTGTGGGATCTTCACAAAGTCAGGATCGTTCTTATGAATAGGAGTAGGCCAGGAATAGAAGTTGAGTGTGGAAATTAATATATTGTTGGTAGGGGGGAGACTAGGAGAGAAGGGTGGAGTTTTGTTATAAATCCTGCCTGAAAGTACTAAGCTTTAAAGAAGTGCATTCATATTTCAAATTAGTTTTGCTTTTCTTGAAACAGACGAGGATTTTACCTCCGCTGTACCTGTTAGTAAAAAATCTCGGATGGAGACAAAGAAGGAGAAAAAAGAAAATGTCACAAAAAAACCTAAAGAAGAGACCTCGTCGCCAATAAATTCACAGGGTAAAAGGTGAGTCATTGTCACATACACATATCCTGGGCTGTGGTACTCCCAGCAGCCTGGTAGACAATCTTCAATTTTTTCAATGTTTTTTTTTCTTTTGTTATCACTGTAAGGTCACATCAATTTTGTTAAATGCCTTTTGGCTCCTGAATTGTCCTGTCCTTGATTACTAGAACAATTTCAGTAGTACTGAAAGGCACTTCTATGGGATATGTCTTTTTTTACCCCAGGCCGCCCAGCAGAAAGACCATTTTCTGCTTTATTTAGGTTGTACATTTGTACTAGTAAGTACCTTCAGACATTCTAATCCGATGCTTTAGGCTGTATTGACATAGATGGCAAAAGAGGAGAGCTGCTATCAGCTCTGACTATTGCCAAGAGAGGCCTAGAAGACTGGAACAAAGTATTGAACTAATCTGAATGACTTAGTTCATATGTATGCAGTTGTGGGCAGCCAGTGCTGCCTGACTTTTTCCTGCAGCAGACAGAAAACTGTCTGTGTGTTACATTGCCATGTTGGAAAAGCCACCTTGGCAATAGAGCAGTTTGACAGCTGGCAGAATGCTACTGGACAACACACAAGCTGGATGTCCTTCTGTATTCAGACTCCCAAGATACAATGAATACTTTGGGACTGGACATTACTTTATCTTTTACCTCAATCCTGCTGCTATCATAGCAAACTCTTTTAACTAAAATCTGCTAACCCACGGTATTAAATCCCAAAGCACAACTGTAATCTAATGCAGCTTTCCAATTCATAGATGTGATAACTGCATTTGTTTCCCTTTTATGGCTTTTTTCCTTTTATTTTCATTTGTTGATTACATAAGTCTGTTATTTTTCAACTCCTTCAACATTCCAAACTGTCCAGCAAAAGTGGCAGTTAGAGAATTGATACAAAGCATTTGTCTCAATACTGAAAGGGTTTCTTACAATGGTCAGCTTTTATTCAATTATGTAGAACCTTTATGCCAAAAAATGGTTGCTGTAACTGCTTAAAGTTGAACATTAGGAGAGAAAAAAACAGCAAACAGGATTTTTAATGTAGAAGAGACATACTGTTTTTTTTTTTTTTTTTTTTTTTTTATTTACTAAAGCTGGGGAGTGCAGAATCAGGCTCACTTCTGCATAGAAACCAATCAGCTTCCAGGTTTTATTGCCAAAGCTTAATTACACAAGCTGAGGTTAGAAGCTGATTGGTTTCTATGCAGAATTGAGCCTGACTTTGCACTCTCCAGCTTTAGTAAATTGGAGAGAGGGTGAGTACAGTATAGTACTGCTTTAAAAAGTGTTAGCTGGAGTTTGGCTTTCATTTTTTAATCAAGTCCATCTAAATCTGCTAGTGCATCTAGCGCTACCTTCTCCCCAGGTTAACAATGCTGCTGTCAAAATATGTCTTCGTTGCAATTGAGGGGAGATGCCCTGTGACAGGAAATGTGTTACCGGCCAAATTATCATGTAAAAATAGAGGGGAAAAAAACTAAAATAAGAAAATGAATGCAGCTATAACATTTAAGGATCGCTAAGCTGCAATAATATACCATTTTTGTTTTTTGGTTTAATACCATTTAAAATAAACTTTTCCATGCCACATGACCTTCAGATGGCTGTACTTCTCTGTGAAAGCATCAGCCGACTGGAAATATAGAAAAGCACAAATATCTTGCATTACAATGTCATATTTTGCTGGTTGAAGGCATGCATTTCCCCTGAGTCAGTGGGAGTTGCATAGGTAAGTGTGTATAGTCATAGACAGGGGTGTTTTATCTTACTGATTGACACTTCTGACTTCATTCTAAGGGAGAGCAGTGCCATGTTATCTCTGTAAGGGAGTGCCTATGACAGGCCACTGATGAGCAGCTTAGTGTAAACTAGGCTATGTGCCACCCGCAAGAAGAGTGGCTGTCACAGAATCATAAGGTATTCAAAAAGCAAATAATAGTGAGGGAAAGAAATATTAGAGTACTACATTTTATAGCAAGAAAACAAGGTATAAGGGTTAAGTTACTAAAGATGTCGAGTATCCTCACTCAAATTGTCGCTCTGATTACCCAATGATGTGCAAATAAGTCAGCAATTTCCCTTTCACATGATTGGATAACTGAAGTGAATCCTGCTCCATTATTATTTATACTTCATAAGTACATTAGCCTCATAGTGTTTCCCATACAGTGGAAAAGCTAAGTGTTTCTCAATATGATTTACACTTCTAGCAACTTTAGTGGCTGTTATGAGGACTTTGTAAACCATATTATCTCAGGAATTGTACTGTTGTGTTTCAGGTAGGTTGTCCCTACTCTCTATAACAGTGTTTCTCAACCTTTTTTTAATCAAGGCACCTTTTAAAATTATGGACGGTCCTGAGGCACCCTTTAAAATTATGAACAGTCTTGAGGCACCCCATTTTAGAAAAGGTGCCTCGGGACTATCCTGAATCTTAAAATGGCACCCAACTCTAAAATGTGAAAAACTATGCGAATAGTTTTCTATAACGCAGCAACATTCACACATGTAGGACACCCAACATTAGGCGACTTATTCTTCCAGAGCAAACACACTTTTGCCCACTGGCACTGACTAGTATTCCTATGTTTCTCTCCCCCCCCCCCCCCAATTCTTCTCCACTAATGACCTAATGTGGCCCCTGAGCTGGTGGGGAGGGTCAAACTAGGATACTGTGTAGACAGCTGACATCCTCCTTGTGAACTGATGATGCCATTGGTTGTCAGGACACCGATGGCTAGAAGGTTATAAATGGTACGCAATGAGAAACCTGCGACTTTGTGTAATTAACAGTCAGGCTTGTTCCACCCACTGGCTTGTATACAAGTTTTGGGCAATTTTTAGACATTTTGCCAAGGTACCCCCGAAGAAACCTCAAGTCACCCCAGGGTGCCTGCGCACCCTGGTTGAGAAAGGCTTATTTAAATTATAAATACTGTTGTAAAAAAAAAATGTTTTTGTTGTTTTCAAGGTTGCCTTTGGATGAAAAAATTTACAAGAGAGATTTGGAAGTTGCTTTGGCATTGTCTGTGCAGGAAACATCAGTGATTATAGAAAATGATGAAAATACTCCCAGAACTGGTATGCTGATTATGTGTAAACAGTCATTTTTAAGAACTGGCTTTATGTATTGTCTAGTTTTTGTGCTTAAGTCTGCCTGAGAACCCCCCCCCCCCCCCATCCCGGCAATCTGCATGATTAAACACTTTCTGGTATAAAATAAATGTGCTAGCAAGCTCATAAAACAATCAATATAGGTAGTAATTCCAGGTAGCTGCTGGCATTAAAGGGCATAGGCAACAGTACCAATAAATGTATCAAAATTGTATAAGTGCAGGAGAGAGAGAGAGAGAGAGATTGATTTATAACATCAATTATTCAGTGTATCACATATATCCAAATATTGTGTAGGTAAGCCCTAGGTATTATGAAGTATATAAATTAGAATTGTCAAATTAATGCTCTAAAAACAGTTGTTAGCAATCTGGATATCAGCAATGATCTCATACTCAACTTCAAAGGTATAAGTGCAGCGCTATAAACGCATGTAACATAAATACCATATAATAATAAAGTGCAACTAAGTGCATCAATATGCGTCCGTGACGACTGTAACAATATTTCAACTAGCAATAAAACCTAATAATGTCCTTTATGGAAGGATGATTATTCCAAGTGCCAAAGTGCAAACGTGCAGTTATTCATGATGTGCAGACATGTAGAAATTCATGAAAGGAATCCACCACTTGGGACGGATGTACACTCGCCAGACAGAAAATGTTAATGCGCATTTGTTTATATCACACATCTGGGGGTGCAGTGGTCTACTGATAGCTTCGGATCTATTGTTGTAGCTCCATCCATCCATTGGGACAGGTCTCCTGTGATCCTGGGGGGGAATCAGCTCAGACACAGTGGTGGATTCCTTTAATGAATTTCTGCATGTCTGCACATCATGAATAACTGCATGTTTGCACTTTGGCACTTGGAATAATTATCCTTCCATAAAGGACATTATTAGGTTTTATTGCCAGTCGAACTATTATTACAGTCATCACGAACGCATATTGATGCACTTCTCTGCACTTTATTATTATTATGGTATTTGTTACATACGTTTATAGCGCTGCACTTATACCTTTTAAAGTTGAGTTTGAGATCGTTGTCGATATCCAGATTGCACTTACTTACACAATATTTGGATATATGTGATACACTGAGTAATTGATGTTATAAATGGTTTGCTATATATATATCTATATCACAGCGCTGCACTTATAGAATTTTTAAACACTTTCTGGTACTGATGAGGTCTGGCCATTCCTTGTGTCTGGTAATGATGAGGTCTGGCCGTTCCTTGTGTCTGGTAATGATGAGGTCTGGCCGTTCCTTGTGTCTGGTACTGATGAGGTCTGGCCATTCCTTGTGTCTGGTAATGATGAGGTCTGGCCTCTCCCTCCCGTTGCTGTGACAGCCTCACTGGGCAATATAAAGTTGCAAAATGGGGCAAAGCCAGGCTTCAATACTAGAAAATGTTCATTAAAATGCTGTTTTTCAGGGTTTCATGGTTCCGTGGTGCACTTTTTAGTGGGCTGAAAGGTAAGTGCATGTGTGTGCTGCCTTGCATGTACTGTATAATTACTTCTTTTTTTTTTTTTTGTTTGGACAGGTGAGTTTGAAAACATCTGCCTAATTGATATTGATTATATCTCAGAAACAGATATATTTATAAGTTGAATTGGTTGTACTGTTGCATTCCTGTTTATCCCTATGCAGGGATGTGCAATTTATATCGCCCGATGCCTGGGACATGTCATTCTGGGTGCCAGGCGAATAGTATTTTTTTTAACATTTAGCCTTACTTGTCAGGTGGAAGCATTTGGGCGGTTGCGCTGCTGCCGGATTGCTTCCACACACCACAATAGAGTCACACATCACATACGGGACTTTTTGTCCCCTATATGATGGGGGGAAAAAAAGTTAAGTAAAAAATTTTTCTCTCTATTCTGGGGTTTATGTAATCTCCAGGCCTAAAATGGAAAGGGTTAAAGGAGACGTTCACTTTTGGGAGCCTGTTTTTAGGGTGCAACAAGTAACATGTTCCCACTTCTGCAGCGTCTCTGCTATCCTCTGTGTGAATGCAGTACGGGGAGAAATTCCTCATACCAGCTGTCACTTTTTTAAAAGAGCGCAACTGTGCGAGACTCCACCCACACGGCAGTGTCATCCATTCACAGAGTTCTGTTAATGAATCAAATACAAGTGCCTAAATCCTTTTGCGGATGTTAGCTTGCAGTTCTCAATGAACTACCACGACGTTGTTGAGCTCTCTGGTAGTTCATCGATTCTTCCTATCAGTTTGAAACTGTCTGCCTGTATGACGTACGGACAGGCAGATCACACTGACAGTATGCAGGAGTCCTGCACTGGACCAATGATCTGCTGATCGCTGGTGCAATGCTTTCCAGCCTCCTAAAAAAAAAAAAAAATTAAATGCACTTTTTTTTTTTTTTTACCTGTAAAAAATGTGCATTTATTTTTTTTAAAAGGTGAACTTATACTTAAAAAAAGAAGACACTGGAGCTTGATTTTTCTGCTCAGCATGCGTTTGTACTGAGCATTCAAGTTCTTCTGTGTGCGAGGGTAATCTGAGGGAATAAAGTTTGATATTTTTTTTTTTTTTTTTTTTTTCTCTTTGAGGCCGACGCCTCATTTACTCGCTCAGCAGATTCGCTACTGCTGAGCATTAAGAGAGCCCGACACTCCCTTTTCTTGACGAGCACCCAATTGTGCTCGTCACACTGCAATCTCTCTCCCCTAATATTACTCCGCATGTGATTTAATTAACCACTTTTTAATTGGTTATGCACTAGTCAACTGCCATTTTTTTTTCTGTGTTCCAATCTCTCTCCCCTCCCTGCTAGTCCCCGGGTACAGGGCTGACTAAAGGCAGGAAGGTGGGTAAGAGATAAACAGGGCAATGTTAAAAACATTAAAAGTTTAAGTCGCTATAAAGGCCATTTCATTTATAAAAGCCACTCAGCTTTAAATACGATTTTGGTAAAATTATTGTTTTTTTGTTTTGTTTTTTTCATCAGAACAAGTAGATTGTCAAGAGGGACAAGTAGATTGGGACCCGATTTAGTCCCTGGGCAAGAAGTCTTTTTCAAAAATTTCTACACTCCTGCCTATGCCTCAGTTTGCCTGTCTTGTGTGTTTTGCAGTGTCTCCTGCCTTCTTTCCAAGTGAGAGCAAAGATCCAGAAGCATCTTTCTCAAACTGCAGCGTAGACAGCATTGTTCTGGGTAATATTATTGGCATTAATATAAATATTTTTTTTAAGTCTGACTAATACGATGATGCACTGTGAGGATTATATTTAGAGAAGTGATGTTCTGAATCCTTTCTTTATTAGGACAAAGGGTCCCCCTTTCTCTGCAGCCCACCAGTAAAGAACAACAGGACCCATGGCTGATGTGCTTTGTTTAATACAGTCTTTCCATGTCTGATATCATGCATTTATAGAGAGCTGATACATGGATGAAAATGTTATACTGGATTCTGCTAGCAGGGGGTTGTATGTACAACCTTTATACCCTTCCCTGAAAAACTGGGCAGCTATAGGCGTAAGGACCTTATAGTGTATAGTATTAGAATGTGAAAGTTGTGTTTCCTGGACAGAACATGATGGCTAATCCCACAGTTTTCAGTTGTCAACTGAATAGTGGGAAAAAAAAACAATTTTGACAACTTTCTAAGAGGGGATTTCCAATCACATCAGAGAGATTTCAAAAAGATTTCCTCTTGCTTCCTGCTTGGTCTGTGGAGCAGAAAATGAAGGGAAATCCCTCCAACTATTCCCCACTTTACTGAAAACTAAAACAAAGTTGGAGTTTTGCAGACACTTTACCATACTGTGTATGAGGTTGTGAAACCTATCAATGAGCACTGTTAAACTGAAATGACAGAAATGTTAATTTTTTTACCCATAGATTACGGGATACAGGATGAGTATTCAGGTAAATTGGGCTATGCTGCTGTTGTCAGAATATTGGACCCTGATAAAACAAAGCTGTAAGGACAACCCAGTATAAGCCCTTCCACTCCCATAATGTCTCAATTTTTGCTGAATGTCTTCTCATGAGAGAGGAAAAACTCTTTATCAAGATTTATTTCCTCTTCCAGCAATTTTCTTCAGCTGCTACATAGTCAGAAATAGTTCATTTTGTAGGTTTCCAGTTTGACTGATCCTCAACATACTAAACTCTGAATTAGGCACTCACCTAGGTGCCTATGGTGCAACATGTTGAGTCAACCACAGAGTGCTTTACAAGTCCAGGGTCCTGCCTTCAGTGGCTTTTCCTGTACAAGTCACCTCTATGTTAGCTGTTCTGCATATGCCACTTTCTCTGAGTGAGCGCAGACCTTGTTGCCTTCCAGCCACCTCCGCTGCATGTCAGTTCTACAATCCCCTGGATAGTACTTGGGATCCATGCTGCATTACAAGAGACCTGGTCACAGACAGCATTAACCCTTTCTGCTCTGGCTGCAAATTTGTGAGTGATCTTGTGGACTACTAGAATGGTGGATCATAAACATAGCGGTGCTGGAGACCTGGCAGAGCTTTCAAGATGGTGACTCCATGCAGGGGCTGCAAACATGCTTCCATACCCTCTCCCTTAAGGTCTGCATGCAGCAAAGTAGAAAGAAAACCCAGGCGTTACTTGTAGCCAGCATGCCCGTTTGGTAGGGTAATGGGGTTATGTTTAGAGGTTTCAAACGGCAAAGTAAAAGGAAGACGTATGATTTATTTAACACCAGTTTTTTTGTTTTGTGCCTAAGTGTCACTTTCTCGAATTATCTGTAACAAAGATTTCTGAGGCTGTGTAGCAAAAGGAATAGGTGGTGTTGATCCATGAAAAAACACTATCCATCCTTTTCACACATATCCATGCCGCTGATTGCTTTTGCCACACAGCCTTGGAATCTGTTTTGCACCTATAATCTGAGGACGTAACATGCAGTCACAAAATGCATAATTGGCATTTAAATCATATATTTTGCTTTTAATTCACCCTGAAACCACCTATTTTTCCATGGTAGACCGTTAAACATGTCACCTTTATTTTACCAAATGGGTGTCTATGCCACAAGTACCCCTGGGTTTTTGCTTTCTACTTTGCAGCATGTTCTACTAACCATCCTGATGTCCCTCAAATTGCTATTGGATTGGACTCCCACAGCATCAAGAGTGACGTTGATCTGCATGGAGACAGCTATATTCTCTACAGGCGGTTTTCTCAGGATACGTATACCATTTGGATTATGGCCACTTGCAGCCTTCTAGATATAAGTCAAAACTTTTCTTTTTAACATATGCCTAATGTTTTAATGTGGTTCTTGACAGTATTTATGATTTTCTTGTCTTTCCCTTTATGATTCTCTTGTCTTTCCCGCCTTTATTTTCCTGTGGTTACCCCTGGAGTTTTTTTCTTATACTTCAAACACTATCTCATAGGAGACAACCTAAAGTCAGTCTCTGAATTTGAGGGAGCAGAGCTTAGCTGACGTCGTCATGCTTGTCAGAGTGAGCAGTGAGGATTTTAATGCCACAATACTTCTGTGTCTAGTGAGTATGCATCGGTTCTAATAAATCCCATATCATTTTACTGGAATACAGAGTGTTTCTTCCCTCTTTTATGGCCCATGTTGAATTATTGAGGCGCCCAGTATTTCTTGGTGATCATCACAGGAGCAAGTTACCAGTACCCCAGATATGACTTCTGAGTTTTGTATACGCTTAGGACCTCAAACACCTAGAGGTCATAAGGGTCTGGCTGGAGGCTTGATATTCTGTTGGTGCTGCAAGGGGAGCTGACATATGAATAGATTTTGTTCCATATTTTTACTAGCCTTATTCTTATTTCACAACGACTTCTGTTTGGATGTGAACTGTCCACATTGTTTTGTGGATTTATGCTGTTGTGATAGACAGGCGTCACCTGTTTGTTGTATTGTATTACACATTTGATAATTTTATTTTTTATAGGGGCAGTACAGCATTTTTGCACACTTGTTCATTATTTTGCAGGCAGCGTGCATCCGTTTTTAAATCTTGGGTCAGATATTTGTTGGCAATTATATACATTTTTGGTAATTTCTTTTTATGCATTAAGCGCAGAGATAATGTGTTAAAGCCTACCATCGCACTTTTGAAAGAGTATTTCTTGTGTCGTGAGAAAAGGAAATAATATCCTAGAAAGTTCTCTGTGGGACACATCTTTTCTCCAGTCTGTTCTGGGTCAGTGTTTTTTCCTTAAGTACCGTAAAGCGTCAAATCTTGGCATCGCTTGCCTCTCACTCCCAAGTGACTCCATTGGATCTCAACCTGATTCTGTCAGCACTACAAAGACTGTACTGAACCTATTAGGGATATAACACTGTCTATCATTACTTGCAAGGTTGCCTTTCTCGCCACCCATCGCTTCCATCTGGCAAGTTTCAGGGTTAGTAACATTAATATGTAAAGATCCCTTTCTTGTGCTTTCCAAGGACAAGGTTGTTTAGAGGCCAGTGTTCCCTTTTCAAGGTGGTTTCTTCCTTTCACCATAACAGGAGAATGCGATATCATCTTTGTCCTGCATCGAAACATCCTAAAGAGATTTCCCTCCATTGCCTGCATGTGGCACACCTGTTTGAGTTTTTTCTCTCAGCTACAGCTTTCTTTTTGAATCAGACTCTGTCTTCCCTGAAAGTCCCCATAGGGGACAACCAACTTCTTATTCCACTATCACTAGGTGAAATTGACATGTACTTATTCAAGTATATGACCTCATGGGCAAGGTTCCCCCTTTCCTAGTCAAAGTGCACTCCACTGGATCAGTTAGTATTTTGTGGGCTTTTTAGAATCGGGCATCTGTTTCTCAGGTCTTCTACCTGGTCTTCTGTTCACATGTTTAACCACCTCCTGCCTGCCATATAAGGCAATGACGGGCGCAAGGTGCTTCTCTCATTCTGGGAGGACGTCATATGATGTCTTCCCATTGTAACCGTGCATGTGCGGCTCCGGGAGCGGGCAGTACAGAAATCGGCGGTGCGCTGTGTCCCTCGGACACAGCGGATCACTGAGCAACGGAAAGAGCCAAAGATTTCTGCTCGGTCATGTGATCAGCT
Source organism: Staurois parvus (assembly GCF_062004578.1). Classification (NCBI taxonomy): domain Eukaryota; kingdom Metazoa; phylum Chordata; class Amphibia; order Anura; family Ranidae; genus Staurois; species Staurois parvus. Next base: position 1,070,997 of record NW_028318275.1, read on the forward strand.
GTGTCCAATCACAGCTGATCTTATGTAAATAGGGAAATGCTGGTTATCGGCATTTCTCTCCTCACAAGCTGTCACGCTGACAGCTCGAGAGAAGAGGAGAGCCGGTAATCGGCATTCCTTGGAGGGGACATGTACACTGATCATCAGGGCACTGATGATCAGTGTACCCTGATGATCAGTGTAGCCCCAGCAGTGCCAGCTGTCAGTGTCCATCAATGCCAGCTGTCAGTGCTCATCAGTGCCACCTGCCAGTGCCCATCAGTGCCACATATCAGTGCCTACTAGTGCACATCAATGCTACATATCAGTGATCATCTGAGCTGCCTTTCACTGTCCCCTAGCAATGCCAGTCAGTGCCACCTATCAGTGCCAGATATGAGTGATGCCTATCAATGCCCATCAGTGCCCATCACTGCAGCCTCATTAGCGCATATCGGTGAAGGAGAAAAATCACTTATTTACAAAATTTTAAAACAAAAACTAAGAAAAAACTTTGGTTTTGGTTTGTTTAGTAAATAATAAAAAACCCAGAGGTGATTAAATACCACCAAAAGAAAGCTCTGTCTCAAAAGAAATTATAAAATTTTCATACAGGTACAGTGTTGCATGACTGCGCAATTGTCATTCAAAGTGCAACAGCACTGAAAGCTGAAAATTGGCCTGGGCAGGAAGGGGGTATAAGTGCCCAGTAGGCATACAAGGTGAACCTTCAAGCCTCAGCTGATGTCAGCTTTGGTCAAAAGGTTCTTCAGGTGGTTTTGTTGGCTGTATTGCGCCATCTCAGCCTGCTGTTTTTTTGGGTTTTTTTTTTTTTTTTTGTGGGCCTGTTGCCTATTAGCCTTTGTTTGCTCTGTTGCCCACCCCTCAGTTGGACTGCTTTTGGATGTTCTAATGTAACTAAACACTCATCCTGTGTCTTGTATTGTACGATTTAAAGTGGTTGTAAACTCCTGCTTTTTAACATGTACCTACAGGTAAGCCTTTAATAAGGCTTACCCGTAGGTACTGTAAATATCTCCTAAACGTGCATCGTGTTCCTTCAGAGCTGTGTGCTGTAAAAAGTGACGTCGTCGCGGCTCGGTCATTCAAGCTTCTGGAGCCCTTGAACCTAGAAGAAGGAGCGGGTGAAGATGGAAGCCCTGTCAGCATTGACAGCGCGCCGCTGGAGGGATTTGTTTTAAGATAGGTTTCACATAATGTGCTAATATGCGATGCATACTAGCACATCATGACATTGCCTTGCAGGGGAAAACGTCTTTTTTAAGGTCCTTTTCTTTAAGTACATTACAGGACACCGGTCCCTCCTTGTTATGATTCACTTCTATTGCTTGTAAACAACACTGAGGTATGCTGAGATCGGGCTGTCTTTACAGCTTTGGTTTGCCAGCGATCAATCTCTTGATAGCAGCAGCATAACCCAATGTACCAGAATACTCCTTCTGCATCCCGTAATGTAAGGTTAAGAAGAGGATTAATAGTAAATTCTACAATCCAATTTTTTTTTTCTCATTACGGCATTCCATAGGTCTTGATGAAATTACAGAGAGCAACGAAGAGACAGTAAATAGCAAGAGTCGTAGGCAAGCTGCATCTAAGGCAATCGCAGAGCAGCGAAAACTCCTGAAAGATGACAGCAGCAGTGAAGAGGATGCAGATGAATTTAAACCAGATTCTGCAGTTTGTAAGTCACATGTCTGTTTTTTGCAAGGTGACGTGGAAAATATAGCTACTAGTGATTTGGCCGTGTCTTGCTTTCGGGTGCATGAAATCAGAGTCACCAATCTGAATAAAGTATGATAGAAGACTTCCAACATGACAGATAAGAAACTGGCCTTTTTAGAAGGAATATAAAGACTGTCCATGACAGCTTGATAACTTGCCCCTGTGCAGCCTTGACACCCTGAGCTCACACAAAGTGGGCTGAATGACACAGTGGGGTTGATTTACTAAAGCTGGAGAGTGCAAAATCTAGTGCAGCTCTGCATAGAAAACAATCAGCTTCCAGGTTTTTTTGTCAAAGCTTAATTGAACAAGTTGAAGTTAGAAGCTGCTTGGCCACTACGCACAGCTGCACCAGACTTTGCACTCGCCAGGTATAGTAAATCAACCCCTGTATGACAATGAACACTAAATGGAACAATGCTGGACTCCAGAACAGTACATCTGTGGGGACAGCACAATGTATAGGGTGAGAATTACAGTGAGAGCTGTTTTGCTTTAACATGAGCAGGGCAAGTCATTTTTTTTTTTTAATTGTATTAAGCTGTAGTTTGATCTTTAACTGACATTTTGGGGTTGATTCACTAAAACTGGAGAGTGCAAAATCTGGTGCAGCTGTGCATGGTAGCCAATCAGTTTCTCACTTCAGCTTGTTCAATTAAGCTTTGGAAAAAAAAAAAAAAAAACACCTGGGAATTGACTGGTTTCTATGCAGAGCTGCACCAGATTTTGCGCTCTCCAGTTTTATATAATCAGTCCCTTTATGTCTTCCCTGCTCTGTTCAAAATGTTTTTACTCGGGCTAGGCTGTAAGTTGCTTGTTTGGCTGTAAATAGTATTTTAATTCTTTATCTGACTGGATGACATGTTCTAAATGAAGAATAAAGGTTTGTCTCTTAGTAAAGGTTGTCTGTCACCTCTGCTGTTTCAGATGGGGACTCTGACAGTGATGAGAGTTACAGTGGTGATGATGAAGAATTCGAAGTCAAGAAATCCAAAAATACAGGAGCAAGCAAAGTTCCAAAAGCCAAGAATGAGAAAAAAGGAAAAAACACCCCAAAGGCCAGGAGAAAATGTAAGGAGATTATATGATATACCTCATATCACTTTATCACAACATATCGCTATGAATCTGAAGCCTCACATCTATATGTAGCATGTACTATATGTCACTGTATTGCATTTATTGGTGACTAGAGGACTTCATCTTAATATGGAAGAGGTGGGGCCCCCAGCACTGTTGGATCCAAATGTTCATAAAATGTCTTCTGACATTTTCAGTGGGTTTGCCAGTAAACAGGAATGGACCCTAAAATGCACATGCAGCATTTTTTCCAAGGCAGCAGACCACAGAACACAGTAGTGTGTGCATTTTTGTGCACTGCAATGCATTTGCTTTGGAGCTGCATTGCCTTAGTGCATTGGGAAGCCATTCAAAGTGAATGGCACTGCAACATGCTGAAACACATTGTGTTGCTGTAATTTTGCTCATTAGCTTAATGCACAAAATCACAAAAGTGTGTTTGAGTCTTTAAACTTTTCTTTAACCACTTGACCTCCAGAGGATTTACCCCCTTAATGACCAGGTCTCTTTTTGCTACTCGGCGCTGCACTAATTCAACTGATAATTGTGCGGTCATGCAATGCTGCACCCAAACGAAATTTACGTCCTTTTTTTCACACAAATAGAGCTTTCTTTCGGTGGTATTTGATCACCTGTGCGCTTTTTATTTTTCATGCTATAAACAAAAAAATGCCAAAACTTTTGAAGAAAAACTATTTTTTTACTTTCAGCTATAAAAAATATATAGTAAACTCAAAGTTGGTTATAAATTTAGGCCAAAATGTATTCTGCTACATGTTTTTGGTAAAAAAAAATCCCAATAAGTGTATATTGATTGCTTTGTGTGGAAGTTATAGCGTCTACAAACTATGGTATAGATACTGAAATTTACTCCATTTTTTTGCTATACAGCGCTGCGCTAGTTTAACGGACAATTGCGCAGTCATGCAATACGGTACATAAATGAAATTTGCCTCCTTTTTTTCCCCACAAATTGAGCTTTCTTCTGGTGGTATTTGATCGCCTGTGTGGACAATTTTGAGAAAAAAAAACAATATTTTGGACTTTTTGCTATAAAACATGTCCAGTAAAAATCAAATTTAGTCATAAATTTCTGCCAAAATGCATTCTGCGACATGTCTTTGCTAAAAAAAAAAACAATACGTGTAAATTAATTGGTTTACGTGAAAGTTATAGCATTTACAAATGGCGGGAAAGATACTGGGATTTTTAGTTTGTTTTTTTTATACTAATAATGGCGGCGATCAGCGACTTATGGCGGCGATCAGCAACTTATGGCGGGACTGTGGCGGACATTCTGACATTGGGGGGTACTGACTTGGGGTCACTGACATCCCCAGTGACACCAATACAGTGATCAGTGCAAAAAAAACAAAAAAACACTGACACTGTACTAATGGCACTGGGGAGGAAGGGGTTAAGTTTATTATTCAGGGAAAGGGTTAACTGTGTGAGGGGAGTGTTTTACTAGGGGGCGGGGGGTGTACTGCAGGGAACACCACTGATCGGGAAAGAGAAACTCTTCTGTCCTGATCAGTGTGTCCTGGAGCTGTCAGGGAACTGACAGAAAGCACAGCTACTGCAGCTGTGCTCTGTCAGCGATTGCCACTGATCGCCGGGACATAGCCGGTAACGACCGGCTGTGACCCGGCAACTGACATCCGCGGCTGTGATCGGCGGGACAGGTAGGGCAGCGGCGCGCCTCGTGCGCGCCCCCTACCTGTTTACAAAACACACATTTTAAAACGTGCTTTTGCCCAGCCGTGCCGCCTTGCCGCCATATTTATACAGTGGCTGGGCGGCATGTGGTTAATATAGGTCTTAAAGTGTTACTAAACCCACAACAGTAAAATCAGTCTGTATATGCAGTAAAGCATGCTTGTTATAATCGCTATGGAACTTAGAGGGTTAATACTCTGCATTACGTAAAAAGGCTGTTTGACCTGTCTTCTCTCATCCTCCCCTTCCTCCAGTGTCCCCCTCTTATCCCCTGATAAGACATACCATGTGGAGTCACTTTGCACATGCTCAGTTTGGTGTGTATTGCTAGAGATGTGTTTGTTTGTTTTTTTCGTGGGAGAGTGCATGTGATCAGCACAAGGCCAATCAGCACTGTCCAGACAGATGTCAGGGGTTCTGTATCCTCCTAGAGCTGAATGAGAACTCCTCCTACAAGCTTTAACATATGGTCTGCTGGTCACTGATTGAAATCACAAGACTGCTCTAACTGCTGATGAGAAAAGGTATTTAGCAGTTTATATTTACTAAAAAAATTGCATTTCCATGTTGTGTGTACTGTGGGAGACCAGATATAGTGAATGCAGGGTCCTGGGTTTAGTAACACTTTTAAGTTCAGTTGTACATCACCTGCACTAAGCACAGAAATCTCCTTTTACCCTATCACAAAAAGTGTTTGTAGCTTTTACAGTGAAGGTGTACAGCCATTTGATACATTTAAGAAAATTGATGTACATGATGGTCTGTTTGTGGGTTGGTGCTAGAGTTGTCCCTGTGGGTGACCTTTATCCATAAAGAGCATAAGTAGCCAAATACCATGCCATAGAAGGATTATCTTGAAGCTTTGTCCTTGTGTGTTTTGAAAGCTACCCAGTTCCATGCATGACTTTTTTAAAATAGATAAGTTGTGACTTAAGTGTATGTCGGCATTAATGATGAACTTCTCTTATTTGCTCCCTTTTATTCTGTTAAAACCATTGAGAGTGTTTTATCTGTTCAATGAGTTAAAAAAAAAAAAAAAAAATTATAAAAAATACCTGTTGATGCTGCCAGAATAATTGGCTAATAACGTCTGTGTACTTTTGTCTTTGCTGAGATCTTATCAGTTCTTTTTGTTCCCGGTTATTACAAAACCCCTCTCCCCTGTTATGGGGAAGAGGGGGAGGTGTTCTTTAGTCCTATCCTAGGGTGACAACACTGCCTCTCCATCGATAGATGAGTAAGTGTTGTCACCCTAGGACAGAAAGTGTGTTACTGCTGGATTCATCAGGTAAAATAAAGCCTTAAAAAAAACAAAAGCAAACTAATGCAGTCACCATATGTAAGAACTGTAAGCTGCAATATATTATTTTGGGATTAGAATTGTTTGTTTTATCTGCTATCTTATTTCAGGTGACGACTCTGAGAATGAAAGCAGCTTTAGTGGAGATGAGGAGTTTGAAGTTAAGAAGTCTAAAAAGAAAGTAGCAAGCAAAGGTCCAAAAGCCAAGAGTGCAAAGAAAGAAAATAATACCCCACTGTCCAAGGGAGCCTGTAAGAAACCATATTTAGATCATTTCTCTGATATCTCTTTCACCAGAACATCATTCTAATGTCCCACATCTGTATGTATCGTTGGGATTTTGTCACATCCTACAGATAGAAATACAGTACTCCACTACTAAAAACATTACCTACATGAAGAGTGTACGTTCTCTCTAGTATAAAGCTCTGTGTTGACAAGTTTTGTGCTTGTATTGATGCAAATGGTGTTTGGATTCAGGTTCGTTCTACCTGCGATTAACATCACTTTGAGATCATTCACAGTTCATTAACCGATACTATTGACTTACAGCTGACCTAAGCTGCATCAACCTGTTTTTAACCACTTGCCCTCCTGAGGATTTACCCCCCTTTCTGACCAGGACATTTTTTGCATTACGGCGCTGCATTACTTTAACTGACAATTGTGCGGTCATGCAATGCTGCACCCAAATGAAATTTACATCCTTTTTTTTTTCCCACGAATTGTGCTTTCTTTCTGTGGTATTTGATCACCTGTGCGTTTTTTTTTTATTTTTTGCGCTATACAAAAAAAAAAAGACTGACAATTTTGAGAGAAAAAAAACACTATTTTTGACTTTTTGCTATTAAACATGTCCAGTAAAAAAATGTAAATCAAATTTCATAATAAATTTAGGCCAAAATGTATTCTGCTACATGTCTTTGCTAAAACAAATCCCAATACATGTAAATTAATTGGTTTACTTGAAAGTTATAGCTTTTACAAATGGCGGTATATATACTGGAATTTTTTTTCTTCTACTAGTAGTGGCGGCGATCAGCGACTTATAGCAGGACTGTGGCAGACATTCTGACACTGGGGGGGGAACTCAGTTGGTGTCACTGATATCCCCAGTGGCACCAATACAGTGATCAGTGCTAAAAAAAAAAAAAAGCACTGACACTGTACTAATGGCACTGGGCAGGAAGGGGTTAACATGAGGGGTGATCAAAAGGTTAACTGTGTGCAGGGAGTGTTTTACTAGGGGGCTGTGTACTGGTGCTTCACTGTAAGCACACTGCTCTGGATGGCTGTGCTGTGCACAGCCATCCAGAGCAGTGTGCCTAAGCTGACAGGGAGGAGAACTGTTAGTAAACATAACAGTCCTCCTCCCGGTCGGAGATGCATGGTAATCGCCGGCGGGTTATCGGCCGGGTCCTGGTGATTCACAGCCACGGCGTGGGTAGGGCCCGCGCGTGCCCCCCTACCCAGAACTGCAAAATCATGCACGTGATTTTGCACATTCCTGCTGACCTGTAGCAGTATATCTGCTATAGGGTGGTGGGAAACCGGTCAAGCTGCTTTTGCATTCCCATTGACTTATTATTATTATTTATTATTATTATTATTATTATACAGGATTTATATAGCGCCAACAAATTTGCTCAGCGCTTTACAATATAAAGGGAGACAATACAGCAACAATACAGTTCAATACAAGAGGGATAGGAGGGTCCTGCTGCTTAGATCTTACAATCTAAGAGGGGCTGGTGGTAGAAAATAATAACTGTAGGGGATGAACTGATAGGAGAAATAGAGGAATTAGTTATTAGCTGAAGGCAGGATAGACTTCCCTGAAGAGAGATGTTTTCAGAGATAGCCTAAAAGTGGGCAGAGTAGGCGATAGTCGGATAAATTGGGGTAGAGAGTTTCAGAGGATGGGGGAGGCTCTAGAGAAGTCCTGGAGATGAGCATGGGAGGAGGAGACAAGGGAGCTAGAGAGCAGGAGGTCTTGGGAGGAGCGGAGAGAACGGTTTGGGAGATATTTTGAGCCAAGATTGGTGAGGTAATTTGGGGCAGAGTTGTAAATGGCTTTATATATTATTGTTAATATTTTGAATTTTATTCGTTGGGCAATGGGAAGCCAGGGGAGGGATTGACAGAGAGGGATGGCAGACGTTTATGGGGAAATCCGTTCTTATGCAATCAAAATCCCACAGGCCCTAAATATGTCTGCAGAACAATTAATATCTGTGTTTATAGACCAAAAAAAAAAAAAATAACCTTTCAATCTCGATATACACACAGCAAATGCGCCCATTAAAATAAAGCCATTAACAGACGAGCATACAGCAGCCTCATCCACGGGGCTCAAGAAAACAGCTGGATACAAAAGCCCTCCTGTAGGAATGAAAAGACCAGCATGGAGTCCTCCAGGTAAGCACTGATTTTTTTGATTTTTTTTTTTTTTAAATTTCCTTTTAATTACAATAAGATGCTCCTTCAAAAAATGCTAGTTTCTTGACTATCATGTCAAATCAATGGCTTCAGTATTAAGACTTGTATTATTATTATTACACTGCTCAAAAAAATTAAAGGAACACTTTCTAATCAGAATATAGCATCAAGTCAAAGAAACTCCTGAGATATTAATCTTGTCGGTTAAGTAGCAGAGGGGGTTGTTAATCAGTTTCAGCTGCTTTGGTGTTAATGAAATTAACAACAGGTGCACTAGATGGGCAACAATGAGATGATCCCCAAAACAGGAATGGTTTTACAGGTGGAGGTCACTGACATTTTTTTTTCCTGCTCATCTTTTCTGACTGTTTTTCACTAGTTTTTCATTTGGCTAGGGTCAGTGTCACTACTGGTAGCATGAGGCGATACCTGGACCCTATAGAGGTTGCACAGCCAGTCCAACTCCTCCAGGGCGGCACATCAATACGTGCCATTACCAGAAGGTTTGCTGTGTCTCCCAGCACAGTCTCAAGAGCATGGAAGAGATTCCAGGAGACAGGCAGTTACTCTAGGAGAGCTGGACAGGGCCATAGAAGGTCCTTAACCCATCAGCACGACTGGTATCTGCTCCTTTGTGCAAGGAGGAACAGGGTGAGCCCTGCCAGAGCCCTACAAAATGACCTCCAGCAGGCCACTGGTGTGAATGTCTCTGACCAAACAATCAGAAACAGACTTCATGAGAGTGGCCTGAGGTCCTGATATCCTCTAGTGGGCCGTGTGCTGGATTGGCATTTGCCATTGAACACCAGAATTAGCAGGTCCACCACTGACACCCTGTGCTTTTCACAGATGAGAGCAGGTTAACCCTGAGCACATGTGACAGACGTGAAAGGGTCTGGAGAAGCCGTGGAGAATGTTATGCTGCCTGTAACATCGTTCAGCATGACCGTTTTGGTGGTGGGTCAGTATGGTCTGGGGAGGTATATCCATGGAGGGACGAACAGACCTCTACAGACTAGACCATGGCACCATGACTGCAATCCTTGGACCCATTGTCAGACCCTACGCTGGTGCAGTGGGTCCTGGGTTCCTCCCGGTGCACAACAATGCCTCTGGTGGCGAGAGTATACAGGCAGTTCCTGGAGGATGAAGGAATTGACACCATTGAATGGCCCTCACGCTCGCTTGACCTTAATCCAATAGAATACCTCTGAGATATCATGTTTCGGTCCATCCGGCGCTGCCATGTTGCACCTCAGACTGTCCATGAGCTCAATGATACCCTGGTCCGAGATCTGTGAGGAAATACCCCAGGACACCATGGGGTTTATTTACTAAAGCTGGAGAGTGCAAAATCAGACTCACTTCTACATAGAAACCAATCGGCTTCCAGGTTTCATTGCCAAAGCTTCATTGAACAAGCTGAGGTTAGAAGCTGATTGGTTTCTATGCAGAAGGGAGTCTGATTTTGGAGACTCCAGCTTTAGTAAATAACACCCCATCCGTCATCTCATTAGGAGCATGCCCCGACGTTGTCAGGCATACATACAAACATGTGAGGGCCATACAAACTATTGAGTACCATTTTGAGTTGCTGGAATGAAATTTCAGCAAAACGGACTAGGCTGCTTCATAAATGTTTCACTTTTCTTTTCTTTTTGGGGTGACTTTTAATTCAGTCCTCCTGTAGGTTGATAATTTTCATTTCCATCAAACAATGGGGCATCATTACGTTCCTAACATAGTACCCAGTCCATATCCGTATAGATAGCCACCATGATATTTTTCCCCATTGAGATTTGATGTGTTTCCTTTCATTTTTTTGAGTAGTGTATATACTTTCCACTGCCTTGACCCAGTATACAGATCATGTGACGTTTGTATGTACATTCATTTTATTGATGCCTAAGGCAACCAGTCACATAGCATTTCCCGAGGTTGGTCAGTCACGGCAACCTCCATATCTGTCAGTACATGTTTTACCATCATGATGTGAACATGTTAGACCTGGGGTCACATTCAGACTTTGCTTTTATGTTAACTGAATGTGTTACCAAGCACTAAGGCAAGCTGCATTAAGACTGCTTATTAAATTGGAATGAGCTGGCAGGACACTTTAAAGCGGTAAAAAAAAAAAAAAGTACCTGACCGTTTTTTTTCAATGCACCGCACTACAATGCACATGTGTGTTGGGATGCATTTGCAAGGTGTGATTAACGTGTTTTGCCATAACATGTTTTACTCCAACACATAAATACAAGGTGATCAGCGCACAATAAGAACCATATTATCTATCAATAAGCCATGGCATTTAGACAAAGTCCATAGAGTGCCAATAGTAGTCTATGTAAATCTTTTGCACAAAGTGGCAGCCTTCCAAGAGTCTGCCAGCTCTATATACTTATATATAGAGAAAGAAGGGGGAGGGGAAGAAAAGCTCCTTCTAAGTGCAGTATGTAGAGTGGTATTTAATGGACTTTAATAAAAACACTTACATTTAACAAAATAAAACAAATGAGAGGTAGGAGGTATACTGCCAATCACCGGCCATCTGGAGGCGTGCGTAGCCTTGTTCTCTTTGTGGTGCTCTGCCTCCCCGTTGCTGACATCACTCGCCCACGTGACGAGTGTGGACCACGCTGGTCCCAGGAACTTCCGGTCCTAGCCGCAACAGCCTGAGATTCTTCTCACATCCACGATGAACGCATCTTGCGACCAAACGACGTGCGAACAGCGGCATTGGTAGTACACCCCCTACTGTGTCTGATGCGCTATCTCATTTGTTTTATCTTGTCCATTAAATACCACTCTGCATACTGCCCTTAGAAAGCGCTTTTTCCCCCTCCCCCTTCTTTACGCCAGCATATAAATGTCAATGGGCCCTAAAGGAGACACTGGTGTTCTCCAGGGAAGATGGTTTGACAAGGGAGAGCAAAGGTTTTGGCATGGATAAATAAGTCATGTACTGAACATGGGATTCAGTGCACAGATTGTAACAGGATTATGCTATTTCAGTGATTCACATTGAGAAATTGTTCAGTGATTCACATTGTTGTTAAACCTTTTATTTAAAAGAAAAATTGCTTGAAGGTAAGGCTAATATGTAGGTGTCAGCAGGAGCCTCAGCAGATGGCCATGCAAGGGTAATGACAGAAGGGTGGAGAAGAGAGGATGACAATTGTAGGCTCCTGGCCTCTATGGCATGTTTATCCACAGCGGCTTTGCCAGCACTGTACACACTGCTATATGTCAGCTTCACATACAAAGGTTTTTGTAGGTGTTTATAATCGGCATTTATTAATTTATTGCATCATGTGGGTGTACCTTCCATCTGTGTTTTTTTTTTTTTTCTTTTTTTTTTTTTTTCCCTGCTTGCGTCGCTGAAATTATTTGCCCTGCTGTTGGATAAGGCAGCCTGACATATATTCTTTGTTGAAGAGTATTTCATCAGTATCCTCCATTTATTCACCTTTTTACATTGCACTTTTTTTACACTCAGCTGTTGTAAAATTGTATTATTTCTTGTGGTTTATTCTCGTGTTGCACTGAGTTTGGGTGGATTGTTAATTTGGTTGTTGCCTAATTCTAAATAACTGCTGCAGTCTTGAGTGTACAAGGATGCATAGTTTTGTTTTCACAAAGATTTTACATATTGTCCCTTTATCACTAGCTTCTTTGGGAACTGTACGGAACCCACTGACTGGAGTGACTGTGCGGTCTCCTAATCAAGGACTGCGCCTTGGACTGTCAAGATTAGCACGAGTCAAGCCATTACACCCAGCTCCTATTCTTCACTGAATTTCTTGAGAGTGAAGAAGAAATACCATTCAGTAGGAACTGAAAGACCCCAGATTTCCAACCAAACATAAACTGGCTACCTACAAAATATAAATTGGGTTCAGCCCAACAGCAGAAGAACTACAACTAGAGGAAATGCCTGGGTTGACCAGATGTGCTGGTATTTAAAGTCTTGTTAAAGTGTCACAAATTGCTTGGTCTTGTGGGATTCTTAGGAACGAAAACCACGGAGAGACTTCAGGGACACAAATGCTAAATGCAGTCCTTTTGGTTTATCAGACTTTCAGAACTGTCTAACCTATCTTACCATTTTGCTTTTCCAGACTTCTTTTTAATGTGGGACACGTTTTAAGTGTAATACCTTTTGAGGTTTTAAAGTGAGATTCAGAGGCTCACTAGAAAAAGTTACTTTTTCTACTTTCTAGTAGACCAACTCATTGTCTTTCGTAGAGTTGAGGGGTGCATAAGGGATGAGCCCTGATCTGAAACAAGTCATACAGAGTTGAACTGGTTGTAGTGAGAGGTGCTGCCGTAGATACTACCTTTTTGTTTATTTAGTTTAAAAAAAAAAACTGGTGCATAAGTTACTATCGATCAGTAATAATCTTTCTCATCTCCGTTGTGGTTTTATTGTGTTAAAGTGCCCTCTTGTTACCTGCATATTACTTCTCCCTGGTTATTGCTGGTGCGCCAAAGTTTGTAAACCTGTAGGGCAAAGATGATTTTCTATTTATTGTCAAGACTCTATAAACCTAAAAAAATACAAAGACATTAGGATTAAACAGTTGCAAGATTTAACTCCTTTAGTTTTCCCATGGTTCCACCCAGGAAGGGCTGAGTAACATCACCAGCGCTGAAGCAAGGGTACTGAAAGCCATAGTGTGAGGTAGGTATCCTGAACCTTTTTCTCCTGGGGGAGGGTTATGTTAGGGGGTTAGATCTTTTTTTTTTTTTTTTTTTTTATGAATGCAAACCTACTATTTAAAAAAAATAAATAAAAATTGTCCTGGGCTGTCTTTGCTGACCCCCTCCTTCTGCAGATGGAATTCTTATCTTCTGAGTCCGCATAATAGGCAGGTAGCCTACATTTTCAGAAGATGCACAGCAGTGACAGCCCTTGTATTCCTCTCATGACAGCAATGATCACTGCTAGCGGCGATAGCTGCTGGCAATAATTGCATACAAAAAATCCGACTGGCTGGTTGTACTGAAGTCGATTGATGGATCAGTACAACCAGCCTGCCCATAGATGAAATGAATCTCGGCCTGGCACTGCTCAACCAGCCGAGATTCGATCTATCTATGGCCGGCTTTAACGTTACTATAATTGTCTGAGGAGCCCGAATGCATTTTATGACATATTTTAATTGCTCCGTATCTATTTTATACACTTTTCCAGAGCAATTAAATTTTATACAATTTGTATGATAGCAATGAAATGTGAAAATGTATATACAGCCAACCTAAATAAAATGTAATATTTATAGTTTGTTGTTATGTGTACATAAGTTTCCTGTTTAAAGTTTTATATAGGACAGTGTGTCCCTTACTGTGCTCTACAGCAGTGTTTCTCAACCTTTTTTTAGTCAAGGCTCCCTTTAAAATTCTGGACAGTCTCCCCAGGCACCCTTTAAAATTATGGACAGTCTTGAGGCAACCCCCCTCCCCCCCCCCCATTCTAAAATGTGAAAAACTATTCTAATAGTTTTATATAACGGAGAAACATCCACACATGTAGGACATCCAACATTAGAAGTGATTTATTCTTTCAAAGAAAATACACGTTTGCATGCTGGTACTGACTAGTATACCAATGTACTCTTCTCCCTCATTGTTTCTCCATCACTGAGCTAATGTTACCCCAGCACTGATGGAGAGTGACAGGGGAAGGTCATACTAGGATGCTGTGCAGGCAACTGACATCCTTCTGATCAACTGATGATGTCATTGGTTGTCAGGACGCTGGCAGCTAGAAGGTCATAATGGTGCACAATGAAAACCTGTGGCTTTGTGTAACTAAAAGGCAGGCTTGATCCACCCGCCACAAGGCACCCTGGTTGAGAAAGGCTGCTCTACAGAGAGACACAGACTCCTGAGCAATTCAGTGACATACCTAAATATGCTATAAGACAGGGGTAGGCAATGTTAAAGAGGTGGAGAGCTACCTGAACAACATGGGAGAAGTCAAAGATCACCAGGCACAGGGTCGTCTCCTGACACCCGATATAAACCTCTTATTGCCATACTACCGTGTCGCAGTTGCGGGTATTGCACAGCAATCATGGGTTTAAATCAGGTGCTGAGGAGGCAACATTTTGCTTACACACCACCTGTCAAACACACTCTGATCACTTTTCAGAGGATCATCTGTCCTTGTAAATGAGCCCTTCGTTGTATTCAGTAGCTGCACCCTTAGGGCTCATTCACACATAAAGTTGGGGGTTGGTAAAACCCTGTGGTTGAATCCGTTTTACCACCCTCAATCCCTACCCACGTTAGTTGCTGGGGCAGCAGCCAAAGATGTACACATGTTGCAGTAGGAATTAAACACCCTGTTGCTTTTGATGGGTGCTACCGCCTGCCAATCGCAACCCATTCAAGTGAATGGGGCCACTCTGCAAGTGCCCTGTAACTGCATGCTTTTGTGGGGTCCAAGGGGTTAAACCAGGCGGTGAGAAAGCAACAAAACACTGCCTGCTTTAACTCCTTGTTTGCTGTTCTGCACAAGGTTGCAGGGCATTTTCAGAGCAGCCTTATTCAAGTGAATAGGTCATGCTTGGCAGGTAATACACCCACCAACCATGGCAGGGTGTATAACTCCGGCTGCGACATGTGTATACCCCTGGCCACTGCATCTAAAGGGGGTGCGGGTGAGGTGGTAAAAACACATCCTGACTATAAGATTTAACCACCCCCCAGGCTGCAAATGTAAACTAACCCTTTCTGTTGCATTCAGGAGTATTGTGTGCTTTTAGAAAATGCACCAAACCTGCAGGATATAATAAAAATCAATGGCTAAGCACAGCAAACCTGCAGGAAAGGTGGACGTACACTGTGCTGTACCAGCAAAGTGGGTAAACCGCAGCACACCAGTGTGAAAGCAGCCCTATACTATTATGCCCAGTGTATTGCTTCACACTGACCTGAAGATCTCTTGTTTCCTGCTGCTGGCACCACTCTGGAGAGCACTAGCCGGGATAAAAGGTGGAGTGCAGTTGGTATCACTCCTCATGGGACAGGAACCAGCACTACAGAGGAGGCATACGCTTATGCGGCTCTTGCTCCCTACTACAGTTCCAACTTTACAAGTAGTCCCTCTGCATTGTAGTCTGTATGATGCTCTGGGATGGCAGGTCAGCAAGCCAAGACTGCGATGTACCAGTCACCTGACTGCGATCTACAGATTGCTGACCCCCGCTTTAAGCCCACTATACTCAGAGGGGTCTCCAAACCATAAAATGATTCCCATTCTCTGTATAACCTTGGGAGTATGTTGCTTTGGGCATTAGCTGTTGTTTCACTATATTTTTTTCAGTTACTCTCCTGTGTTATATTATTCGAGATTGTGCTCACATCTGCCTTCTGCTCCATCTACCTCCCATTAAAGATCTGTATAAACAATCTTTGTTTTTTACATTTTAGGATAGAGTAGGAAAGCGTAAGACCTTGTCAAGTTTGTACTGCTGCCTGTCTCTCAACTGGAAAGATTCACTCCTCTACTTTTCCGTGACTATTGTTCCCCGGACTGAAACTGATGAGGAATCCAAAATGTGAGCATTGTCACCAGAGCAATTGTGAAGGAAAAAATTCTGTTTGGGACCTGACACCAGTTCCTTTGTCCTATCCCTATGATGATAATTCTGTTCACTTCAGAGGGTTTTTTCCCCATTTCCTGTTGCAGCTCCAGGGTAAGGAGTGAAGGGAAAGCTTGGATGGATTAAGCCATGCTTGGGTGTAATCCATAAATGGAACACGAAGCTTGTCACTACTTCCCACATAGACAGATACAATTTACAGTTGTGACCAAAATTATTCAACCCCCAATGCTGTAAAGGGGTTTAGGGACTATAGTGTACATTTGGAATTGTATTCAGAATCAAATCCTACAAGGACGTTGTAACTACCCAAATGCAACTAAAATGACATCAATTGTTTATGTAATACAGTAGTAAATGGTTCTTATGTGGTTTCTTCATTGCCACAATTATTCAACCCCTTAAAGACTACCACTCTGAAGAACAGAGGTTCATACAGGTGCTTTCCATCAGGTATTGAAAACACCTGTGGATGTCACCGAGCAGCAATCAAGCATAATAAGCACCAATTAGGCAGCTTTAAAATGACTGTGATACTCAGCTCCTTCTAGACATTTACTGGTGTGGTTACAAACATGGTGAAGGCAAGAGAATGGTCCAGGAAGACAAGAGAAGAGGTGATTTCTCATCACAGGAAGGGCAATGGCTATAAGAAGATTGCAAAGATGTTAAACATACCAAGAGACACCTTAGGAAGCATCATTCGCAAATTCAAGGCAAAGGGCACTGTTGAAACGCTACCTGGTCGTGGCAGAAAGAAGATGCTGACTTCGACTGCTGTGCGCTACCTGAAGCGTAGAGTGGAGAGAAGTCCCCGTGTGACTGCTGAGGAACTGAGAAAAGATTTGTCAGATGTGGGTACAGAAGTTTCAGCCCAGACAATAAGACGCACACTGCGTAATGAAGGCCTCCGTGCCAGAACTCCCAGGCGTACCCCCTTGCTGTCTCCAAAGAATAAGAAGAGTCGACTGCAGTATGCCAAAAGCCATGTGGACAAACCACAAAAGTTGTGGGATAGTGTTCTGTGGACTGATGAAACAAAATTAGAACTGTTTGGGCCCATGGATCAACGCTATGTTTGGAGGAGGAAGAACAAGGCCTATGATGAAAAGAACACCTTGCCTACTGTGAAGCATGGTGGAGGGTCAATCATGCTTTGGGGCTGTTTTGCTTCTGCAGGTACAGGGAAGCTTCAGCGTGTGCAAGGTACCATGAATTCTCTTCAGTACCAGGAGATATTGGATGGAAACGTGATGCAGTCCGTCACACACCTGAGGCTTGGGAGACGTTGGACCTTTCAACAGGACAATGATCCCAAGCATACCTCCAAGTCCACTAGAGCATGGTTGCAGAGGAAAGGCTGGAACATTTTGGAGTGGCCATCGCAGTCACCAGACTTAAATCCGATTGAGAACCTCTGGTGGGACTTAAAGAAAGCAGTTGCAGTGCGCAAGCCTAAGAATGTGACTGAACTGGAGGCCTTTGCCCATGAAGAATGGGCGAAGATACCCGTAGATCGCTGCAAGACACTTGTGTCAAGCTATGCTTCACGTTTAAAAGCTGTTATAACTGTAAAAGGATGCTGTACTAAGTACTAAGATTGAATGTCACTTGGGGGTTGAATAAAACTGATAATGCTGTGAGCACAGAAAAGACATTTGTGGTTATTTCATTATAACTGTTATGTTATATTTGTCTGACCTACAAGTGCCTCTTTAATGTAAATGTAAGCAAGATGACTGAATGATCAAAAGCAATGTCAAACTGGCCAAAACACTCAATTTCAGTGGGGGTTGAATAATTTTGGTCACAACTGTATGTAGGAGGATTGGTTTCATCTGTGTATCACCTGGGGCCAGTCACTTCACTGGGCATATGTAAGTGTTTACAAAAAAAAAAAAAAAACCTGGAAGCTGATTGGTTTCCTGTGCAGAGCTGCACCAGTTTTTGCATTCTCCAGTTTTAGTAAATCAACCCTTATACCTGCATACAGTATGACTAATGCATTGAGCCCTGCCACCAGAGACTACATAGTTTGTAAATATAATTCCCAGACTGAAGCCAAAATTCACCATTTGCATATAATTTGTACAGTTTTATTTAATTATTTTTCAAATTATTCCTTTTTTGTCCTCTGGGCCCACCCTTGTTTTCGTATTACTAGCGTCCTCTTTGTGAACAAGCATACACTATACATGAGAGCAGACTCAGAGAAAATTATATATGCAAACTTAAAGCTCAGCATCAGGCAATTTGGGAAGGAAACCCTTGCAGTACTCCAAAAAAAAACAAAAAAAAAAAAACTGGCTATCACACCCACCAGTTATTGCTTTCCGCCACTAGATGCCCTCAGGAGATTTACTAAAACTGGTGCGCACAGAATCTGATGGAGCTCTGGATAGTAACCAGTCAGCTTCCAGGTTTTATTGTCAAAGCTTAATTGAACACGCTGAAGTTAGAAGCTGATTACTCTGCACAGCTGTACCAGATTTTGTGTGCACCAGATTTTAGTAAATCTCCCCCAATGAGTTTCCTAGAGCACAGCAGAATCTGTGTGCCTTCAGACTCTCTCTTTGACTGACTCTCTATATGTAACAAAAAAGAGTAGGTTGGGAGGTGAACACGGGGATAAGTCAATCATCTAAATTACTGAGTTTTGTGTGTAAATTTCAGCTTGGGCTATTGAACGCTGGAAACAAAAGGTTGTTAATAAACTATAAGAATAGACAGGGGAGTCCACAGCTCTACCTGCTGGCTGGGAATGAGAATTCAAAAATGTCATATGCATGCACATTTCATACACTTGATAGGAACAAATACTTTAGAAACTTATTTTTTCCTGATCAGAACCACCTGCCTGGAGTTTGCATGTTCTCCCTGTGCCTGTGTGGGCTTCCTCTGAGTACTCTGGTTTCCTCCCACACGCCAAAGACATACTGGTAGGTTAATTGGATCCTGTCTAAATTGGCCCTAGTATGTATATGTATGAATGTGAGTTAGGGACCTTAGATTGTACACCCCTTGAGGGTTAGGGACTGATGTGAATGTCCAATATATATGTAAAGTTCTGCGTAAATTGACAACGCTATATAAGTACCTGAAATAAATAATAAATATGGAAAAACACTATACATTTTTTTCCGAATTAACCGACTTTCATGCTTAGTGCATGCACACTAAGTAGTGTGTAAGTGTAACACTTCCAGAGATCACACTATATTCCCCTGACAATGCTTTAATCTGCTCTTCTCTCTAGAACAATGGCCTCATCTTTGTTCAGGCATCATCCAAGTTCAACATTTACTTCCTGGAATGGGATGCCAGCTTAGAGATATCCGTCATGTAATTTTTGGTGCTTGTGCAGTTCTTGCATGTTTTCACAAATGTCTGACACAGCTCAGCCCCTGCTGCAGCCTCTCAGCTTGTGACTTGCTACAATGTTGCAGTCTGATCACTGGGAGAGAAAAATGAATACAGTAATACCTTGGTTTACGAATGTAATTCATTCTGCAGGACTTTTCGGATAATGAAAAGTTCGTAAACCGAAACGCCGTTTCACATAGGAATGCATTGAAAACCAAATAATCCGTTCCAGAGGTCAGAAAAAGGTAAACGCTACTAAAATACTGCATGAGTTATTTTATCAAGTCATGCGGTATTTTAGAAGTGATAACCATGTGTTAATGTTTCAGCTGTCAGCAGGGTTCCCCACTGACAGCTGAATGTAAAAGAACTGCCGGTAATTAAAAAAATGTAAAAAACTGTGTGGGGTCCCCCCTTCCATCCATATCAAGCTCTTCGGGTCTGGTATGGATTTTGAGAGGAACTCCCATGCCAAAATTTAAAAACAAATTTTTAAAAATTTAAAGAGCCCACATGTTGAGGGCATGTGGCCTGGTATGGTTCAGGAGAAGGGGGGGGCGCTCACTCGTCCGTCCCCCCATTCCTGACCTGCCGGGCTGCATGCTTGGATAAGGGTCTGGTGTGGATTTTGGGGGGACCCCCACGCCATTTGTTTTTTTAAATTTGGCGTGGGAGTTCCCTTCAAAATCCATACCAGACCTGAAGGGCTTGGTATGGATGGGGAGTGGGGGATCCCACGCCGTTTTTTTTATTTATTATGTTGCCAGTTTTTAAATGTAATTACCGCTTTTTTTTTCACTATAGCTCAGAAATTCAGCTGTCACTTCCCCCCAGCTAAAAGAAAGTTTTTTTTTTTTTTTAGTTTATTTCCCTGAGTTAATGGAAACAATGTTTCCTTTTAGATTAATTACAGAAACAAAGTTTCTGTTAACTCCAGGTAAAGTGAAAGCTAATTTTGTGAGCTAAAGTGAAGAAAAAAAAAAGCCAGCAGTTGCATTTAACCACTTGCCGCCTGCCTACTGTTTTTAAATGGCAGGACGGCGACACTCTAGGGGCGGGTTGCCGTTCATAAACGGCACCCGCATTTACTAGCTGTGTGCGCTCGCCTGGAGCACAGTGGAACACCAATCATCCGACGGGACCTCTGTGTGAGGTCCTGATCATGTGATCACTCGTTGGCCAATCAGTGATCATATGCAAAGTAGTAAGCAAGATGTCACTTGTGACATCATTGCTTACTATGTGTGAAATCTGTGAATGATCAAAGGTTCACGTGGTACAAGGCTATTCACAACAGCCTTGTACCATGTGACAAGCTGTGACCAATCGCAGCTCACACAGTAGTTCTCAATGGCTGCAAGAATGCAGCTACAGAGAAGGAGAAATGATTGTTTTTACATCCTTTATGTGTGTAAAAGCAATCAGTGTAAAAAAAAAAAAAAAAAAATCTTCATCACCCTCCACAAGTAGTACAGTGTCACCATGGTGACACTGTACTTCTAGGGTGACAGTATGTGGGGAAAACAAAAACCATTAATAATATAAAAAAAGTAACAAAAAAAGTTTAAATATTATAATTTTTGGTTTTAAACTAATTTGGGTTATATATATTTTTTTTTTACTGAAAAGATAACGGAATAAATTTTGGCCAAGATTTTTTCTAAATTTTTGGAATTTTTAATTTACATAGCAAAAAAATAAAAATCCCAGGGGTGAATAAATACCACCAAAATAAAGCTTTATCTGTCTAAAAAAAAATGCTAAAAAATTCATATGGGTACAGTGTTGCATGACTGCGCAATTGTCATTCAAAGTGTGATAGTGCTGAAAATTGGCCTGGATAGGAAGGGGGTGAAAGTGTCCAGACAGTAAGTGGTTAAAAATCGACACCGACATACACTTCGTATTGCGAAACAAATTCATTAAAAATTCGGGAACCAAGGCATTATTTTCAATGGATTTTAATTCGTAAACAGAAAATTCCGTTAACCGAGGCATTTGTAAACCGAGGTATTACTGTAATTGCTTCCTTCTGCCTGCAGCAGACTGGTCTCAGCCTAGATATAGTCTTTGGACTGGAGCTCAAGGCCGGCTTTGAAATGGTAAACAGTGGAGTTTTCCTGGGAAAAAAAAAAATACTGTTTATTCATGTAGGTCAGCAGTCACTAAATGGCAGACCGCAGCCCAAGAACTGCCCAAGCAGTGCTCGCTCCCAGACCGCCAGACTAGAATGACAGATCTGCTGCTCAGCAGGGCAGTCGACCCAGCAACCAATGACATCACACATGCGCCCAGCCCCTTGCAGCTCATTGTCTCTTCCGGCTCTCGCTCCCTGCCTGTCCACAAGCGTGCACCCTG
Source organism: Staurois parvus (assembly GCF_062004578.1). Classification (NCBI taxonomy): domain Eukaryota; kingdom Metazoa; phylum Chordata; class Amphibia; order Anura; family Ranidae; genus Staurois; species Staurois parvus. The sequence continues at coordinate 1,092,591 of NW_028318275.1, forward strand.
CCCCTTCACCAAGGGTCCTGGCCAGCTCCTGCCACCCGCTCCTTTCTGTCCTCAAGGTAGGGTGTCTCCCAGTAGAATTTGGAGTTTCCTCTTCTCTAGAAATGAAGTCTGGGATGAGAGTAGAGAGTCCCAGGGAGTGAGTGTCTCTCACTGATGAGTACTTGGGGCACTCTGATGGGCACGTTCTGATGTAAGGAGGAACACTAATGGGGACATTTATTTTCAGACTTTGGCCAGAAGATTTTAATTACCAGACCTCCTTGAATTTTAATTCAATACCCTTGATGTAGGCATTTAAATTTACTGAAAGGTCCACTTTAATCCTAAGTCAGAAGTTCATCTCCTGTCCAATACTCACATCTTTCAGCTGGATGTGTACTTTGAAATCTATTTTTGTTTTAGCTGAGCAACACTCTTTCTTGTGGTGACTTGCTTCCCTTTTTATCACTTCCTCATCACTTCGGACTTACCCTCTGAAACGGGGCAGCACTCCGGACATCCCACCAAAGACATCACACAAGATGGGCTCTCCCAACACTCTCTGGATATGTGTTTTCTGCCTGTGGTTAACAGGTAAGTCTTGAGCTGTTATGTGGTTATAAGAAGTATTTGCTCACTTCATTAGGTTGGTATTTTGTTTTTTTTTATTCAGTTTCATATTTCTATATTTCTTATGAGTTTAGTTTTGTATTCTTTCTGTATTATTAGGCCTCATGCACACAGGGTTTTTTTTTTCCTCCCCTAGATGCCTTTGCTCCAGAGGAGGAAAAAGCAGGGTTTTGCAAACCTCTTTAAGTATGTTTGGACGTTTTTTCATTCCATTGCCCAGAATATATTTTTTTATTCTGACCACTGGAATTAATAAAGTTCAAGTGCTAAACGTGCCTGACGTTTAGACATGTTTAGGTGCGTTTATTGTTTGGGTTTTTGTGTGTCCAAACGCTTCTCTTGTGAACACACTGGTGATGTGTTTCTTTTTCAGCCTCCAAACAGTCAAATACACCTCTAAGCACCTATGTGTGCATGGGTACATAGGCTAACAGAGGAGCGTTTAGAAGCTGTGAAACAAAAAAATGTCTAACGACCATAAAAGCAGCGCTTTTTTTTTTTTTTTTTTTTAACATCCTGAATGCATGAGGCCTCAGTCATCTCAAAGCCATACTATTCCCTGAAACCTTTGGATGGAGATTCTACCCTCTTAGCAACTGAAAAGTTTAGCTCATCACTGAAGAACTTTCATATACAGTAACTTATACATAAGATTTCACACATTTTTCTAATTGGATTCAATTGGAAAAATGTATGAATCCTAGGTGAAAGTTGTGTGAACCGTTGTTAAAAAAAAGTTACATTTTAAAGGACCATTTACAACTGGGTTTATTTAAGAGTATACGTTGTATATACAGTATTAGTCCTTTAATTATTCACTGCCTTTCTGAACCCCTAAAAACCATTGTGCCCCAACCACGTGCATTGCATGAATACATTTGTCGTGCAGTGCTGCTCGCCAAACCCAATTGGCGGATAATTTTGCTGCGCCAAGATGCAAAGTATCATGGTCGCAGCATGTCTAGACCCCCGTCCACTGTCTTTACAGCTTCAGAGGGAGCAGTAAAAACACTGCTCAGCCTCATGTTTTACTGCCCCCCAACCACAAGTTTAAACATAGCCTAATACAATACAAACACACCTAATGTATAATTAAAAAATTAAAAAAAAAGCCTGCCCAGTCTCCCTTCCAGGCTCCGCACTGTCCTGGCACTTACCTATATCCTACAGCAAGAGCCTATGCTGCAGCTCCACTCCAGGAATTCAAAACCAGTCAATTCTATACAGAACTAGTTAGCACTCCATCTCTTAGCAGTGGCCTGAGGCAAGAATCAACTCCAGGAATTCAAAACCAGTCAATTCTATACAGAACTAGTTAGCACTCCATCTCTTAGCAGTGGCCTGAGGCAAGAATCAACACGAGGAATACCAGAGGGTCAGGATGACATGCCTCACATGTATTCTTTTTGCTTATGCTTGCCTTGGGCATGTGCTGGGGTCAGAGACATTGGCTACAAAAACCAAAGAAGCTATCTCCTTTCTAGCTGTGGTTCTGGGCAAAGGTGGGAGCCTTTATTCAACATTGCAGCTAATGTTACAAAGCACCTAGGGAGATAGGACAATGTACTACATGAACCACTACAACTCAATGTAAAAAAAGTGACAATTCTTCCTCAAAACGTGTTCTTGTTTCCTCTCCGTTGTAATAGGGCTCGTTTACACTTGCTTTGATTTTAACACACATTAAAGCCTACCGCTTCAACAGGCATTTTTTGTTTTTGAAGGCTCTGTGATGCTTTTTTGAAGCTTTACTGAAGCTTAGCAAATGCTCTGTGTGTGTCCATTTTTTATTCGTTTCAAAGAGGCTCAGTAGTATCCTTAGCTTAGTAGTACCACTGCTCAGCAGATCCCCCTGCTCCGTAGTACCCCCAGCTCTGCTGATTCTCAGGTTTGCTGTTCCTCCTCTCTGGTCCCCAATCACCTGATATACTGTATTGCCCCCACGCTGCTCACCAAATGTGACATCTGCTAGTTTCTCCTGCTCAGTTCCCCCAGCTCTGCTGATCCGCTGCCACTCATTCCTCTTTCTCCAGTCCCCACTCACCTTCTGCTATAGCATTCATACATTGCGTACCACGTGTGCCCTCTGTTAGTTACTCCGCTCCAGTATGGACCTTCCTCACCTTTCTACTGCTCCACACTGTATGCCAGATGTGATGTCTAAACCAGGCACTCCCAGAATATACAGATGTGAACCAGAAGTGACTGTTGATTGTCTTTCCGGTTCTCTTCTTAATTTCTCAGTGCATCCTGGGATATCGCATACCTCCAAAATAAAGCAAAGCTAACTCTAAATAAAAGCCCCTCAAAAGCTGAAGCTACTGTTTGCGAGCATTGTCATAGACTTCTGTACAGGCTTTGGAGACACTGTGAATCACCAAGAAAGCTGCATGGGGTATAATTTTTGAAGCGAAGCAAAATGAACAGAACAGTGTGAGCAGGACTGTAAGGTAACCACTTTACTTAGTGAGAGGTGCTTTGATTGGCATTGAGAATGTTTTAAATGCCACATTTTGAAGCAAGTGTAAACAAGCCCTTAGAATATTTCCCTGTAAGCATAAAAATGCCAGATTTCTTGGGGGGGGGGGGGGGGGCAGTATGGGAAGTTATTTATTTTACAAAGTAAAGACTGGAGTGGTGAAATGTTATTTGAACCCCAGGCAACCCAAAGCACACATTTCAGACACAGGATGGTTACTGGTTTAGTTGCAGAAGGATTTGTCATTTTGCACAGACACAGTATCTTGTGATACACACCATGTTCCAGCAATCTTCACTCTCTGCTGTGCAATCTGCTGAGCAATCTCTGCTGTGTTCTCTTCTTAGTGCACATGTGTGTCACAGTCTATTCATTCCTATGGGAGATCTGCATTCATGGCAGCCTCCAGCAATCTAGCTGAGTATGGCTGTCTTATAGCAAAGAATGGGGCCACAGGGCACATGTGTAACAACAAGAGGACCTGGTGGAGAACTTTTTGAAAAGAAAGTCTATACAGTGCCAAGCAAGGGTGCACAGTCATGATCTCTTTTATTAAAGGACAATTTTCACTAGGTTTAGTTGTGAAAGCTCCAGCTGAAGTTTGTACAAAGCGGTCTTTCTTCAGTATTGGACAGCTGAACGGAGTGAATGAGAGACTAGTATGTGCAGTTCAAGAGAGGGGGCAGAGTGAAAGTGAACCTGTGAAAGAAAAGGCATTGTAACTGCCCTAGAGTTTGTTTATATATGCAGTACTGCAGCCCCTCTGAAAAGCGATCTGCGGGATGGATTGCTTTTCAGAGAGCGTTTGACAGGTGGTGAGGCAACAATAGGTCTTCTCCTCACAACCTGCTTTAACCGGCAAAATGCCAAACCACCACAACACAAGCATATGTGCATTGCATGCGGTTGCAGGGTAGTTGTGGCCTGGCCTCATTCACCTGAAGGGGTGGTATTAACAGTGGTACCACCTGTAGTTTGTGACTTGCTGTTTAACCACTTGCCATCCAACCGCTGTATATAAACGGCCTGACAGTGGCAGTCCAGGGGTGGGTTGCCGTTCATAAATGGCGCCCGCCATTTTGAACTGTGCGCGCTCTGTGGGAGCATGCAGCACATGCACACGGTGCTCGCTGTGTCCTCTGGACACAGTGGAACACCGATCGTCGTACGGGACCTCTGTGGGAGGTCTCGATCATGTGATCACTGATTGGCCAATCAGTGATCACATGAATAGTAGTAAGCAAGCTGTCACTTCCTGACATCATTGCTTACTACGTGTGAAATCTGTGAATGATCACAAAGGTCACATGGTACAAGGCTATCCACAACAGCCTTGTACCATATGACAAGCTGTGACCAATCCCAGCTCACACAGTATTTCTCAATGGCTGCAAGAATGCAGCCAGGGAGAAGGAGAAATGATTGGTTTATGGGTGTAAACGCAATCAGTGTAAAAAAAAAATAAAAAAAAAAAATCTTTATCACCCCCCACAAATAGTACAGTGTCACCATGGCAGGTTGTCACCTGCTAGGGTTACAGTATGTAAAAAAAATAAATAAATATAAAAAAAAAAGTAAAGTTATAATATATAATTTTTGGTTATAAACTAATTTGGGTTATATTTTTTTTTTACTATAAAGATAACTGAATACATTTTGGCCAAGGTTTATTATGAAATATTATTTATTTGCAAAATTTTATTTAAAAAAAACACTTTTTTTCAAAATATTTGGACTTTTTCATTTATATAGCAAAAAAAATAAAAATCCCAGTGGTAAATACCACCAAAATAAAGCTTTATCTGTCTCAAAAAATGCTAAAAAATTCATATGGGTACAGTGTTGCATGACCACGCAAATGTCATTCAAAGTGTGATAGCGCTGAAAGCTGAAAATTGGCCTGGACAGGAAAGGGGTGAAAGTGTCTGGACTTGAAGTGGTTAACCTTGGCATGGGTACAGCCCTGAGTGGCTGCATTTCTGTGTTTAATTGGGTTGTCAGGGATAGTAAAATCACAGTTGATCTTGCTGCTTTTTTCGGCCACTCATGTGATTGAGCCCCTACAGATGATCAGTCATGAATGAACAGGACCTAATCAAAATATGATTGCTATTTATTTCTCATGTTTCCAGGGGCAGTGAATTCTAAAAATGCTTCTACAGCTGTGAAACCATTCTCTTCTAGAGTCAGATCTACGCCATTGTCTTCAATTATTTCATCTACTGCTAGCACAACGTATGCTAAGGTATGCAACATGAACAAAAACATTTGCACCATTATTACAGTTTGGGGAAATGTAACAAGTCAATGAAATAGTGCATAACTGTAAGCATAAGAGAACAATTACTGTTGAAGTGATGGCTGGGGTGTCAGATGGACAGAAGTAAATGGAACACAGAAAGCAATTAAGTTCTTTTAAGTGAGGAAAGGCTAAATCCATTTTCTTTATTTGTCTTTTAATGTCCTGTGAATATAGAATGTGACAGAGTCTGTGGATCCAGAAGCAAAACATTCAAACTCTATAGGAAACATGATTAGAGGACTGCTTGTCTTTGTGTTCCCTCCAGTGGCCCTCCTCATATACAAATGTACGTATTACCATTTCTGTCTTTAAAATCTGAATAATGACTTTGAGTGGTGTTAGGACACTTGGGGATGCCATACAAAGATTACATTAACGTTGGTGAAGTCTTCTCATTGAGATTGTAATCAGGAATCTCTGATACTTTGACTGTGCTAAAGATGCCCATACACCAGTAGCGTTTTGTTCAAAATTTTGTTTGTTTTCTTTTTCTTTTTCAAAAAATTTGTTCAATTTTCTACTGGTTAGTGGGGTCAAATCAACGTTTGTTTTTTAATACAGCAATGAGAAAACTTGAAGGAACAGGATGGAAGATTTTAAATTCTAACTATAGCAGAACTAAACCCATTGATTTAGGGCTTGATCAGACCATGGTGTAGATATGTTCGTTTTTCTGCACATGTTCTGCAAGGACACAAGGAAATCAATTGTTCTCTATGTGCCATGTTCACACCACAACACTAGTGTCACAAGCAGATTTTTTTCTGCAAAGTAATCTGCAACATGTTTGAAACTCATTGAAGCGTGCATGAAAACTGATATAAACTGACGTTTTTGTAAGTGAAATCTGCGCGGCAGTTTCCATCAGTTTTTCTGCAAGTATGGTGTGAACGAGACCTGAAAAAAACAGTTAATTCCGAGCACATGGCAGGAATGTAACTGTCATATTTGCTTGTTCCCTGGATCAAGCTGTCAAACCATCAAATAGCTGGTCTTATAACTGATCACATGTGAAGCAACATGGCAGTGACAGATCAAACAGAGGCTAAGGCCAGCCATACATGGGTCAAAACTGAACCGATTTTTTTTTTTTCCAGAAAATTGGACCTAAGAATACAATGTAGGAAATAAGTATTTGATCCCCTGCTGATTTTGAATGTTTGCCCACTCACAAAGAAATGATCAGTCTAGAAATCGAGTGGTAGGTGTATTGTAACACTGAGAGACAGAATAGCAACAAAAAATTCAAAAGAAATACATGTCTAACAAATGATGCACTGATTTGCATGTTCATGACGGAAATAAGTATTTGATCCCCCATCATTCAGCAGGATTTCTGGCTACCAGATGTCTTTCATACAGGTAACAAGCTGAGATTAGAAGCAGTCTCTTAAAGGGAGTGCTGCTAATCTCATTTTGTTATCTGTATAAAAGACAGATATAAAAGAGTAATCACACAATCAGATTCCAAACTCTCCACCATGACAATGATGGTCAAATTGTACGATCATTTTTTTCGGAAAGAATATATGCATGAGCCGTGACCTGGAAGGAACAGAAGTTTCGCCTGTAATATGGGGTGAACTTTATGATTTGGTTGGCAGATTTTTGAAATCATTGATGGCACCATCGGATTAACGAACAACGTTTTCAATTTTCAGACAAAAAAATCATTTGGAATTCGAACCATGTATGACCTGCATAAGCCTTGTACATACAATGAGAATATCTGACAAAAAAAACAAAAACTGATTTTGGAGCGATCATCCAATAATCTGATTGTTAGTACACAGCTTTTGAGAGCCGATTATGACAGTTCATCCAAAGGGACAAGCACGAAACGATTTTTGTGTAATTAGTATAGTATTTGTACAAAGTGACCAACACCGTGCATGCTTAGAAACGAAAGAATATATTACAATACAATATATTTACAATACAATATATTACATCACTTCCAAAGTTGTATTTTGTCTTACAAGAATTTTCGTAACTTTTGTAATCTCTTCACTTTTGATATGAGACAAGCATGCAAAAAAAAAAGACTATCATTTGTCCGATATTCTCATGATGTGTACGAGGCTTAGAATTGCAGCTTCCTTTAGGGTTTAGTTCCACTTTATTGTGGTTTTTGTTTGAGAAAAAGCATACATGTTATAATGAAACCTGTTTATTATGTCTGGGATCTCATTCAGATCTGGGCAAAATTGTATGTCCTTTGGAACAAAATGAGTTAATTTAATGATGGCAAGACAGAATGTTCTGACAAGTGGTTTATCTATAAATATTCGGGCAAAAATGTACCAGTTGTCTAGCCAACTTTACTCATATTACTATATGTCAGTAGACAGGCTGCCATTCCAGATTCCTCCTGCAAGTGGCACTGGTGTTTTTAAACTGGTAATAGAAAACACCAGTTTTAATGCCGGGCCATAGACGGGTCAAAAATCGGCTGATTTTCGCACCGTTAGTGGATTCATTGGTCGGCCGTTTTTCAGGGTTTTTGAACATTTTTTTTATCGGGCATGTTAGAAAATTCTCGGCCGATTTTGATGATCGTCCGATTTTCCCAGCAATGATGGGCAAATCGGCCAATCGTTTTACCGATAAAAAATCTGCGCATGAGCCGTGACCTGCAAGAAGAAGAAGAAAAAGAAGAAGAATTCCAGTCTGCCATTATATTTTATATGAAAAAGTCTTGCGGTTGCAACAAATGTATCCATTTGTATCCAAATAAAAACATTGTAATCCAAATTATGCATTACAATGTTTTTATTTGGATACAGATGTTTTTATTTCAATACAAATGGATACATTTGTTGCAACCGCAAGATTTTTTCACATAAAATATAATAGCAGACTGGAATTCTTCTTCTTATTCTCATGTATTGCTGTCACATAGTATGGTGTGCTCCCCTGTCTCTGCAAGGGACAGAAGTTATGGGGTTAATGCCGGCCATAGACGGGACGAAAATCGGCCGAATTTTTTTTTTTAACGTTAGTGGTAACGTCGGCCGATCGACCAATTTTTTGGGGTTTTTTGTTTTTTTTTTAAATCGGCCGATGTTCGAACCGTCTATGGCCTGCTTTAGTCCTCATGCCCACTGGACGTTTTTACAGCTGCTGGGTTTTTTTCTACAGCCAGTAAACTCCCCAGCATGTTATCCTATGTGTCCATGCACACAGACTTTAATCAACATTTCTTGGCTGTAAAAAAAACCCAGAACTAGTGGGTTTCTAGAGGAGTTTTTTAGCTGTAAAATCGCTTTAAGCCCCCATGCACACTTGACGTTTTGATAATGCTGGTAACTTTATCTGTGTAAAGTCACGTTAAAAACATGAGTTTTTCAGCTTTTTTAGTGTTTTTGCATTAGCGTTTAGCGCCGTTTTGCCGCGTTTAGTGGCATTTTCCCGTGTTTGCGTATTTAGCGGTTTTTTTTAACCAAAAAAAATTTGTTTTGGTCAAAAAAAGTCCAAAAACGCCAGTTTGCTGCGTTTTACTACATTTTGCAGCGTTAGACCGCTTTTACAGCTAAAAAACTCCTCTAGAAACCCACTAGTTCTGGGGTTATTTTCCAGCCAAAAAACACTGATTACAGCATGTATACATGGACACATAGGATAACATGCTGGGGGGTATCATTTCTGTAGAAAAAAATGTCAAAAGCCCAAAACAGCCGCTGTAAAAATGTCAAGTGTGCATGAGGGCTAACGCTGAAAAACACTGTAAATCGCGGCAAACCAAAAAACCAACTCTAAAAATTTCTAAGGTTTGGTTCATACTGGATGTGATTTAAAATCGTTTGCCATTTTGCTGTGTGATTTCTATTGTAGTCTATGTATGTGAAATCACAGAAACTGCAGAAAAAGTAATACAAGAACTACTTTTGAAATCGCGCTGCAGCAAATCGCGTATGTTAAGACACTCACATTCATTAGATCCGATTTCAGGTACGATTTCAATTCCTAAATTGCACCTGAAATCGTGGCGGTGTGAATCGGGGCTAAAAAATGCAAACGTGAAAAAACGTGGCAAAACGCTAATACAAAAACGCTGAAAAACTCACATTTTTAACGTAACTTTACACAGCTAACATTACCAGCGTTATTAAAACGCCCCGTGTGCATGGAGCCTGAAAGTTCAGTACTAATGAAGAGATAAAAAGGAGAGCTACATCAACTGGGCTTTAAAGTGGAACTAAAGTTCGATTAAAGAAAAAAAACACTGCTGATAGGTAAGCTTTTATAGCAAAATAGAATTAGCGGTTGATTTACTAATGGCTTTAAATTTTGCGAGGAAAATTGCACTTTGCAGGGAAGGTTTCCCCAGAGCTTAATGAATGCGGTGAAATTTCATTTTGCAAGGAATTCCCAATCATGTGCAAGTTCAATAAAAAAAACAAAAAAAACCCTGAATTTTTGCTTGTGGTCCCCAACTCTAAACTATATGGGGTTCATTTACTAAAGGTAGATAGACTGTTCACTTTGCATGGGAAGATGCACTGAGAGTATTATCCCAGTGCTTAGTTGATGTGGCAAAGTTACTATATGCTAATATCACATAAAAAAAAAAAGGAAAAGAACATATCCTAGATTGTAAGCTCCAAGGAGCAGGGCCCTCCTATCCCTCTTGTATTAAACTGTATTGTTGCTGTATTGTCTCCCGTTATATTGTAAAGCGCTGAGCAAACTGTTGGCGCTATATAAATCCTGTATAATAATAATAATAATAATAATATTTTTGCTTGCACATGAGTGGATGATGGAGGTCAGAACTTCACCTCATTCACTAAGCTCTGGGGAAACTGTTCTTGCAAGGGGAAGTCTATTTGACTTTAATAAACCAATTCCTCTGTATGTATCTTCTGCAATGAAATCCCCTCTCTTGCCTACCAGTAATGTTTCTAATGAATGTTCACTGAACCTTGCTTGTGCAGCTCTGTCTACATGGCTTCACATGCATTGGTGTTGGGATGAATTACATCATCCCAGACCAGCCAATCAAGATGGCTGAAGACATAGTTACATAGTTGGCAACCTGGAAGAAAACCAGGCAAACATGTCAGTGGTAGCCATAGAGCAGCTAGGAAGTTTGTGATTGCAGCAATAGAGGGGTCCCCTTTGGCAATTAAGTGTGCATAATGTGTAAATATGCTGTGTATACTTCTACATAATGGATCAAGGCCACCCACCACAAAACGGACTTACCTCATCTTTATGACATGTACACAGGGCCAGTGCTTCCACTAGGCCAGGGGTAGGCAACCTGCGGCTCTCCAGCTATTGCAGGACTACAAGTTCCATCATGCCTCTGCAAGTCATAGCTGTAACTGTCAGTTTTGTAATGTTTCAATGCCTCATGGGAAATGTAGTTCCACAACAGCTAGAGAGCCGCAGGTTGCCTACCCCTGCACTAGGCAAACTAGGCAGCCGCCTAGAGTGCACTGCCACCTAGGGGCGTCTGGGAGTAGCACATTCTCTGTGTGGGACGATGCCACGTCCTTAATGATCCTTCAGCTGCAGGGAGGGGCAGCAGAGGGGAGGAAGAAAGGACAGAGAAAGATGCTGGGTGTCTGGGGCCAGTGTAGCAGCTGAGCTGTGGCTCCTTCCTTTGTTCCTCTCAGACTCAGTCCCTTACTGCAAGTCAGGTGAGGGCTGCTGATCAGTGTGGATTTCCAGGCATTCTCTTCCCATTCATCAGCGGAGGCGCACCTGCAGAGGAAGGTAATGTCTGATGTCTCGTGTCTGTGTGACCGGGCCGGCCATCCATCACATGTGCAATGTATCAGTGAGTGATGACATCAACATGATCCCAAGCCTGCTCCTCTAGTGCCTGCTGATCTGTGTTGTTGATGGTGTGAGTGAGAGAGAGATTGATATATCTCCCCCCATTGCTTGGATTCTGTCAGAGTGTGGATCCATCATCCTCCACCCACTGCCAGCCACAGATACAGTCCGGCCGTGACACTGATTTTGTCTTTATTATTGGTGCTGGTGTCATCTTATGGCACTTATTTTTGCAAATTAAAAGAAATGTTGCAGTTTCATGTGTTTGTTGATTTAATATTTTCTATTGTTTAATTTTTTTTTTTTGGGGGGGGGGCACAAGTAGCTGGTCTTGCCTAGGGTGCAAAATAGTCTAGCACTGGCCCTGTATGTACAATGCACAAATTTAAGGTTGAACTAAGCCATCCTGTCCTTTTCAGCCAAAAAACTGCCATCTTAGGCTGCTTTCACACTGAGGAAGCACTTTTGCTTTAAAAAAAAAAAAGGAGCAAGAAAAGCTGAAGAAAAATGCTTCCCTATGTATGTCTTCACACTGGTCCGAAGCACTTCCATTGCAGTGTAAACCTTTTGGGGCATATTTTGGTCAGTTAAAAAAAACACACCAAAAATGCACCACCCTATTGAAAGCACAGCAAAAATGCACCTGTGTTGCGGTTTTTGAGTCACATGTCCTGTGAAAAATGCACCAGAATCACAGAAAAATTGCAGCAAAATTGTAGCAAAACCTCATATGCGTTGTTACCAAGTTTTTGCTACAGATCAGTGTGAATGGTGCCCTAAGCCTGTTTGTTCTGCACCTGTCATGGTGCTGCACATGTGATCAGTGATGACACCAGCAGGCTTAACAGTTTGGTTGGGAGCACAAGCAAATGTGACAATTTGCATTCCCGACATGCCAAGAATGTAACTTTTTTTGAAACCGTCAAATCGATGGGATTAGTTCTGCTTTAAGGGAACTGTTTTCTCTGCTTTCTGTTTATTTTAAAGCCCAACTGTAATTTCAGTTTAAATCCGCTAAATGCATTCCAGGTGCACCAAGACTATAGCTCTGCACACAGCAAAGCCCCTGCTGATTGAAGAGCTCTAGCTGTGACAAAGCAGGGGGTGTTTCCAACCTCTGCAGAGAGACCACTGCTTTTACACACAGAGTAATGCAGGCCATAGACAGGCCGTTAATGGGTTAATTGGCCGTCTGTTTTTCGGGGTTTTAGCAGAATTTTTTAATCGGTAAAGTTGGAAAAAAATCGGCCGATTTTGCCGATTGCCCGATTTTCCCGGCAATGATGTGCAAATGGGCCGATCGTTTTACCGATAAAAAATCTGCGCATGAGCCGTGACTTACAAGAAGAAGAAAAAGAAGAAACAAAAGAAGAGGAAAAAGAAGAAGAATTCCAGTCCGCTGTTATATTTGACATGAAAAAGTATTGTGGTTGCAACAATGTATCTATTTGTATCCAAATAAAACCATCTGTATCCGAAATGGATACAGAGATACATTGTTGCAGCCACAATACTTTTTCATGTCAAATATAATAGCGGAGCTCTCTGCAAGGGACAGGAGTAATTAAATGCCGGCCATAGACGGGACGAAAATCGGCCAATTTTTTTTTTTTTTAACCGTTGGTGGTAATGTCGGCCTATTGAACGACCAATTTTTCGTTTTTGTTTTTTAAAAACAGACGGTTTTCGACACGTCTATGGCCTGCATAAGAGTCCTTCTTTGCAGCATGCTGGCAGGATCAGACTTTTCTACCTGGGCTGTGGCTGCTTTCTAAAGAACACCAACAGTGAGACTTTGCGCAGCTTTTTGTTTAAATGCACCATATGTATCTGATTTAAACAGTTCAATTGGGCTTTAACTTTTAGAAAAGTCTATTTACATTATTTTGTTTGTTATACCACTATATTGTTATTTCAGGTTGCTCGTTACAGTTAACTTGAAATGGAAAAATGGAAGATAATATGGAAGAAAGGATACACTTACCTCAACCCATATATAAAGCCCAATTGCAGCAAAAAGTTAGATTTAGTTTTGAATAGACTTTGAGAGAGTAAAATCTGTATTGCGACTTGCACTAAAGTTTTAAACTAACAAATCATTTTTTTCTGTGTGTTGCAATGTAACAATATTAGGCCTCATGCACACTAAGTGTGAAAAATGCCACTTTTAGGAGTATTTAATTTTGTGTTTAATTTTTTTTTTACTGCCTCTAAATGCCCCTCAATGTTATCATATGTGTCCATGTACACACAGGCCTTTACAGGTGTTTAGAGGCAGAAAAAAAGCCCACCGCCAGCCCGTTCAGGAGCAGTAGCGTTTTGGCAGAAAAACACCTGAGGTGCCAAAACATAAGTGCGTCTAAACCCGCTTAAGAACTAGGTGCGTCAAGTGCTTGGGTTTTCATTCATTTCAATTGCCAAAATAAACGAATATTCTGGTCAATGAAATTAATAAATGCCTAAATGCATTCGCAAAAATGTGTTTTTGACATTGCCTTTCTCCTGCTAGGAGAACAGCTGGGCAAAGGGAATAAAGCTCTTTCTTTCTTTATCTTTAGCCTTTACCATTCTGCTATTTCACAAAAAATTCACACTTAAAGCAGAATTCCAGCTAAAGCCTAACACCTAGCTAGTCTGTGCAAAAAAAGAAATAATAATTGTTTCTAAACCCACAATAGTAAAATCAATCTGAATATGCAGTAAATCATACTTGTTATACTCACAAAAAAAGATGTTTGATCCTGTCTTCTCTGATCCTCCCCTTCTACTGTCCCCAAACCATCTCCTGATAGAACAGAGCCTTGGGAGCAAGCTGTACATGTTCAGTTTGGTGTGTATTGCTAGAGTTTTTTTCTTTCCTGGGGGAGTGCATGTGATCAGCACAGGGCCAATCAGTACTGTCCAGAGAGAGGGTCAGGGGCACTGCAGCCTCATAGGGGAGAATGAAAGCTCCTACAAGCTTTAACCAGTTGAACACTGATAGTAGTCACAAGACTTCTCTAACTGCTAATGGGAAAAGGCATTTAGCAGTTTATATTTACTAAAATAATTGCATTTCCATGTTCTGTGTACTTTGGGAGACCAGATATAGTGAATGCAGGGTTTGGGGTTTAGTAACACTTTAAATTAGAAAGGTACAGAGAGGTCCAAGAGTATTCTGAAGCTTATGAAGTAGATTTCTAATAAGACATAAGCAGGAGCAGACTGACAACTCATGGGGCCCCCGGGCAATAGGGGATCATGGGGCCCCTGTGTCCTTGCCCAAACTCAAAAAAGTCTATGAAAAAGGTACCAGGGGCATCTCATGGGGCCCCCTACTGACCCCGGGCCCTCGGGCAGTGCCCGAGTTTCCAAATGGTCAGTCCGCCCCTGGACATAAGAGTATAGCACAGGCCTTTGGATACTGTCTCCTTTCAGGCACTAAAGCTCACCACACATTTCAGTCTGATTGTACAAACTCTTTTAGATCTTCCAACAACTACATAGTGCAAGTTCCTGACTCATTAAATACAAAATGATTGGGTAGGTTCTCATATAACATGGTTTTGGTTAATCTAAAGTTGATTGTACAAAGATAGTATGGTCAGATTGTAACATGTGTTGTGACACTTGTAGGCTTTTTCAGCAGTTGAAGAGGGTACCTGGTGGGTGGTTCTAACCCCTGACATGTATCCCCGAAACAAAGGACCCAATCTAGCAGACTGAGCTGAAAGACGTATACATACAAATAGTCAGAGGCAATTTGGTGCAGAAGGGGACTTTATACATGAGGTATAAGTGACTAACGCTTTCTTACAAAATCATCACTACTACATGTTAACATAACTCACCTTTGATTACGAAACATTTTATGTTTATAAAATCAGCAAGTAAAAATATCTGAAAAATGCACTGGCATGATTCTTATAAGAGAACAAGACTTCACAGGGTGGAAGTTCTTTTTTTTTCCATAACATCTGAGGTCTGTTCTCCTTTCACATGGCTGCAGTATTTTTGTACAGGTCCATAACTGGGGAGCTCTGTGGACAACTTAATACCTACAGGAAAAAGCTTTGTAATATCCTGCAGCCTTATGCCTAGTACACACGATGAGAAAATCAGATGAAAAATACCGCTTTCGGAGCGATCGTCCAATAATCTGATTGTTAGTACACAGCTTTCAAGAGCAGATCACAATAGTTCATACGAAATTATCCCAAGGGACAAGCAAGAAAATTTTTCTTTTAAGATTGCAGATTAAATGAAAATAGTTAATTCTGTTAAGTATTTGTCTGTAAAAAAATCGAGTGACTAAGACAGTGCATGCTCAGAATCAAAATAATACATTGCAATACATTACATCATCATGGAAGTTGTATTCTGTTGTCCGGGAATTTTTGTAACTCTAGAAACCTATTTGTTTTTAATATGAGACTAGCATGCAAACAAAAAAACACGATCATTTGTTCAATATTCTCACCGTCTGTACAAAGCTTTATTATGTCTTCCTGCTTAGGACTGTTGGGCAGCCCAAGACCACAGAGGGCCACCATTCGTGCAAACACCATTCAACAGCACAGTAGCTAAATGGTTAGCACTTCCGCTTGGTGGTACTAAGGTTGTTGGTTCAAATCCCAACCACAGCACCACCTGCCAGGAGTTTGCATGTTCTGCCTGTACCTGCGTGGGTTTCCTCCAGGTACTCCGGTTTCCTCCCACACTCTAAAGAGATGCTGGTAGGTTAATTGGATCCTGTCTAAATTGGCCCTAGTATGTGTGTGTATGAATGTGAGTTAGGGATCTTTTAGATTGTACGCTCCTTGAGGGTTGGGACTGATGTGAATGTACAATACTGTATATATGAGAAGCGCTACGTAAATTGACAGCACTCTATAAGTACCTGTAATAAATAAACTGCCCTCAAGGCACAACATTGTTAGAGCAGAGAGCTTAGCTTGGTGGAGTTTACATGCAGTGTCAATTGAGGAAGGGGGGGGAGTGGGGAGCAGGAATAGGTGTCTGCTTATCAGCCGAATCACCATTCATAGTCTAGGAAAATTTTGTAACCTACCTGATTAATTGCTCCATCCGAATGTTCCATCATGGAAACATTAAGCACACATTTATGTATTTGTAGTAACTTAATAAATGTGCATTGTATTACAGCAGCCTAAAATTTATAATGCACAGCACTCCACTATGCTGCATTGCCTTGCATTATTACATGCTGCAATGCATATGCATTACCGTAATGTGTTGGGGTGTCCTTCAAAATGAATGATACAGCAATGCAGTTTAAAGTAACTCCACAAAAAGATGAAAAAGAGGCAGGTCAGGTATGAATATAGTAGTAAATACAAAAAGTACACAGCTTGAATCCAGCTGGTCAGCACAAAAAGCCAAATAAACTGTCTTAACAATGTTACCCCAACATTTAATATTCCTGACATCTGTCTGTTGTACCATATGGTTGTATTAAATAGTATCCTGGTCTCTTTGTATTGCTTCCTTTGTGTGAGATACCTGGTGATTCTGCCAGTCCCTTTGTTCTCCTATTTTAACCACTTGCCCTCCAAAGGATTTACCCCCTTTCCTGACCAGGCAATTTTTTGCATTATGGCGCTGCGTTACTTTAACTGACAATTACATGGTCATGCAATTCCGCACTCAGATGAAATTTACGCCCTTTTTTCCCCACGAATTGAGCTTTCTTTCGGTGGTATTTGATTGCCTGTGCGTTTTTATTTTTTGCGCTATAAGCAAAAAAGAACGACAATTTTGAGGAAAAAAAACTGTATTTTGGACTTTTTGCTGTTAAACATGTCCAGTAAACAAATTTAAAAAAATCTAATTTCGTCATAAATGTACGCCAAAATGTATTCTGCTACATGTCTTTGCTAAAAAACAAAATCACAATACATGTAAATTAATTGGTTTAAGTTATAGCATTTACAAATGGTGGTATAGATACTGGGATTTTTTTTTTCCTACTAGTAATGGCGGCAATCAGTGACTTTTAACACACACCTCCCTCTCTCTTCACCGGGAAGATCAGTGTACTACTGTTTCTCTGCCTCCTATTGGCACACCCCCAGCAGTCTCCACCCCCAGCTTTCTAAACCCCTTGTGTAGCTGAGAACAGAGACTATGTGATCACCTAAAATATTGTTGCTGTATCGTCTCCCGTTATATTGTGAAGTGCTGTGTTGGCGCAATATAAATCCTGAATAATAATCATGATTTTTTTTTAAATATAGACACATATTTTGCTTTGCATTCCTACTTTAAACTGAATGGGTTGTTTTACAAGGTAAGGGTTCACATATATAAGTCTGTTTACTGAAACATTTATGGTTCTTCATGGACTCTAAAATTACAGATTGTATATTAATTGTTATCACAGTAGGGTTTTTGTTGCATAAATTTTCATATATTTATGAAGCAACTCATTGCCACACCAGATACAGTACATGTAAAGTACGGTCTCCAACTTTCCATTATATGAGGTTGATTTACAAAAAGCAATGGGCTATTCACTTTGCTTTGATAGTTGCACTTTGCAAGGAAATTTGCCCCAGAGCTTGGTATATGTGGTGGAGTTTTACTTTGTATAGACGAGCCAATCACGTGCAAGAAACATAAAATAAATAAAACAAACAATTTTTTTACTTGTACACAATGTACTTCATTCACTAAGCACTGGGGAAACTATCCTTGCAAAGTGAACAATCTATTTGCCTTCAGTAAATAAGCCCCTATGAGTTCCAGGTAGCTAGGTAAGCCTCATGAGCTGACTACTTGTGACCTGCTGTTTACATGTAATTGGCTCTGTCAACTGTTATTCCACATGATCCAAAGAGCAATGTGGCACAACCTTTTAGCAGTTTTGGTGTATACAAGATCATGTAAAGAAAAAACAACAGTTTTGGGTGTCCCCATCCTATTCAAATTCTAAAGCTCTTTTTAAACTTGAGAAAGGGTGGAGATGCCTGAAACAGCTGTACTGTCTGTGCACTTATTTACATGTGTCCTATTGTTCTGTGGTGTGCATACAGTCACAGAAAAATTGCTAATCATTTGTGTGGAATACCTTCTTGGATGATATACTGTATGCATTTGTATTTCTTTGTCCCAGATTGTAAATTCAGACAGTATGGAGTTAGTGTTCATTTACATGAGAGTACCTATGCAAACATCCATGCAAAGGACCCTCTTTCCCTGCACAGAATGCACAGGTGCTCCTTGCATCTACAAGCAGCCAGTCCCATTCCTAGTGGCTGCACTGACACAGCTGCTGGTCCCAATTTGACAGCCACGCAGGTGCGGCTGTATTTCCCTAAATGCATACTGTCTGTGTTAGGCTGGCCATACATTATACAATTTTCTTTAGATTTAGCCTCAACCAGGGGCGGACTGACAACTCATGGGGAACATGGGGCCCCTGTGTCCTTGCCCAAACTCAAAAAAGCCTATGAAAAAGGTACCAGGGGCATGTCATGGGGCCCCACACTGACCCTGGGCCCTCGGGCAGTGCCCGAGTTTCCAAATTGTCAGTCCGCCCCTGCCCTCAACTATGTAGTGTAAGGATCTGCCTGATTGCATAGAAAATTGAAAGTATTTTTGAAAATTGTATAATGTATGGCCAGCCTTAGGGCCATGCGTCTGCATGGTTGTACAATTGAGACCAGCCAGTGTTCACGCAACCGCTGTGTCAATAGACATATAGCATGCCTGCATGGGGATGCATGGAACACCTATGCATTCCACGCAAGCAAAGATTTCCCCTCACATGGGTGTATGCATAGATATGTCAGTGTGAACAATGCCTTAGGAAAGACACTTTACACGTTTTGATGTGCCTTTCTCTATAGAGAGGGTGATCCTTCCTAATGGGGCCACAGACAGAAGTAAAAACCCAACAGGGCTTCTAATCCCTATCCACGCTATCCAAATCTGAGAAAAAAAAATTTGCCTTCAATTATACTTTAAGTCCTTCCGGTATTTATCTTGAACTTCAGACTTGTGCTGACAGGCCTCCCAGCACAGCTCTTCACTAGGAAGATCAGTGTACTGCTGTTTCTCCGCCTCCTGTTGACACAAGCCCAATTGGTCTCTATGCTTTGGAAATTAGGAGAAATGGTGGAACTGACTAATGCAAAACACAATAGGTGGAATTGAATAATTTACCTGCTTGTGAACTGCATCACTTGCATGTACGGCAGCAAGGCGACTCCCCTGCGCTGGATCATGTACCTAGTACATGATCCAGCTCTTCCAGGTAGGGGGTGCGCGCCAGCTGTGATTAGACACAGCGCAAGCCGATCAGCAAGTTCCTTCTGGCCAAAAATTGATGGCTGGAACTCAGTGATCGGCAAAGAGGCTGACAGGACAGAGCTCTATGTATGTAAACAATACAGAGCTCTGCCTTGTCAGCAGGGATGAGCCAATTTTTGTTTCCCTGAAAAAACGACTCATCCCCCAGTAAAAGTGCACACACAAAGCACTGTTAGGCATACACTTAACCCTTTGATTGCCCCTAGATGTTATCCCTTTCCCAACCATTGTCATTAGCTCAGTGACAGTGTATATTTTTAGCACTGATCACTGTATTAGTGTCACCGTTTCCCAGAAAGTGTCAGTGTCAGATTGACTGCCATACTATTACAGTCCCGCTATAAATCACTGATCGCCATCATGCTAGTATAAAATATAAATAAATAAAAATTCCAGTATATTGGATTTGGGACTGGAAGGACAGATGGGAGTCTAGGATTACATCTAGCACCCTGGCATGAGGGGAGGGACTGATGGTTGTGTTATTGATTTTGATGAAGTCAGGGGAGGGGGCACGGGCTGGGGGGAATATTAAGAGCTCAGTTTTAGAAAGATTGAGTTTGAGGAAGTGGAGTGACATCCATGCCAATATGTCGCTTAGCAGGTTAGTAATGTGAGAGGAGACTGAAGGGGTGAGGTGAGGGGTAGAAAGATAGATTTGTGTGTCATCAGCATAGAGATGGTACTTAACCACTTGCCGACTGCGCATAGCCGAATGACGGCTTGACCGCGGCCGGCCAGTTCTGAGTGGACGTCATATGACGTCCTCCCAGAACGCGCTCTCCTGCGCGCCCCAGGGGGCGCGCACCCGGCGATCTCCGTGATCGCTGTGTCCTACAGACACAGCTGATCACGAGATGTGGTGAAAGGCCGATCCCACCGGCCTTTTACCACGTGATCAGCGGTGTCCAATGACACGCTGATCACAGGAAAATGCAAGTGCCGGTTCTCGGCTGCACTTTCCTCACGCTGTCAGATCGTGAGGAAAGTACTGCCGAGAACCGGCAGTTGTCAGAGCGGGGATCGGCACCGATCATCAGGGCACTGATGATCAGTGCCCTGATGATCGGTGACCAGCAGTGACCCCCGCAAGTTCCGATCAGCTGTGCGCCCACTAGCCCCGCCCACCCATTCCCAGCAGTGCCCTCACCTGTGCCCAGCAGTGCCCCCACCTGTGCCACTCTGCAGTGCCACCTACCTGTGCCCAGCAGTGCCACCTACATGTGCCCAGCAGTGCCACCCACCTGTGCCCACCCACCTGTGCCCACCAGTGCCACCCACCTGTGCCCACCCACCAGTGCTGTCCACCAGTGCCACCCACCAGTGCCACCCACCAGTGCTGCCAGTCAGTGCCACCAGTCAGTGCCCAGGGGTTGTGCCAGTCAGTGCCGCCAGTCAGTGCCCAGAAGTGATGCCAGTCAGTGCCGTCTATCAGTACCCATCATCAGTGTCACCTATCAGTGCCGCCTATCAGTGCTGCATATCAGTGCCGCCTATCCGTGACCCCTAATTAGTGCTGTCTATCAGTGCCGCCTATCCGTGCCACCTCATTAGTACTGCCTATCAGTGCCCTTTAGTGCTGCCTATCAGTGCCGCCTATCAGTGCCCATCAGTGCCGCCTCATCAACGCAAATCAGTGAAGGAGAAAAAATACCTGTTTGAAAAATTTTATAAAAGAAACAAATAAACTTTTTTTTTTTTTTCAAATTTTTTGCACTTTTTTTAATTTATAGCGCAAAAAGTAAAGCGCCCAGTGGCGATTAAATACCACCAAAAGAAAGCTCTATTTGTGAGAAAAAAATGATCAAAATTTCATATGGGTACAATGTTGCATGACCGCGCAATTGTCAATCAAAGTGCGGCAGCGCTGAAAGCTGAAAATTGGCCTGGTAAGGAAGGGGGTATAAGTGCCTGGTAGGCAAGTGGTTAAAGCCAAAGGAGTTACTAGCACATTATGAAACACTTACCTGAGAACGAAGCCCTCCAACAGTGCACTGCCACTACTGACAAAGCTTCCATCTTCACCTGGCCTTCCCTCTGGGTTCCTAGGCTGTGGCCATTTGAATGGCTGAAGCCGTGATGATGTTTTTTCTGCACAAGTGTGCTGGAGCTACGGCCACAGCACAAAGCTCTGAATGAACAACACGTGAATTCCATTCCTTCAGAGCATCGGTGATGTCACAGCTGCCACGCACTAGAATATCTCCTAGATGGTACACATTTAGGAGATATTCAATTTACCTTCAGGTAAGCTTTATTATAAAAGTAAAAAAATTGAGTTTGCTACCACTTTAACATAATGCTACTGCAGCTGTGTGTACTGTACTACCGTGAAGGAAATAAGTATTTGATCCCCTGCTGATTTTGAATGTTTGCCCACTCACAAAGAAATGAGCAGTCTAAAAAACGAATGTTAGGTATGGTAGGAATAGCAACAAAAAATTCAAAAGAAATGCATGTCTAACAAATGATGCACTGATTTGCATGTTCATGAAGGAAATAAGTATTTGATCCCCTTCACAAAACATGACTTAGTATTTGGTGGCAAATCCCTTGTTGGCAATCACAGAGGTCAGACGTTTCCTGTAGTTGGCCACCAGGTTTGCACACATCTCAGGAGGGATTTTGGCCCACTCCTCTTGGCAGATCATCTCCAGGTTTGGTGGCTGACATTTGGCAACTTGAACTTCCAGCTCCCTCCACAGACTTTCAGTCGGATTAAGGTCTGGAGACTGGCTAGGCCACTCCAGGACCTTAATGTGCTTCTTCTTGAGCCACTCCTTTGTTGCCTTGTGTTTTGGGTCATTGTCATGCTGGAACACCCATCTATGACTCATTTTCAATACCCTGGCTGAGGAAAGAAGGTTCTCACCCAAGATTTGATGGTACATTGCCCTGACCATCGTCTCTTTGATGCGGTGCAGTTGTCCTGTTGCCTTAGCTGAAAAACACCCCCCAAAGCAGAATGTTCCCACCATGTTTGACAGCTGGGATGGTGTTCTTGGGGTCATAGGCAGCATTCCTCCTCCAAACACAGTGAGTTGAGTTGATACCAAAGAGCTCGATTTTGGTCTCATCTGACCACAACACTTTCAACCAGTCCTCTTCTGCATCATTCAGATGTTCAGTGGCAAACTTCAGACGGGCCTGGACATGTGCTTTCTTGAGCAGAGGGACCTTGCGGGCACTGCAGGATTTCAATCCTTGTTGGCGTAGTGTGTTACCAATTGTTTTCTTGGTGACTGTGGTCCCAGCTGCCTGGAGATCATTGACAAGATCCTCACGTGTAGTTCTGAGATGATTCCTCACTGTTTTCATGATCATTGACACTCCACTAGGTGAGATCTTGCATGGTGCACCAGACCTAGGGAGACTGACAGTTGTTTTGTGTTTCTTCCATTTGCGAATGATTGCACCAACTGTTGTCACCTTCTCACCAAGCTGCTTGGCGATAGTTTGGTAGCCCAGTCCAGCCTTGTGTAGGTCTACAATCTTGTCCCTGACATCCTTGGACAGCTCTTTGGTCTTTGCCATGGTGGAGAGTTTGGAATCTGATTGTTTGATTGCTCCTGTGGACAGGTGTCTTTTATACAGGTAACAAAATGAGATTAGCAGCACTCCCTTTAAGAGACTGCTTCTAATCTCAGCTTGTTACCTGTATGAAAGACACCTGGTAGCCAGAAATCCTGCTGAATGATAGAGGATCAAATACTTATTTCCCTTGTGAACATGCAAATCAGTGCATAATTTGTTAGACGTGTATTTCTTTTGATTTTTTTGTTGCTCTTCTGTCTCTCAGTGTTACAATACACCGAACATTCGATTTTCAGACTGGTCATTTCTTTGTGAGAGGGCAAACATTCAAAATCAGCAGGGGATCAAATACTTATTTCCTTCACTGCATATGCTGCCCATTGTAATAATCACGGTTGGCACTGAAGGCCAGTAATGAGGCTTTACGCTGCTCTAACGTGTCCTAACACAGGGTATTGACCCTAAGAATCGGGCTTTCGCCTTGTCCATGTTCTGGGCTGCCAGTGTAGCCCCACCCCATGTACTGTGGAAGAGGCCTGTGCCAGGCAGCTCATTTCTAGCGGCGTCTATGCAGAACGCCATTGATTATGTATTATTAATCAAGACCTCTATATGTCAGCACAGTGCCCAGCCAGCCAATCAGAACAATGTAGCCTCTAACCCTCTGCCGGCCCAGCCCCCTTCCTACAACACACTCTCCGCCCATTCGCTGACGTCCTTTCTTTTGAGGCGGGAAGACACCTTGCTGCGTGTATTTCCGTCCTGCGTAGCTGCCTCGCGTGGCCATTAGCGGGTTCTTTGTGTGAGGAGAGGAGGTGAGCGAAGGTCAGAAGATCGGAGGAACGAGGTGAGCCGGCTCGGAATTATATGGTCGGTGGGGGGGTCTCCGGGGTGCGGACAGACGATGGAGGCGGAGGTGCCCGCCGCCATTTTCTGTCCTGTGATGGCGTTGCTTTACCTCGTGCGTGGAGGGGCAGGCTGTGCGGGGGGAACAGGCCGCTGGCTGTGTGAGGGGGTCACAGAGAGTCAGCTGGGCGCCATTTCCACCTCACGTTGTTGGTGCTCGTTTGTGTTATACAGATTCCCGGTCACGGGGTTCTTTATTTGCAGTGTCTGCTGTGGGTCCTTCTGGCCATGGTTTCCATTGACTTCACCACAACTGCGAGCTTGGCCTCCCCTTCCTCCTCACAGTCTTACCAATGTAGACACCTTTTGTTTTGTATGTTTGTTTTTTTCTTTCTGGTCTATTTCTGTTTTTGTTACCTAGGTGAGACTTTGTCACCAACACCCAGCGCATGCACAATATGCCTGGATCTGTATAGTGGGAGTGTCTGGTATCTGCACACAGGTGGCTTTTGCTGCGCATGCGCAAGGACTGCCAATGTGAATGCTAGAACCTTTCCCTGTCACTGCATGTGCGCAGCATGTCCACGGCAGATGTGCTGATGGGGTTCTGCTAAGACCCAATAGCTGTGGTAAGGGCGAAGCTCTGCTTAACCTCTTCACGCCGGCCGCACACAAATATGCATCCTCCCGGTGTCTGGGCCTAGATGCTGAGCGGCCGCACAGTTGTGTGCAATGAAAAAAACCATATTTGCTGAGAGCGCGTTCCCAGCACACGTGTCTGGTATTCACGGAAAGGTTTCGATCGGGGCCTTTCCTGATTATGTGGCAGCGAATCATGGCAGTCACATGACCCTAAAACCCCGGCTTCTGACACCCTTAACCACTTGCCGACCGCGCATAGCCGAAAGACGGCTTCACCGCGGCCGGCCAGTTCTGAGTGGACGTCATATGACGTCCTCCCAGAACGCGCTCTCCTGCGCGCCCCAGGGGGCGCGCACCCGGCGATCTCCGTGATCGCTGTGTCCTACGGACACAGCTGATCACGTGATGTGGTGAAAGGCCGATCCCACCGGCCTTTTACCACGTGATCAGCGGTGTCCAATGACACGCTGATCACAGGAAAATGCAAGTGCCGGTTCTCGGCTGCACTTCCCTCACGCTGTCAGATCGTGAGGAAAGTACTGCCGAGAACCGGCAGTTGTCAGAGCGGGGATCGGCACCGATCATCAGGGCACTGATGGTCAGTGCCCTGATGATCGGTGCCCAGCAGTGACCCCCGCAAGTTCCGATCAGCAGTGCGCCCACTAGCCCCGCCCACCCATTCCTAGCAGTGCCCCCACCTGTGCCCAGCAGTGCACCCACCTGTGCCACTCTGCAGTGCCACCTACCTGTGCCCAGAAGTGCCACCTACATGTGCCCAGCAGTGCCGCCCACCTGTGCCCACCAGTGCCACCCACCTGTGCCCACCCACCTGTGCCGTCCACCAGTGCCACCCACCAGTGTAGCCCAGCAGTGATGCCAGTCA
The DNA here is from genome assembly GCF_062004578.1 of Staurois parvus. Taxonomy (NCBI): domain Eukaryota; kingdom Metazoa; phylum Chordata; class Amphibia; order Anura; family Ranidae; genus Staurois; species Staurois parvus. The sequence goes on from NW_028318275.1 coordinate 1,117,986, forward strand.
GTGCCACCAGTCAGTGCCACCAGTCAGTGCCCAGGGGTTGTGCCAGTCAGTGCCGCCAGTCAGTGCCCAGAAGTGATGCCAGTCAGTGCCGTCTATCAGTACCCATCATCAGTGTCACCTATCAGTGCCGCCTATCAGTGCTGCATATCAGTGCCGCCTATCCGTGACCCCTAATTAGTGCTGTCTATCAGTGCCGCCTATCCGTGCCACCTCATTAGTACTGCCTATCAGTGCCCTTTAGTGCTGCCTATCAGTGCCCATCAGTGCCGCCTCATCAACGCAAATCAGTGAAGGAGAAAAAATACCTGTTTGAAAAATTTTATAAAAGAAACAAATAAACTTTTTTTTTTTTTTCAAATTTTTTGCACTTTTTTTAATTTATAGCGCAAAAAGTAAAGCGCCCAGTGGCGATTAAATACCACCAAAAGAAAGCTCTATTTGTGAGAAAAAAATGATCAAAATTTCATATGGGTACAATGTTGCATGACCGCGCAATTGTCAATCAAAGTGCGGCAGCGCTGAAAGCTGAAAATTGGCCTGGTAAGGAAGGGGGTATAAGTGCCCGGTAGGCAAGTGGTTAAAGGGCCGGGAGGCGCCGGTGCCAAGGGGTTAAAGGCCTCATGCCCACAGGATGTTTTGAAGTGTTACTAAACCAATAACTAAAATCAGTCTGTATATGCAGTAAAGCATGCTTGTCATACTCTGGAACATAAGGGGTTAATCCTCTGCATTGTGTAAAAAGGCTGTTTGACCCTGACTTCTCTGATCCTCCCCTTCTGCCAGTGCCTCTTTTCTCCTGATAAGACATATCACGTGGAGACACTGCACATGCTCAGTTTGGGGTGTATTGCTTTTTTCTTTTTTTTTTTGTGAAAGTGCATGTGATCAGCACAGGGCCAATAGCACTGTCCAGACAAGTCAGGGTTTCTGCATCCTCCTAGAGCAGAATGAAAACTCCAAGCTTTAGTGCTCCAATAGTCACAAGACTGCTCTAACTGATGAGAAAAGGTATTTAGCAGTTTATATCAGGGTGGATTTGATTTAAATCACTAGTCAGTAAGGCTTGATTTAAATCCTAGTTTTCTACATAAAGACTAATTCTTGCTGGTATAACTTTAATATGCAAGTAGATGAAGATTTTTAGAATAACTTTTCCTATTAGTTTTTTTATCCCAAGTTTAATAGGTTAATCATTCATATTTGGACAACGTTTCTATTGTACTTAGGAAGGAGAAAAATAATCATTACCTTAATAATAACAATTTAAATAGATTTATTCAACTGAAACAATAACATTCCAGCATATGTGATTTGCTTAAACATCCATGTTTAGTAACTAATTTGGCTGAACAAAATATATATATTTTAAGAAACTTAGACTGTCAGCCCCTTCCTCCTCACACTTAGTTTCACTTTCTTCTTGTGCAAATCTATTCCACTCCAAACTATCAGAAAAATATTGTTTCTATTCACTGAACGTCTTGAAACTTAGCACTGAAGGGGTTGATTCTGTATTCATAGGTTTGTAGAAGTTAGGATTAAGGTCTTTTTCTTAACTCTGTTCATGTTATAACATTTTTGCTGTGAAGAAGAGGCATGTGATCTCCGCTGAGTCAAATTCAGTTTTGAGAACTGCAAAAGTAAACCAAGCATCTGTGATAATATCTTGTAGGCAGAGAAACTGCCCAATAATCTTACAAAAACCTCTGGAAGAGCATGACATTGTGAATGGATTCATGGAATTTATTTACCAAAACAATTAAACATCTACAGCCTTATTCTACATAATTAAAATACGAATCTTTATTTCATGAGGGAATAACCTTTGGATGGTAATATATTTTCCTCCAAAAGCATTTTATTTAAAAAAATCCGATTTTTAAAAAAAAATCATTGATTTTTTATCCACCCAGGTTTATATGTGCTAAAATAATTTAATTCCATGTTGTGTGTACTGTGGGAGACCAGATATAGTGAATGCAGGGTCCGGGGTTTAGTAACGCTTTAAAAAACGCTCCTCTTGGCAGCAGCGGTTTGGCAGACAAAAACGCCTGACAGTTGCCAAAGGGTCTAATGTTTTTATAAGTATTTAAACACGTTTGCAGACGTTAAGCACTTGAGCGTTCATTTAATGGGCCAGAATAATTTATTCCAGCCATTGAAATGAATTGACGCTCAAATGCTAAACGTGCCAAAGTGTTAACGCTCGTCAAACGTTTTTTCTCGCAAAACTTTGCTGCTCCTGGACGCACTGGCCCTGGGGCTTTTTTTTACTACTAAAGCAACTAAAAGCTTCTATATGGAGGGGCATTTGTAAGCAGGAAAACAAATGCCTGACGCCCTTAAAAGTGGCTGCAAAACGCTCCTGTGTGCATGAGGCCAAAATATGTTTATATAGCAAGGTGTTTGTGTGTATGTATATGTGTGTATATATGTATGTATATGTATATATATATATATATATATATATATATATATATAATGCAGAGTGGCAGAGAATTTGTACAGGACAGATTGTAGTTTGTGACACATTTTGATGGGAGAATTTCTGTAACTGGTCTTTTTCGGCTAATAAATTTTCAGTGCGGCCCTCTTGTATGGCTTTGTCTATATTGTGCCTCTTCTGCTTCATGGCAGCGACCTATTCAATCCTCTCCAACCTCCCTCCCTCACTCAACCGTCTTCCCTCTTTATGCTGATCTGTGTATAGACGTATGTATTGTGTGCATTTCGATGAAAGTATAGTGTGTGTAGATTTATGCGATTTGTAGCAGCAGTCGGCCATATTTCCTCATCACATGGTGTACGGTGGCTGTGTGCTTCATCACTTCTCCCATTAGTCTATGAAGCACAGACGACTCGTATTATTTCCAGACCTGGATTTTATTTTTGGATGGTTGTAGGAATGGTTAGAACAAGATGCAGGTAAATTGTGTGTCACTGTTGGGGATTTTGTCACTTCCTAGGATAATGAAAGCAGTATTGGGACTCCTTTACACCATGGCAGAGACAACAGTTTTTCTATTCACGTTCTGCAAGGGCACAACTAAATCAATTGTACTCTGTGCCCTGTTCACACCACCACACTAGTAACACGTGCAGATTTTTTTTCTGTGCAGGAATCTGCAATGTGTATAAAACTCATTGAAGCGCACATGAAAACTGGTGTGTCTGCGAGTGAGATCTGCGCGTCAGTTTTTCTGCATGTATGGTGTGAATGAGGCTTTAAACCCCAAACAAAACATTTTATTATATCAGTATATTAATTCTTAGGTCCCATTCAGATCTGGGTGACGCATTCAATTCAGTTGGCTGCCTTATATATGACAAACATGCTGTGAAGAACCTCATCCTCAAAAGAATGAAAGGAACCAGAGACATATTGTGTGTTCAGAAAGCACTGAAACGTGCTTTCCCATTTTGTTGAAAAATCTTCAGGATTCCAGATGCCCAAAACTGCGAGCCAAAGTTTCAAAGAATTAAAATTTATCATTTTTAAAAGACGGGTCAGCTGGCTGATTCCTTTGATAGGATGGATGTTCTAAAGTACAGTATATGTGAATTCTTACCTTGTAAAGCAACCTATTCAGTTTAAAATAGATGCAAGGCAAAACATTTGTGTGCACATATAAAAAAGGGGGAAAAGTGTTTGATCACATACATTCTCAGTTGCTTTAGGAGTTCAGAGCTAGAGTAGGAGCAGCATCTTGCTGGTCTTGCCAGTGAATGGCTGTGCAGGAGGGGGTCAGCACAAGTCTGATCATTGGAGGAGAGCAGGCTGAGTTCCCAGGACAGCTAGAAAACTGACCACACTTTGCTTTTATGCCTAGAGTGGTTTGTTTATAGTAGGAAAGTAGAGGACTGACAGGAACATCAGGTATTTCACACAAAGGAATCAATACAAAGAACAGGATACCTTTTTTTTCTTGTATAAAAAAAAAAAAAAATCATGGTACAGCAGGCATATATAAGCAATAGGAAATGTTGGGATAACATTTGTCTAAGATCCAAAGACAACACGTGGATTCTCCAATGCAGAGATATTAATGATGACACCTCCAGCAGAAAGTGATGGTTGGACAGCCTATGTTCATATTGCACGCAGTATGGCTAAAGACTGGTCGAGCGATACGGCCTCCAGAAGCAGGCTTTGTGCCTTTTTATATTGATGATCTCTAGATTGGAATTTCCAGAAAATGGTGCACTTTTCAGCATAGGAAGCCCTTTCATAAGAATAATTAGAAAAAGCAGCATACAAATGGAGACATGTTGGGATCTGGCTAAGGAAAATCTAAAGATGGCCTGTTCTTTTATATTTCCATATTCACCCTCTAAAACCCAGTGGCACCCCAAGAGGATCAGAGAAATTGGTAGCTCCAGAAGAACTTCAACATTTTTTATAAATATGTCCCCATACTTGAAGCAGAAGGATATTTACATGTCCTTGCAAGAAGAAAAAGGCTATCCAGGATATTCTGTTTGTTTCTGAAATATTTGTTTTAAAAAAAAAACAATTGCTTTTTTAGCAGCCTTGGATGTAAAGGATGCCTACCGTCACGCCCACTAGCACAGGGACCACCAACAGTTCTATGCTTTACCATCAAGTATTCAAGGAGCAGACATCACTTAAGAAATCTGAGCCCTCCCATTTTGGGTTAGCATTCACTACAAACATTTTTATCATTTATGAGCCTGAGAACCCAAGAGGTAGGCTACGATCACTGCAGTTCTCCTGTTTGCACTCAAAGGAGGAATTGAGCAGGAATATTTGGCATATCACCAACCTCCGTTAAGAGATAATTTGGAGCCACATCTAAAAAATGAATCAACAATATTAGGATATAAGCTGGATTTTACATTACAAAAGACATATCTGACGAGGTAGTGACCAAGATTGTACACAAAGCTGTTTGGGTAAGGAATACCAACACAGTGAAGAAGGCCATGTCTATTTTGAAGGAATAAACGTGCGAGTTTGGCTGATTTAGCAGTAATCTGTTGAAATCTCAGCTGTGTATGGCTAGCTTTGGAATTTCTTCATTAGGGACAAGATAAAGATCTAGTTATCAGTACACTCAAGGGTACCGGTGGCGGTGTAAAAAATTGAATAAAACCCTGGCACAATTGTTTTGATCAGACCATTGTTCAAAAAGCATTGCATAGACTTAAAGTGGCGTTGCATTCACTCTGTAAAAAAAAAAAAAAAAAAGTCAGCAGCTACAAAACCTGTAGCTGCTGACTTTAAAAAAAAAAAAAAAAACAGCCACTCGCCTGTCCCACGATCACTCGTTGGCTCCGCTGCAGCCAAGTTCACTGGCCGTCCTGTATTCCAGGCGCCGGCTTCTTCAGTGTGGGCACTTGGCTGCGAAAGCTCGTGGCTTCAGTCGGATGCCCACTGCGCATGTGCGAGTAGCACTGCGCTTCCTGAATGGGCCCGTCTTCTGGAACCTGTCACGTGTTCCACAAGATTTCGGGGAGGGAGGGTAGGAGAACAAGATTGCCTAGGCAATCGCAGGGGAAGTGGGAGCGGGTACATGTCAAATTCAGGTACCCCTTCCTCCAACCCCCCACGCTCCCCAAAAGTGCCAATCCTTAATGGGGAGCAGGGGACCAATCTTTAAAGCGGAACTTCCCATATTGGGTGGAACTCTGCTTTAAGCTGACAAATTGACATTGCCCCCTCCACCTTTTATGGTCTTTGGTCCTGGATGGCTTGAATCCCATTCAAGGGTTATGCAGATGGGGTTACAGGTTTAACACCTTGACGCCAACGTCACAAAAATATGCGGCCTCACAGAACTGGGCTTTTTTCCGTGGGGCCGCATATTTGTGTACCTGTCTTTGTGCTGGGAGCGTGCTGCACTACACGCTCCCAGCACAAAGACCGCAGTATCACTGAAAGCCCTGGGTCCCGTTCTAACGATTGGGACCTGGGACTCCCAATTCTGGGTCACATGATCAGAGTGATGGCCTCTGGCTATCACAGTGATTAGTCACTGTACAGCCCGGCCCCCTTGTTTTTTTTTTTCTCTCTATGAATGGAGAAGAGTGATGCATTGTATCTCTTAACTCCTGGCACAGAGAGGAAAAAAAATGTTTGTAAAAAAAGAAAAGATAAATATTAAAGAAAATAAATTACCTAGATCAAGGTTTGATCTAGTTCTAGGCCAGAGTTATTGTTTGGGTCAGGGTCAAAGGTCAGGATTAAAAAAAAAAAAGTGTAAGTGTCTGTGTTTTAGGTAAAAAAACAAAATGCGCACTATTGTTTCTGGGCTGCACTACGGGTACAAATAACATACACATATATGGTATTGCTGCGATCGTCAAGAGCTGGAGAATTTATTTTGGGTTGTTCTTTGGTGGTAGGTTATGGTAGTGACAAGAAACTGTTTTCTTGTTTTCCTTTTGATAATTAAAAAAAAAAAGTTAGTCAGGTCCATAAATATTGGGACATCGACACAATTCTAACATTTTTGGCTCTATACACCACCACAATGGATTTGAAATGAAACGAACAAGATGTGCTTTAACTGCAGACTGTCAGCTTTAATGTGAGGGTATTTACATCCAAATCAGGTGAACGGTGTAGGAATTACAACAGTTTGCATATGTTCCCACTTGTTAAAGGACCAAAAGTAATAGAACAGAATAATAATCATAAATCAAACTTTCACTTTTTAATACTTGGTTGCAAATCCTTTGCAGTCAATTACAGCCTGAAGTCTGGAACGCATAGACATCACCAGACGCTGGGTTTCATCCCTGGTGATGCTCTGCCAGGCCTCTACTGCAACTGTCTTCAGTTCCTGCTTGTTCTTGGGGCATTTTCCCTTCAGTTTTGTCTTCAGCAAGTGAAATGCATGCTCAATCGGATTCAGGTCAGGTGATTGACTTGGCCATTGCATAACATTCCACTTCTTTCCCTTAAACTCTTTGGTTGCTTTTGCAGTATGCTTTGGGTCATTGTCCATCTGCACTGTGAAGCGGCGTCCAATGAGTTCTGAAGCATTTGGCTGAATATGAGCAGATAATATTGCCCGAAACACTTCAGAATTCATCCTGCTGCTTTTGTCAGCAGTCACATCATCAATAAATACAAGAGAACTAGTTCCATTGGCAGCCATACATGCCCACGCCATGACACTACCACCACCATACTTCACTGATGAGGTGGTATGCTTAGGATCATGAGCAGTTCCTTTCCTTCTCCATACTCTTCTCTTCCCATCACTCTGGTACAAGTTGATCTTGGTCTCATCTGTCCATAGGATGTTGTTCCAGAACTGTGAAGGCTTTTTTAGATGTCGTTTGGCAAACTCTAATCTGGTCTTCCTGTCTTTGAGGCTCACCAATGGTTTCCATCTTGTGGTGAACCCTCTGTATTCACTCTGGTGAAGTCTTCTTTTGATTGTTGACTTTGACACGCATACACCTACCTCCTGGAGAGTGTTCTTGATCTGGCCAACTGTTGTGAAGGGTGTTTTCTTCACCAGGGAAAGAATTCTTCGCTCATCCACCACAGTTGTTTTCCGTGGTCTTCCGGGTCTTTTGGTGTTGCTGAGCTCACCGGTGCGTTCCTTCTTTTTAAGAATGTTCCAAACAGTTGTTTTGGCCACGCCTAATGTTTTTGCTATCTCTCTGATGGGTTTGTTTTGTTTTTTCAGCCTAATGATGGCTTGCTTCACTGATAGTGACAGCTCTTTGGATCTCATCTTGAGAGTTGACAGCAACAGATTCCAAATGCAAATAGCAGACTTGAAATGAACTCTGGACCTTTTATCTGCTCATTGTAATTGGGATAATGAGGGAATAACACACACCTGGCCATGGAACAGCTGAGAAGCCAATTGTCCCATTACTTTTGGTCCCTTAACAAGTGGGAGGCACATATGCAAACTGTTGCAATTCCTACACCATTCACCTGATTTGGATGTAAATACCCTCAAATTAAAGCTGACAGTCTGCAGTTAAAGCACATCTTGTTTGTTTCATTTCAAATCCATTGTGGTGCTGTATAGAGCCAAAAATGTTAGAATTGTGTCGATGTCCCAATATTTATGGACCTGACTGTATACATTACCATTTACCACCAAATGAAATCCCAATTTGTCCTGAAAAAAAGTGGTATAATTCACCTGGATGTACAAAGTAGTTGTGGTGATATGTACATTTTACTAACACGTCAACGGAGCAAAATTGTGCTTAGGCATTTAGATTTGTTTTACCCTTAGGAGTGAACGGGTTAAAATTGAACTACACTGCATCTGACCAACACAAATGAAAAAACGCTATTTAATTTTTAATTCTATCAAACTCATCCGTCCCATATCTCTGCTTTATTTTGCTGATAAATCACTTTGAAAAACAGCCCAAGTATTTCTGGCCATAGCCATCTTGAATAAGGGCCTGATAATTCAGGTAGCATTTATTTCTTGAAATCGGCCCTCAGCCCAGGCATGTAGATAGTGTCTTGAGATGAGATAACCCCTCACCCCCTCCTAAAGACTCCTGGGATGTAGGGCATAATTTTTGCCTAGGCCTAGTAACTGAAGAAATGTGAAAAAAAAAAAAAAGTTAAACAAGTAAATATAATCTACTTTTCATTCTATTTACTAATGCTCTGACCATAGGAATTAAAAACAGTCACTGTGGATCGTGAAAGTGTATCTCTACTTTAAGATTGGTGATAAGCAGGAAACATCTTCTCCTAGTTACCTACCAAATTCCTTGTGGAATACTTTTCAGAGGGACATAAAGAGCTGCTGCAAGTGTAAAGAAAGTAATTTTGCCTCACTTGACTGACTTAGATGTATTCTCAAATATGTTGCATAGCAGAGTTCAGGAAATCAAATTCCCTATTCTTTCTAACAACAGTGCTAATAAAGGGAATCCAAACCCCTCCACAGCGAACAGCCCATACCTGTTAAGGCAAGCCCTGTCACATCAGGATAAACGTATACTGTCAACATCTGGGCTGAAGGGGCTGTTCCTGGTGGAGCAGATATTGCAGGGCAGCCACCTGGATGAGCGTTTAACACTTAAATGAAGCACTACCAAAAAAATCATTGACTGCCCCTAATTGAAGCTCTCTGTCTTCTGAATTTCAGATCATTCTGTCCAACTGATCTAAACTATTTTCTTGATGCCAATTTTTTGTTAAGTACTGTTATTGAAAATGTAACTTGTCTTCGTGTGTGCTATCCTTATGGCTCTGGAAATGTTTTAAGTCCTGAGCTCCACAGATTTAAAGTATATCATCCACGTGCCCCTTCTATTTGTCTCGTACTATCCTTTTTCATTTTCACTTTAAAATTGTCCATGTTCTTATTAGCATCCTTTCTCCTTTCCTGAAGCGCTTTGTGCATTCAAAAATCTGTTATCTCTACCTTTTTTAAAAGTAATAGTAAAAACTTTGTTAAAGATTACGGCCTATAGATTTTGCTTTTTTGGGGTGTTTCCTCCGTATGGAAGCTCGGACCTTTTTTTTTTTTTTTTTTTTCTGGGATTGCATTGCAGTAAGGGATAGCTATGAATCTGTTGCCAGATTACCCTGGCTGGTTCCTTTTGGGAATTTACCAAACGTGATTGTTTAGTTTGTATCTTTCTCTGAGACTTGAATGTTGCTCTGTATTAAAAAAAAAAAAAAAATCGAGACTGGCCTCTATGCTGCAGATGTCCCATGTTGGCTCTAAGCCAGAGACCACTTCTCCGTCTGTGCAGAGCAGTGACTGTCAATCACTGCTCTCCACTGTCACTGTTTTTAAATCCACCTGTAGTAATCCAAACTTTTACAAAGGTTCCAAAGTTGGTCCAGTATTGGATTGAAATATTTTGCCATTTTGTATTCTGCCAGTTTCAGGCTATTCTTGTATTGTGGCCATTGTTTTTCCTACATGTTGTGTGGCATTTGCTTCTTTCTACCTGAAAATCCCAAGCTATACAGGGGTGTGGAAATTTTTTTAAAAACTACTTGTCCATGGACTAAATCGGTGTCCCAATCTACTTGGCTTGATAAAAAAAAAAAAATTGTAACCAAAACCATATTTAAATCTGCTTTCAGTATTGTATAGGGCTTTTAAAAACAAAAGGGGCTTTATGGCAACTTAAACGGTTAATATTTTTAACATTGTGCTGTTTATCTCCCCCCCTCCCTGCCTGTCTCCAGCACCGCACCCGGGGACTAGCAGAGAGGGAAGAGACCTTGCAGTGTAATGAGCACCAATTGGGTGCTCCTCTGGAAAGGGGAGTGTCAAGTTTATCCTTTATCCCTTTCACTGCCAGAGCTGTTTTTGCGACTTTTGCACAAGTTTAAAAAATAATTTTAGGCCTGAAGATTACACAAAACCCCCAAACATATATTTTCTGAAAGCAGAGACCCTAAAGAATAAAATAGCGGTAGTTCCAATTTTTTTATGTTGCATAATGTTATCACAAAGTTGTAGGAAACACAGTTTCCTTTAAAAAACAAACAAAAAAAATTAAAATTTAGGGCTCATAAAGCAATAAATTATCCTTTTTTTTTTCTTTCTTTTTTTTTTTTTTTTTTTTAAAAGGCGAGGTTGCATGGAGTAAATATCCAACATGTCAAAACCTTAAATTTGCGCACGCTCGTGAAATGGCAACAAACTTTAGTAACCCTATATTTTCTATAGGTGACGCTTTTAAAGCCCCTTAAAGGTAATCCCTTTACGTTATGGAGGAGGTCTGGTGCTAGAATTATTGCTCTTATTTTGGCATGTGTGGTGATGTGTAACGTGTATCACAATTGTCGTTTTCATGCGTTGTTGCACCGGCACTTTGTATGTGTGTACAAATGCAAAAGGGGGGGTGCATATGCTTGGGTGTAACTTTAATTCTTGAAATATTAAAAAAAAAATTATAGAGATAATATAATCTATATATAATATCTCTCTATATATAATATATATCTATCTCACATGTGGGGTTTTTTTTTTGTTTTGTTTTTTTTTTTTGAGACATCCAGGGCAGGGTGGATTTGATTTAAATCACTAATGAAAAGGCTCAATTTAAATCATAATTTTTAAAGAGCAACTGCCATCTCTGTCCCTCAGCGGCTCCTCCTCTGACCAGCTGCTGACTCACCGACAGTCTCATTCACTTTAATGGGATGACTGGTGATGTGACAGTGGCACAACAAGGTGAGGGACGTGGATGCCTGTCAACAGGCGCTGCCATGATGGATCTAAAACGACAGGTGCTCTTTAAATTTAAGGAATCTGACTCATTCTTGCTGTTAGAATCTTTATTTGCAAACCAAATAAAGGTTTCCTTTTTAAAATAAGCTGTAAGGTAGTAAAAGCAATATCAGAACTGATTTTAGGGTAATCACACATAGCTGGAGAACCACTCAAATTCTTTTATTTCATGTTTTTTCACATGGTTACTGTGAAATTGTGTGAATGCATCAATGCATTGCATGTTCTCTCAGCAGAGCTTGGTTTCATTGAATGAGTTGACCAAAAATTTAAATATTGCGGAATATACAGCCTCATGCTACATAACTAAGCTCCATTTCATGCTGAATAAACAAAATTGTTAATGTTCTTAAATAGAAAACTATCTTTTAGATAGTGGGCAAGGTCGGGACTCTGTTCAGGCCCATAGAGTTCTTCCACCCCAAACTCTTATCCATGTCTCTATGGACCTTGCTTTGTGCACTGGTGCGCAGTCATATTGGAACAAGAAGGGGCCTATACCCCAAACTGTTCCCACAGAGTTGGAAGCATGAAATTGTCCAAAATATCTTGGTATGCTGATGCCTTAGGAGTTCCCTTCACTCAAACTAAGGGGCCAAGCCCAACCCCTAAAAAAACAACCCCACGCCATAATCCCCACTCCACCAAACTTTACACTTGGCACAATGCAGTCTGGCAAATGCCGTACTCCTGGCAACTGCCAAACCCAGATACAGAGAATTGTGATTCATCACTCCAGAGAACACATCTCCATGGCTCCAGAGTTCAGTGGCGGCGTGCTTTACACCACTGCATCCAACGCTTTTTTATTGCACTTGGTGATGTAAGGCTTGGATGCAGCTGCTTGGTCAGGGAAACCCATTCAGTGACGCTTTTTACGCACTGTTGTGCTAATGTGAAGGCCATATGAAGTTTGGAGGTCTTTAGCCTTTGACTCTGCAGACAGTTGGCGACTTCTGCGAATTGTGCGCTGACCCCACTCTGTCATTTACGTGGCCTAACACTTCGTGGCTCAGTTGCTGCTGTTCCCAATTTGTTATAATGCCACTAACAGTTGACCATGGAATATTTAGTAGCAAGGAAATTTTACGGATGGACTTATTGCACAGGTGGCAACCTATCACGGTACCACGTTTGAATTCACTGAGCTCCTGAGAGCGACCCATTCTTTCACAAATATTTGTAGAAGCAGTCTGCATGCCTAGGTGCTTGATTTTATACACCTGCCCTGGAACACCCAAATCCAATGATTAGTGTGTGTTCGTTTTATAATATAATGCACAATACTGGTAAACATTTAGTTGTAATTAGGGATGCAAGGACATTTTGGTGGTCAAAACGTTTTGGTCAAAAACACCCGTTTCAACCAATAGGGATGATACTGATACATGTGCCGAAAAAGCCTCGCCGCAGCCGCCACCGGCCGGCGCTCACTAGTTCAAAGCCTTACCTGAGAAACCATTGAACGATCCCGGCATTTTTAAACACTAGATCAATGCTTTTTGGGTTTTTTGTTTTTTTTTTTTGGGGGGGGGGGGGGGTTATAATATCTAATGCTCTAAATTGTAGAGCAGAGATGTGGGGTCCTATTGACCCCATATCTCTCCATAAAGAGGACCTGTCACTAATTATTTCTCACAAGGGATTCATGCATTCCTTGTGATAAGAATAAAAGTGATTAAAAATTTTTTTTAAAGGGACAGTGCAAAAAAAAAATTTTAATTCATTAAAAAAAAAAAAGATTAAAGTGCCCCTGTTCTCGCATGTAGTGGTGAACGCATACATAGGCCATGCCCACATATGTAAATGGTTTTCAAACTACACACGAGGTATCACCAAGTCAGAGCAATAATTCTAGCACTAGACCTCCTCTGTAACCTTACACTACTAACCTGTAGAAATTTTTAAAGCATCACCCATGGAGATTAAGTACTGCAGTTTCACACCATTCCACGAGCGTGCGCAATTTTAAAGTGTGGTATGTTGGTTATCTATTTACCTGCCGAAACATCCTTTTATATTTTACAAAAAAATTGGGGCATATATTTTTATTTTATTTTTTTAAATCGAAGTGTAATTTTTTCCAAAAATATTTTTTTAAAAACTGCGCATTTCTGATTTCGGCCAAGTGCATTTTGAATTTCCAATAAAGCTAAAACAGTGCAGCGCTAAAAACGAGTATATCAATGAAAATTAAAATATTTCTATAAACTCATAAAAAGCCCGATATTAACTACATGATAAATAAGAATGCAGCAAATATATTCAAATAAAGTGACAAAGTGACTCAAAACCCCCAAAGCTAGTATGCAGGGTGACGGTAAGAGTTCCAGATAAACTATGATAGATGTGACCGCTTTTCTATCCCAGTGTGGGATAATATCTGGTGAAAAATGGTAAGATTGCACACTAACCGGAAGCGCAATCTTAATGCACATAGATCGGACGTATCAACCGGAGGTCTCCTAAAGGGTACAGCCTGGTACAAGATCCCCCTCCTCCATAGATGTGGGTATTAAAGATGTCAGTCAGAGGGCCCTTTTAATGGGTTGTCTGCAACAGTGTCTGGTCATAGGCTTCCCTCTGGTCTGGGTAGATCACCTGGGGTCCTGGGATGGGGTTTAATTGCTCGGTGCAGAGCAAGAAATATAGATGCCCATAGTGTAGTATGTAGCCGTATTTATTAGGCAAGTACTAAAATTAGAGCATAGATAGCTGTAAACATACATAGGGTATCTATGCTCTAATTTTATTAACTAATAATAAACCCCAGGTGATCTACCCGGACCAGAGGAGGAAAGCCTATGACCAGACCCTGTTGCAGACAACCTGTTAAAGGTGCCCTCTGATTGACATCTCTAATACCCATATCTTCAGAGGAGGGGATCTTGTACCAGGCTGTACCCTTTAGGAGACCTCCGGTTGATACGTTCGATCTATGCGCATTAAGATTGTGCTTCCGGTTAGTGTGCAATCTTACCATTTTTCACTGGATGATATATTATCTCGCACTGGGATAGAAAAGCGGTCACATCTATCATAGTTCATCTGGAACTCTTACCGTCACCCTGCATACTAGCTTTGGGGGTTTTGAGTCACTGTCACTTTATTTGAATATATTTGCTGCATTCTTTATTATCTAGTTAATACCGGGCTTTTTATGAGTTTTTAGAAATATTTTAATTTTCATTGATGTGCTCATTGTTTTTAGCGCTGCACTGTTTTATCTTTATTATTTGTTGGAAAGGTTTGTGGTTCCTTTTTGGTGCAATTGGCTGCTATTCTATGCGCTCGCCAGGTTCCTACACTTATTCTTTTTTTTTTTTTTTTTTTTTTTTTTTTTGAATTTTCAGGTTCGGCACCAGAATTTTCATTTCGGTGCACAACTAATTGTAATGTTTTCTGTTACCTCCAATCTATCATCCACCAACTTCTCTGGGTTCTTCCCTGCACAGAACCCTTAACCTCTTTGCGCCGGCCGCATGTATATGTGCGGCCTCCCGGCGTCTGGGCCTTGACGCCCGAGCGGCCGCACATTTGCGTGCAATTAAGAAAACCATATGTGCTGAGAGCGCGTGCTCCCAGCACACATGTCCGGTACTCACAGAGAGGTCCCAATCTCCTCTTGCGATCGGGGCCTTTCCCAATCATGCGACAGCGAATCACGGCAGTCACGTGACCTTAAGGCCCTCCCCACCTCCCAGCTTCTGAAACCCTTAAAGGGCCGGGAGGTGCCGGCACCAAGGGGTTAAATTGATTGGAAACGTGTGGGTTTTTTTTTACAATCTCTTCATATTTACCTGCTCTGTGTAATGGTTTTGCACAGAGCAGCTCTTATTCTTCTCTTCTGAAGACCTCCACTGGTGCTTCTGGCTCCTTTTTGCTTTTTAGAGTGCCCCTATAGCAAGCCACAAAGTATAGTATGCCCCTATAGCAAGGTAAAACTTCTGCCTTTAGAAAATCGCTCACTTCCTTCTGCCCAGGGCTACATGTCATGGGGCATTGCTCCTCACACTTTCTCAGGCTCTTATGCACTTACTGACTTACTGACATGTATGGACAGTGTGCTGCACTCTGTATACTGACATGTATGAATGGTGTACTGAGCTGTTTTTGGCTGACCAACTAATCAAATATAAAAAGTAGTTTACAACTATTTTCATAATCGATTGATGATTTAGTTGTATCAGCCCTTGCTGTAACTGCTTATAAAGTGTTAGCTGGAGTTTGGTTTCAATTTGTTAGTGTATCTAAATATGCTAGTATGTTTGACACACCCACCTTCTCTTCTCTTCCCCCCCCCCCTATTCTCAGATTTACCATGCTGCTGTCCAGAGGTTCCCTAATACTGAAGGTGTTACTAGCCAGATCACCTGGTGAAAACGGGTTGGTGGTGGGGGGGTCCAGTCTAAAGAACGAATGCAGCCACCATATCTGATTGTAAGCTGCAATATATTTTTTGGTTTTGTGCTCAATACCGCTTTAAAGTATGTCCATTTGTATACTTTTTTTTTTTTTCCTTTCATTCTTTGCAAGTATCTTCTTGCTGTTTATACACAGTGCCTTTTTCCCTTCCTGCCCCTTTAAATTTAAACTTTGTTTTCAAATACGTTAAGAGATGTCATTCAAAAATTTTTACAACAGGACTTATTTTAATTCTGATATTTTCTTAGATTTGATCATTTTGATATTAAAGATTTGAATGCTCTCTGTTTTGTATCAAGAAAATCGATCTGTGAAAGAATGGTGTTTCATCCAGCAAAAGTATAGCATTGAAAATGCTGAATTTCTGATATTTTGTGTTCGCTGAATTTCCTCTGGCTAGTGTTATGTTGGGTCTTAGATGAGACCATTTCTTGAACTGTTTTTAAATGTTTTCCATTTAAGGCCAAAATTTGATGTTGATATTATAACTAAATGACTAAAATTGCTTGTTTTTCTACAGAGTTTCTTGGCGTCTATATTCTTAAAGAAGATTCATCCATCTCCCCAGTCACAACGTTTTCAAGTGTTTGTACACTAGCTGCAGGACTTGATCCTTATTCTTGCTTTGCCTTTCTTTTTGAGAATCTGAGAGAATAGCCCCATAATGTCTAAGTTTTCTCATTCATCCCTAAGCAGAGATCTGCCTGATCAACGCAGACGAGATGCATCCAGAATGGGCCTTCTCTCAAGTGATCAGCCTTTATCATCTGGCTTTGGTCGATTGGGCCAAAGCTCTGGTCGTATTTCCAGCTTGATGGACCTAGGTCCAACCTCTAAAATGGGCCCGCAAGGATCCCGTGGTATGCTGCCCTCTGGCTCCTCTTCTCAAAACTTGCCATCCATTTTAAGCCTTGGTGGCAGGGGTCCGCCACCTTTGTCTTCTCAACCATCCAGAGATCCTGATCAGGCCAGTAAAATATTGGCCAGCTTTGGTCTTTCCTCTAGTGACTTGGATGAATTAAGTCGCTATCCAGAGGAAAAGATCACCGCTGAGAATTTGCCTCAGATTATTGAGCATCTTAAAAGGAGGAGGGCAGAAGATGTTATGCTAAGGAGAGAGAGACTGTCTCGCGATACACTGAGACCTTCACGCGATGACTGGGATGACCTCAGGCCCTTCAGAAGAGAGAGTTTTGATGATCGCCCCTCTAGTCTCAATCCTGTGGTTGACCATAATCATGGGGGCCGCTCTCGAGAACTTGCTTATCGAGAGAGATTGGATATGGATGAACGGTTAAGAGATCGTGAGAGGCTTAGAGACGACAGATTCTTATCCGAACCCCCTTTTCGTAAGCTCGATAGTGACTATGATCGCTTGGGTTACGCTCAGCCACAAGAGAGATCTATGTTTGAAAAGTCAAGAGGAATGCCATCCGGTAGAAGTTTTGATGATTTCCATGGCCTTACGCCTAAAGTGTACCCCCATCTCTGTACTCTGTGTGATATACCTTGCAATTCCTTTAAGGTGAGTTATCCCCACCCCCATCTCATCCCTAAGTTCTGAAGTCTCTATAGATTTTAGTTTTGGTATCATGCAAGGGGTGTGACTTTCTCTTATCTGTTTATAATCATGATTGGTTTGCTTCACAATACACATTCATACTCTATCTCTGCAAAAAGACTTGATTCCAAATCATTTTTTAAACTGAAATTGGGCTGTTAACGGATACTTCAGAGTTCAGAATTACCTTTTTTGTAGCCAGAAAGTTTTTACTTAACGTTGTGGCCTCAGCACAGATCCAAAATACGTAATAAGTTATGCCCATTAATCTGCTGGTTCTTTAGGCCTGACTAAAGGGTAATGTGAATGCCTGTCTTTTAGCCACACACAAAAGAAGCCTTCTCAGTATGCCCTGCATGCACTTGTGCTTATATTTTAATACAGGCTACAAATTCCATAATCTCCTTGGGCCCTACATTTGGTTGAGCTAATCTTGTTATTAAGCTTTTATAGCTTACTTGTACTTAAACATTGTAGCCAGTTCTTGCTCTTTTTGAATGGACTGGACAAAACAGTGCAAACATATCCCTTTCATTTCGCCTTTCAGAAGGTAAGCTCATCCAACCTCAACTTTGCAATTGTTCCTGTCTTGGCAAGCTGTCTTTACCCCTGCCTCTAGCTATCTATATTTGTATAAAATTAATGTTCTCTTTTTTAAAAAAAAATGGTGGTTCTTAATGAAGGGACACAGGGCTAGGAGTTCTGAGACGTATGGGTTATGCGGTCACTAAGGGAAAATTGGGACACTGGAAACAAACCAGCAGCCAAAATAACCGCTCCGACTTCAACAGGCTTTCGGTTTGACCTGGTTGGTCTTTGGCATTCTTTTGCTGTGATTGCCCTACATTTGAATGTCGCACATCTCAGAATTCCGTCAGACGTTGTGTCCCTTAATGAACAATTAAGAAACAAGTCCCACCTTTCTGCCTTATGATCATTACTACTGCTTTTGCTTGAAACTAAAGGGGTAGTAGAAGGGGTTATAGTGTCCAAATCCCCTGTATATGGCGGTATATAACCCATATGTCTCACAATTCCTTCTTGCTCTGTGCCCCTAAGGAACTCAAAAGAATTTCTTGTTTTGAAACTTCTAAAACCAAAAGATATAAGCTGACATTCATAGTTCATAGCTCCTTATTTTTCCATTCTTTTAAATAGCTTATGTCTTTCAAGGCTTTACAAGTGAAACTAAACATCTAAAGCCAATCAGCTACGTTTAATTAACATGTTCATGTTTGGAAGGATTTACTTCTTCCGTGACTTCTAGATCCATCCTGTTCAGTTTTTAATTGCTTGAGAAAGGGGTAACCAATACGTCCAAACTTTCTCTGTCCGTGGATGGGCATTTTGTCACTTTATTTCTATATGTGACATACTTTACAAATTCATTCAGCTATTGTACTTGGCATGCCTTCTGACTGTTGGGCAGAAATCTGTGTTCATTCGAACACCTAATGCTATTTGGTCAGGTATTTGCGTTTTGATTCAAGCCTGGTATGCATTGTACAGTCTCACTAGTCAAGGAGAATTGGAGCAGGGTTGGTTTATTAAAACACTTCACAACTTTCTTTCAGTTTCTGCAAATCCATTCTGTTTTTTGCAGCTTGGTGTACAGACTTGTTTTCCCCCATTCACTGTTCTGCCTTGGTATTCTTATATCCTGTGTAGGAAAAAAGGATACTTTTCAAATGTGGTTTGTTTTTTTTTTTTTGTTTTTTTGATCACCCCTTAAAGGTCAGCATTTTATATTAAAAGGTGACTTTGCTCAGAGCAGAAGGAAGTGTTGGGTTACTCTGGTATTTTTAGGCACATGCCAGTCTTTTATAGATATCCAAAGAACAATTTAAGCATTCAAACTTTAGCTGAATTACCGTGGGGTTAGTTGTGCCCTTATAAAGTGCATTTATTCTTTTTTGCCTTGACCTAAACAGTCCTACCCTCCCACTCCACAGATTTATGCTTGTCGAGATCTGATGGCTTCTGATGTTTGCATCTAGTGATAAAAGGCTCCTTTTTGGCTGTGACTTCGCAGTACAGCCCAGTAGACTTTGATGGGGTGTTTGCCCCTGGCTGGAAGACAGCCCCATGGAAGTCTGGGGCTGTAATGTGCAAGTGCAGCCAAGAGGCTGCGACAATTGGATCTCTATACATTTTGGGGGGGGTTTGGCATTCATGGATAAAAGAAGTGCACTTATTCTTTAATTCAAATCAAGGCAAAGAGAAGATATACATGCCCAAAAGGAAAATATTACATTGCTTACCTGTGGCCCAGGATAGTTTGTGTATTCGTTCCAGGAAAACAATTAGTGGGGGTTGGAAGCTGTAAAGTGTCAAGGATGCTAAAATTGGATCAGTGGTATCACAAAGCATCCTGGGCACTTTTACAGCTCCAACCCCAGCTCTGGCAACAGCTGGAGGTTGAGCACTTTTTTTTTTTTTATCTTGGACTTAAGCTGATTACACTATGGTTGTGTTCTGCCTTATTGTGTGTGTATATATATTTCTACAGACCAATAGGCAGCACTAGTCACTTAGAGTTCTTGGTGCAGGTAAAGGCATGTAAGCCAGTGTCCTGACGCAAAAATGGAGATCCAAGCATTTTGTTAAAGTAGCTCCAGCCAAAACTTAATGTGGATAGCGCATTTGAAGGTTTAGAACATCTGTCAGGTTTTTCTAGCTTTAGGTTTCCCAGTTGGAGAGACTCTCCCTTGTCCTGAGTATACTGGAACCAAGGGAAAATCTCCCCTATGGCATTGGACCGTACCAAACTGACTGAGTTCTGAGAATTTGTTTTTCAAATGTGGGGAAACTTGTTTTTTGCTTAAATTGGTCTTTTTGGCTCTAGTTGTTTAGTTGCTCAACACTTATCTGTGTAGTCTGGAAATATTTCCTTACTAAAGCATCTATTTTTTTTTTCGATAGAACTGGAAAGAACATATCAATGAAGGGTACCATAGAAAGCAACGTCTGCTGCTGCTTGACCTGTAAGTGAAGCATTTTAAATGGGTTTTCTTTCCTGACATATGCACACTTTAAAAAGAAGTATGTGTGTAAAAAAAAAAAAAAAAAAAAAATATATTTAAAAAAAAAATTATAACATTGTATAATCTGTGGCATATTTTTCCAGCTTGTGAGACCTTGTTACGCACATATGCAGTCTTTCAGTGTCAAGGCCCACCCGCCAGGTGACCGCATATACAGTTGTGTTCAAAATAATAGCAGTCAGACATCACTAACCTGATCAATCACTGTTTTTGGTAGAAATTATATTTCTACATGGCAAATAATTTACTAGCAGGTGTAGTAGAGTAATAGAAATCCAACAGACCCAACAGTCATGACATGCATGCTGCTGATTCTGTGGAGTTCTATTAGTGAGGTCATTCATTCTTTGAAAAACAGGTGGCAATTATTGCCCTTATTTAAGGAAGGAGGACAGCAAATGTTGTACATGCTGGTTACAGTGCATTTCTCTCTGAAATTGAGGAAAATGGGTCGTTACAGACATTGTTCAGAAGACCAGCGTACCTTGATTAAAAAGTTGATTGGAGAGGGGAAAACATATAAAGTGCAGAAAATGATAGGCTGCCCAGCTAAAATCGCAGATGCTTTAAAATGGCAACCAAAACCTGAAAGACGTGGAAGAAAGTGAAACACTACCATTTGAATGGATAGAATAGCCAAAATGGCACGGACTCCACCAACAATCAGCTCCAGGAAGATCAAAGAAGGTCTAAAGTTACCTGTGAGTACTGTTACAATTAGAAGACGCCTATGTGAAGCCAAGCTATCTGCCAGAAGCCCCCACAAAGTCCCACTGTTGAAAAAAAGACGCGCTGAAGAGGTTACAATTTGCCAAAGAGCACTTTGACTGGCCTAAAGAGAAATGGCGCAACATTTTGTGGACTGATGAAAGTAAGATTGTTCTTTTTGGGTCTAGTGGCCGGAGACAGTTTGTCAGACGACCCCCAAACACTGAATTCAAGCCACAGTACACTGTGAAGACAGTGAAGCATGGTTGTTCAAGCATCATGATATGGGGATGTTTTTCATACTACGGTGTTGGGCCTATTTATCGCATACCAGGGATCATGGATCAGTTTGAATACATCAGAATGTATGCTGCCTTATGCTGAAGTTGAAATGGGTGTGCCAAAAAGACGACCCCAAACACACCAGTAAACGTGCAACATCTTGGTTCCAGACCAACAAGATTGACGTTATGGAGTGGCCAGCCCAATCCCCGGATCTTAATCCAATAGAAAACTTGTGGGGTGACATCAAAAATGCAGTTTCTGAGGCAAAACCAAGAAATAGAGAAGAACTGTGGAATGTAGTTCAATCATCCTGGGCTGGAATACCTATTCACAGGTGCCAGAAGTTGGTTGACTCCATGCAACACAGATGTACAGCAGTTCTCAGAAACAGTGCTTATACAACTAAATATTCATTAAGTGATTCAAAGGAAAGCAAAATCTTCAAACATTTTTCAGTGAATGTTTGATTTTGTAAAGAAGAATACAAACACTGCTGGTTTTTTTTTTTTTTTTTTTTTTTGAACAGTCCATTTACTTTTCTTTCATTTTTTTAGAGGAACACAAATTTGATATATTTTTCTTCATATTTTGATTTGGAATAGAATGTGTAGTGTTCCCAATGCATTTGTGTGTATGGAAATAAAAGCTATTAGAAGGATTTTGAGCTTTATTCACTTTTTTCATCACACTGCTATTATTTTGAACACAACTGTACGCCTACTGTTGGTGCAAAGGAGTTAAGCAAATGTGTCAGGTAGCCATTGGGCAAAGAAGATTTGATGCATATAATTTAAATAGAACTTGGTTTAGTTATGCTAACCCCTTAACCCCTCCCCCCCTTCCCCAGCTGTCTTTTCATTGGCTTTCCCTTCTACTCTAATGTTAAGATGTAAAGAAAACATGGGGGATCATTTTGTGTAGATACTAGAAAGACATTCACAGCTAGTGCCCACTTAAAGTTGACCTGTCTATCACAAGTTTAAGATGAGCTGGACCAAATGTACAAAAAAAACCTTCGGTAACTGTACATTGGTGAAATTAGAGTTCCTTGGCAGGCCATTGATGTGGCATGCATGCAAATTGCTCTTCTTCCTTTTTTTCTTTTTTTTTGTGGGGAACAATAGCCTAATTTCTGCCTTCTGGAAAAGTAAAGGGTTTGTGTAGCATGTAAACAATTTGTTAGTTTTAATTTTAATTTTTTTAATTTTACATTCAACTAATGTATTGCTTGTCTTCTGTGCAGATTTCCAGAATTGGCTGAACATGGAATGTAAGTGTGTAACATAAAATGCTCTAACTACACTATGCACTCCTATTGGTCCTCTAAGGGGGAGTATGGGGAAGGTGTCAGGGGGGTGTTTGCAGAGACACTTACTTTGTCCTTTGATATGGCAGAAAAGTATGTAGTCCTAGCTTTGGTCAAATGTCCATTCCATAGTACTAATAGAACTTGGAATATGTGTGTTAAATTTGACCAGTAGATGATAAACCTGCCAGTATGTCTTTTGGGATGTAAGATTACTCTAAAGTGTTCTGTAAAACATTTGCATATGATTCTAGGATCAATAGAGACACATTGTGAATAGATATGACTCTGAAATGCTCCTGGAAGGTTGGTATTTGCTGAGAGGGCCTAGAGTTCAGGAGTTCCAGGGAGCACCACAGACAGTATATACAGACAGCTCAAGCTGCTTTTAAGTGTTGTGGTTTTTTGTTTTTTTTTCTGTAGCTTGGGTAATAAAATAACAGGGAGCATTCAGTTGTACATATCTTGTTGATGTAACACTTATTACTGGTCGGTGTGGTGTACTCTTATTCTGTGTATAGTTTTAAAATGTTCCAGTTTCACATCCAGTGTTAACTGATGGAATATTTGCAGGGGCGATCCTTACATGCTGCAGCAATCAACCAATCCAGCCCCTGGACTTCTGGGACCACCTCCTCCAGCGATGGCCATGAGAGGTGGCCCTGATGATCGACATGGAAACTTTAGGGGTTACCTAGGTAAGTGGGTTCTGTGCCTGAGGAGATAATTCATGTTTTAGGAAGGGATGTCATACCCTTTCACCAGTCCCTTGCTTGGAATACTTGCAAGCCCAGGATGTAGTGGTCTGTTTACAGCACATGGCTTATGCAAAGCAAGACCATGCAAACCATAAGTGTAAAAAAAAAAAAAAAATACAAGGTGTTTTTTCTTTTTTTGTGTGTTTTAACCACAATGCCCTAAACATAGATGCAGATATTTGTTTGCATTATACCTGTAGAACCTATTTTAATTGTAATGTTTGTGCTTTAATTGTGCAGGACATGAAGACATGTCAGGACAAAGACCAATGCCAAGGAAAATGGTTTGTATCCACTGAAGTGGGTCTTCTGATTTTTAGATTATTGTAACTCCGTAATACACAGTAATGGCTGTTGTAGGCAGTTGTGGCACGATATGCACGGACATGTTAGTTTGGAATACAACATCTTTAGTAAAGAACCGATACATGTTTACAAATTTCCACTATTTTTTTTTTTTTTTTTTTTAAACCTGTATCTAAAAGTACAGGAAAATGTTTGTGTTTTTTTTTTTCTTAATTGTACATCGCAGGACACAGTGCGCCTTCATTAGTCATGGTGACTTGGATGAATAGAGAAGAGGGATCTCTTTTGATTACTCCAAGAAACAAGTTTTACAGGCCTGGAGATGTTGCCTAGTAATGGAGTGCTTTTAGGTGTGGAGGAACATATGACTTCACATCAAGTTCCTGAGTATTTCTAAGGCTATTGAAGGGGGGGGGGTAGCATTGACTAATGATCCTGTTCATTTACATAGGTCAGTAAATATAAGTTCACTTTAAACGAAAGTCGTGGCCTCGCTGCCTGTTCATCCTTTGATTTTAAGGCCATCAGTCTCATTACTGGGGAGGGTGGTTCAAGCACCAACCTCTTCAGGAAGCTGAGAATTGAGTGTTGGATATCTGTGGGTACTAGATTGGACTGGTTCCTAGAAGTACTCAGTGCATGCCATTGACAAAAGTACTTTTTTGTTCTATGCAGTGGTTTAATTTATGCTTTTCATTTAGGGAACCGGCAGGGTGGTTCATATCATGGAGTTTGAGCGAGGAAAGAACTTGAGGTTCCAGCTTCTAAAACTTGCCAAGCCCTTTGGAACGGTTGCCAGCTGTTTCATTCTGAACAAAAAGAACGAGGTATAGCTATCAAAATTATGCTTACAGTTGATCTTTAATTTCAGCCCCACCCAAAATATTCCCCTTTGTGGTTGGACACTTTATTGGTTGGATGCCATTCTTTATCTTGATGTAACCTTCCTGTTTGTGTCTACACCCTCTGTACAAGGCTATAATGGTGTCACTGTCCTTAGCTATTGATTCTGCACTAAAAATAAATTGCTGAAAGGTGGACCTCATTTAAGCTTTAGAACAGTGATGGTCCAGGTGATACACTGGAGTACCTAATAAGAGATACCATGGTTTTTTTTTCATATTGCTAGCTATCATACAGGATTTGGGTGGTGTCTGTTTTTATTAAAATGTGTCTAGGCAAATAAATACATTTACTTCATCTCTGCTATACATTGATATTTCACCATGTTATCTCTTTAAAAAATGTTGTTTGGACAGTAAAAAGTTGTGCACACTGAGCACTAAGATGGTAATCCGTTGTGCTAGCATTAATTCTGCTGCACTACCTAGAACCTGTTGAGGAGAAGAGCAAAATGTATTCTGTAGTCCTGCTAGGGAGAACTGTTACAACTGACAACACACCAGTTAGATTTTAGTGTAGCAGAGCGCACAGGGAAATTGTTTGCTGCATTGTGGCAGATCAATAGGTATTAATTTTTTTACTGCACTAGCAGTGTTTGCAAAGAGTAAATGGGGAACTGCCTACTTAGAAGAGATGCACTTTTTTTTTTTTTCTTTTGCAGCAGATGTTTCTCCTCAAGAATTGCAATAATGCTCAATGTAAATGTTAATTATTGCCCTGGTAATCATGACTTCAGGGTGCCTGCTCATACAATATGAGCATTCATGATAATCGCCAGACCTTTTGTGAGTAGCGTCTGTAGTTCTAGCCACATGTCAATGCTGAATCCTACAGTTCAGATTATGCACTTCTTTTATCAGTGTGATTGGTGCAAAGTTATTTTTAGGTGTTTAATGCAGACCACAGCTCTTTATTTTAACTGAACTAGTGCACTACTTTCCCAGCAAACTTAGAATGCAGTTTTTGCTTGCGAATAAAACCTTAGTACATATGTTTTCAGTGTTAACATAATAATAATATTTTTTTTTTTTTCCCTCAATAGGCTTTCATTGAAATGTCCACCCCAGCAGAGGCTCATGCTATGGTTGATTACTACAATAATAAGCCAGCTCTTGTGTATGGGAATCCGGTCCAAGTACACATGTCACAAAAATATAAGCGCATTAAGGTATGTGTTAAGTTTTTTGCTTTCAACTCCTTATTGTGGCCGTACAAATTGGAGGCAAATTTTTTTCACCAAGGTTTACCACACTTTTACAATTGAATCTTGGCTGAAAGCATCAGAATACGTGTGTGTGTCTGTCTGTCACACATCTATATTCTTGTTTGAAAAGGTCAGGGCATCAACTGATTAAGGCCTTATTCACACAGGACTTTTTTTACTGCCTTTTTTTTTTTTTTTTTTTTTTTGGGGCATTACTCTGCTTCCAAATGCCCCTCCATGTTGGCCTATGTGTCCATGAGCACATAGACTTTTAGCAGTTTAGAGGCAGGGTTAAAAAAAACCCACTGCCAGAGCAGAAGTGTTTTGGCAGAAAAAAACGCTTGTAAACACACCTAACCACATGTTAACTCTAGGCATTTTTAGCGCTTGAGTGTTCATTTCAGTGGCCAGAATAAATTATTATTATGGCCAATGAAATTAACACCAAAACGCTTGACACCTGTAAGCATGCCTAAACGCTTGTACGTCGGGCTTTAGTTTTTGTGAGAGGAAAAAAAGTCTTGGATAGTTGGGGGAGGGGGGTTGAAACAAAAACAATTGTGTGCACAATTGAGTATCTTGACCAAATCATCATTTTTATGCATATTGTCCACAACCTGTATAAACTTTAAATGCATATTGGATTTAGGCATATCAGGTGATGTGTATTTGTGTAATGGAGGGTGTGGCCTAAGGAGATCAATACCCTATATCAAGGTGTGCATAATTATTAGGCATCTTCTTTTCCTGATAAGCCAAAAATTTAACTCTGAAAAGTAAAAAAAATTGTAAGTTTCAGAGGACTGCAGCACTCTTGCCAAGATATTGGGGTGTGATCACAGAACCATCAAACGTCTTGTTGCAAATAGTCTACACAGTCGCAAGAAACTTGTTGAGAAGAGATACAACTTACATGCCAAAGATTTTGATAGTCAAACATGAAGCTACCAGGAACCCATTATGCTCCAGTGCTGTCATATTCCAGATGTGCAACCTACCTGGAGTGCCCAGAAGTACAAGGTGTTCAGTGCTCAGAGATATGGCCAAGGTGAGGAAGGCTGAAACCTGACCACTGAACAAGACACAAGTTTAAACATCAAGACGATGCCAAGAAATATCAGAAGACATTTTTCAAAGGTTTTATGGACTGATGAGATGAGTGACTTGACGAACCAGATGAATGGGACCGTGGATGGATCAGTAAGGAGCACAGAGCTCCACTTCAATTAGATGCTAGCAAGGTGAAAGTGGGGTACTGGTATGGGCTAGTATTATTAACCACTTTCCTACCGGGCACTTGTACCCCCTTCCTGCCCAGGCCAGCTTTCAGCGCCGTCACACTTTGAGTGACAATTGCACAGTCATGTAACACTGTACCCATATGAAATTTTTATCTTTTATTTTTTCACACAAATAGTGCTTTCTTTTGGTGGTATTCGCCGCTGGGTGTTTTATTTTTTTCGCTATAAACAAAAGCGCAAAAAAATGAAAAAAATTTTTCTTTGTTTCTATTGTAAAATTTTGCAAACAGTTAATTTTTCTCCTTCACTGATGTGCGTTGATGAGGCTGCACTGATAGGTGGCACTGCTGGGCACTGACGGGCACTTGTGTGTGGCACTGCTGGGCACTGATCATCAGTGCCCTGATGGGTGCCAATCCCCCCTCTCTGACAACTGCCAGTTCTCGGCAGTACTTTCCTCATGCTGTGACACCGTGAGGAAAGTGCAGCCGATAACTGGCAATTGCATTTCCCGGTGATCAGTGTGTCATTAAACACGGCTGATCATGTGGTAAAAGGCGTTTGTGATTGGCCTTTTACCATACTACGTGATCAGCTGTGTCCGTAGGACACAGAGATCGCCAGGTGCGCGCCCCCGGGGGCACGCAGGAGAACGCGTTCTGGGAGGAGTTCATATGACACCCTCCCAGAACTGGCCAGCCATAGTGAAGCTGTCATTTGGCTATCTGTGGTTTGCAATGGCTAAAGATGAGCTAGTTGGACTTTTTTCGGGTTCAAGATGTAGTCAAAATCCACTCCCAAACCTACTGCCAGTTTTTAGAAGATCCTTTCTTCAAGCAGTGGTACAAGGAAAAAGTCTGCACCTTTTAAAGAAGACATATTTATGCAGGACAATCGCATGCAATCGAAGTATTACACTGTGTGGCTAGCCAGTAAAGGCCTTAAAGATGAATGACATGGCCCCCTTCCTCACCTGACCTAAACACTATTGAGAACTTGTGGGCCCTTCTTAAACGGGAGATTTATGGTGAAGGAAAACTACACTGAACAGTGTTTGGGAAGCTGTGTTTGCTGCACAAAAAGTTGATAATCAAGAAACTGAAAAGACTCCATTAATCGCAAGCTTATGACTTCTTGACTAGAAGGTTGGCTAGTTTTGGTAACACACACCTCCCTTTTTTTTCTTTTTTCTTTTTTTTTTTTTTTCCATCAGACATGTTTATTGGTAAATTTTAAGTTTATTATTCTCACTTTAACAGATGAAGAGAAGTGAGATGGGAAAACGTTTTGTTTTTCATCTAGTTACAGAATGATTCTGCACACTTATAGTTGCCCAATAGTTGTGTACACACAGATTATCTTCTAAGAAAGCCAAAACTTCTCTTTTTACTTAAATATTCAGGTTTGAGGTTTAACATTTTTGGATTGCCCTCAAGCACTGTTGTTCAATAATACAATTCTCAAGAATACAACTTGCCTAATTGTGCACACAGTGTAAAGATGAGTAAAATTTGTTTCTGAGTGTACTTACTCTGCTTAGCTTTTGGAGACTTCAAAGGTGATCTTTTACCTGAGGTCAGGACCTGTTGTTGCTGGTACTTAAATTTTCCTGCTGGATTTGGATGTAAGCATTCACGTAAGTGGTCTGGGAAAGAGCTTCTGTGTTGAATCAAACATTTTATTTCGCACAGGGAGTTTGGGTTATAGTGTTTTGTTTTTGTTTTTTTTCATGCTGCATTAAACTTATTTTGTCTTTTTTTTTCTTTTAACGCCTCGGCACCGAGCGCACGCATATATGCTGTCGGCAGTTGTGCCTGGACACCGAGCAACCCCATATTTGCGTATCCAATGTAAACAATGTGCCAAGAGCACACTCCCAGAACGTTTACCGGCACCTCAAGCTAAAGGTCCTGATCGCAACTTGTGGTTAGGAGCTTTCTGATCATGTGATCGTCGTGACAACCAATCAGTCACATAACCCTAAACCCCACCTCCTGGCATCACAAACCCTTTCAAGGACCAGTAGGCGCCGGAGGCAAGGGATTAATTTAACCGTGAAATAGGAACATCGTGCATGTCATGTTCTCACTGCTCCCTTTTTTTTTTTTTTTTTTGTCAAACAATAGAAACCCGAGGGAAAACCTGAAGGAAGGGCTGACGGGAAAGCTGAAGGAAAGTCTGATCAAGAGGCAAAATCAGATGATGATAAAGAACCTGGCCGTGTCGTACACCTTACTAACCTACCAAAAACCAACTATACTGACAGCGCAGTTGTAAAGCTGGCTGAGACGTATGGAAAAGTGAAGACCTACATACTGATGAGAATGAGAAGTCAGGTATATACACCTATTTGCAGTGCATTCACCTTTGTGAGGTAGGGAAAGCAAACCACAAATGGAGATTAACTGAAGTAATTTCAAGCTTTGTTTAACTACATAGTTTGAGTTTCTTTTATGTGACATTAATTGGTCCAGGTCTGCTTGTCCTGATGTGCTTGTCTATCAGCTGTTTGCAACACAAAGGTGGAAACCTGTGCTGAGACCATTTTGTAGGATGCTTTTGTGGAACCATTTAAATAAAAAAAATTGTAATTTTGATCTTCAATGCTTTGGTTTGCTGACACTTAAGTATTCAGATCAGAATTTCTGCAATACTAGTTGCAGCCTTCATATTTCTTTAGCTGCATTAGACTTTTTTTTTTTTTTTTTGCATACCTTTTTAAAAATCTTAATTTTAGGCAATAAAATTACATAAACTCCCAAAACATATATTTTTATGAAAGCCAAGGCCCTGTATAATAAAAAGGTGGTAGTTGCACATATTTGTCACACATTTGCTGTTTAACACACATTTTCAGAAAAAATTTATTTTAGGGCAGAATCATGATAAAATATAATTTTTTGGTTAAAATATAAGAGGTTACATCAAGTATTTAGATGCCAAACACTCCATGTCTTCAAATTGCATGCGCCTGCAATATCGCCAAAAACTTTGGTGCCCAAAAACCACCATAGGTGGTGCTTCTAAAGCCATTAAAGCTCATCATTTTAGTGTTAACGAAGGAGCTCTTGTGCTAGAATTTATTGTTTTTGTTCGTGGCGATATGCCACATGTGGTGCTACCGCAGTTTGCATATGCTTGCACACCCTGGGCTTGCTTTGCGTATGTGTGTGTGTGTGTGGCAACAGGTTACAGAAATGTGTTTAAAATATATTAAACTTTTTTTTTTTTTTTTTTTTTTTATACTTGATTGCTATTATAAGGGGTTAATAAACCCCTATGTGATAGCATTGGGTAGGGAACAGATGCTCTCTATGGAGACATTGGGGATGTAAGAAACCCTAATGTCTCCCCTGCCCTTCACACCTCCTAACCAAGCACAGACAAGCTTGGTTGGATGTGTCCCCTGGCTGTACTGGCCAGGAAATGGTGCTTCTGAAACCGGAATTGACATGCACCGCACTGCCAGCTATGGAGCTGCCGCATCACTTTCAAGCTGGCTAAACAAAACCTGTACAAGGTGATGGCTACTACTGTAGCCATTAGCTTATGATTAGTGGTTCACTTTTTGGACACACGTGGTATGCCCAAACAGCTGGATTGGCTGAAAGTGGTTGTAACCCCCAAAAATAAAGCTCCTGTACCTTTTTAAAGCAGGGACAGGCAACCCTTGAAGTGGAGATCTACCTGGATGACAAGGAAGAGATCAGAGCGGTGCCCTGTTTTTAAAAAATAAATTGGCTAGCAAGGCTCCAATAAGAAATGGCATGTAAAGCGGTGTACAGGGGCCAGTAGTTTCTAGGATTGAGTACAGGGGTCATGAGTGTATAGGGCAGTGTACAGGTAGTCAGGAATTTGGACGGCAACATATAGGTGTCAGCAGGTTGGCTGTCAGGTAGGTCAATGTACAGGGGTAAGCAGGGCAGCGATTTTACCCATATGCAGAGCAGGGACATAGGGTTTGACTGTACATGTGCTTCTACCCCCCCCCCCATCCCATTCATCCGATATGTCAGGCATGTTGCTTCTCTGAAAGTGGGGAAGTTAACACTGATGTCCATGTCTTACCAAAAGGCGGTCAGTACGGTGGATACTTACCTGTGGCTGGTTTGGACTTGAGTCCAAACCAGCCACAGCTCTCCTGCTGGTCAGCTGTTAAAGCTGACAGCCATTCATAGACTGGGTACACCTCCACCACCTGTGATTTACTGTCGGCTTTGCCAGCTTCCTGGCAGGATAGCTTGATTATCTTTTAACAGGTTGATAACCCCCAGAAGAATCAAAACTATTGAGCATCTCTGTCAGATACAACTGGGGAAAGTGGTGGGGGATGTTTTACACTTCTGCAATCAGAAGATGCAACAATTTGCTGAAAATCAGGAGGAGGGATAAGCACCAGAGGGAAAACTGCAGCTATAAAATGATCACTGCCCCAGGAATACTCATAGACCACCTTGGAAAATAAATCTGTGTTATCACTGTCACTGCAGGTGGAGCATAATATTACCAGTGTGTTTGTTACTCACTGCGTTGGCAGAGAAGAAAATCTGTTGCATAGGAAAAGGAAAGATGCCTCCCTGACACTTCTCCAGAGCTTCACAGTTGATTTTCACATCTCTGCCTTGCTGTGTATGGCCTTTCTGAAGCACTGCTCTGTGTCTGAGAGAAGCAGCACCAGTGAATTCAAAGAGCAGCTTGGCTAAAACAGCCCAGCCACCAGAGCACCTCGGTAACACAAGGTGGGCTTTCAAAGGCAAAGAGTAGCCTGTGCCACCTGTGATTGGCTGTTAGCCATGTCAGCTTCCCGGCAGCTTAGTTCAGGTGGGTTCAGGCTAGTGTCTGAACCTGCTGGAGTGCATCCCCGCGATCTGCATGTGGTGGACAGGTTGCTGACTTCAAAGCCATGGTTTCAAATTTTTAGGCACTCTTTAATGACTGGGATAGAACCACTGGAGTGGCGTTAGGCTGATATGGTGCCTATATTTTAAAAAGTGGTCAAAATCATTACCAAGTAATTGGTGCATCCAGAAAGAATTCACAGCGCTTAACTTTTGCCACATTTTGTTATTTTTTGCTTATAGTATTAAGTATTGGCTATTGTGGTTTTAAAGCTCAAGGCTGGGACACGTTTTGCAGTGTGCCTGTGGTACAAGGATTAATTGCCTGTGTAGGTCTTGTTAAAGTATATCTACCCCATTCCCTGCGCTGCAGGACTGGTCCCCACAGAGTAGTTTTCCCTAAGCAGTCTAAGGTTCCATAGCCTGCATTGGATGAAATTATGGGGTCAATCCACCGCTGCAGCGTGGGGGTGCTTTTTGCAAAGAGGAGGTCGGGTGAGTAAAGACACGTCTTTTTTTACTTACCTAGCTGAAAAAAGTAATTATCCCCTGACGTGTGGGTGCAACATAGCTGCAAGGGATCATTTTTCAAGTTTCCAGGAGTTTGTCTTTAAAGCTGTTCTAAAGCCTGAAAGTGTTTTTTTGGTTTTTGTTTTTTTTTAACCTTCAAGCATTCTATGCATGAAGGTGAAACCACCTGTGTGTTGCAGCCCCCCCAGAATACTTACCTAAGCCCCCTCTCGTTCCAGTGATATCCACAAGAGCTCCGGCTCTCGGGACTCCTGATTGCCTGAGGCAGCAGCGGGAGCCATTGGCTCACTTTCTATAATTGGCAGCAGTGGGAGCCGAGAGAGGGGTGGGGTCGAGACACGGCTCTGTGTGTGAATCGACATGCAGAGCTGCATCTTGGGAACACACCTGCTTTGGTGCTCCCAGAGCAAGCGGTTTGCTCTGGAGACAAGAGGGAGGGGCCAGGATCGTTAATGGGGGACCCGGGAAGAGGAGGATAAGCATAACACGTATTTTTTAATTAATCACTAAGTGTGTTTTCAATAAATGCACATTTTACTGCGTGTTAAAGGAATGCCTTTTTTGGCTCTGCACACTTGCTGCTTGATACAACACCCCCCTCCCCTCCAAAACTATAATGCTAAATAGTGGACTTCACTTGTGAAAACCCTTCTAGGCATTGGTACCTATGTGGTTGCTTGTTTTATTTATTTATTTTCAATGAGCCTTGGTAAAGGGGGTGTCTTTTTTTTTTTTTTTTTTTTTGTTTAATTTAATTTTTTTTGTAGGCTTTTATTGAGATGGAGCAAGCAGAAGATGCACAAACTATGATAGAGCGCTGTGCCAAGATTCCTCTCATCTTCCAAGGGAAGAATGTGAAAGTAAACCTCTCACAGCGATACAAAAAACTTGTATTAAGAGTAAGTATTTACCTTTTTGAAGCCTTCACACTGCATATTTTTGCTTTTTGCTGGGCATAGCTGGTGCTCTGGGTATATACAGTATGCACTGCTCATAGAAGGTAGCTAGAGCAGATCCTCTTCTAGGAGGTATATCCTAAACAAAGGCATTGGCTCTTGATACAGTTTCTGTAAAAGGTAAACATTTTTATTTTACCTCCCATGTTTACAGAAAAAAGTTCTGTTCAGTAAAAGCACTTTCTCATAGCTACAAGCAGTAGCCTGGGGTACTAGAAGGAAGAACTTCAGGAGCTTTATGAACTCATATGGGATATACTCATTCATCCTGGGAGGGGGAGAAAAGTGGGTTTTCTTTTAGCTTATTTATATCCACGGGATTATAGGGGATGTAAAATAAAATGGTAAGAAGCTGTAGGGATAGCTAACTCAAATGCAGGCATTTGTGGTTTGTTGCTCTGTATTGGCAAGGGGGGGATGCGTGTGCTTGGCACACGGCCAATCACCACTGTCCATACAGGCTCATAGGACACGAAGAGGAGAATGAAAACTCCTAAAAGCTTTGACCAGTGCTCGGCCAGACACTGATAAAAGTCACAAGACTGCTATATATTGCTGATAAGGTATTTGGCAGTTTTACTAAAATTGCACTTCCATATTCTGTGTACTGTGGAAGACCAGACATAGTGAATGCAGGGTCCTGGGTTTAGTAGCACTTTAATGCAAGTTTTAGTACTAGGTTGTTAATCTGTGCTTGCCAATCAGAAATTGTTTACGTATTATAGATCTCTAGAAACCCCTCCCCCACCAATTCTGAATCTTTGAGTCTGCTTTCTTAACGTGTGGTGTTTTTTTCTTTTTCTTAGATTCCAAATGCTACAATAGAAAAACAACAAAAAGAAAAGGGCAGGTAATTTTAATGCATGTCTGTGGAATTCTGTACCTCTTCAATTTTTACAGTCAGTAATATGCATGCACACTGGCCTATACAGATGGAAGGTAAACAAGTATTTTAAAGTGAATTTAAGTGAGGAACAAAATAAATATTTTGACTTCCTTAGATGTGGTGGCTACCTTAATTTTTGGCCAGGTTTTTCTCTTCATGGTCACCTGGTGAAACCTGCTTCTGACCCTCTACCTCACTGTACTGTTTTTATGTAAAACCTGCATTTACGCTAGGACAGTAATGTTAGGACTGCAGAATACCTTTTCCTCATGTGGAAGGAGGTGTTCTGTGATTCTTTGACAACTGAGCAGATCAATCATAAAGGCACCATTAGACATGACCTGGTGCACAGCTACCTTAAGTGAGGAAGTAATAAGTGTATATTATAACTTTCCTGCTTTGATTCTATTTTATATTAAATTTATGTGGGGTGCGCAAATTACGTAATCATTGATTTTGGGATTTATGATTCCCTATAAAAAGGAAATATGTACTTCTCCAAATTAAAGCCTGTTGCGATGGAGACTGTTGGAGTAGACAATAAATGCTAAATAGTGTAATGTGTTGAACCGAAACAATGCATAAATGAGCATCTCTGGGTTTCAGGGTATTTTAGGAAGAGGACCTGAGGAATTAAGTGACTAAGAAAGCAGGTGTGGTGTGTCTCCGTGGTGTGTTTTTTGTTTTCCTACCTGTAAAATAGATTTCTTGTGAGGTATAGAACATGGGTCTACCTCTTCTGTTAGCTATCTCCTATTGTTTGCACTGGAAGTGGGAAGGGTAATATAGATGTCTCTGCAGCTTTGTTTTCAAGTGTTCGATCATTGAAGGTGACTGTATACAAACCTGATCCTGAGTTCTGTACTTCCAAGAAAAGGATTTTTACAAGCTGGTCAAAATCTTGGAAAAAGGGAAAATGTACATTAACCCCTTCCTGTAGCCTTCCAGTGCTACATTAACAGGGTGTTAATGTTGGGAGGTGGCTTCTTGATCACATAATTGGGAGCTCTTGGCACACATTCTCAGACCAATGAACAAATGTGTGATAGTTGGGTGTTGAGGCCCTGCCACCATGCATGTTATGCTGCCATAAAGGGGTAGGTTCTGGTTATCCTCATTCCGACTTCACTACATAGGTAGTCAAACTTGGAAAAGGAATGTACCACATCCTGTAGTTTTTGTCACATCTCTGCTTTTGTTTGAAAACCTTTGTATATGCTGCTATTTCACATCTACAGAAAGAGAATTCATCCCCAAGATCAGAAGAACGGTGGTAAACCAAAGCTGCGCAAGACTGACAAATCAGACACCAGTGATGCAGACAAGTCCTCACAAGTAGTCACCACAGAAGATAATGACCAAACCACTGAAGAGACTGATCCAACAGACCTGGTGTCTGGATCATGTGAGCCTGAGATGGCAGAGGAGACAGGGGATGAAGAAGCAACTGCACTCTTGGAAATGGGTGGCTCTGTAGAAGATGGGGCAGAAGAAGTACCTGACATTTCTGACCTGGATCAGAACGAGATGAGTGAAAATCAAGGCGATGCCCAAGAGCCATTTTCTTCAACTCCTGCTGTTGGAGAAAGAAAGAAGGTGTGAATAAAATTTTAAATATAGTTTTAGCTTTTTTTTGTGGTGGGTTTTTTTTTTTGTTTTTTACTTCAACCACTTGAGGACCGCCCTATAGCAGTTTCATTGCTAAAGGGCGGCCCTTCTGTGCAAAATCGTGTGTGCCGGCGGCGGCTCGCTTCTTATATGAATACTCGCAGCAGAAGCTGATCTGCGAATAGTTTGCTGGCAGATGCCAATCGTCGTCGGGACAGGAGAAAACAGCTCTGCCTATGTAAACAAGGCAGAGCTCTGTTCTGACAGGTTGTGAATTGAAGGATCATGTGCATCTGCAGAGTTGGGAATGCAATCCTTTAGTTTTTTTGTAGTAACAGCGTCGCCTAGTGTACACCATGCACATGGCTAGGCACACATTTAACCCTTTGATTGCCCAAGATGCTAATCCCCCTCCCAGTGTCAGTAGTGCAGTGATCAGCTCATTTTTAGCACTGATCGCTGTAATGGTGTCAGTAGTTCCCACAGTGTCAGTGTAAAAATGTCCACCAATAAGTCGCTGATTGTTGCCATTACTAGTAGAAATTTTTTATTTTATTTTTTTTTTTTTTTTTATAAAATTCCAGTATATGTCCCATATTTTGTAGATATTACTTGAGCGCAAACTAATCATTATACAGTTATTGGGATTTTTTTTTTTTACCAAAAATATGTAGCTGGGTTCATTTTGGCTTAAATGTATGAAGAAATTTTGACTTTTATTAGGTTTTATTTTTTTTTCTTCAAAATTTGTTGGGATTTTTTTGTTTAACGCAAAAACTGAAAACTGCAGAGGTGTTCAAATACCACCAAAAAGAGGTCTATTTGTGGAGGGAAAATTACATACATTTAATTTATGTACAGCATTGCATGACCGTGCAATTTTCAGTTAAAGTAACGGAGCGCTGTATCGCAAAAAAGGTCTGGGGGGGTAGATCTTTCGGTGGGCAAGTAGTTAAAATGTAACATCTGTGATGGTGTCCTTTGCCTTGTTCTTAGATGGTGATATTGTGTAATCCTAAATGTGTTGGCATCTTGTGAGGTTTTGTAAGGGTGCCATAATGGTTTTAACCACTTCAATACTGAGCACTTTTACCCCCTTCCTGTCCAGGCCAATTTTCAGGTTTCAGCTCTCACACTTGGGAAGACAATTGCGCAGTCATGCAACACTGTACCCAAACTAAATTTTTATAATTTTGTTCACATAACTACAGCTTTTTTTTTTTTTTTTTTTTATACTTTTGTGGTATTTAATCACCACTAAGGTTTTATTTTTTGCTAGATTGACAAAAAAAAAAACAACAATTTTGAGATAAACACTGTTTTCTTTCTGTTATAAAAGTTTGCAAATAATTCTTCATAAATTTAGGCCAAGTTGTATTCCGCTATATTTCTTTGTGAACTCTAACTTTCCTACAGGCTAAATAATAAATACTGATTTGGGTTATTTTCACCAACTATGGGGATCTGAAGATTGATCAGTCCTGAAGTACTGACAGCCAATATAATTTCTTGAGGCCCAAAAATGTCTGAACAGTACAGATATCCCCCAAAAGACCCCTTTTGCAAACTAGACAGTCCGACGTATTTCATAAGAGGCATGGCAAATTTTGTAATTTTTGTCATAATTTTTCAGAAAATTAAGAAATCTTTTCAGTTTTTTTTTTTTTTTTTTTTTTTTTTACATATGGTTACCAGTGCAATACAGTGTCAATCATATAACTGGTGTGGCAATCAGGAACACTGACACTGGTGACAGTACAAAAAAAACAGATTTTTTTTTTTAAGATTTTTTTTTTTTTTCATATTACACTGAGCAAAGTAGTATGTTACCATAATTACCTTGTACTACTTTGGGGAAGTGATCAGTATTTTATTTTTTTTACACTATTTGGTTATAGCTAAGAATATATTTGCTATAAGCAAGCATTTAACTGAATGAAATTGATTGATTCAGTTTTTTTTGTTTTGATTTAACTGCGATTGGCCTTGGCCAATCACCTGACACAGATGGGCTGTAATTGACCCAGCCTGTGTATGTGATCACTGTGACCATTCACAGCTAGACACACTTGTATGCAATGGATGGCATGAAAGGAAGCCATCCATTTACAACTGTCATGCGACCTGCTGTGATTGGTCTCAGCAGGTCACATGGTACTGGCAACAGGACTGGAACACAGATCTGTCATCGGCCTTGTCCGAGGTACATAGCTGGTGACATCTCCCCACAGCCCGACCCTGTGGGCACACGCAAGGCACGATCTGGGAAGGACATCCTATATGTTCTTGGTATTCTGAGCTGAACGGTATTTGGACACTCTGTGGAGTTTATTTACTAAAGCTGGTTCTCAAAATCTTGTGCACTTCTGCATGGAAATCAGTCAGCTTCCAGGTTTTATTGCTAAAGCTTAATTGAACAAGCTGAGGTTGGAAACAGGTGCACAAGATTCGGAGTGAACCAGCTTTAGTAAATCTCCCCATGAGTGCAAGGTGTCATGGTCCCCTGGGGGGGGGGGGGGTGGTATCCCCATGGCTTTCTGCAGGCATTGAACTAATGCAGAGACTTGGTTACATGCTGTCTTAAGTGGGGGGGGAGAGAACACTTTGAAAAGCAATTTGCTAAACTTTTCTTCTCATTATAGAACTCACAGAGCTTTCGTGGGAATATGGAAGATTTTGTTACTCTTGATGAAGTTGGGGATGTGGAGGATATGGAAGGTCACAAGATGAAATTGGAAGCTTCCGAGGTTGCTGAAAATGAGACCGCTAAAGCAGGGATGAGTGCAGAGGATGCGCTTGCAGGTGTTAAAAGCGTTACTGACGAGAGTGCTACAGAAACCAGTACAGAAAATACAGATTATGAGCTTGGGCCATACCAGCCCAACAATCCTGTTGGTAAGCATATTTACTATTTGACATAGTAGTAGTTTGGTTTTTTTGTAGCAGTTTTTCAATTCGTGCTGGTTCACATATATCCGGATTGGTTGTGGTTTGAACCGCATCCAAATCTCCATGATGTGAAAAAACATTGCTTCCTATGATGCCTGTCCACACTTGTCTGCTGCACTGGCAGTGTGGATTTAGTGCGGTTTGAAAAAGTACAACCTCTGAGCAGTGCCTTCAGGTTCAGGTGTGGATTACATGCCATTGACTTATATGGGAACCGTTTCTAAACCGAATGTGTGAATAGGATAATCCTGTCCTGAACCTGATGTAAACCTCACCTGAACCACTACTGTATCAATTAGCTGTGAGCTTCAATCCGCACCGCACATGTGTGAATCCGCTCTCAGCAGACGTATCTTGGTGGGCACATGTCTTGTTAAAACAAAATAAAAATATTTGATGGCCATGTTCTTTTGACATCTACTTGAAAGGTCTCTGAATTCATTGCAGGTGTATTTTGCCTGCTTCAGCTGCTTTTGCATTTTCATAGACTTTGATAAGGAGCAGTTTTATGTGAACAAAAGGCCATCAACACAGGCCCTTCTAGTGTCTGCTTCCATCATCCAGTCGTGTGCAGGGGCTGTGATTGGATGTTTGCCCTCTACTGCCCATTGTTTCATCTTCACAACTGTAATTAGGATATCGGGCAATCTATTATTGCTTGCCCATTTCAAGAAAACAATTTAGGTGTCATTACTAGTTGGTGATTCCAGGGATGTCCAATTCCTATCGCCTGACGCCCGGGACATGTAGTTCCGGGTGCCGGGCAGGTAGTTTTGTTTTTTTTGTTTTTTGCCTTTAGCCCTGCAAGCAGCAGGGCTCACCTGTCAGGTGGAAGCAATCAGGCAGCAGCGCTGCCACCCGATTGCTTCCACACAGCCCACAGTGTCAGCCTCTCCCCACCCCCGCTATGTTCAGGGCTCCGCTTGTCCATCTGCAGGCTCGAGACTGGTTCGGCGAGTACCGCGGGATGTGGTATTGGGGAGGGAGGAGAAGAGCGGACACATCCACTCTCCTCCCCTTCTGATCTGGACATGTGACGTCCCTTCGGGGTCCCCGTTCGACAGATTCCCAGTCATTGATGCCGGGAAAGAATGTAATGCGATGTGCACTGCATTACGTGCAGGGTTGAGATACACATGTTTAATATCGCCACGCACGCCAGAATGA
Source organism: Staurois parvus (assembly GCF_062004578.1). Lineage (NCBI taxonomy): Eukaryota > Metazoa > Chordata > Amphibia > Anura > Ranidae > Staurois > Staurois parvus. Next base: position 1,157,878 of record NW_028318275.1, read on the forward strand.
GAGCAATAATTCTAGCACCAGACCTGCTCCGTACACTATACCGATAACCTATAAGGGTCTTTAAAAGTGTCACCTATAGAAAATAGGTGGAAAAAGGTTTGAAATGTTGGATATCTATTTACTTGCTGCAACCTCATCTTTTTTATATTTTACAAAAAAATTGGCTAATTGCTTTTTGTACCCTAAATTAAACTTGTGTATTTTTTACTGAAATTGTGTGTTTCCTAGACTTTTGTGATAATATCGTGTGACATAAAAAATTGCAGCTACCACCATTTTATTCTCTAGGGTCTCTTTCAGAAAATATACAATGTTTGGAGAGTTTATCTTCAGGCTTAAAACGATTTTTTAAACGTGCAAATAACGCAAAAATGGCTCTGGCAGCGAAAGGGATAAAGTGTAAGCTGGACACGCCCCTTTCCTGATGAGCACCCAATCCGTGTTCTTTACACTGCACAGACTCTCCCCTCCCTGCTAGTCCCCGGGTGCAGTGATGGAGAGAGGCAGGAGGGGGGTAGGAGATAAAATGCACAATGTTAAAAATATTGAACGTTTAGGTCGCCATAAAGCCTTTTTTTTTCTTTTTCTTTTTAGAAACCCCCGACATTACTTAAAGCAGATTTAAATATAGTTTTGGTTAAAAAAATCTTTTTTTTTTTTATCAGGACAAGTAGATTATCATGAGGGACAAGTAGATTAGGACACCGATTTAGTCCCTGGACAAGTAGTTTTTTAAAAAATGTCTACACCTTAGGACACAGGCCACTTAATAATAAACCATGAGTTATGTAGCTTGGACTTTAATATAAATGTATAATTGAGTATACAAAATAGCATTGCAAGTGAACAGTAAGCACATTGTGGGGGTCTCCATGCACCAGTACTTGTCCTCAAACCAACTTATTTGTTCTTGGGGGGGGGGGGAGGAATCACGCTTCTAGATTTGGGCTGCATGCTAACCCTCAACTGTACCTATCTGTCCTGGGGCAAAAGTTGGGTCACCCCTTAAGGCTAAAATTGCTGGCTTTATAACCAACACAAGAATGTTTGGACATGATGGGTTCACTTTATATGAATGGACTGTTCTAGAATAGTCTTGAGTGTAACAGGGTTTTTTTTTTTTTCCCTTTAGGCGTGGACTATGTGATTCCCAAAACTGGCTACTACTGCAGACTGTGCTCGCTGTTCTACACCAGTGAGGAGGTGGCGAAGGTTACACATTGCAGCAGCTTGGCTCATTATCAGAAGCTCAAGGTAAGTTTTTTGTTTTAATACCGGTAATCATCCACAGGCTTGTTTCAGGATCCACCTGAGATACTGCCTCTGTCACCCAATGTCTTCTGCTCCCACTACATTCTCCAAGATGTATACATAAAAACTGGTCAATTTTCTCCCAGCTTGTATCCAGCCAGATTTAATGTATCAAATGGATGGAGTTAAATTTATCTTGCCTCCTATTTATACAATTTATTTCTTTTTCCCTCTTCAGAAACTTCTGAATAAGACTGCCAAAACTCTAGAGAAGAAAAACTGAGCAGATGGAAGATTTTTTTTTTTTATTTTTTATTTCCTGATTTTTTTTTTTTTTTTTTTTTTTTTTTAATTTACATTTAAACATTTTGGAAAAATGTGGGAATTTGTGAAATAAACTGTTCACCATTTAAACATAGTATGTTAGGTTTGTTTCAGGATGAAAGTACAGTAGCAGTTAGTTATTTACAGTTTTTAATTGTGTTTTCTCAATAGTTGACTTATTTCATACAAAGTCATAGAACAATGTTGTTTACAGTCAGCATTAGTCACAGTATTATAAAAAGCTTCCAATCGGAGAATGTTCAGGGTGCCTCCAGTTAGGTGGCATTGAAAGGACTCAAAATTGGAAAGTCCCAGAGTGACAAAAGTGAACATCCTTCAAACCTTGTACATATTTAACCCCTTCATGCTGCTTCCAAGGCAGCCCTTTAGATGGGCTTTAATGTCTGGGAGGCTTCTATAACGTGGCCACTGTGGTTGGCTGTATCAGCAGTCACATGATCGAGAGCCCTTCATGCAGATTCTGTTAGAAGCTGTGACCAAGTGCTGTCAGTGATAGCTTGGTGTGATGTGAGCACGCTCTCAGCAGACAACCTCTGGCCACCGTGGACATGCATGTGGTGGCTGAGCAGTAAAACCCATTTTTCTTGCTGTATAATATGCATTGCAGAGTCAGCAAGGGGTACATAAACTAAGCATTCCAACAGGGTACCTTATGCAGGCCATGTTTAGTGGTGGTTCCCACCATGCCATTGATCAGCAAATCTGACACTTTAATTGGGTTTTAAACCCTGTTCAAAAGTACAGTTTGACTTGCCCAGAAGAAAAACTGTGCAAGGTCTTTTGATTTTTGTAGAAAGCCTCCACAGCTCGGAAGTCAACAAAGCTCATGCTGCTACTGATTGGGGGGAAAGATTCATCCCTGACTCATCAGGAGTATGAGACTTTCACACAGAGCAAGGGTCTTCTCTGCAGAATGCTGGCATTCCAGCAAGACTTTGCACACCTTTTTTTTTTTTTTTTTTTTTTTTTTTTTTTTTTATGCACCTGGAATAAATCCAGCAGATATAAACTGATCAGTTGGGCTTTAAAAAGTGACAAACATTGAAGGGCAGCTCCACCCAAATGGCAAAAGAGACATACCTATCAGTGTTTTATCTGCCCCGAAGAGTTTATTAATGCTCACATCCTTTGTGATTCCCCCATCCCTGTGTTTAAATGGCTACATTACATCAGGGCTTGTAGTTTTGAACATTTTGTGCTACTGTCCCAACTTCTCCATACCCTTTGCTAGCTTTTCGTTTTTTGTCCATTGAGTGACAGGAGTAATTTTACCTTCAGAATATACTGCAGCCCAGAGGAGAATTGGATATTGGCAAGGAAAACTGCTAGCTAGCCCAGAATAACCAACCTACTAATAGCATGCCTCAGTAACTGTCTGTGGAGCCAAAGTGCTTTCTGTGATGTATTTAATTGACCTGCATTTATTTTATACACTTCTCCAGAGTAAGTCCATTTTATACAATTGTTTGCTAGTAATGAAACGTGAAATTGTATTCAGCCAAACTGAATAAAATGTTAAATTTTTCCAGGGTTTTGTTTTCTGTACTCTATTGTTCTAATGAAAGCTGTATAGGACAGTGATTCCTACAAATCATTCTACAGAAACTGGGAAGCCCTGAATAGTTCATTGACCACATCATTGGTGGCTGTTCTTTGTCAACTCCAGTTGTTGGTTGCGAATGCTAAAATGTTAACTTAATCATTCAGTACAGGGCACACCCAGATTTATACACAATGGGTTAAAAAGGGGTGTACCTTCAGAATTTTGGATGCCTTTAGAGGACATGCCCTATGGGCTCCTCTCTTTATAACACTACCCCACTTGTGCTCCATTTTTGTTCTAGTGTCTGAAGGTAATGGACCTATTCTCCTACATGGAGAAAATCAACATTTAGCCTAACTAGTTTTATTTTCCCTTTTTTATCTTTTGGATTCTTCAATCAACCACCGACTGTCTTCTAATGACAACATAAAACCAGTGTATCAAAAATCAAGGCAATCTCTGTAAAACCTTGGGAGTTGTACCTGGACCCTACACTGTATGGATAGCCTGTCAAATTTTGGGCACTGGATCCAGCATGGGCACGTACCTAGGCACTTGGTTCAATACGTTTGGTCTGCCTCGGTGCTATATGGTCCAGAGCTGTGCTCCATTGCTATGGAACAGTCCCTGAAGTCCCATTTGGGGTATGCCCAATGTGACACAAAACCTACTTTTTTTGTTTTGTTTGTTTATACAGTCCAGCATCATGGACAGATAAAACAGAGGGTCATTCTGTGTCTGACAGCAAAATAATTCACCTCACAATGTAAACGTTATAACTTATATTTGCAGATTGCCCTGAACCATCCCCTGTTGCAGATAGTGGTGGTGCCATTATTAGAGCAGCTGTTAAATATCATGGGGCCCTGTACAGCCTACCTGACAGAGCCCCCCCAACCGCCAGAGAAAATATTGAAATATTTATGGTAAAAATACACTAAAAATGTTAATGTACACAATCCCAACAATTTCTGTCAAAATCTAAATGACAAAACTATACTGTTTTAATAAATAAAACTGTGTGTAATTGAGGTCTTGGGGCTCATTCAAATGGGTGCTGTGGCCTGTGGAGTGTGAATCAGTGGTTTGTTTTTGTGGCTCTCGCCGCTTGGAGCCGTTTGCAGGCAACTTATGTTACACTAGGAAATGCTGCAGGTCCTAATTTGACAAGCATATATGTGCAAGTGTACAGCTCTGCTCACACAGTGAGCATTCAGGGCCACTTCCCCACACCTGTCAGGTGAAACCCTGTGTTCATACAGCTGCTGTGTCCCCATAGCGTAACAGGTTGCTCCAGCCACTTGAATAACCCACTCATTCATGCTGTACAAGCCAGAGGACCTGTGTGACTGGCATTTCTTACTTTTTTTTTTTTTTTTTTTAACTCAGCCCATTAATTTCAATGGGCTGCCTAAAGTGTGGGAACATGCAAATATATACTGCAGGCATATTATTTTAAGTGTGTTGCACCTAACCACACAGTAGTGTGGTGCCATGCCTTTTGGTGGCTGTGAATGCATCTGTGTTTAAGATCTGTGGAGGTGCAATTAAGTATTCATGGTACCTGCACACATCTGCAAAGGGCATTGCGTTTCTTAGCTGTGCAGGAAAATGCATGCCCTTGCATGCGTTTTCTGCACCACAAATGGTGTGAACAAGTCCTAAGGGCTGGTTCACACGATTGAAACGCAGTCTGGATGTGCTCGGGATGTGTTTTTTGCATGCGTGTTCTGGTGCGTTTTTATGCATTCCAGTTAATTTTTCCCCCTTCAATTTAATTAGGGATATGTGCACTTTGGTGCTTACCGATGCGTTTTACCGTGTTACAGTACAGTTCTATGCAGAAAAAAATGCAGCATTTTTTACTGGAACTGCAAACGCTGATGTGAACTATGATATTGACAACCATATCTACTTTCTGTGCGTTTTTGGATGCAGAAAAAAGCTATTGAAATGCATGTAGTGTGAACTGGCCCTAAAGGTTATTTATAGGTAAGGGAACGGGACTGACCAGGAATTGTGAATGCATTCAGACTAGTGGTGAGATACAGTCAGGAATCTTATAATAATGCTAGATCTGAGCTGTAGGTGATAGGAAATGACACACTAACTAGATCAATAAATAAATGGTTAAAGAGTGGTGATATATAGGTTTACAGAGGGAACAGGTGATGACGTTGGGGGGGGGGGGGGTCAAGTTGTATAAGGAAAGAGGTTTGTAGCAGTTAACAGGAACAGACCAGTCTGGGAGAGAGGAGAGAAACACAGTTGCAATCAAATGTAAACAGAAGGAAACTTGTGGAGCCGAGCAGGAGTGCCTCTAAGGCCCCATGTACACGGGACATTTCTGAACGATAAAAACTGCTGTAAAACGTAGGTTAAAAAATGTCTGTTTAGCTGCGATTGCATAACGCGTTTATGCACGTTTGCGTTTAGAAGTGTTTTTTAAAGATAAGCACAGGAGAACCTCCCAAATACCCAGAATGCACTGAAAAGTGGTAAATTATTAACTATTTCAGACTGTTTCAGAGAAATAAAGAGTAGAAGCAGAGAGAGCAGTATGTGTTGAGATAATTAGGTGTGAGTTGCTCATTAACATTTCTTTTGTTTCCAAGGGTGGGAAGGTGTCTGCTGGAGTGAGTCATTAAGGCCACCTGGCAGGGGTCTTCATGAGGAATTTGAGGTGTGAATGGACATTAACATATCTTTTGTTTCTAAGGGTGGGGGAAGTCTGAGGTGTGAATTGGTCATTACAATGTGTGACAAGCTTGGTAGGAACATCCTGTGTTCAGTGTTTTGTCCATCTGAGCACCTTAAACTCTTTCCATGCATTTTTCACGATGAAAAAAGGCTCTGGACAGCATTGGGAACTGGAAGAGTTAAAAAAAAAAAAAAAAAAAAAAGGCAAATGCTGATAAACGCGATTTGCAGCGTTTAGCTGCGTTTACAAGCGTTTTGTTTGAAATGCTGATAAAATCAACGTCTGAACGCAAGTTTGTTGCGTAAAAAAAAAAAAAAGACTAAATGAAGATGTGTACATGGACACACAGGAAGACAAGGTGAGTTCAGGGGCTGCTGAAAAAAACGCTGAACAGCTCCTAAACGTGAGTTTAGCAGCTGCAGTGTACATGAGTCCTTACATCACAACACTGAGCCACTGGGTGATAGAATGACAGGAGGCTAACAATGGAATTTTGCAGATGGGCTTGTCAGCTGCCTGGGCCCCCTACAGGAGGGCCGGGGGTACCCCTTAGTGACCCTGGCCATTACCGCCCCTCAAGACAGGCTCAAAGGATGCTGGTTTACAGCACGAAACCCCAAAGGGGGCATTTGTCCTATTCTGGGCTTACAATCCATTCTCAACAGATTCCTTTATATTCCAAAATCTGAGACAAAGAATATTATTATACAGGATTTATGTAGTGCCAACAGTTTACGCAGAGCTTTACAATATGAGGGAGACAGTACAATTACAATACATTTCAGTACAGAAGGAATGAGGGCCCTGCTTGTGGAGTTTACAATCTAAAGGAATATGACATCCATGGACATCCAAGATGCCAATCTACATATTCCCATTTCATCAGCACTTTGCAGTGGCAAATACTTGCTTTCAGTTTGTCACACTGCCCTTTTGGCCTATCCTCTGCTCCCAGTGTGTTCACAAAGGTCTTGGTACCTCTGCTTGCCCTTTCTCAGAACTCCGGGCATCAAAGTGACAGCCTTTTTTGACAACATTCTTCTGAAGACTCCTCTCCCTTCCAGTTATCACAAAATGTCATCAGGACAATTCAGATGCTCCAGGCCTTTGGCTGGGTAATCCATTTCAGCAAATCTGCTCTTTGGCTTTGCCCGTGTCCTGAGCATATTTCAAGCAAGTTTTTCTCCCAGAAAATAAAATTCTTTTTCTTAAGAGCCCAGAATTTAATTGAAATCCATGAGATATCCCGCAATGAAATTCTCCTTGAGCATTCTAGGCTGACGGTAAGGAACCATGTGCAATGAAACATTGCTTAGGGATCAGTAGGGTGCCATACATGTCCATGGCAGTGAATTCCCAGGCCTGAAGGTCCTCTGGGCAAGTGTGTAAGTGTGTGCTCTGCCCTTTGGTGTGCTAGTTTGTACAGTGTCCTGTGGAGCCTTCTGGAGTTCAGCAATTTCTTAGGATCTCTTTATTTGTCACTTTACCAGCCTGGGAATGCTCAAAATATCAGTGCAAGAGTGCTACGTAGCAGTAGTGGTGCTCGGTGATCTGGCAGGTTTATGGTTCCAACTGGGAGAGCTGGAGTTTTTCTCCACCCCTGCCTTTACTCTGGGTGCTGTGTATGTGCATTGTGACCAGTGATGTCACAAATGGGAGAGCCCCCTTGGGGCAGCCATCTTGCAGTTTCCTCAGAATGGCTGATGGCATGAGGAAGGGATTAAAGCGATGCCTATGTAATTAGAGCTGTGCCCTGCATCAATCATGCCACAGAAATATTAACCGCTTACAGCATGGAACATCTGCTTGTGAATGATTCTCCCCTGGTGAAGTCACTGGTTTGCAGCAAGTATCTCACCTTCCCACTAGGGGTGGTTGTAGGCAATAGCAGACTCGATGGATGGACTTCTGGGGTAACAGTGTGCTAGTGCAGCCTTGGCAGTGTCCTCTCAGTTGACCAGGCTCACTGTATTCAGTGTAGGGGCCAATACAGTGGGGCAAAAAAGTATTTAGTCAGCCACCAATTGTGCAAGTTCTCCCACTTAAAAAGATGAGAGGCCTGTAATTGGCATCATAGGTAGACCTCCACTATGAGCGACAAAATTAGGGAAAAAAATCAAGACAATCACATTGGCTGATTTGGAAAGAATTTATTTGCAAATTATGGTGGAAAATAAGTATTTGGTCAATATCAAAAGTTCCTTTCAATACTTTGTTATATATACTTTGTTGGCAATGACAGAGGTCAAACATTTCCTGTAAGTCTTCACAAGGTTGGCACACACTGTTGCTGGTATGTTGACCCATTCCTCCATGCAGATCTCTTCTAGAGCAGTGATGTTTTGGGGCTGTCGCTGGGCAACACGGACTTTCAACTCCCTCCAAAGGTTTTCTATGGGGTTGAGATCTGGAGACTGGCTAGGCCACTCCAGGACCTTGAAATGCTTCTTACGAAGCCACTCCTTCGTTGCCCGGGCGGTATGTTTGGGATCATTGTCATGTTGGAAGACCCAGCCACGTTTCATCTTCAATGCCCTTGCTGATGGAAGGAGGTTTGCACTCAAAATCTCACGATACATGGCTCCATTCATTCTGTCCTGTACATGGATCAGTCGTCCTGGTCCCTTTGCGGAGAAACAGCCCCAAAGAATGATGTTGCCACCCCCATGCTTCACAGTAGGTATGGTGTTCTTTGGATGCAACTCAGCATTCTCTCTCCTCCAAATACGACGAGTTGTGTTTCTACCAAACAGTTCTATTTTGGTTTCATCTGAACATATGACATTCTCCCAGTCTTCTTCTGGATCATCCAAATGCTTTCTAGCAAACTTCAGACGGGCCCGGATATGTACTGGCTTAAGCAGGGGGACACGTCTGGCACTGCAGTGTCTGAGTCCCTGGCAGCGTAGTGTGTTACTGATGGTAGCCTTTGTTATGTTGGTCCCAGCTCTCCGCAGGTCATTCACTAGGTTCCCCCGTGTGGTCCTAGGATTTTTGCTCACTGTTCTTGTGATCATTTTGACCCCACGGGGTGAGATCTTGCGTGGAGCCCTAGATCGAGGGAGATTATCAGTGGTCTTGTATGTCTTCCATTTTCTAATTATTGCTCCCACAGTTGATTTGTTCACACCAAGCTGCTTGCCTATTGCAGATTCAGTCTTCCCAGCCTGGTGCAGGTCTACAATTTTGTTTCTGGTGTCCTTTGACAGCTCTTTGGTCTTCACCATAGTGGAGTTTGGAGTGTGACTGTTTGACGTTGTGGACAGGTGTCTTTTATACTGATAAGTTCAAACAGGTGCCATTGATACAGGTAATGAGTGCAGGACAGAGGAGCCTCTTAAAGAAGAAGGTACAGGTCTGTGAGAGCCAGAAATCTTGCTTGTTTGTAGGTGACCAAATATTTTCCACCATAATTTGCAAATAAATTCTTTCCAAATCAGCCAATGTGATTGTCTGGATTTGTTTTCTCATTTTGTCTCTCATAGTTGAGGTCTACCTATGATGCCAATTACAGGCCTTTCTCATCTTTTTAAGTGGGAGAACTTACACAATTGGTGGCTGACTAAATACTTTTTTGCCCCACTGTATATGGGTCAACACACCATACGTCTCCAAGACTGCAAAAGGGGAGGGATCCCATACACAGTTCCTCCTTCAGGCACAGAGGAAGCTGGATACAATCCCTCGTACGACGACATCCATGTGTCCTTTGCAATTCCGACTCCAACTTCTCTGCTCACTACCGCTGGAGCATTTAAGTTCTGATGGGACTTAGCAGTTTTTTTCATCTACATTAGCTTCGGGTGCCACATAGCTTTCCAGAATGCTTTCCTGTTTGGACTGCTGATGTCAAATGCAAGTGCTGCCCCAAACCCCCCACACACTTCTTGTTAGAGATGAAACTGAGAGGAAGCAGACAAACCTATTCTGGAAGTACTCAATGAGCCTTTGTGACTCTTCTTTTGAAAGCGGTTAGCACCAATTTAAAATTTTTGCCTCTTGTGTACTCTTAAGCGGTTTCAGTAATTGAATCATGGCAGGTGCTGCAAGATTCTCAGACTTTCCTGTTACATCCTCACCCTAAAGAGGTATTAAACTCAAAACCAAAAATGTGATGGCTGGATTTTTTTTTCCCTCCCCCACTCCTCCATTTTCACCTGGTGATCTGGCCAGTAACACTTCATGTGTTAGTGAAACAGCTCTAGATGAATGAGCACAGCAGACAGCAACATTGTCAGGCTGGGGGGCGGGGAGTGGGAAGTGTTAAATGTATTAGCAGATTAAGATACACTAACATTTAATCCAAACTTCAGCGTGCACGATTTGATCAGTTGCAGCAAACACTTTTTTTTCCTTTTGGGAATGAATAAAATATTGAAAACATGAATAAAAGCTGATAATTTTAATCATTCCTACTAGTGGGAACCGCACCGATATGACCGCTCTAATAGTGGACAGTATGGTGCAACTTTGCATATGATTTGCAAATTGCATGCCAAGTCACACCTGTGTGACTGGGGTGTAATACAACTTTTGAAACTGTTTTGTGCATGGACCAAGTTTACTCTAAAGAGTTGGCTCCGCTGATGAGATTCACACTGCACATTTCCCCATGATTAGCGCATTCACTCAGAACTGGCATATGCTCCACGTAGATAAGGTGATCGCATATACACTGACCCTATGCATGACGCATGTACTTGTGTGAAAAAGTATCCTCTTCTTTGTATTTTCCTGCCAGTCCCTCTGAACAGCTGTTCTCTGGGAAGAAATTATGTGATCACGTATAAATCCCCCCCCCCCCTTTTTTTTTTTTTTTTTATGTAAATAGAAATGAAAAGGCAAAATATTTGTATTTTAACCACTTGACCTCCAGAGAAATTATTCCCCTTCATGACCTGGCCATTTTTTGCTGTTTGGCATTGTGCTATTTGAACTGGTAATTGCGTGGTCGGGCAATGCTGTACCCAAACTAAATTTTGTCTTTTTTTTTTTTTTTTTTGACACCAATAGAACTTTCTTTTGGTGGTATTTGATCACACCTGTAGTTTTTACTTTTTGATTCTAGATGTGTGAGCCTATGGAATTTATGTGCCCAGTGGACACTTGTTCCTCACTTCATTCCCTCCCCACCTCCTGCTGTCAAAACACTGACGTGAATGAGCAACAAGTTGGATACAAGTGGTATGTGTGGAGCAGATGGCCAATTTGCCCGTTAGGGCCCCTTCTTTTCTGGGGGACATTGCATGTAACTGGTCTCATCCATAACTGATAGTCCTTCCAAGAGCAATTTTCAAGTCATGTGGCTTCTGTGTTCTGCCAATCTAAACTAGAGCTGATGTGATGGGAAACATCTTGACAGAGTTGTGCCACAGGATCCGTCCACACATTGTCTACTTGGTTGCACCCCCCTTTTGGCAGTCTGCACAACTACACTCCTCCAAGCTACATAGAAGTCCCTGGATGGAATGAAGAGCTACTCCAAACGTGAACAATGTAACGTGAATTGAGTGTTCTGTGTAAACCGTTGCAGCATTTTACAAGAGGAAGCATAACGAAGATTAGGAGTAGCTGCAGAAAGCAAGCAGACAACTTCAATCTCTGTATCCTAGTTTAGGATTGAAGCAGCTTGTTTACCTCTTGAAAACATGCAATCCTATGTGCTACAGTCTTAAAGCTGTGCTTGCAAGCAAAGACTAATGCTCCGTACACATAATGAGAATATCGGACGAACGATCGGCCGGTTTTTTTCGTCTGCTATTCTCACATCAAAAGTGAAAAGGTTACTAAAGATACAAAAATTCTCCTATGAAAGAAAAGAATTTCAAAAGTGATGTCATGTATTGCGTTGTATTTGTATTGTATTTTCAGACTACTGTACTGATTAAACAAAAATCGTACGAGAATTTTTGAGCTTGTCCCTTCGGATATTGTACGAATTGTCCTGATCGGCTCTCAAAAGCTGTGTACTAACGATCTGATTATCGGACGATCGGTCCTTGTACGAAAATTTTCATACAATTTTCTTATAGCTTGGACATTAGCAAAAATTCAAGGTAAACAAGATTGGCCACTGCAGATGGAGCTAGCAGAGTACTGCAATGCTTTAGGGACATGCAGATCAGCTCCAACTGCAATGAAGAAGATTGCCTACCTGCAAAGGCTAAAGAAGGCCACAACACAATGCACTGTCAAAGTTAAATATAACATTTATTTATAAAAATATAAAAACATCTTGAAACCAAAAAAAAAAAAAATTATAACTTTTCTAAAGTAGGCCACATAGCCAGGCTGGTCCAGCACTTGCTCCAGGGCCTGGAATGCGCCAGCACATCCAGCCCATGAGGCCACGGATGCCTCGATCGTTGGAACACTGTAGAAAAAGCCAAATCAAATTTATTGGCAATAAAAAAAGGCGACACACTTGCTTCCAAAACCAACAACAACAACATGAAATACATGTCTAACTTTGTCCATTATCCTGAAAGCACTCTATGCTGTTGTCACCTCATAATTGGAACACAGAACTTACATTTCGTGCCTGGGATGATTTCATGGCCCAAGGAGTATGCTTGGAATCCTTAGCCCTAGATTAAAGTGTTTGCTCACTGACTACAAATATATCTGTGGGCAATAGTGAAAATGGCAATCTCATCAGTAAAGACAACAGATGCTTTTGGCACACCTATCTCCTCCACAGTGTTTCCAAAGACACCTATCCTAGGATTCTATTAGCTGCAGGGGTGGGAATCCCTACATACATTATATACAGCCAGAGCACAGAGCTGAGCAAACTCTGTGAGCCTGTTGGGGGCTAGTGGCCCAACTCCCTCCACACAGGTACAGAGATTCCTATAGAGCTGGCAGTGTGAGTAACCAAGTTTGTCCTTGAAGGGAGGCGGACCATCTCCCAGGAAACTGAGGTGTCAGCTGCATCTATTAGGAGTGAGTCTTTAAGATGGCAGCGAGAGGAGAGACCAGAGTGGAACAAACATTTGTTACTTGGGAAGCAGGTTATTGCTCACTCGAGTGTCAAGTTAGTGCTCACTCTTGTGTCATATTCTTTGATTATTGTCCTTTCTTAATTATAAAAACACTTTAATGTGTGCCTATGTAGACAAACTCAGCTGTCAGGTCTAAATGTGAAGATTGAGCCTATATCTGACTGATGTGATGTTTAGTGTGAATGTTGCAGTTCTTTGGGGGGGGCATCCTAAATATAGGATGAGGCCAACCAATCTAGACAAGTAAGGGGGAGATGAAGCCTTCTACATACCTTACATGTGCATATGTGTAAACAGTTGAGAAACTGACCTTGAGGGATGCTGACCTCTGTATCCAGATGGGGCTGGAGCTCCCCCATAGCACCCTGGGCATCCTGAGGTAAAACTATGTGAAGAGTAATAAAAAAAGAGCAAGATACGAGCCCTGATATTTGAGAAACAAAAGGATGATAAAGAGTCATGTAGTACAGGTCCCAGTTAGCCCTAGCCAACATAGCAAAGTCCTCTTTCGGTTTGGGTTACTAAACTAGATGACCAGAACCAGAAGGGCTTAAGGTCAAATTCGTTTGGCCACTTGTTGGCACCCACACTCCAGCAAATTGCTCATATCCTACAATGCTAACATACTCTGGCTGTCCCTTGACGATGTTTCAAACCTTAGGGCCTACCCAAATGTCACAGTGTGTGATGTGTGTGAGCCATTACAAGGAACAGTCTTCCTTGGCAGTGGTGTGGTTCCAGCATTACAATGTTGGAGAGCCTTGATCTTGACAAGAGGAATTGGCTCACACACATCAGCTTAGCTATGCTTACCCTACAGTAAGAGTGTAAACACTAATTTGCCAACCCTTGCAGCCATTCCCACTTTCCTTCTTGGGGTCTATAGTATAGTGACTTCAAGCATCCCAAAGCAGAGGCCACAGGTTGGCAGCAGATCTGAGGCTTCACAAGAAGATTTCACAAGTTATAAGTCTTTGCCAGTCTAGCTGCAGAAGGGCTCAGTCCATACAATATTCCCCTCCCCTACAGAAAAACACAAATGCCCCCTTGAGTGTAAAACACATACATACTGCAAGGTGGCTGTCAGGGCTCCCGGGTATGACCAGAGGTGTGTGACTGACGCAGGGAAACGCAGACTTCAGATAAGTTATAAACAATTTATTAACACTAACAATACAAACATAAACGCAGTGCAATACTAAAACATAACACAGTGCAAACGAACCAAACCAAACCACCCACAGATAACAGTACATACAGTGCAAGCGTCGTCAGGCAGGCCGGGTCAATATCAATCGGGCAGGTAGGTACAGGGGGAGCAAGCGGAGAATAGTCAGGTCACGAGCAGGGTACAGCAACTAACAGGCAGGTAGGTACAGGGGGTCAGGCAGAGAATGGTCGGGGTCACAAGCCAGGGATCAGAACAGGAGAAGTCAGCAGAGGTCAGAATCAAGCTGGGTCAGCAACAAGACAGGAACAGGAGCAGGATGCAGGAACAAGATACAGGGCCCAGGAAAAACACAACACCAAGGCAGAGTCTGCAGGTCTGAATGTCCCTTAAATACACCAGTATAATTAGTTCCAGGTGTTTGACTGGCTGCAAGGTTGAGTCTCTGATTGCTGGGAGCACCCGCTGGCCAGCCCTGGTACTGCAGCTCACAAGGCAGGTGAGTCCCACTATTGCTGGCCAGTCCATTCCTGACAGTACCCCCCCTCAAGGAGCGGCCCCAGGACGCTCCAAACAGTCCTAGCTGGGCAAAAAGTTCCACCGCCCGGGTCTGGTAACTGGCGGGATATCAAAGACTGGCACACCGGGCAGGACTCTGGGCAGGGGCACACCGGGCAGAGGCACACCGGGCTGGACTCCGGGCAGAGGCACATCGGGCTGGACTCCGGGCAGAGGCACATCGGGAGATTACCAGGTGAAGCAGCAGGCACCGGGTCCCCAGGCGGGGTGACAGGCATCGGGCCCCCAAGCGGAGCGACAGGCATCGGGCCCCCAAGCGGAGCGGCGGGCGCCGGGCCTCCAGGCGGGGCGACAGGCATCGGGCCCCCAGGCGGGGCGACAGGCATCGGGCCCCCCGGCAGGGCGACAGGCATCGGGCCCCCAAGCGGAGGGGCGACAGGCATCGGGCCCCCAGGCGGGGCGACAGGCATCGGGCCCCCAGGCAGGGCGACAGGCATCGGGCCCCCCGGCAGGGCGACAGGCATCGGGCCCCCAAGCGGAGGGGCGACAGGCATCGGGCCCCCAGGCGGGGCGACAGGCATCGGGCCCCCAGGCAGGGCGACAGGCATCGGGCCCCCAGGCGGAGCGGCGGGCGCCGGGCCCCCAGGCGGAGCGGCGGGCGCCGGGCCCCCAGGCGGAGCGGCGGGCGCCGGACCCCCAGGCGGAGCGACAGGTCTCGGGCCCCCAAGCGGAGCGGCGGGCGCCGGACCCCCAGGCGGAGCAACAGGTCTCGGGCCCCCAGGCGGAGCGGCGGGCGCCGGACCCCCAGGCGGAGCGACAGGTCTCAGACTCCCAGGCGGAGCGACAGGTCTCAGGCCCCCAGGCGGAGCGGCGGGCGCCGGACCCCCAGGCGGAGCGACAGGTCTCGGGCCCCCAGGCAGAGCGGCAGGCATCGGGCCCCCAGGAGGGGCGACAGGCTTCGGGCCCCCAGGCGGGGCGGCGGGTCTCAGGCTCCCAGGCGGAGCGACAGGTCTCAGGCCCCCAGGTGGAGCGGCGGGCGCCGGACCCCCAGGCGGAGCGGCGGGCGCCGGACCCCCAGGCGGAGCGACAGGTCTCGGGCCCCCAGGTGGAGCGGCGGGCACCGAGTCACCAGGCACGACAGTGGGCACCGAGTCGTCTGGCAAGACTGCGGGCACCGAGTCGTCTGGCAAGACTGCGGGCACCGAGTCAACTGGCGGAACAGCGGGCATCGAGTCAACTGGCGAGACTGCGGGCACCGAGTCGTCTGGCAAGACTGCGGGCACCGAGTCATCTGGCAAGACTGCGGGTACCGAGTCGTCTGGCAAGACTGCGGGCACCGAGTCGTCTGGCAAGACTGCGGGCACCGAGTCAACTGGCGGAACAGCGGGCATCGAGTCAACTGGCGGAACTGCGGGCACCGAGTCGTCTGGCAAGACTGCGGGCACTGAGTCGTCTGGCAAGACTGCGGGCACCGAGTCGCCTGGCAAGGCTGCGGGCACCGAGTCGTCTGGCAAGGCTGCGGGCACCGAGTCAACTGGCGGAACTGCGGGCATCGAGTCAACTGGCGGAACTGCGGGCACCGAGTCGTCTGGCAAGACTGCGGGCACCGAGTCGTCTGGCGGAACAGCGGGCATCGAGTTAACTGGCGGAACAGCGGGCACCGAGTCGTCTGGCAAGACTGCGGGCACCGAGTCGTCTGGCAAGACTGCGGGCACCGAGTCGTCTGGCAAGACTGCGGGCACCGAGTCGTCTGGCAAGACTGCGGGCACCGAGTCAACTGGCGGAACAGCGGGCATCGAGTCAACTGGCGGAACTGCGGGCACCGAGTCGTCTGGCAAGACTGCGGGCACCGAGTCGTCTGGCAAGACTGCGGGCACCGAGTCGTCTGGCAAGACTGCGGGCACCGAGTCAACTGGCGGAACAGCGGGCATCGAGTCAACTGGCGGGACTGCGGGCACCGAGTCATCTGGCAAGACTGCGGGCACCGAGTCGTCTGGCAAGACTGCGGGCACCGAGTCGTCTGGCAAGACTGCGGGCATCGAGTCAACTGGCGGAACAGCGGGCACCGAGTCGTCTGGCGGAACAGCGGGCACCGAGTCGTCTGGCAAGACTGCGGGCACCGAGTCGTCTGGCAAGACTGCGGGCACCGAGTCGTCTGGCAAGACTGCGGGCACCGAGTCAACTGGCGGAACAGCGGGCATCGAGTCAACTGGCGGGACTGCGAGCACCGAGTCGTCTGGCAAGACTGCGGGCACCGAGTCGTCTGGCAAGTCTGCGGGCATCGAGTCAACTGGCGGAACAGCGGGCACCGAGTCGTCTGGCGGAACAGCGGGCACCGAGTCGTCTGGCAAGACTGCGGGCACCGAGTCGTCTGGCAAGACTGCGGGCACCGAGTCACCAGGTATGACAGCGGGCACTGGGTCACCAGGCATTGGATCGTCTGGCTCGACAGCGGGCATCGGGTCACCAGGTATGACAGCGGGCACTGGGTCACCAGGCATCAGGTCATTTAGCTCGCCAGCGGGCACCGCGTCATCTGGCACGGCAGTGGGCACCGAGTCACCAGGCACGACAGTGGACTCTGACTCAATTGGCACGACAGCGGGCACCGGGTCATCAGGGACCGGATTGTCTGGCTCGACAGCGGGCATCGGGTCACCAGGTATGACAGCGGGCACTGGGTCACCAGGCATCAGGTCATTTGGCTCGCCAGCGGGCACCGCGTCATCTGGCAAGGCAGTGGGCACCGAGTCACCAGGTACGACAGCGGGCTCTGAGTCAATTGGCACGACAGCGGGCACCGGATCATCTGGATCAACAGCGGGCATCGAGTCAACTGGCCTAATAGGATCATCAGGCTGGATCAGTTCATTATGCTGGGTAGAAGCATCCGGTTGAGTAGAGGCATCCGGCTGAGTAGAGGCTTCAGGCTGAGTAGAGGCTTCAGGCTGAGTAGAGGCATCAGGCTGAAGAGAGGCATCAGGCTGAGTAGAGGCATCCGGCTGAGTAGAGGCTTTAGGCTGAGTAGAGGCTTCAGGCTGAGTACAGGCATCAGGCTGAGTAGAGGCTTCAGGCTGAGTAGAGGCTTCAGGCTGAACCACGGAAGGCAGGTTCACCGGTTTGGATACTGGCAGGATGGTACTGGTTGGAAAGAATTTTCGCTTTTTTCTGGTTTTAACTACTGGGGCACTGCAAGTAAACGCAGGTCTGCAAATGAATGGAGCAGCTGGAGACAGAGAAGAGCTGGAGGATGGAACAGGGGAAGGAACAGTCGCTACAGAGGGCTTCTTTACAGGGTTAAAGGCAGGATAGGTGCAGCGAGTGGGAACAGGGTACTGACATGCGGTAGATAGCCAAGTATACTGGGCTGTAACTGGAGGAGCTGTTGGGAATACAGGAGTAGAGCTTTGAGGAGATAGATTAGAAGCAGGACTGGGTCTTTGTAAGCTGACTGAGGCTGGGTGTAACAAATCTGTCCATGTCTGCAGTATGGGTTGAACAAAGCTGAGCTTACACAAAGCCTGTCTGACCAAAGACTGCACTGCGTTTATACAATCTCTTAGTACCTGTGGTGAACATGTGGAATAACGCTCCAGAAAGTAACCCACATCATCCTCTAATAACCATACCAGGGACTCTACCTGGTCTGCACTAAATGGTGGCAAAAATTCATCCCTGCATTCGGGGGTACCAGATGAAACCAACTCAGCACAAACCTCAATCAATGGCTGCACCTCAGAGAACTCTGTGCCCTGATCTACTAGAACATGAGCGAGCCGTATACATTCTAGCAGTTCATCCTGGGTATACTCCTTCAGAGTTTGATAAGCATACTCTCTGTCATCAAACACTAGCAGATATAAATACGCAACCTCATCCAGATCCATCCTTCCCATCAACAAACCAAGATGGCTTCCCTGTGGAGCCACTTCTGGTCAGGATTGGCCTTGGTGTAATGTCAGGGCTCCCGGGTATGACCAGAGGTGTGTGACTGACGCAGGGAAACGCAGACTTCAGATAAGTTATAAACAATTTATTAACACTAACAATACAAACATAAACGCAGTGCAATACTAAAACATAACACAGTGCAAACGAACCAAACCAAACCACCCACAGATAACAGTACATACAGTGCAAGCGTCGTCAGGCAGGCCGGGTCAATATCAATCGGGCAGGTAGGTACAGGGGGAGCAAGCGGAGAATAGTCAGGTCACGAGCAGGGTACAGCAACTAACAGGCAGGTAGGTACAGGGGGTCAGGCAGAGAATGGTCGGGGTCACAAGCCAGGGATCAGAACAGGAGAAGTCAGCAGAGGTCAGAATCAAGCTGGGTCAGCAACAAGACAGGAACAGGAGCAGGAGCAGGATGCAGGAACAAGATACAGGGCCCAGGAAAAACACAACACCAAGGCAGAGTCTGCAGGTCTGAATGTCCCTTAAATACACCAGTATAATTAGTTCCAGGTGTTTGACTGGCTGCAAGGTTGAGTCTCTGATTGCTGGGAGCACCCGCTGGCCAGCCCTGGTACTGCAGCTCACAAGGCAGGTGAGTCCCACTATTGCTGGCCAGTCCATTCCTGACAGTGGCATTTTGACCTTTGAGCAGATTGTGAAGCAAAAAAACATGTAAGTCTTGAGCCAGCCATCCCAGCCTTTCCCCACAACACCTCATGTGACACCCCCACACATAGACACTGTCCAAAAGCAAATATTGTAAAGTGGTTTAAATTCACAAAAGTGGGACATACCTGCCCAAACTGGGCCCTGGGGCTCTTGGGAATCCCCCACCTCCGAGGACTCCATCCTCTCCTGGGGTCTCGGGAGTCCATCCATGCACTTCCGGAGAGCCAGTAAATTTGACAAAAACACCAGCAAAAGAGCTCCAGATGTCGGTCTAATTCCAGGCTTTGTAAATTTAAGGGTTTACAAGAAACACACACAATGTTGAACCCAAGCCTGAAATTCTCTCATACTTGAAGCACAAGAAGCAGACTAACTCCAGATAAGTTTGGATAGTGTATGACCCTAGGGAGCCAAGGAATTCAAAGGAAGTCGAACATGTGAAATTCTGGCTACTGAACATCCAAATAGAAGAGGGTGCACTCCAGAAAATGAACAATGTCCAATCTTTATGTTGGATATTGTAAGGGGTTGTGGTGTCAACAGCCACTATACCCTTAGCTGTAACCTCTTCAAAGGTTGACATAAGGGAAAGGCCTTAACCATTGTACAGTAAGACACAACTTGGAACACTCGCCAAACACTAATAGCTGGGAAGCTCCTCTGGGATAGGCTCTCCCACCCCTCTGCTAGTGTATTTTGGGGGCACATACCCTGCATTGGTAGGTCATTGAAAATTTGGCCCAAAGGCAGACGTTTCTTGCCTTCATGCATTCACAGCATTAAGGCCCCCCAAAAAAACTGCTTGGCATCCTCCTCCAGACCCGAAAAATACTGACCTGTGACCAATTATCATCCCGTGCTGTGCTAGAGAGCAGCACCTTGTCTCAGAAAGGTATGGATGTGTACAGGCCTACACATATTGAGCTAATAACTGCCTAGCCACTACACTAGGATCCACATTGTAAGCTGTATTCCAAAAACTGCTTGAGCATGTGTGATGAGGAAGCAAGCAATGGTACTTAAAGTATTACTAAACCCACAACAGTAAAATCAGTCTGTATATGCAGTAAAGCATCCTTGTTATACTCTCTGTGTAACCTAAGGGGTTATTCCTCTGCTTTGTGTAAAAAAAAAAAGCTGTTTGATCCTGTCTTCTCTGCCCCTTCTCTTGTTGAAACGACCACCTGATACAGACTGAATCCGTAGTCACATGCACATGCTCAGTTTGGTGTGCATTGCTATACTTTTTGGGGGTTGGTCTTGGGAGGGTGCATGTGATCAACACAGGGCCAATCAGCACTGTCCAGAGGGGCAGAGGTTTCACATCCTCCTAGAGCAGAAAGAAAACTCCTCCAACAAACTTTAAACAGTGCTCTGCTGCAGTCACAAGACTGCTCTAACTGCTGATGAGAAAAGGTATTTAGCAGTTTTTATGGACTAAAATACTTGCACTGCCATGTTGTATGTACTGTGGGAGACCGGATACAGTGAAAGCAGGGCCCGGGGGTTTAGTAACACTTAATCCTGACATACATAGATTAAAAGAGAAGTCCAGGCAAAGATCTTTTGGCTGTACTTCTGTGGATTACAGAAGTGTAGTCCATTTGGCACTCCAGTGACCCATTTTCAGGGGACAGCTGCCTGAAGTCCACTGATGTCACACAGCATGGCCAGGCTGGGTCAAGATCCTGACTTCAAAGTCGGGATCCACTGCAGACTTTGGAGTAGCAACTGGCTCAGCCTCGCCATGAAGAACAAAGAGTTTGAGCCTGCCGCTGCCTCCCCCTCCACAGCCCAGGGCTACAGTGAGTGCTGAGGGGGTTGAGCTGACAGCAAACATGTGATTGCAGAGTTAGCACCCTTACAGCCTAAGGGAGACGGATGAAGCATTGGACCAATGCTTCATCCACTTAGGCAAGTCACAGTAGTGGAAACAAAAACAAGGCCGTCTTAGCTAAGAAACTACAATCCGGCCAATAGTAATCGGCCAAATTACACTACAGCTATGGTCAGCATGATTGTACATACTGTAAGGCAAATTAGGGTTTGTCTTGGGTACAACCAGCATGTCTGCTTTTTGCAAAGACAGTCACTTGCAGCTGATATAGCCACGAGGACTATAAACAGAGTACTGTACCAGCCCTGAATGTTGCCCACACCTTAAACTGCCAGAATCTAGGAACTCAAAGGCAGACAAACACACAGCAGCAATGACTGTGTTGACGTGTGAAGAAAGTGACTTTCACCCCTTCCACATAAGGCAGAAGGAAAGAAAAGCATATCAGCAATGGAAAGCCTAACATTGGCCGTGTTGGGAGCAGCTCTGCCTCAGTTCCCAAATCCTACACCTCAACCTTGATGTCACCTACAGAGACAAATATCCCCAAACACATTGAAAGTACTTTCAGTGGGTGTGAGGGGGAGAGAAAGTCATCCCTCTCTTCTGGCTCCAGCTCACCCTCTACCAACATGGCTGGAGCTACACAAACAAGAAAGAACACAACAAACACCTTCAAGACATCCCAGATCCAGAATGCACACAGAGAACAGGCAAGCACATTCCTGGAACTTACAGTGGGCTGGAGCAGAGGGGGCCTCCTCATGAGGGGGATGAAGCTGTGGTTCCTCCTCCCCCACAGACAACATGGCTGGTACTACACAAACAAGAAAGAACAACACCAACCCCTTTGAGAGAGCCAAGTACAACAAGGAACACAGAGAACAGACAAGCACATTCAAGGCACTTATAGTGGGCCTGAGGCGAGGTGGCCTCATTGTGGGGCGGAGGCTGCTGGGGCACCTCCTCATCTTCCTCCCCTGCAGAAAACATGGCAGAAGCTACACAAACAACAAAAAAGAACACCACCAACCCCTTTGAGAGAACCAAGTACAACAAGGAACACAGAGAACAGACAAGTACATTCAATACACTTACAGTGGGCCTGAGGTGAGGTGGCCTCATTGTGGGGTGGAAGCTGCTGGGGCTCCTCCTCATACTCCTCCCCTGCAGACAACATGGAAGAAGCTACACAAACAACAAGAAAGAACAACACAAACACCTTTGAGAGAGCCAAGTACAACAAGGAACACAGAGAACAGGCAAGAACATTCAAGGCACTTACAATGGGCCTGAGGCGAGGTGGACTCCTCCTCATGCTTCTCTTCTTCCCCCTCCGCAAATATGGCTGGTGCTACAGAAACAACCAGAAAGAACACAACAAACACATTGCAGACACCAAAGTTCCATAATGCACATCTTGCTCTACGGAATGAATAACACATAATTTTAAAATTAGCAACCTAAAAACATGGCAGAAGTTTACTCATTTCTCAAAAACCTGTGTGCCAAAGGTAAGGCCACAGGGCTGAATGACAATTGTACATTTCCTGGGGTCAGGCCACACATACAGGCACAATTGCATTCATGTCCCTAATTTGTTGTGTTTTGACTTGGGATGTGCATCCGTTGGGGCAGACTGCATCCTTTTCCCCAACTTTGTACATCGCACTACAGCAGATAGCAACTCATGGTAGCAGGAAGATTTCAGCCTGCTGATAGTGTATTTCCTATGCAATGACATGATCACAATGTCAATTCATATATTAGGAACTCTTGGAAGTCCTAATGTGATTGGACCACACTTATCACATGGTATTTGGACCAATCATAGCACACTGTACAATGTGATTAGCTGTAGACTATTCCAGATCACCAATAAGGCCAGATAGCAGTAATGTAAAAGCAAGTCCAAACATTTCTGTTGCAATGATCCTCAATGTAAGGACCAGCCAAGATTAGTACGCCCCCCCCCCCCAAAAAAAAAATATATAACCTGATTTTCCCTCTAATACAGTATTAATATGTTAATACTAATGTTACATGCATTGTGCAATATTTGTACTGTTCTGTCATTTTATGGGGCCTCCCCAAATGAGATTGGCTGTCAGTACATCATGGAGTTGCATTTTTTGCAGAAATATCCCATAATTTGTATACTCTGCAACTTACAAATAGCATAAATATTATACACTTATTGTAATTTAATGGTTCAGAACAAGTCCAATTCTGTCAATTTTTCCAAAGAAATATTACGACTGAGATTTTGATGGGATATGTTTTTGAACATCCAAGCAATAATGTTTAATAATATTCAAAACAAAGTGAGCGCTCTCCAATATAGCAGCTGATACACTCAGGTAACCAAATGAAACCTCCAAAAGTGCAATATAAGTAATAAAGTGCAGCGCTAAAATAAATATAATCACAATGAAATCCAAATGCGAGTAAGCCTATAAGTATATAGTGAGATGAATCCAGAAATATCAGTATGCTGATGCTTTGAAGAAATGGTAGGATTGCGCACTTACCAGATGCGCATAGGTAATCAACACGCTGTGACATCACGCCACCGGAGCCACGTGTTGGTCCAGCGGCCATCTTTACTCATGGTTAGTGTACCTGCGTTTACATTATTGTACTGTCAGTTCTTGAATTTAATAAACTTACAAAAGAAGTAATACACTATGGGCATCTTTCTTATGGCTTCTTTATGGAGCCATTAAGTTTGCAGAGCCAGTGGAGATTACAAGTTTTACTCATTATCCAGAGGAGGGGAATCCCTGTAAGCAGGTGGCTGACCCTATCCATCCTAAAGGGCACCTCTGGAGTAAGCAGACATCATCCATTGACCGCTGTGCTGCCCATTCCTAGACGGATGTTCTACATACACCTACCATACCTCATTACCTAAGTGCCCTGAGGTGGATATATTAATGCGCATATGTGATAGATTTGGCAAAATGCCTATTCGGTTTCCTGTTTAAAATATACATTTTATATATATATTTACTTTTATACTTTTTCATATTTCTAAATATATGTGTTGTGCGTATATATTTTGTCTGCTGGGCTTTGCAGTCCTCCTTAACTTGTTTGTTCAGAGCGATGTTCTCAACCCCTCCCTTCGAGCTGTGAGGATTTTGTATCTAGGGCTTGAATATGTGAGGGGGAGTGAAAAGATAACGGGCCTCAAGCATCAAGTTTCTGCACTTCTCCCATATTTCAGCCAAGCAAAATGTGACTGTATTTACGTAATAGTGACGTATACCCTATTGTTCTCCTTGTATAAAAGGTTAAGCACTGCTCTGCAATAAACAGATGATGAT
The DNA here is from genome assembly GCF_062004578.1 of Staurois parvus. Classification (NCBI taxonomy): domain Eukaryota; kingdom Metazoa; phylum Chordata; class Amphibia; order Anura; family Ranidae; genus Staurois; species Staurois parvus. The sequence continues at coordinate 1,182,200 of NW_028318275.1, forward strand.
GTGAAAGTGGTTATACTGGACATTTGTCAGTGTGATCATTTTTCGGCGTGTACGTAACCCATATCTCAAAATTAGGAGCAGCAGCAGACATTCAACCCTGAGCCCGATTGTGGTTCCCAAAACCTTTACACGTATCCTATGCGCATCTGGTAAGTGCGCAATCCTACCATTTCTTCAAAGCATCAGCATACTGATATTTCTGGATTCATCTCACTATATACTTATAGACTTATTCGCATTTGGATTTCATTGTGATTATATTTATTTTAGCGCTGCACTTTATTATTTATAAAGCCATAATATTTGTATGCCAAAATCTCCAATCCAAAAAAAAAAAAACAGCCATTGGGGATCAAATGACACCAAAGACAGCTCTATTAGTGATTAACAAATGGTTATTATGTAATTTGCAAACAATGGGGCATTAATGTACAATTGATAGTTACTCTAGATCAGTGGTAAGATGCCAACAATGGTAAGGTCATGAAGGAGGTCCAAGCTTCCAGAGCTTGTGCTTACCTTCCACAATTTGCAGCTGGCGTGGGGGAGGCACCCTCTGTGAAAGATAACAAAGGAGAGCAGTCCTTCAGTGTGGCTTCCCTATCAAGCAAACCATCACTTGGTGCTCATCAGCTGTGAACAAGTCAACAAAGACAACATTATTGCATAAGAAATTAGGAATACATGTAGCAAAGCATTTTTCACAGTACAAAAAAACTTTACTTGGATTTTTTAATCATCTTGACTTACCAGAGATTCAGTGGGCAACTTTTTTTAAAAAGTTGGGGTTCCGCCGTTTTACATCACTCCAACAGTGCTGAATCTTCAGCACTGTTGTGCGATGTTGGAATTGCTGCCACAGTCGCTGTCTGATGTGACGTAGGATGGTTTGCTTGACAAAGTTTGTCAAGCCACTATCATACTTGGGGAGGAGGAGGATCTGTGAATTACAAAAAAAAGGGCAAGAAATAAACTTTGAGATGTTTTTGTAATCAAACATACAAACATGCAAAATATGCCATGACAAGCTGGGGATAACTGTCACAAAGGGCAAGCCAAAACATTATGTATATCTACATACATATATCTATAACTCTCTGTGTGTGTGTGTGTGTGTGTGTGTATGTATATATATATATATATACATGCATACACACATGCATACAGTATAGTTATATTGTATTATCGTTTACAATGCATTCTCACCTGTACTCTGATGCACTACACACTAACTCATTGTACTCTAACACACTATTTACTAATGCATTGTACACTAACGCACTGTACTGATGCACTACACACTAACGCATTGTACTCTAACGTACTATTTACTAATGCATTGTACACTGACGCACTGTACTCTGATGCACTACACACTAACGCATTGTACTCTAACGTACTATTTACTAATGCATTGTACACTAACACACTGTACTCTGATGCACTACACACTAACGTATTGTACTCTAACGCACTATTTACTAATGCATTGTACACTGACACACTGTACACTAATGCATTGTGTACTCTAACGCACTGTACTCAGTATATATGTACATATTTGCAAAATTTAAACATGAAGGCCTAGCTGCTGGGATGGTTAACATCTGTGACCCATCAATACCTGTGAGCTAATGTGCAGATAAACAGGAAGTAGCGTGTGTATGCACTTGTGCGCTAAATGACATGCTGCTAGCCCTCAAAAAGCTGCACATTAGCTGTTAAACCAAAAAAAGCATCCCTCCCTGGAACAAAGCCCACCTGATCCTCATGTATCCATCCAGGCATTAGCTCTTTCAATCTATTTGCTAGGACCTTTGCGTACAACTTAGTGTCTGTGTTCAGTAGTGAAATAGGTCTATAGCTCGAACACTGAGAGGGATCTTTTCCCTCTTTCTGAATGAGCACGAGTTGGGCTTGTAATGATTCTCTTCTTACTTCCATCTCTCCACCTAGTGCATTCATGTAGTTTTTGAGTTTTGGTACTAAGATTTCACTAAATTTTTTATAGTATCTCACTGTATAACCATCTGGGCCTGGGCTTTTCCCCGACACTGTCCCCTTTAATGCTAGTTTTATTTCTTCCTGTGAGATATCTGCGTCTAGGGAGTTTAGTTGGTCCTCACTTAATTTTAATAACCTAGCCATTTCCAAATATTTCTTTCTTTTCTGGTTTTTCTCACTGTCTATAGTTTCTGAACTTTCCAAGGGGCTTATATTGTACAGTTTCCTGTAATATTCTATGAAGGCTTTGGTGATATCTTTATTTGAGTGTTTCATGTTTCCTTTAGCATCTTTTATTTTTTCTATATAATTTCTATTTTTCTTTTTCCTCAGGGCTCTCATCAGATACTTTCCAGGTCTTTCTCCCCATCTATATCTCTCACTTAGAACTCTATTATATACTTTTCTCCTCTCCTCTTCTATCATTTCTTTCAGTTCTTCCTTCTGTTTTTTTAACTTCAGCTCTATTTCTTTTGTTATTCTATTCTTATGTATTTGTTCTAATTTATCTATTTCTTCTAAGAGCTCATTCATTTTCTCCCTTCTTTCTTTTTTCTTTCTAGCCCCAATCGCCATTAATATTCCTCTTATATAAGCTTTGTGAGCCTCCCACACTGTGGCTGTTGACACCTCCCCTGTCTCATTCTCCTTAAAAAAGCGTTCGATCTCCTCCCCTATTTTCTGAACTATTTCCCTTTCCACTAAAAGTGTCTCATTCAATTTCCATCCCAGCCCTCCGTTTTTCCTTCTCCCCCATTCCATTTTCATAGTAACTGGAGCGTGGTCTGATAAAGTTATTGTCTCTATATCTACCTGGGTCAGGTGGTCGATTAATTGATGTTCTATTAATATATAATGTTCCAGGGAGGGAAGGAAAAGATAATGGGGTACGATCATTGATGCTAATCCAAAAGAGTAAAAAGGGAAAAGAACCGGCGGTACTACTGTCTATAGATGCTGAAAAAGCGTTTGATAGGGTAAATTGGAGATTCATGATGGATACTCTGGAAGCTTTGGGAATCGGGCCTAGGATGAGAGAATGGATAGGAAAGCTGTACAGATACCCCTCGGTGGTCATTGGGGTAAATGGGGAGAGGTCAGAACCCATTGAGATGTCAAACGGAACAAGACAGGGATGCCCACTATCTCCATTGCTGTATGTTATATCTCTAGAACCTCTACTATCAACAATAAGACTGAATAGAGACGTAAAGGGAATCCGAATAGGAGATACGGAACACAAAGTTGCTGCCTTCGCAGATGACTTGTTGTTCTATGTAGGAAACCCCAGGATAACACTTCCAAACTTAATGAAGTCACTAAAGGAGTACGGAGAACTATCAAATTTAAAGATAAATCCAACAAAAACGGAGATTCTAAATATAAACATCTTAAAAAACGAAAAAGAAAGGATACAAAAAGAATTTCCCTTTAAATGGAAAGATAGAGATATAAAATATCTAGGAGTAAAACTCACAGCCTCACATAAACATCTATATAAACTAAACTATATTACACTGATAAATGAGATTAGAGATGAATTAAAAAGATTGGAGGGAGGAACCCCGACATGGATGGGCCGTATTAATCTGGTAAAAATGGTAATATTACCAAAAATCATATATAGATATCAAATGATCCCAATTAAACTCCCAGAGATTTTCTTTAAAATAATTAAGAAATTGATAACAAGATACATATGGAGGAATAAAAAACCAAGACTGTCATACGAACTGCTAAGTAGGAGGAAAGAAAGAGGGGGTTTAGGGCTCCCAGACTTTAAAAGATATTACAAAGCGGTAATACTGGCAAGAACCATAGATTGGATATTTAATAATAAAAAAAGCTGGGTGAGAATAGAGAATGAACTCAGCGGAATAGACTTGGGAAGAATGATATGGGTACCAACACAGTATAGGGGTTTAAATGACAATGTAAATACATACACTTTGAATGTTTTAAAGATTTGGGATAACTTACACAGAAGTATGAAATGGACTTTTAATTCTACACTGATTCCACTAAAAAATACAGAGTTTTTCCCCCCAGGTAGAGAAGAAATAGGAGGGAAGTGGTTTAAAAAAGATAAGGTGCAATTGGGAGATATCTTGGTGGGAGATGAAATAGGAGCATATGGCGAATTGAAAAAAAAAGAGGGAGAGATTTTCACTAAATTAGACGAATGGCGGTATTTCCAATTGAGGTGTTTTGTCGGAAGTTTGCCAAGACCTTTAAGGACAAGAGACAATTGGAACTTGTTTGAAAAGACATTGGGAACACAAGGTGATGGGAAACACGGGACTGCTAGAATTTATAAAATACTCACTGAACTAGACACAAACACGAAACCAACATATTTAACAAAATGGGAAATGGATATGGGAGTTGTGATAGATGAGGAAAAGCAGAGGAGAATGTATAGATTAACTCACGAAAACGTCTCTATGAGAGAAGTAGAAATGAACTATAAGTGTTTGACAAGATGGCACATTTCACCAGTAGTAGAAAATAAGATGTGTGGAGAGAGTACACCGCTGTGTTGGAGGGGATGTGGAGAAATAGGCACAATATACCATATATGGTGGGGATGCCCAAAAATCCAGATATTCTGGACAACAATAATCCACTTAATAAGAAAATTGACAGAAATAGATATAAATCTAGACCCAGAAGTATGTATTTTGCACATCACGGATATAACGGTAAATAAATATAAAAAATCAGGGATATGGAACTATATAAATGCTGCAAAAGCCCTGATACCCAAGTTCTGGAGGCAAATAGAGGCACCAAAGGAAGAGGACTGGATTGAAAGAGTTGAGCAGATTAAAAAGATGGAAAGGCTGTGCCATACCCAAGAAGATAAGATGGAGGTTTATCATGGGAAATGGGAGAACTGGGAAAAAGCCAGATTATATATGAGGTGTAGGAAAGAATAAAGATAACAACAGAAAAATTCCACTTGTTGATATAAGAAGTCGTAGAGAAAAGATAGAATAGGCAGAGGGGACATAGGGTGGGGGGTGGAGAAGGGGGGAAAAGGTTGCATAGAGTATATAAAGTAGAAATGTTGGTTAATATAATATTATAGAATATATTTTATATATATATATATATTTATATTGTGATGATGAAATGTAATTAAAATGGAAAATTAATAAATATTTGAATTATAAAAAAAAAAAACCAAAAAAAGCATCAAACTATCACATCACCCCCACATGCTATGAACATTGTTGCAATGGCCACACTTATTTTGCAAATGAGGAGCAGCTCCTCTGTAGAGAAGAGTGATCTCGCCATATCTAGATGTGCTCATAGAAATTTGCCAATATTGTCACTACTCTGAAATCTCAAACTCTCCTAACCACCGACACTCCCCACTACCACTTCCGCAAACATGATGACGTATATATCCGGTATGACAGCCGCTCTGGTGCCTCATTGTGTGCCATAGAGGCTTTCCCCGTACAGTGAGATTAAATATCTGGTATTGGCGAATATATGTTGTTTTGCGGTAAAGGGCCAAAGTCAACACAGATTGAAGGCCCAAATGATTACTGTTGAGAGGATTGTATAAAAAATAACTAGCTACACATTGAACACGACCTATTCATTGGTACATAACATTGTCTTGTGGTGCAAAAGGGGGCATTTGGTTTGATATTTTGCTCAGACTTGCATATATGCACTCTAACAAGGAAGATTTGTGCATATATAGGTAGCACAAAAAAGTGGTATAGGTGTGAGTACATTCAACTAGAACATGAAATAAACCAAAAAAAAACAAAAATATATAGTCCAAATGTTTATTGATCCAGTACATATTCAACATTTATTTTGGACAGCAGCAACAAGTAGGTACATTCAATTTCTTGGTGAAAAAAAAGCAGGATTGATATTACTAAAATAGAACAGTCTTACCCATAAGAGCTTACAATCTAAAAGATTATGCCTTCTAATGAACTGTGCTTTTACAGGGTACAGCAGGAAACAAACGGGTAATATGAATCAAGCAACATTTTCAGGGCCATATACTTAGCACACACAATCAGCTAGAGGCAGGATTATCTATTACCTATCCACAAAACAGGCCCCAGGTCAAAATATCAATAAAAATACATAAGCTGCCCAAAAAAAAAAAAGCACCACCCACCGCCTCTAAACTTCACTCGTCGTGTTTGGAGGAAAAAGAAAGATGAGTTGCATCCCAAGAACCCCATCCCTACTGTTAAGCATGGGGGTGGTAACATCATGCTTTGGGGATGCTTTTCTGTGAAGGGGACAGGACGACTGCACTGTATTAAGGAGAGGATGAATGGGGCCATTTATTGTGAGATTTTGAGCAACAACCGCCTTCTCTCAGTCAGAGCATTGAAGATGGGTCCTGGCTGGGTCTTCCAACATGACAACGACCCGAAGCACACAGCCAGGATACCCAAGGAGTGGCTCCATAAGAAGCATATCAAGATTCTGGAGTGGCCTAGCCAGTCTCCAGACCTAAATCCAATAGAACATCTTTGAAGGGAGCTGAAAATCCGTGTTGCTCAGCGACAGCCCCGAAACCTGACAGATCTAGAGGAGATCTGTGTGGAGGAGTGGGCCAAAATCCCTGTTGCAGTGTGTGCAAACCTGGTCAAGAACTACAGGAAACGTTTGACCTCTGTAATTGCAAACAAAGGCTTCTGTACCAAATATTAACACTGATTTTCTCAGGTGTTCAAATACTTTTGTTCAGCAGTGCAAGACAAATAAATTCTTTAAAAATCATACAATGTCATTTCCTGAATTTTTTTTTAAATTCTGTCTCTCAGAGTGGGAATGCACCTACAATGTGAATTTCAGACCCCTCCATGATTTCTAAGTGGGAGAACTTGCAAAATCGCAGGGTGTTCAAATACTTCTGTTCCTCACTGTATACTACTGTTAAAATCGGTGCGGCTCCAACCAAGTCAGAACCGCACCGATATGACCACTCTGATAGCGGACAATAGGGTGTGACTTGGCATGCTATTTGCAAGTCGCAGGGCATGCAAATCACATGCCAAGTCGCATCCAGTGTGAACCAGCCCGCTGATTCACCCTGCTGTGATTTAAGCTGCAATTTGGGAATTGAAATCGTACCTGATATTGGATCTATTGAATGTGAATGTGAGAATAATAGAAATCGCAATGCAAAAGAGAATTGAAAACGCAAGAAATCGTTGGGAAATCTACAGAAAACGCTGTGAAATTGCAAACCAAAAGCACGATTTTAAATCGCATCCAGTGTAAACCAAGCAGTCAATTCAACAAAGGAACTAAATCTATAAAGGCATGCGGTATTTATGTAGTCGTCCAGGCATGCAGTATGTACTGGTATCTGTCAGTACTGTCATGGTTTGTTAAGGAATGGGGGGCTGCAGAGTCCCCCAAAAACTATGAGCCATCAGCTGTCAGCACAGTTCCCCACTGACGGCTGAATCTAAAAAGAAACAAAGGTCAGCAATTAAGAAATAAAAAAAAAAAACGGCGTGGATTTTGAGGGGAAGCCCCACGCCAAAATTGAAAAAAAAATATGGCGTGCTGTCCCCCCCAAAATCCATATCAGGCCCTTATCTGAGCATGCAGTCTGGCAGGTCAGGATAGGGGTTGGGAGCAAGTGCCCCCCCTCCTGAACCATACCAGGCCACATGCCCTCAACATAGGGGGGTGCTTTCGGGAGGGGGGCTCCTCTCCCCAAAGCACCTTGTCCCCATGTTGATGGGGACAAGGGCCTCTTCCCCACAACCCTGGGCTGTGGTTGTGGGGGTCTGTGGGTGAGGGGCTTATCGGAATCTGGAAGCCCCCCTTCAGCAAGGGGGCCCCCAGATTCCAGCCCCCACCTAGTTGAATGAGTATGGGGTACATGGTCCCGCTACATATTCACAAAAAAACAAAAAGTGTAGTGTGAAAAAAGTCAGTCTTTGACAAGTCCTTTATTAAAAGAAGAAAACTAAAAGAATGTCCCCTGCGGTAGACGTCAACCTCAATCACGATGTCCGCCGCCACCACCGCTGCGGCTGCCACCCCCACCCCGGCCCCTGACCCGTAAAAGACTAAAAAAGTCTCCGCTCCCGACGCTGGCTCCTAGCTGTCTGTCTGCCCTACTGTCTTGACAGTTCTTAAATATGTAAAGGGCGGGGCATCACGCATGTGACCCCGATCCATGTGACATCATCAACAGGGGAATGCTGGGTCATTGATGTCACATGGGGATGTCATATGAGGTGGGGTCACAAGCATGATATCCCCGGGGGGCCCCACCCCTTACATAGTTAAGAACTGTCAAGCCAACAGAGAAAACAGATGGCTGGGAGCCAGCAACGGGAGCCGAGACTTTTTTAAGTCTTTTTCCAGTTGACGGCGACGGGCATCGTGATTGACGTTGGATCTACTGCGGGGGACATTCTTTTAGTTTTCTTCTTTTAATAAAGGACTTGTCAAAGACTGACTCCTGACTTTTTTTAAACTACACTTTTTGTTTTTTTGTGAATGGGTAGCCGGACCATGTACCCCATACTCATTTAACTAGGCGGGATCTGGGGGCTTTCAGATTCTCATAAGACCCCTGCCCGCAGACCCCCACAACCACAGCCCAGGGTTGTGGGGAAGAGGCCCTTGTCCCCATCACTCAAACCCCCCCCCTTTCCTGACCTACCGGGCTGCATGCTCAGATAAGGGTCTGGTAAGGATTTTGGGGGGGAACCCCACGCCATTTTTTTTTTAATTTTCGCATGGAGCTTTCCCTCTAAATCCATACCAGACCCAAAAGGCTTGGTATGGATGGGTCGGGAGTCCCAACGCCATTTTGTTTCTTTTTAATTTCTGCCAATTCTTTCTTTTATATTCAGCTGTCAGTGGAGAACTCCGATGACAGCTGCAACATGAACGCTGTACTGGTTTTCACTACTAAAAGGCCGCATGACTTGATAAAATAACTCATGCGGTATTTTAGTAGTTTTTTGGGGAATGCAAAGTTTTTTATAAAAAATGCTGTGCGGGATCTTACCACATACTTGGATAGGGTAAGATACCGTGTAGTGAATTGTGCCCATTGTGTGATTTTGCCCAAAGGGCACTCCCCCCCTCTATCCCTCACACTCTCTTTCTTTGGAATCTCAGCTCTTTGGCTTGACAAACCCTTCCCAAAAGAGGCGGAGTACAAACCAACAGTATCAAATCAGTCATTAGTCCAGGCCCTTATCTCGCACCATCGTTTGACATTCATATAAGGCCCAGCCTTGAAGGAGCTGGAACATAGACAAGGCTTCATTCTAATTCACATACTAGGGATCATTTAGACAGCAGCCTAAGATGCTGCCAGCATGTCTGTGTGAGGGCAGCCGCCCATGGAGAACATGCGACTTCATTGCTGTGGTTGGGATTCAAACCGATGACCCTAGTGCTCTGAGGTAGCAGTGCTAACCACTTAACTACTGTGCTGTGACACACATCCAGACTGCATTTCTGTTGTTTGAATGAACCCTAAGTCCATGTATCCCAATACAAAGGATTGCAATACTATCATTGTCCTATTATCCTCCAAAATGTGCTAGGTGTACCAAAATCAGAGTGAAAAAGCTGTAAATAAAAAAGGTTGACACCACCACTAAGTGAAAACAACAAACATTGACAGGGGTGAACACATTTTAGGGGGATAAGATTGTGAACATTTGGACTTGCGATACATATACCCAACACGTCTCATGTAGTAACACAGCATAACATTTGTATTCCTTTTCATTTTAAGGTTGAGTTTCCCAGCAGCGCTGGTTTGGTGTGTGGTGCATGTGGACAGCTGAGGGAGGTTGGCTGAAGATTATTTTTAGATGTTGCTTACAAAGTGCTGTTGGACCACCATTTTGGTAATATCTCTGAAAATTAAAGTCCATGAGCATGCTCAGTTACACAAGGCACAAACTCAGAAATGGCAAAGTCCCTGGGCATGCTCAGTCTAACAAGAAACATGTCTCAAATGGCTAAGTCTCTGGGCATGCTCAGTGTAAAAAGATATATGCCAGACACATTGAAGTCCCTGTGCATGATCAATGAAAAGGACAGTACAGACAGAAGTATATATACTGAAGAGAATTTATGCTTCCAAAAATGTACTAACATTCATTAAATGTGTTGTAAAGAAAATGAATGTATTAGAAACCCCGAAACGCTGCTTCCAAATGATTAATAATGGGAAATACAAGTTATAAGATTATCGTTGTGGAGATTTAACTTTGTCGCCAAATTTCAACAGTTCCAATCGGGGAGATATATACGAGGACATATATTTAAGGCACAATAATATATATTATCTAGATCTTCTAAATATGATATATTAAATTCACAACATTTAGAGCGAAATATACAGAAATATGAATAAATATCATGTTACACCATCACAGAAAATCATTATAAAGGATAAGAAGCAAGATAAGGGCCTGAATTAATGATTTATCTGATATTGCTGGTTTACAATCTGCCCCTTTTCGGAAGGGTTTGTCAAGCCTAGAGCTGAGATTCCAAAGAAAAAGAGAGTAAGGCTGGCCATACATTATACAATTTTATTAAGAATTTTGCTTTAGGTTTACCAAAAACCATATAATATGAGGTCAAACCTAAACAACATTTCAATTGTATACAATTAGACAGGCCCTTGCACTACATAGTTGAAGGTAAATCTAAAGGAAATTGGGCAGAAATTGGACAGAAAATTGTAAGAAAATTGTATAATGTATGGCCAGCCTAAGAGATTGTGAGTGAGGAGGGGAGTGCCCTTTGGGCTAAGTCACACAATAGGCACAATTCACCAGGCGGTATCTTACTGTATCCAAATATGCGGTAGGATCTCGCACAGCATATAAAAAAAAAAGTTTGCATTCCCTGAAAAACGTTTCTAAAATACTGCATTAGTTATTTTATCAAGTCATGCAGCCTTTTAGTAGTGAAAACCATGCAGAGTTCATGTTGCAGCTGTCAGCGAGTGAGCTTCCCACTGACAGCTGAATGTAAAAGAAATAATTGCCGGCAATGAATAAAGAAAAAAAAAAAACGGCGTGGGGTCCACCCTCCCATCCATACCAAGCCCTTCGGGCCTGGTTCGTTTTTTGAGGGGATCCCCCATGCCAACAAAATTATTTAAAAAAACGGCATGGGGTCCCCCCAAAATCCATACCTTTATTCGAGCATGCAGCCCGGCAGGTCAGGAAAGGGGAGGGACGAGCGAGCGCCCCCATCTCCTGAACCATACTAGGCCACATGCCCTCAACATTGATGTCACATGACGTGGGGTCACATGCGTAATGTTCCCAAGATGCCCCGCCTCTTACATATTTAAGAACTTGTAAACCAACAGAGAGGTAGACAGCCGGGGAGCCATCGTTGGGAGCAGAACCATTTTTTTTCTTTTTTCGGGGAGGCGGCGGAGGGCATCGTGATTGACATTGGATCTACTGTGGGGGACATTCTTTTAGTTTTTTCTTTTAATAAAGAACTTGTCAAAGACCGTGTCCTGTCTTTTTTCACACTACACTTTTAGTTTTTTTGTGAATGTGTAGCGGGACCATGTGCCCCATACTCATTCACATGGGGGGGGTGCCAGGATCTGGGGGGGCTTCCAGATTCCGATAACCCCCCGCCCACAGACCCCCACAGCCCAGGGTTGTGGGGAAGAGGCCCTTGTCCCCATCAACATAGAGACAAGGTGCCTTGGGGAGGGAAGCCCCCCTGCCCCAAAGCACCCCCCCATGTTGAGGGTATGTGGCCTGTTATGGTTTAGGAGGGAGGAGGGCTCTCGCTCCCCCCCCCCTTTCCTGACCTTCTGGGCTGCATGCTCGGATAAGGGTCTGGTATGGATTTTGGGGGGACCCCATGCCATTTTTTAATTAATTTTGGTGTGGGGCTTCCCCTCAAAATCCATACCAGACCCGAAGGGCTTGGTATGGATAGGAGGGGGGACCCCACACCGTTTTTTTTTAATTGCTGACCTTTATTTTTACATTCAGCTGTCAATAATATATATTATCTAGATCTTCGAAATATGTAAAACCATTACAGAAAATCATTATAAAGGATAAGAAACAAAAATAGAATCAATAGAACTAAGGAAAACAAATTAGAATACATAAAGATATGCCTAGCTACAAATAGTGCTGTTTGTGAAACTCAGTTGACGGGAGCGTTTACCGTCTTCCAGAGGACTCTACACAGAGATTTACTATTAAACACCGTCTAAAAAAAGCGCCCACAGCAGACGGCTAAATTGTGTTCTATGCATGCACATTTCTATCCATGCATAGATGCTGGAAAGGCGTCTAGTTCTTTACTGTCATGAAAACTATTTTGTACCTACTGAAAAAGTTTTGGGAAAAGGAATATATTCTTTAAAGTGTTGTCCAGATATTTGGGAAAGCAAATTTCAATGTGAACATGTTTCTACAGTGATTTTTGGTTTCTTTAGACATGCTTCTTAGGACGTCTGCTTTTTTAGACGGATTCCTTTATTGTGTCCATTAGTAAATTCGCTTTCTTTAGTAAATGTCTTTGCCATCTAAAAGTAGACCGATTCCAATGAAAAGTAGACTTTAGCCTACGGACGTGTGCCTAGACGCCATGTAAGCACTTTAGTAAATCAGGGCCTATGACCAAAGATATAGCAGAATACATTTTGGCCTAAATTTATGACTAACTTTTAGTTTACTGGATGTTTTTTATAACCGAAAGTAGAAAATATCGGGGGGGTTTGGTTTTTTTTTTCAAAATTCTCTGTCTTTTTTTCATTTATATCGCAAAAAATAAAAAAACAGTGGTGATCAACTACCACCAGAAGAAAGCTCTCTTTGTGTGACAAAAGGACATACATTTATTTTGGGTATAGCATTGCATGACCGCGCAATTACCAGTTGAAATAGCGCAGTGCCGAGTAGCAAAAAATGGCCTGGTCAGGAAGGGGGATACATCTTCTGGAGGGCAAGTGGTTAAGTTTGTTCCATTAATCTCTGACAATATTAGGGTGAGTTCAGGGGCTGCTGAAAAAAACGGTGAACAGCTCCTAAACGTGAGTTTATCAACTGCCATGTACATGAGCCCTAAAACCTGAAAGCTGACAGGTTAGGCACCATGTACACGGGACACTTCTAAATGATGGAAACTGACTGCTGAAAAACGTAGGTCAAAAAACGTGTTTAGCCACATTTTCATACCGCGTTTATGCGCGTTTATGAGCGTTTGTGTTTAGAAGCATTTTTTAAAGATAACCTCAGGAGATCTTCCAAAATGCCCAGAATGCACTGAAAAACAGTAAAAAATTAACTATGTATTTTTATTTAGTGATTTTATCCTTTAAAAACAGTCCTCTCTGTATAAATAGATTGTGTATAATGCACTTTATTTACATTTTGGTCTGTAAATATCCCATTGGAAGTGTTTTATTATACCCACTCAATAATTGCAAAAAAAAACCCCTACAATGTGTGAAAAACAGCTCTGTGCTGTGTCTTCTGTACACTTCAAGCTTTATCTGTCCCGTCTTCTGCACACTTCCTGTGTAATCTGTCCTGTGTCCTCTTCAAACTGCTGTGTTACCTGTCTGTGTCCTTCCTACACTTCTTGTGTTATGTGTCCTGTGTCCTCCACATACTTCCTATGTTATCGGTCCCGTGTCTTCTGCACACATCCTGTGTTATCTTTCCTGTGTCCTCCACATACTTCCTATGTTATCGGTCCCTTGTCTTCTGCACACATCCTGTGTTATCTGACCCATGTCCTCCACATACTTCATGTGTTATCTGTCCCGTGTCTTCCACACACTTCCTGTTATCTGTCTTGTGTCTTCTGCACACGTCCTGTGTTGTCTGTCCCATATCCTCCATATACTTCATGTGTTATCTGTCTTGTGTCTTCCACCCATGTCCTGTGTTGTCTGTCCCATGTCTTCCGCCCACGTCTTATGTTGTCTGTCCTGTGTCTTCCGCCCACGTCCTGTGTTGTCTGTCCCGTGTCTTCCACCCACGTCTTGTGTTGTCTGTTCCGTGTCTTCCGCCCACGTCTTGTGTTGTCTGACCTGTGTCTTCCACCCACGTCTTGTGTTGTCTGTCCCGTGTCTTCTGCCTATGTTCTGTGTTGTCTGTCCTGTGTCTTCCACCCACGTTCTATGTTGTCTGTCCCGTGTCTTCCTCCCACGTCCTGTGCTGTCTGTCCCGTGTCTTCCTCCCATGTCCTGTGTTGTCTGTCCTGTGTTGTCTGTCCTGTGTTGTCTATCCCGTGTCTTCCGCCCACGTCCTGTGTTGTCTGTCCCGTGTCTTCCGCCCACGTCTTGTGTTGTCTGTCCCGTGTCTTCCGCCCACATCCTGTGTTGTCTGTCCCGTGTCTTCCGCCCACGTCTTGTGTTGTCTGTCCCGTGTCTTTTGCCCACGTCTTGTGTTGTCTGTCTCGTGTCTTCTGCCCATGTCTTGTGTTGTCTGTCCCATGTCTTCCGCCATCATTCTGTGTTGTCTGTCCTGTGTCTTCCGCCCATGTCCTGTGTTCTGTCCCATGTCTTCCGCCCACATCCTGTTTTGTCTGTCCCGTGTCTTCCGCCCATGTCCTGTGTTCTGTCCCGTGTCTTCCGCCCACGTTCTGTGTTGTCTGTCCCATGTCTTCCACCCACATCCTGTGTTGTCTGTCCCGTGTCTTCCGCCCACATTCTGTGTTGTCTGTCCCGTGTCTTCCGCCAACGTCCTGTGCTGTCTGTCTCATGTCTTCCACCCACGTCCTGTGTTGTCTGTCCTGTGTCTTCCGCCCATGTCCTGTGTTCTGTCCCATGTCTTCCGCCCACGTCCTGTTTTGTCTGTCCCGTGTCTTCCGCCCATGTCCTGTGTTCTGTCCCGTGTCTTCCGCCCACATTCTGTGTTGTCTGTCCCGTGTCTTCCGCCAACGTCCTGTGCTGTCTGTCTCATGTCTTCCACCCACGTCCTGTGTTGTCTGTCCCATGTCTTCCGCCCATGTCCTGTGTTCTGTCCCGTGTCTTCCGCCCACGTCCTGTGTTGTCTGTCCCGTGTTGTTTGCCCACGTCCTGTGTCTTCCGCCCACGTCCTGTGTTGTCTGTCCTGTTTCTTCCGCCCACGTCCTGTGTTGTCTGTCCCATGTCTTCCACCCACATCCTGTGTTGTCTGTCCGTGTCTTCCGCCCACGTTCTGTGTTGTCTGTCCCGTGTCTTCCCCCACGTCCTGTGTTGTCTGTCCTGTGTCTTCCGTGCACGTCCTGTGTTGTCTGTCCCGTGTCTTCCCCCACGTCCTGTGTTGTCTGTCCTGTGTCTTCCGCCCACGTCCTGTGTTGTCTGTCCTGTGTCTTCCGCCCACGTCCTGTGTTGTCTGTCCCGTGTCTTCCACCCACATCCTGTGTTGTCTGTCCTGTGTCTTCCGCCATGTCCTGTGTTGTCTGTCCTGTGTCTTCTGCCCACGTCCTGTGTTGTCTGTCCTGTGTTGTCTGTCCCGTGTCTTCCACCCACGTCTTGTGTTGTCTGTCCTGTGTCTTCCGCCCACGTCTTGTGTTGTCTGACCCGTGTCTTCCACCCACGTCTTGTGTTGTCTGTCCCGTGTCTTCTGCCTATGTTCTGTGTTGTCTGTCCCGTGTCTCCCACCCACTTTCTGTGTTGTCTGTCCCGTGTCTTCCTCCCACGTCCTGTGTTGTCTGTCCCGTGTCTTCCTCCCATGTCCTGTGTTGTCTGTCCCGTGTCTTCCGTCCACGTCCTGTGTTGTCTGTCCCGTGTCTTCCGCCCACGTCTTGTGTTGTCTGTCCCGTGTCTCCCACCCACATCCTGTGTTGTCTGTCCTGTGTCTTCCGCCCACGTCTTGTGTTGTCTGACCTGTGTCTTCCACCCACGTCTTGTGTTGTCTGTCCCGTGTCTTCTGCCTATGTTCTGTGTTGTCTGTCCCGTGTCTTCCACCCACGTTCTATGTTGTCTGTCCTGTGTCTTCCTCCCACGTCCTGTGCTGTCTGTCCCGTGTCTTCCTCCCATGTCCTGTGTTGTCTGTCCTGTGTTGTCTGTCCCGTGTCTTCCGCCCACGTCCTGTGTTGTCTGTCCCGTGTCTTCCGCCCACGTCTTGTGTTGTCTGTCCCGTGTCTTCCGCCCACATCCTGTGTTGTCTGTCCCGTGTCTTCCGCCCACGTCTTGTGTTGTCTGTCCCGTGTTTTTTGCCCACGTCTTGTGTTGTCTGTCTCGTGTCTTCTGCCCACGTCTTGTGTTGTCTGTCCCATGTCTTCCGCCATCATTCTGTGTTGTCTGTCCTGTGTCTTCCGCCCATGTCCTGTGTTCTGTCCCATGTCTTCCGCCCACGTCCTGTTTTGTCTGTCCCGTGTCTTCCGCCCATGTCCTGTGTTCTGTCCCGTGTCTTCCGCCCACGTTCTGTGTTGTCTGTCCCATGTCTTCCACCCACATCCTGTGTTGTCTGTCCCGTGTCTTCCGCCCACATTCTGTGTTGTCTGTCCCGTGTCTTCCGCCAACGTCCTGTGCTGTCTGTCTCATGTCTTCCACCCACGTCCTGTGTTGTCTGTCCCATGTCTTCCGCCCATGTCCTGTGTTCTGTCCCATGTCTTCCGCCCACGTCCTGTGTTGTCTGTCCCGTGTTGTCCGCCCACGTCCTGTGTCTTCCGCCCACGTCCTGTGTTGTCTGTACTGTTTCTTCCGCCCACGTCCTGTGTTGTCTGTCCCATGTCTTCCACCCACATCCTGTGTTGTCTGTCCGTGTCTTCCGCCCACGTTCTGTGTTGTCTGTCCCGTGTCTTCCCCCACGTCCTGTGTTGTCTGTCCTGTGTTGTCTGTCCTGTGTCTTCCGTGCACGTCCTGTGTTGTCTGTCCCGTGTCTTCCCCCACGTCCTGTGTTGTCTGTCCTGTGTCTTCCGCCCACGTCCTGTGTTGTCTGTCCTGTGTCTTCCGCCCACGTCCTGTGTTGTCTGTCCCGTGTCTTCCACCCACATCCTGTGTTGTCTGTCCTGTGTCTTCCGCCATGTCCTGTGTTGTCTGTCCTGTGTCTTCTGCCCACGTCCTGTGTTGTCTGTCCTGTGTTGTCTGTCCCATGTCTTCCACCCACGTCTTGTGTTGTCTGTCCCGTGTCTTCCGCCCACGTCTTGTGTTGTCTGACCCGTGTCTTCCACCCACGTCTTGTGTTGTCTGTCCCGTGTCTTCTGCCTATGTTCTGTGTTGTCTGTCCTGTGTCTCCCACCCACTTTCTGTGTTGTCTGTCCCGTGTCTTCCTCCCACGTCCTGTGTTGTCTGTCCCGTGTCTTCCTCCCATGTCCTGTGTTGTCTGTCCCATGTCTTCCGCCCACGTCCTGTTTTGTCTGTCCCGTGTCTTCCGCCCATGTCCTGTGTTCTGTCCCGTGTCTTCCGCCCACGTTCTGTGTTGTCTGTCCCATGTCTTCCACCCACATCCTGTGTTGTCTGTCCCGTGTCTTCCGCCCACATTCTGTGTTGTCTGTCCCGTGTCTTCCGCCAACGTCCTGTGCTGTCTGTCTCATGTCTTCCACCCACGTCCTGTGTTGTCTGTCCCATGTCTTCCGCCCATGTCCTGTGTTCTGTCCCATGTCTTCCGCCCACGTCCTGTGTTGTCTGTCCCGTGTTGTCCGCCCACGTCCTGTGTCTTCCGCCCACGTCCTGTGTTGTCTGTACTGTTTCTTCCGCCCACGTCCTGTGTTGTCTGTCCCATGTCTTCCACCCACATCCTGTGTTGTCTGTCCGTGTCTTCCGCCCACGTTCTGTGTTGTCTGTCCCGTGTCTTCCCCCACGTCCTGTGTTGTCTGTCCTG